>NW_026138091.1:20077500-20677500 GCF_025592945.1 Manacus candei | reverse complement strand
AACCTTAAACAGCCTGATGCTTGTATACATCTATGACTGATAAGGCTGTGCATGCATCTGTCATTCTTCAGCAGAGAATTGCACCAGAGACAGAGGCTGCATTTGTTATCTCTTACTTTTTTGTGACTCTCTCTAGTTTGTGTTCAGGAAAGCCAGATCAGACTCCAAGAGAAAATAAAGCGAGGTGCCACCCACCTCATCTCTTAAGTTTTTCTCCCCTTGCCACTTCCTCTTGCCTTTCGCCTTCTCAGTTCTCTCCTTCATCTTCTGACAATGGCTCTTGTATCATCATCTCTTGCGTTGCCAAATAGAGAAAGAGTTGGTCCTTTGTATAATTTTTCTGAAGTTAAAAAAGAGGCTCAAAAGGTTAATTTTCAAATTAAAGCCTTTGTTGATGCTTTTAAATGCTCAGATGGGTAGTTGGGTTTTTATTTTCTTCTCACTCTCTTCTTTTTTTTTTTTTTTTTTTTTTAATCCTTGGTTTAAAAGTTTTAATCCTGCCATAGGAAAAAGTCCTCATGAAAACTCTGCACTTCAAACATAATCTATTTGCTTATCTCTATATAGAGACAGGTACATTCAGTACATTTGTACTCTGGACCAGTTAATACTAAGGAAATGAACATGGCTTATTTTTATTGAGAGCTCTCTAGCATATGACCTGGGAGATTGAGTTACTTTTTCATAAATCACAGAATCATAGAATGGTTTGAGTTGGAAGGGACCTTTGAAGATCATCTGTCCAACATCCCTTCCCTGGGCAGTGACATCTTTCCCTAGATCAGATTGATCAGGGCCCAACCCAACCTGGCCTTGAACAGTTGTAGTAATTGGGCACCTGCAACCTCTCTAGGCAGCCTGTTCCAGTGTACACACTGTTCCACATTTACTGTAAAAAATCAGTTTAGCTAAGAAGTGTATTAAGTTCTCTTCTCCTTCCCAACAGACCTGTGTCATGTAGGACTTTTTGGCCTTCAAAATATCCCAGTTACCCCTTCAGCTAACTACCGTAGAGTGCAGCTATCTCAGGGCCAGATCATCCTTTCCCTCTCACGTACACTAAGCTGGAGAATGTGGCAGGAGAAATAGGCATCTGCACAAAACAAAGTAAAAAAAGCATGGAAATGTGAGGAAGTTCCTTTCTGAGTGGGATTTTTCTGATGGTTCTGTAAGATCAAAGTTGAGGAAAAAGTGCCGGTCTAAAGACTTCACATTCCTCCTCCGATCAATCAGCAACTTAAAATGATGTGCTAGGAAGGCCTTTCCTTTTCCATTCCAGTCTGATTGCATCCCTCTCTAAAAGTGGGCAGCAGACACTGCCACTGTAAGAATCACCTATTGGAATCAATAAGGATCACACAGCTCCCTCATGGGTATTGTTATGATTCACTGCTGTCATTACAAGAAATACAGCAAAAAACCTGATTCTCAATCCAGCCTTCTTGTACTGCCAGGCAATTTTCTTTCTCTTTGACTATTCTCTAATGTAAAGCATTCAAACCACAATTGCCTGCCAGCCTCGAAGGTACCAGGGTCTGGAGGTAAAAAATGAAATTGCTTCTGGGCATGTCCACCTTGTACAATGGTACACATGGCTTAGGCTGCACTTTATTTCACAGTCTATAGCCATAGCAAGCCCAGCACTGAAAGCAAAATAAGTAGCTCAGAGAGAATAAGTAGTGCTGAGAAGTTGGACAGGGTGGGTTGGGCGTGGTGCCATGCTGTATGCAGGTTCAAACTAATGCCCCCTAATAATTCGCCTCTGTAGAGACATCTGGCTGGACTCGCATGAGCAACCTGCCTTCAGATCATACAAGTGCTCATCCTAGGGGCCCTTTGTAACAATTCAGAGTAGTAGATAATTGAAGAACTATTTTATCAGACCTCAGAGAAAGATGTCAAAAGAGTTGCAGCATAACTTTAAACAATATCAGGTTATTGAAGAAGACCCAGCATCTATCGCGTCTTCAATTCAAATTTCTGCTAGAGAAATATAGAAGCAAAGTGTCTCTCAGTGGAGCTTGTCGCTGTCTGTGTCTAAAACCTCCTGAGCTTCTAAAGCCCTGAAGGAACCCGAATCCCACAGCAGCATCGTTTCACATGTATATCCTCCAAGAGGGCTGCACTTCACAGGGTTCCCTGGGGGTGTCATTCTGGATCCTCCTAACCTGTTTCTCCTGGCTTGCCATGAGGCTGAAGCTTGCCCAGTGCTGGAGACTAACTTTGGTGGTTAGGAGGTTCTCATGAATTCTCTGCACTTGCTCTGTACTGGTGGGGCAAGATGACTAATTTTCACTGACTTTGGTATACAGAGCATATAACAAAAGTGAAGCATTTCACTTTATGTATTCTTTATTATTTCATAGAATCATAGAATGACTTGGAGTGGAAAGGACCTTAAAGACCATCTAGTTCCAACCCCTCTGCCACGGACGGGGACACCTTTCACTAGATTAGGTTGCTCAGAGCTCCATCCAACCTAGCCTTGAACAGTTCCATGTATGGAGCATCTACCACTTTGGGCAGCCTGTTCCAGTGCCTCACCACCCTTACCCTTACAATAAATATTATTTTCCTAAAATCCAATCTATATCTACTCTTGGTTTGAAGCCATTACCCCTTGTCCTGTCACTACACGCTTTTGTAATTTCATTATAGTCTTCATCTTATTTCTTTATTTGTTATATTCTTTTTTTTCTTTCATCCACTTGCAGCTCCGTTTGGGCTTTCAAGGTGGGCATTTAACTCTTTAAAGGACATTAGAAATCCTCTGGCGCCAAATAACCCTGCATCTGCTCTGGACAGGGTGTGAAAATAGGCAGTATATGGAATACAACTCTGAAGTTCGGATTCGTGGTAAAGCTCATCCTTTAAGTTTAATTGGTGCCCTAGGGGAACGTGAAGGCCGGAGTCAACTCTGAGGATTGAAGTAACCAGTTTTTGGAGTTGATCTCCCCGACAATGTGTGAAACCACTATTGTGATTTCAGTCTCATTAAGCATTAAATATAGAGCATGCCAGAAGTGATTTTGCAGTAAATAAAAATGTTCATTCATTTGAATAATCAGACTGTAGTCTCATTACAGCTGTATTGCATGAAGCATTATTTGTAGAGAAGACTTAATCATCCACTTCAATCAAATTTATAGGGAAACCAGTTTTAGTGAGTGAGTTAATTTCAAAGAATAACATGTTTGGTCTTGGATTATTCTTTCACAGCTGAAAAGAAAATCAAAGTGTTTTGATAATTATTATGAAAGAACAGAAAATTATAAACAACATAGAGTGAATGACTTGTAACTGCCCGATTGCAAAAGAGAGAAAAACAGAGAATTTGCAAAACATAGCCTGCCTCCAGTAAGAGAAACTGATGCACACACAGATACAGCCCCCTGCCCCTCCTACTCCATAGGAATCAGATACAGAAAACTTTAGGGAACAAAACCTCAGACTTTCAGACCTTCCAGATGGATCATTTTACCCTTTTACACAGAGACTCTTTTACCCCAGAGACAGTGTTGACATTGCTAATGGGAGATAGCAAATATCCTTTTAACTCTCTCTGTGGTCTTCTCTGCTACTGTAAACAATATACCTAATAATAGAGGAAATTAAGTCTTTGATGCTATTACTGGCTGGGGGGACAAATTTTTGACCACTGATGTAGCATGTTAGTAATAGCTCTTTCTACATTAATATGTGTAGATTTATAGACTTAAAAAGAAATATTTTTATTTTTTAAAGAGGGTAGGCCAGGGAGTGCCATCCAAACAAAATGACATATGTTCTTCTAGCTACAGGCTTACCTGGGAGTGTGTTTGCCCATGCCTGTTGCCTGTTGTCTTTCTGCCGTGCTGCGCTATGAAAGGTCTGGCTCTCTGCTTCTGATGACCTCGCCTTAGGTAGTGGGGACTGCATGAAGCCAGGCTGAGCAAGCCCATCTTCTTCAAACTCCCATCCCAAGGGAATTGTTCCAGCTGTCATGGTGGCAGTACACTGGACATGTTCCAGTTGATAGATGTCTTTCATGTACTGACTGGGGCAGACAGACCAGGCATGGTACTCTAGATGAGGTCCAATGACGTCTAGGCAGAGAGGGGTAATCCTTTCCTGAAGTCCTTTACAATCTGAATTGTCACATGATCTTCTGAAACGGGTGTGGCTAGTAGGTCCAACAGGCATAAGGTAATAAGTGTGCAGGAGGTAAATAGACTTTGTGTGAGAGTGGGTGGGCTGCTTATGGTGACTGGGTGGATGAAGATGAAAAGATGTAGGTTGTTAAAGGAGAGAAACTGTTGAGGTAACAAGGAAGAAGTAAAAAACTCACCTCCAGAAGTTCAGTAAAAAGGTCCAAGGTTTTGCTAGAAATCATGGTAATCTACAAATGGAGCTGATGAAGTGATTAATCTTGGAAGAAAATTCCTGACAAAGAGCCTGGTGATTTTAGGGTATAAGATAGTGCAGGAACTTGTGCTCACTTGAGGTCTCTTTTCTATCATTATTTCTTAATTGCTTATTGAAACACTGAGTGGAAGAAATGGATGCAAGATGCCAGTAGGATGGATGCAAGTAGGCTTCTTGGTTTCGGGGTATTCTTTAGTGTGGCAGTACACGGCAAAAGCCCTCCCTCTTCTGGCTGAGAAGGGAACATGAGATTGCAAAGGGGAGGGCAACAAATGAAACCATTATGCTCTGAGCTGGAGATCAAGCTTGTTGTGTCAGACTGCATCCTAAGACTTGGGATATTCTGTGTTTTCTTAAAGCTCCAGTTTCTAGAACTGAGAAGTGAGCCTTTACACTTTTAGAGAACACCTAGAAAAAATGGAAGATATTTCAAGGTTTAGGGCCTAGAGAGCAAATACTGCCAACCTTCTGTTTAACAGTTTTCTCTTTTCTTTTTTTTTTCCTTGCTCCTGTAGTAGTTGGTCAAACTGGCCACCATAACTGTATCTCTTTCTCCTGGGACACAAATGACTGAATACACTGTTCGTGAAAACCTGTGGTGAACATGAGATGTTGTCTCTCGGTTTTAAGCTCTCTTTTTACCTGCTGAGAGTGAGGAGCTGTGGACACACATTTGCACATTACTCTTCTAGTAATTTATCCCTGAGGAGATAAGATGAGAAACGTGATGTGCCCCAGCTCTCAAGGGTTGTTAGTGCAGCAACCTCCTTGTACTGATTTCAATGATGAACGTGTTAGATTTGAGTCGTACAAAATCTGCTTTAAAAATTCATATTTCCTTTTGCCTCCTGCTCCTGGTAGCTCAGTGTGCTCTTTGAAAAATGACTCACCTCTCTCCAAGACCACTTTATATTCAAAGAGCTAAACTACAGCTTTTAACCAATGGTTTGTTGAAAGATTCCCTCTGGCTTTGCCAGCTTTATTGGGCAAAAACATTTTCTGCCTTGCTTTGAAATGCATTTTTGTGTCCCATCAAGGAGCCCAAGCAAAAGGTTTTGAGATAGTTCTTGTCAAGCAGTAGAGGCAAATGTTAACTTGACGTGAAAGTCAGGCCAGGAGGTGAAAGCCCAGGTGTGCAGAGAGTGATCTGTCCTGGGCCAGCCCACGCACGGCACAGCTGTTTCTTCATGCTGGTGTGCAGCAAAGCCAACCAGCTGAAGAAAAGATGTGCTGAAACAGTACAGCTGATGGCACTGGAGGGATGGGGTATTTTGACAGTTTTGAGCTATATTGTTGCGGAAAGTAGACGTTAAGGCAATTTTTCTATTCTAAACAATTACAGCTGGAGACGGAAAGACTGTTGTGTGTATGTCTGAGAGCTAGTGTGAAAAAGCTATGATCACACAAAGAAAACTTTATACCTCATTACTCCCCAGAACAGTTAGGAGTTAGGAGTGGATCACAAATATTCAGAGATTTTACTGTCTTTCCTGCATTACCACTGTCTACATTTGCTTCTGGAAAATATTCTAGATGCATGGCAAGGAAGTTAAATTTTAACTAAGCTCTTTCTTTCATGATATGGCTGTTCTCTTTCTCATTTATGTCTTGAGTAAGTGTTGATAAATGTTCACATTTGCAGGAAAATTCAGACGCAAAGAGGGTTTCATCTTGGTTTTGCAGTGACCATATCTGAGCAGAGACTTAATATTGATCATCACAATCTAATTCAAAGTAGAGAGCAAAACTCAGGGATGTTAAAGCCTTGGGCAAAATTGTCATAATTTACTGTTATGGGGAAAACTTTATGGTTACTGCTTGGATTTCCCTGAGAGTCTTCCACAGGAAAGTTTTATTAAAAGCATGCAGCGTAGTTAAATGTAGTTGGACAGCACTCCCTACCCACATATAGAGTAACATGTATATTTATGTATCTGTAAAATCAAATTTCCTTGGTCATGTTAAATGACATTTTCTATGATTTTAGATTATTTGAAAAGGGTAAAATTTTTAAAGTACCATCTAATTCTTTGTATCACTTGTATTGCTTTTTCCTAATATGTTGTATTTCCTTCAGCTTAACCAAATGGTTTCTCCTCCCAAAAAATCCGCAAACGAAATCCAGAAGGACCACTCAGCTTCACTGGGATGTCTCATTCCTGTCGTCGTGTCTGTATGGAAACATTTATCCAATCACAACCAGTTTTGTACCATGGCAATAGTTAGCTCAACTTGAGAAAATCATTTTGGTATTAAATACCAGTTTGATGCTGTGAGCTGGGTTGAGTCTGCCCTTGCTGTCTAGGTATCTTTATCATGGTGCACTTGGTTGGCCTGTGAGACAGGGACCATGCTGGGAGCTGGAGCACGGGTTTCCCTGCTGGCACATTCTGGAGCATGGCAGTGCTCAGACTGGACTGTGGTATGTGATGATGGGTTTTGTCAGGGCAATGCAAGCTGGAGCTGACACCAGCCCAGCGTGCCTGAATCTTGTAAATGAGTCTGGGATAGGGGGACAGCGCAGCCCTCTGCTCTCTTCCTGAGGTGGTACCATGTGTCCTGCAGGGCTTTGCTCACAGCTGGGGCATGGACATGATCGAGGATCTGTTTATGAACCACTGTGTGCTTGGTGAGGTAGATAGAGCGAGCCCTATGGCAAGGATGAGAAGTGTGACTTCTGCAGTTCAGGCAGGGGTGGTCAGGTTAAACATCGTCTTACTGAGGAGAACAGCCACAGCCCTGGGGACCGCAGGGGGGCTGCGGATGTGGCCAGAGACAAGCTGCCATCATCCTCAGACAGGACCAAATTCTGCACCACAGGTGACCATGCCCAACTGGCTGTCCTCTGGGAATACACACATCACCTACAGGTGTATGTCCACATCTATGATGGCATTTTAGGCAAGTGTAAATGGTGCCAAAGTTACACTCTTAAACCTGTTACAGGCTAGCAGAGTTGTATTCTGCCCATGTTTACAGGAGGAGAAACACTAAAACCAGGTCTCAAGTATCCTTTTTAGACATGCTGATTATCCATAGTTTGCAGACTGCAACTTGGGCAAACTTCTTTTCAACAAATAACTGTATATATTTAAGCCTAGACAGGAATCTTTCTTTGAATGATAGATTTTGAGCACAGATCACCCTTGCAAGTCAGGTTTTTCTTGTCCCAACCTTGCAACTGAACTTTTTGTCCCTACAAAGCTGTGGAAAATTGTCAGCATGGAGATAGCAATTTAGCTGGATCAATTTTCATTTTTCTGTATGTAGCATGGCCGTCAGGTTAGATTTGGGGGCCAAGGATATGGAATTTTAAGTTTTATTCTGAGCCATGCAACTGACTTGTTCTGTAACCTTAGGCAAGTTGGTTTTGTGTTTGTTTTCAAATTTATTTTTTTTTTAAATTGCATCAATAGAAACAGGATGCCACCTTGTAGGGCTTAATTAGCATTTGTAAAACATTTCAAGATTTTTGGATGAAGACAGGAGTGATTCCATATGATAATCATAATGGTATCAACCTGATGAATGGTCTGCTTGGTTCCTTTTTTTCCTAACTCAGCCACCTGCATCAACCTCCAGTTTCCTCTCTTGCGCTGATCATGTTAAAGAACTAGCTGTATTGATTTTAGAGCAAATATAATTGATTTTAGAGTAAATCACCTAGAGGTTGCAGGAGAGATTCAGAGTCTATTTAAATCATTAGGGACATCTGGTACACTTCAGGAGATGCTGGGTGAGCAGGGGCAACATCTACAGCAAGGTAATAGCCAGATCAAAGCTCCAAGTATGTTAATATGTAAGACCACGTGGAAAAGATAAGGGAATGCAGGTGGACCTGATCCTATCCATTCATCAGCTTCTTTATTGCTTAGCAGCTTGGGTATATTTATTTTCTCATTACAGGCATGGGTGATATGGCTGATAGGTATGTTCTGTGATATGATAACTGTTTTGTGTCACATTCTTGGATCTTAGTTCCAAGCAAAACACCCAGTAGTTCTAATGAGAACAGAATTAACTCCATTTGCAGAAACAAAATATGCAGGATTATAAGGCTAGAATGTCCTTAGTAACAGAATTTCCTTTAGTTTAAGAAAAATAGATCCTCATTAAAACAAAGAAGAAACAAGCAAAAAAAATCACGGAGAAGTGACACAAAAAAATTAAAGTATGTGTGCTTGTTATCAAGCACTGCAGATGCAGTTTTTTTGGGTGCATATAAATAGCCCATAATGGACCCCAGCTATACACTGCTGCAATAACAGATCTGCCTACATCAGTCTTTGTGGACAAACTCGTAAACAGAGAGGACAGTCACTGTGAAGTTTGGGAAAAATAACTATAAAATTCAGCTTTTGTGGAGCGTAGTATGACTGTGAACGTAATATACTTCTGTGGTGCAGCCATTCATCAGTGGAGTTAATAAGATCTCACAGCTTTAGCAAAAAAAAGAGAAAGGTGGCAGGAAACATATTTCCTTAAAATTTTAATGTGTACCTGTTCAACATTTCTGCTGGAGCGCCACAATGGTGAGAGTTTTCAAAGTGCAGATCCTTCATGGATGAACCACTTATGTACCAGAGAGTTTCTAATACAACTGTTGACATACAGACTAGTGTTTCTCAGAGATATTGGTAACTGCAAAAAGTGGGTGTGAACTGGGTTATGTTTCTAATGGGCTTCTTAGATTAGGTTCTCTTTATACCTCCAGAGTTCAGAGCTGATTCTGACCTTTGAGGTTTTTTATTCCTCTTAGCATTGTTCTGACTTTCTATACTCCAAACTAGTATTTCAACAAGCTGTTTTTCACCTAGGTGCTAGCCCTGTAAGCCACTGATATCTCTAGACCCGTACCCAGGAGCTGAGAGCACTGTGAGGCGTGTCTGGGCACAGCAGGGACTTTTGGTACCAGCTCTACTGTGCAGCACTGGACATAGACAGGTGGACCATGCTTGACCAAGGTCCCCTTATTGTGCCATGTGCGTGGCCAGTCATACAGATGCAGTTTTGATGTTTCAGTGCTGCAGCAGACTTGGGTGAGCAATGCTGCCCACACCATGCCCTGGTGCAGTTCATATCAGCTTCAGATCCTTGGCAATCAAAAGAAGATGGAGTCAGCCCGCCTTTTGGGTTCCTTGAATGTCAGCAAGGCAGAAAATGGTGCTTTCGCAGTGATCCCAAATGAGGAGGGCCATCCTGGGGCTACTCTTGCAGCAGCCATTGCTCAGAGTACCTCCTGGTCTTGGAGGGCTATGTGCCTGTTGAGCCAACCACCTCCTCCCTCAAAGCTTGGCAAAGCTCAGAGATCTGAACCACTCCCTGGCCCCATGGTTCAGGCCTTACAGTCAGCCCAGTCTTTGGGTTTGCCACTTGCTGGAGAGAGGCTAAAACTAGCATCCTTTCCCAGCAGATGGTTAACAGAAAGATTTTGGCTGCAGATGTACCAGTTGGGTAATCAGAAGTGGAACAAATTTTCTGATGAGACTCTGAAATCACCTGTCAGAGAGAAATTTGAGTGAAGTAGGGGCTAACCAAAGCCCATTCTGGAATTTGTTAGGCTCAGTCAGTCGCCTAGATGATCACAAGAGCCATTAGCACAAACAGCCCTCAACTCTTAGCTGGCCCAGCAAAAGGGCCAGTGGCAGCACCAGGGCACTGCGTGCAGGGCAGAGCCTCGCAGCCCAGCTGGCAATTCCCAGCTTACCTTGAGCAACATATGGGTGCAGACCCACAAAGAGAAATTGCTTAAAAGTTTAAAATGAATAATTCAGCACTCCTTTGATTTGTGGGTTTTCACTAGTGCAGAACGCGTGTCCTGCCACATTACTTCAACCTTGGAATGAAGTACAAATAGATGTGATTCAGACTCTAAATATTTAAAGCCAGAATCTAATCTTAGATACATTGTATGTGCTGTCATTTCAAAAACCTGCTAAAGAGAGACAATAATGGACAGCATAGATTGAAATTAAATTCAAGCTCTGCATTAAAAAACTTGCCCTGCTAATTTGTATGAATGATTAACGACAAAGAAACTTATGTCTGTCAGTGACAGCAGTGCTGAAGTGTTCTTTGTCGTCACTGTCTTGGTTAGCTTCAGAAAAGAATAGTCCAAAACCACCTCACAGGGAAAGGATATCACTTCCCCTTTTCCTCTCTTTTCTTTCAGAGATGCAGCTAAACCATGAACATTTTCCAGTTAAATGGCAAGCAAAACATTTCTAATCTTCCTTTCACTGAAAAGAAAGATAAAATCACAACCATAACTTAAATCAAAAGCTCTAACAGTACTTGGGCAGTTACAGGCTCTTATTATAGATAGGCAGGTCAAAGCAATCAGCATATGAATCTTCACACACAGCAGCAAAACCATAACTTTACACAGCTCTCTATCGAATATTGTTGTAAGAGGAGTAAGCACACCAGGGTATGACCTTATTAAATACCAAACCTATAGCTCCAAAATAGCACAAAACCTAGACAAATGATCTCATCTCTATCAGTAATGTGACAGAATACAAATGGAGGATTGCCACTGCTTCAAGTGCACAAAGTAACACCATATTAAAATAAAGGATGGAATATACATTGACAGCTGAGTAGAATGAAGGATGCTGGACCTGCCACTGCTGAAGCTGATGGTGGTCTTTCTGTTCCCTTTGCTGGACTTTAAGGTCTCATTATGGGACTTCTGGATATCATAACCATACAGCAGCATCACAAGACAAACTTTAGTCCATTAAAAGAAGCAGTGAGGCAAAACACCCACACCAAGCAAGACAGCTGTGGATATTGAGCCTCATCTAAAGGCTAAATGATGTTAACATCTGTATTGCTTTCTGATTTGTGGCTAGCATAGTGCAGCCACCAGTCCAGGGTACAGTGCTGAAGACTTTAGGTGGAGTTCAGATCAACTAAGAAGGGCTGTTTGTACATCAAATATGAATGTATGTACATCAGATATGAATACTAATGTACATTACCAGTGGGTGTTTATTAACAAAAACAAATGTGGCTTAGTTTAGACAGATGGAAGTGTTTTATGTTTCAGTAAGGCTGTCTGCTCTAGCACAAAAAATCCACTTCTATCATTTTCCAGTGAACTAAGCCTGGGAGGGCCTGAGTGCCCACAGGGCGCTTTGGGGATGAAAAGTGCATGACTAATCCAGACAGTGATTGTTTCCTTCCTTGGGCTTTCAGAGGAATGTAGCATTGTGGTTCAGAAAGTGCCACTGATACACAAGGTGAAAACCCACACGAAGAAGGATCACATGAAGGAAGACGATGAAATCAGCCAGACCCACAATAATGAAATTTCAAATTATGTCCTGGAGGCAGTTTTACAATTGTGAGCGTTTCCATGGACCCAGATGTAGCTGCAGGAAACACAGATTTGGGTTTGTTTTATATCCCATGGATTGGTGTCCAGGCTCTGCAACTACCAAGTATGATCTCTTACTGAAAAGAGCATAGCCACAGGAGACGAAAGATTAAACGTATCAAAGGAATACATTTTTTCATTTCACTCCTTTCTTATTACAGTAGATTAAAAGAAAAAAAAGTGATTTTTGTTCAACATTCAATTTTGAGGACAATTAAATAAGCCAAAAACATTGTTCAGAATTAGAGCACTGAATAAAGGATTTCAAAAACACAGTGTGGGGTTCATGGTGGGGTTTTTATTTCCTTTTAAGATGAGCCATATACAGCTGTACGAGAACTATTGTTCTCTGATCCAGTGAAGAAATAGTTTCTTTCTGAAGCATCCAATCTGTTAAGACACATAGGTGCTTTAAAAGCTTAAAAAAGAAGGAAAGCACTCAAACTCTCTTCTGGTTCAAATGGCAATTATCTGAGAAGCAGCAAAGAAACAGGAATACATGGGTAAATGAAATAGCTTTTGATTGCCTGGCTATAAATGATGGTAGGATTTGTCCTCTTTGGTAATGACATGCAGCAGCAAGCGGTATCCACTGGCAAGACAAAAGTCAGCCCTGAATGTCTGGTACAGCAGCAGTGATCTTACATGGCATAGATGGCTATTACAAGCCTGCACAGGAGAAGCCACTTTCTTCTCTAATGGGTGGAGAAATGCTCCTTGCTACTGAGGCAAAAGGGGATTTGATTTCAAGAGAACAAAACCTTTGAAAATTTCCTCGTAACTGTGGGTCTGGAAAGTCTGTTTTCCTTCTGTTCTGCAGAAACTGTCAAACACCAAGAAGTCCACCGTCAGTTCTGGGCCCCATCAAGAGAAAGGCTAACAAAAGAGGGAGGCTAAAAGACCAACTCTAGTTTACAATTCTACCTTTCAAATTCATCATTCATCAACTGAAGGATGGATTCTTATACTGAAAAAAAACCCAGAAAGACAGACTAGGTAAGCATAGAGTCTGAGAAAACAAAATTGCTGATCATTTTTGCTTGTGTGCTGCTATCATTCATTCTCCAGGGAATCCTGTGCTCCAGGCAGATCTGGCAAAACAGACCACTAAGAGACAAGCTTGTGTGATGAAGCTGGAAAGCTTCAGGCTCTGAGCTTGACTGCATCGAGCTTGGAAAGAGGGATAAAAGCAAGTCACAAGGACAATGGTGCTTACATTCCAGTGCAACAACTCCAGTGACTTGAAGTGCAAATTTCAACCCCTCTAAGTGTAAAGCAGAATAGTACAGCACTCAAGGTCAGTGGTTGGTAGAAAAATGGCAGCCAGACATCCTCCTTTAAACTTCTCAAGTTGACTGTCTCATTGCTCTGACAGGGTACCTCTTGACAGAGATGGAAAGAAAAAACAAACAAACCAAACAACTTCAACTTCCCTATAAGCTTTTCATTAGAGAAGACAACAGACGTGGAAGAAGTCTTAAGAGAAGTCAGTCTTTTCCCAAAATCAAATTGTCTAGAGAGGAAGTCCTCAGAGAACTTAACACTACATGCTTAGGAGCAAATGAGAAACCTGACTAGAACCTTATCAGGATAAATAGAGGTGTTGGAGCCCTAGGAAGCATGTGAAAGAGCGGTTTCCCTATCAGATTCAGAGATCTATTTTTTGGGGGGCCATGTAGGTACATATCATCAGGGCCTACTATGGTTGAAAATGGTGGTTTCACTAATAGTGTTTGAGAACCTGGAATAGTAAAGGACTGGCCACAAAATCTCATCAGTGATGGTAAGTCCAGGACAGCTGAATTTCAAGCTTAGAGTCATTTAAAGTCTTTACGCAGCTGGCTAAAAATCCTCCTGTGTTACAACAGTTTGTGAATTTGTGAATTCCAGTTTGAGTTTCAGAATTCCCTGTATGTTTTTGTTTATAGTGATGGCTCGGTTTGTTTTCAGAAGGTTACTGGAAAGGCTAGCTTTAAAGAGTGCATGTAAACACAGCTCAGACTCAGCAGGCTGAGAAACACGTGTCAGCCACAGCAGCCTGCAGAAGAGGGAGGCTCAAGTATGGCTGTAACAGACTGATCAGAGAAACCATCTTGAGGAGGCAGTATCTGTATGCCTCACATATGTGAGCTAGGCCAAGTCCCCTCCACCCACAACCAACTTGCTTGTAAATCTATAACATAGAGAGCAGCAAAAAGATCTAGTAAGGTGTCAGAGGCAAACTTGGAACACAGGAATAGAGAGTAAATTCCTGTCCAGAATAAAAACACCACATTCCTGTTCAGATGGGTGAGTTACTTCACATTAAGCAAGCAGGGACAGGGACCTTGTCCTATCATCTGAGATCTGTACTTGCTTGTTTGCTGGTGAGGAGGCAAGAAAACCCTTTGGAGAGGCTTCTGTCAGCAATGAGATTCAGACATGCTGGTGGTGGTTGAACACCTGTATCAATCTTTGATCTGTAAGATGTCCAAGCAAAGGAGCCTTGTTCACAGCTGCCCCTATGGAGTAGAGTGGTTCCTATTATGCGGAGAGAAGGTTCTTGTACTTCAAGAAGTGCCCCTTAGAGGGGTTGCAGTTGAGATGAAAAGGAGGGAGACCCCCAGTGAGCATTTTCCTTTTATCTTGCAGATGAACAAGATGTCAGGAGCAGCAGAAACCAAAGGAGCATGATGATTTTAAGAATCAGATTGTTAAAATGTAAGGAAAACTGGAGCCAAAAACTAGGCCTGAGCAAAACAGAGCACCAGAATGGAAAAGCAAGCACTGGAGAAGCTTAGCAAAAATGGGAAATAATAAAATAAACCATCTCAGTTTGTCAACTCAAATTCCAACTTTGTGCTTTCAGGAGAGGAGACTTGGGAGAAACTGAAGGACTGGTGTTAAATCTCCTTTGTAACTGCAGCTGCTCACACTTATCTGCCTCTGTGTTCCCTGACAGACAACACTGCAGCACTGATAGCCTCCAAATTTCCCAAGATATGAGAAAAGGGCACCAAGAGTGACTAATGGATCCATCATGAACTCTGACATGCCAACAGACACACATGCTTGTCTAACAGGTAAGAAAGATCCAGCCACAGCACTGCTGCAGCCCACAGCAGCTTATAACTGCCTGCAGCTGCTCTGTGTCAAGTCACCGGTGGTGGGGGACACATAATGTTCTCTCTGAAAGCTCTACTTGGTCCAGCAGGGCTTTCTGATCTCTCTGGAGAGATGCTGCTGAGCCTGTATTTTAATTGGCTTTCAGGTCCCAAGATGGATTTTCATCAGGCAAGAAGACCTCACTACGGGATGTTGCACTACATCCTTGCTTCTCCAGAGTACTCTCATTTTTCAGAGCAAATGCCGATAAAAAGGGCATGATGTCAGGTACACCATCTGCAGCAAGTACTGTGCTCCTCCATTACCAACCACAGACGGATGGACGCTGCTGCTCCATCACCCCCGGAGGAAGCATTACAAACCCCTTTCAAAACCCATCCCCCCAATTTCAGTAAAGATGCAGTGACACTTGGTGGAAAAAACAACATTGTATTTGATTTACAATTAACAGGATTTACAAATAATGACAAAGAAACAGATTAGCCATGAAATTAGGATGCTTTTGTTGATGAAAGAGTAGCTGGCAAAGCATCTTTCTGTAGAAACCATGTACCTCAGTCCTAAACAGTGTAAAATAACTTACAGCCTAGGCAGGTTCAGGAATGATTATAGATGGATGCAAGAAGTTGAGTACAAAACAAACGAACAAATGCTCCCAGCCTTCTGGGCAGGAAACCAGTTCTGGTGAGGCTTTTGATTTTCAGAAACTGAAGGAAAGGCCCACTGACAAATACTAGGAAATTTTCAAAATGGGAGAAAAAAAAATAAAATATCAACAGACAGTAAAAGTCAGTGTGTGACAACCTACCAGGCAGGGAGAGCGGGCAGCAGACACTGCATTAGCTTGCTGAGAGTCAGCAGAGTCTGGGTGCTTGGCAGGACAATGAACGAAGGAGTACAGACGGCAGCACTTCATTAAAATGCTACTTTACTGCCAAAAACTTGCGAGACCAAGAGAAATAAAGTTCTCTGATGTGCAATACAGCAATTTAAGAAGACGTACCTAACTTTTTGATTTGTACGAAGCTTACCTATATTGTAAACACACACTTTCTGACAAGTTATTTCAATTTTCTTGGCTATGGGTTATAGTGTGTATTCAATCAAATGCAGCATTCCAAGGCTCAAAACTGACCGAGTGGTTTTCAATAGACGGGTATACAATTTTTCCAATATCATACTAGTATTTTACATCACAGATACAATAAAAACAAGTGATGGTATTTCTAGGACAGTTCCAGGATTCAAATAAAAAAATTGTCAGAACCATTCTAAAATAGGATATTATACATAATCAAATCATGTTAAACAGCACACTCTCGGCAAGCAGCTAATTACAAGCATTCTGCTGGTCATGTTTTTCACACAAAAGTCATTCAATAGCACATAAATACTTCTTTTTCTGATCTGCTTCTTTTTACAAAACCATTCATCAGATTCACAGAATTAGTACAAGTAAGGCACATTAGCATATATCATAAAACTCACAATAATAACAGAGAGTTTTAAAGTTTTAAGGACTAATTCCTTCTATGCAGTGATTTCTGAATTGAATGAGACTTCATAAGTAGAACCCTCCTACACTGACGTTACTCTTATTTCCGTCACAACCAACTGTGGTGGGTGCAATACTGTGCATCACCATGGACATAAATAATTAAATTTAGAATCATGTGTGGTAGCAAATCCCATTTTTAGATCTCACGGAGAAATCAGACACGTTGTTCATGATGTTTGTTATGCACACAGCCTAAGTTTTAGAGCTCTATGGAAGTCAGTTTCCAGTTATCAAAATTAAAGGGGATATTGCATGTGTCTCTGAGTATGTTATTGTTTTCCTAGTACAAATATTGCTTAAGGTAGAAAGGATGCTATAGTATTGAATTTACTTGCATAATGAATCCTAAATGCTGATGTCTCAGATTCTACTAAATCAAATGAACTATAGGTTTTCCTTCTTCCACCCCCCACCCTGCCCCCAGCCAAAGGACTCTCTTTCCCACAGAAGATTCATTTACACACAACACAGCTTTTAATTAGAAGCATAATTTACAGTAAAAATTCTTTACATTACACCTCTGCTATCAAAAAACCATGAAATTTTTCATTTAAAGTTGTAATTATACATTAAAAAATAGAACACTATTTCCTTAACAGGAAGAATGAATTTGAACATCTTCAGATCAGATTTCTTTATTGCGGCTTTTGAGTCAAAGGTCAGTCACTTTATTCTCTAGCGCAGCTGCTATTTGCTGTAAACGGAAGGCAAGCTGCATTTTTTGTGCAGCTGGATCCTCTTCAAGTGCATTTATAATCTGGAAGATATAAACATAGAATGTTTAGGATAATTTAGCTGAAAATATATGACATGGTTCCCAGGCTAAGTGTTTGATACTATTTTGGTTGTAAAGAGTCTTTTGCATTCACTCTGTACCAAAGTGCATCTAGTAGACCCCGTGTTCAAATTTAAACAAAGGCAGTAAAAATTATTGTCTCTGTTACTTTATCTAAGTTGTAATGTTTTCCAGTATGTTGGGATACAACCAAATTAATAGGTAGTACTTTATCTTGTGAAATATTACATTCAAAGATGGAGCAGGCAGGGTGGAAAATTTCCTTAGAACTATTTAAGAAACAGTGCTTTTACTTACAGTGCGCCCTACAAGGCTTAAGGGTCATTTACCAGCAGTAATTAAACCCCGTCCCCATGAGCTTTAGTTATGAGAAGCTCCTGGGTGGTCCACGCACAGGCTACGGCAGGGCAATGCAAGGTCTCTTGTGTCTGTTGGCAATATGAGGAATAAAACTGCCTGACCAGAGCATCAGGCAGCTGTTGGCAGCTCCCCTTTGGCTCTCACCAAGAAATGCTGAGGCTCTGACCCAGCACCACGTAGTTCAGGAAAGCAAAGAGCTCGTCTGAGGAGCCCCCAGCTCCTACAGTCTCTGCTGTACAGAATATATATAAGAGAATATGACTCTTAAGACACAAGGGATTTGAAAACAAAAGCTAGTAAAGGTCAGCTGTTATGAGAAGGCTTTTCTTCAAATACAGTTTTTTAGGGCTTCCCAAGATCAAATTCAAAAGGTTTTGAAAGGTTTTAATTTCCACCATCCTTCAGGAAAACTTTCCCACCAACTATTAGATTTCTCCACTAGAAGAATGTGTTACATGACAAAACCATTCCTTTTCTAGAACTGGCTTTATTAACGTAAGTCAGATGGTGTAATCAAGCAGAAACCTTTAGCACTATTTAAATACTATATAAATTTGCAAGTACATGGACTGGAGAAGTACAGTTTGCCTGTCACCTGTGGTTCTTATTACTTCTTGAACATCACTGACAATGGAGATTAATGCAGTCAGTATCAATCTAGCCAATAATTTCACTTTGAAGGGCTGGTATAGCATCTGCACTTCAAACACAGGAGCAAATTTGTTTAGAAATAATTATTTTAATGGATTTGTTTTTAAAGTGTGAAAATATTTTTACAAGACAGAGTTAATAAAGACTTATTGCAATATTTAAACTAGGCCTAATTTAATTTCATATTGTTCCCTTAATTTAAACAATTGCATCTAGCTGTAACTCCTCAAATCTAGACTAAATAATTGACGATTATCTCTGCTGGTGAATATATCTTTCATAAAAATGTGGACAATTAGAATGTACCCACTTAGTCATTGTCAAGCCCTGCAGAGATGCAGAAGGTACAGCACATGCTGGGAACCACTGCGTCAGTAATAAGACAAGGGCAGCTGCAAAATGTTCCAATTTATGCAAATTAAAACATTTTCATGGAAAATAAATAAGCTCAATTAATTTTACTGAATGGTTCTTGACAGATTATCTCCATAACTCTGCATTAGCAGCCTTTTCATCAAATGCACCTTGTTGTTACACAGTGGTGTACATGGAAGGGAAAGCTGCAGCTACGCACTGGGTTGTGCTAGCCTGCAAATGATGGAGTCCCCCAGACTGGCGACTCCACCTGTGCCTGCCACCAAAGGGAAACCACGAGTGGAAGCAGGGACATAGAAGAGTGGATGAATCAGGGATTTATGGTTCATCTGTCCCTGAGTATTTCTGTAAGAGGTCAGGCTACAGACACACTCGGGAAGGTGTTGAAAGTGAGCTTCGTTAGCACTGGGGGTGAGTGACCAGGGAACCAATGCCATTGGGTTGGCCCACATTGCTCTGTCCACTTCCCCCACTGACTGACGTTGCAAGACTTCTCAGGGTGGTTTGATTTTCCCTGCTTACATCCGTTTAAAAGCTGCGGCAGGCTGGCTGCTCCTGTCTAAAGCAGCTGCAGTGAAGGAGGAGAGTCACTGTCTGTAGTGCTAAATGTAAGTGAAAACATGAACTGTGCAAGACTAACTGAATAGAGTTCACATGTGCTGTACTCCTTTTTGATTTGGCATCTGTTCTTACTTGCTTTGATTTAATTCTGAGAGTTTACTGGAGGCATTCATTTCCATGGAAACCTTTGAATAAAAGTTTCCTTCTCTCTTTTTGTTTTCAGATTAAGTTTGGGGAACCATAGCCACAGCCCAGCTACACTAGGGTATTCTTTGTCCCCCTTTCCACAGGGCGTGAAAAACCAAAGAAACATTTTGAACTGAGTCTGAGAGCCTGATTTTGAACCAGACTATATTCAACAATTACTCTACTTTGGTTTACCTTAGGCGGGCACTTCATTTGGCATGGCAAAACAGGGATTGGTAGTATATATGGAAGTTTTAAGGACATTTTAACTAATAAAAAGGGCATGGCCCCCATTCTTACAAGCAAAACACGTTTAATAGATTGTTCTTAATAAAAAAGTACACTGGCTTGAAACCTGATATAAACTGATGACTACTTTTTGCTCAGTGACATTCTTATGTCCTAATTAGGATGGTAGATCTGAAGAAAAATGATTTTTAAATCTATTTCTCTTTCAGACCTTTTTAAACTATCCATTAAACTATCCCTAGCAAAACCAGATAGCCCATAATGAAATTGCTCATTTATAAGGACATTCCCTTGATCAGCATAATTGCCAAGCAAGGCATATAACTGCAAGGTTAGAGCTTTCTGTTCAGCATTGCTTTTACCTGACTACACAAGGTACTCCAGAAGTTTCTCCTTCAGACTAATTTTAGCTTTCATAACATTTTCCCATTGATATTAAAATAGGAAAACAAAAACCATAACTTACCTCATCATAGTATTTATTAGTGTACTGGTAGAGTTGGTGCAGAGCCACAAGTGTGTTTAAGGAATCGGTATGTGCCTGTTAAATGACACAAGCAGCAAACATGTCAAAATAAGATCACAGAGAGCTGAAAGGTATGCACATGCACAGCTGTTGGATATGACTGACAAGATTTCCAAATGCAAGCTCTGCATCCTGTAACTTTTGTTAAATGACACTTGGGGCCGAAAAAGGGAATGAGAAAAAAATTTTTTGGTGATTTTCTGATTAAGACTTTCCCGCTGGTATTTTCGAGCCTGCCCACAATTCTAACACTGGAGGTGGAAAATATTTTGAACTCTGAATGTCAAACACAGATTACAGCTCAAACATCTGTTAGCAGTATGGGTATGTATAGCTAAAGCATTTACTCAGTACAGTCTACATATTGTTGAGATATTAAGCATTGGTTCTGACACAGTCATGGTTGTTTGAAATTCTTTCTCCAGCTGTTTTTATATCCTGGAAATTATTCACACCTCACTATAGCAAAGGTATAACTCATCAAGATCATGAGTGCATGTATGTTTGGAAAAAGCCACCTGAATCATGAAGATGGAAAGGGCAGGGGTGGTGGTGGTGAGGTATTGGAGAGAGAGAGAAAGAGGGAGAAAGGAATTTAAATGAAGCAGGAAATAACACTTCCATTACCTTGTCTTTCTACTTCCCCTCACACATTTAACTTATTTAGTGAATGTGCTCTACCTGTCTAAACAGATGTTCTTCATTCAAACATGTAAGGTTCAAGTCTCTAGCTATGCCTTTAGTCTATTAAGTTAGTTAAGAAAATGAAGAATTGCAAAATATTGCTACTGGCATAAATGATTACCCAAGGGATAAAGCAGCAGAGAAATATCCATCTTTCCTTGCTCTATAAAAGTCACTTTTAGAGCTGGTCAAAATTTGCAGTGTTCAATCACTCCTTCCATATTAATTTTTCTCATAATTTATAATGAAAAGAGGAAGGAACAACATATTTGGCAACGTCGAAACATTACACTGAATTTATTTTTAATCACCAAATGTTTTAATTTTATATACATCTCAATTTATGTAATAAATAAAGTGAACTGGAAAATGAAATGTCACCGAAGATGAGTTTTGTAGTGAATGACTGAAAATAGAAATGCTCTCATGAGGATGTTGATCTGCAAAATGTTAGGTCCTAAGGGCACTGAAATAAACAAACTGCAAAAAATTCCCCAAACATCCTCTTTACGCTAGAACTCTTCAACTAAATTAAGCAAATGAGCAAACCAGTCAGTAAGTACACTGTCTCCTTGCTCAGGCTAAACCACATCTTTCAAACTGGTGAGGGACTCCTGGTTCTCCAAGTTAAATAGAGTGCTTTGAAGGCAAGAGCCTGCTCTAGCTAAGCTGAGCTGCAGAGCAGACAGGTTCTTTCAAGGCAAGACTGAAGCAGATTTTGTAATGTCTTTGCTCCATCACTTTCCAAGTAGAGCCCCAGAGAGCAACCACCCCCCTCTGCTCTTCTCCATGAGAGGTAACCCAAATATAATGCAAAAAGAAAAAGTGTCACTGAGCAAGCACATGCTGAGCTTCTCACATGTAGCATAAAGCAGAAGTATTGCCCCTGTACAGACAGCCCTAAAATATGCTATATTTAATGCCCTCTCTTTAACTTCTGGAATCTAATTTTTGCTGTGGTAGCGCTGTGAATTCAGTCACTACTTGTTATTAGTACAATCCATGCTAAAAATCCTCAATATGCCGTGGAGAGAAAACACAGTTCTAGAGTGCTATAATTTTCCCAGAGTGGATGTGAAAATCCAAACACTTTGCTCTTGCCCATGCGTCACTCAGATAGGTTAGTGATGAAAACCATTCTTGGTTCCATTCAAAAATCAACATTTCAAATGGCTAACAGGCATAACTGCAACAAACAGAAGTATTTCAGAGATTTATGAAATAACTCATTTGATTTTTGCACATACAAAACACCTACTTGTTGAGATAGAAAGAGAAGACAATGAAAAACAGAGTTATACTTGGCTTCAATTTCAGTACAAGTAATGTAATTTATTCTTACCCTAGAAATCTCTGCTAGATGGGTATTCATGTCTTGGTCACTCACTGGCACCATCTGACGAATACCTTTGTAGTAACTGCAAGAGGTGAAAAAAGACTTTAAATTAGGTGAAACACACTGTGGCTTTCTAGTAATTCTGTTTTCCAATTTTGCAAATATTTTAAACATGCTTCCTAATAATGTGGGAGAGGCTCTACCACAACAGACCAATGATTCCTTTAGTAATCTTGCCTTCCAATAATCATTACTACCTTTGCAGCAGAGGCAAATCATATCTAATTGTACAAGGACAGACCACAGGAAAGAAATCTATAATTGCAGATGATAATTATTTTAGTCTTAAAACTGGCAAGAGGTTTGTTCTGTGGCAGATCTTCCATGATATTAACAGAATTGCCAATTAGTAAATGAATAAAGTCAGAGACAGAATAGAAAAAATGTGTTTGTGAAAATGTTTTCAGGATTTGATGTCTACTGAGTTATGGAAGTGCAACATTTTTAGACAGATTATGCTGGGGTTTGGAAGTTGTTAACTCACTTTTCTACCATTGGTTTCTGTGTTGCCATAGTTATTATATTGTCTCCTTGCATTGGCTAGCCAAATGGCCAATCCCATCCTTGGCCCAGCAGCCCTTATAAGCTGCGGGAAATTTGAATAAAGTCTCTTCTTCGCTGCTGGATTCCCTGCGTGCTATGTGGTCCCTGTCTCCTGGCTTAAGTACCTCCGCCGCCTGTCCCTGCCACGAGGGACGGGTGGCGGTGGGGTGATTCCAGCCCTGAAAACCTTCACAGAGTGGCCAGCACTGACCCCCCAGAAACCCCTTGAACTGCGACAAGACTGTATGGGTAACAACTACCACTGTGAAATACAGCATCATATTTTCTCCTGAATAAATCTACTCATATGTCTATACAGACAAGAACATGCACTGGGTCATAGTGGAGCTCCATTTCAACCCTGCCAATGCCACCACCAAGGGAATATTTTAACATTTGGGTGTAAAATTTTTAATATTTGACATCTGACTTTGACTATCTCAGCATTCCCTTTTCCTCGTACACAGCCTTAAAATCCTAACAACTGAATAAGCATGAAAAGAGTCTATACTTACTCTTCCACCATTTTCTTATAGTTAGAGATTTCTTTTGCGTAAAGTAATTTATTACTCGGAGAATCCTGAAAAAATTATAATACGGAGAAACTTGGTTAATTTATGAACATTTCTAGGAAGCAAAAGAAAGTCAAGAACTTAAACCAAACCTTTATACTCACATACACTTAAGCTTTATAGATATTAACATTTGGATACTTATTAACATTGGTGAGGTTATTTGTTGTAAAAGGATGAAGTTTACACATGGCATTACTGCTGAGTTTTATAAATGTATCAATGCAAGATGACGCTAAATTATTAGTGGACCTGAAATAATCAATTCCTAAACTTGCTTTTTATAAAAGCGGTTGCTATTTTCCCCTTTTTCTAAATATCAATTTGCAGACTACACAGTAACACTGACATGTTCACCAACCTGTTAAGTGGTGAAATGCTAACTTTATCAGAACTAAAAAGAAATGATCAAGGCTGTATCTCCTCAGAGAATGGGTATTGTCTATGAGGATGCCCTTTGTCTTGTCAGGCATGAGCATAGTCAGGATGTAGAATGCAAATCACTTACTCTGCTTAATTTGTGCTCTGTTCTTGTGCAAGCATCCATGAAAGTCTGTGCAATGACTGACAAGGAAGCATCCACTACTTCGTGAACATGTACATCAAAGATGAAGTGGGGATTTTTCAGTATGTTTACCCAGAATCTGAGAGGCAGGCTGCAAAGCAAGGAAAAGATAAATAATCCTTTTTACACAATAAATGTTTTACAACAAGCAAATTACATGAAATTAAGTATGGGCTTTGCATTTTATTCTCCTCACAACAGTGATGCTTAATTTTGTATTTCAACATTTATACAAGCTTGTATGTTTTTCATATCTGAAAACCAAGTCTTTATATCTCTCACAGAAAAACTCATATGAAAAGAATCTTGACTGCCTCAAAATAGCAAGAGAAGATGTCTGTGTGGTCAGAGAAACTACCAAGTATGTATTAGATTTTGTGATTTGGCAGGCTCACTTGCCTCTTGCTTTCCTCTTATCTGAGGAAAGACAAAAAGTAAAAAGCAGTAAATCTGCCAGTGACAATCCCATAGGTAATCTGGTTTCATTTTTTGCAGCTTCTAGGCTTACAGGGAATCCTTTTGATCACACAAAAATATTATCTCAATTAAAATGATTCTGAGGATTGTAAATGAAATTTACTTTGATTTATGATAAGAGTGCTAGTATCTACCTAGAAATTACACTCTCACTTCTCTGCAATACAAGTATGACTCAGTTCATACAGTACCTGTTTGTTTTCCAGATATGAATGGTATCTTCATCCTTGATGTCATGTTTTTCTGCTTGCTCATCAAGAAAGTCAAAGAAGTACTTCACAGCTGGTGGGACCACATGGTTTGAGTTGAGCACACTATGAAAGAAGTCATCTACAAACTGCTGAAGTGTCCCCTAAAACCAAATTAAAAAAAATCAATTACATTTGTGTTACAAGCTGAACTCAGTGCCATCTTTTATTCCTGTTGACCATAAGAGCCCACTATCCAGTTGCAGTCACTGATGGCCTTCATCCTGAGCGCTAAGAGTGACAAAAAGCAAGCAACTTCTTAGTGAAGTGACCTTGTAAACTGCCAACACAGTAAAGACCTTCTAGAGCACAATTTTATGTTCTAGACTGAAAGGTTGTGACTTCACCAAATATCCTATGGTTTGCACAGAAAGGTGTACCTTCTGCTTGACAGAAGCAGCAGAAACTGGTTGTTACATTTTCACTTCAGGGTCATCATGCATATCAAATAATATTTAGCCACTTTTTAATGGTTTTGCAGCTTCTTACCTCCAGTTTCTCTGACACCAGAACATCAGGCAATTTTTAGAAAGAGACTGAGAGGAAGAAGTGCCAGTGAACATTTGATTTTTTGTTTGAGGGCAAGTACTTGGGTCTTATCAGACACCCAGTCAGACTCAGCTCCATGAACTCCACCAAGCCCAAGGAGTGAAGAATCCCAGGAGGGTTGTGTGCTTGGTTAGATTCCTGCATCTGCCTGGACCTTAGAGACTGTGACCTCAGAGACAATCCATTTGTTTTAGAGATGACCCTGATGAGACCACATACAGTTAATCCCAGCTCAGCTGATTGGCTGACACTTTTGAAGGGCTGCATCCTCTTTACCACCATCACTCCAGCTGCCAGTGTCCAAATAGGGGAAGGACCCAGATGGCAAGGAGCCCTAAGCTATTCTGCTGTCAGTAAGGACACATTGACAGTCCTCAGGTTGTAGGTGTAGTTGTGATCCCAGCCATAACACCTCACCAGCTCTGTATGAGTCAGTAAGGTTCCAGACTGGTAATAATCTATGAATTGGCTATTAGGAATAGAAAAGCAGTGGCTGCATAGGAATTATTAAAAAGAAAAGGGGTATGTAAACATCTCGCTAGCTCTTTGTCCTGAGTCTATGTCACCTATATACAGACTTTCCTTCACATCCGTTTTCATACTTAGTCAAGTGGCCTTAGCTGGAGCCAGACCACCCCATTTGCATGATGATCCTGGCTTTAGGGTCATTATACACATTATTCTAAATTCTTCTCCATAGAGGAATGCTTCACAAAATTATTTTGCTCATGATCCATCCTGCAGTATAGGCACTAAAAATACACTGAAAGGACTATTATTATTTGGAAACTTTATTTTTCTAGGTTGTACTGCAGCGTTGATCACACACAAGAACAGAGAAATATAAGGCTCGGGAGGAATTTATAAAGCATTCAGTTCAAAAGAAAACCCAGCAAAACATTATCTAAACAGGTGACACAGAGTAGAATATCCATCTTCGTTTAGTGAGGAAAATCCTTATTTAACAATCACATAATAATGGTTCTCAGCTTTGATCAGGAATTGTACTCTATCGCTTTCCCAGTAATGTTCCTCAGGGCATTTTAATCACTTGAAACCTTGAACATCAGCTTGTATGTACATGACAGATATTCAAAATGCAGTCAAATAAATGACTAATAGTTATATCATTTTCTTCAGTTGTACCTCAAAATCTATAGAAATAAGGTGTAGCCACAGCACATCTGAGTCCTACCTTCACAGAAAGAAGTCTTGTCAGGTAGATTTCTGTAATAGCTTTGGTCCTCTCTTTTTCTTTCACACTGCCCCGCTTTGATTTACCTTCATCCATTTCATCTACTGGCCGGACTAGATGCCAGACCTTATTTTCATCTTCCAGGAGTGCGTGCCCTAGAAACAGTAATTGGAATAATTAGAAAAACCACCTTGCACCCAAAACAGCAACACAAAAATAATCATATACATATGTATATGTAAGGTAATTGTTCCCTAGCCTTAACATACCTGTCCTCTTGCCAAAAGGATCCAGATTACTCTGTTCCTGTCCAACATAAACAACTCAAGTGCTAAATGTTCAACAATATATAGCTGATAAAGCTTGCTTTTGTTAAGACTGAAGGAAGAGGAAGGAATCACAAGATAATGAAACTTCTGTTTGGTCATGTAAGTATAGTATGCGTATTCTTTGAGGTCCACACACTGAAGTACTCTACTCTTTGTGAATTCTTGGAGACATAACCAAGTTATAGAAACTCAGCTAGGTCTGACCCCACAGCCACCACAGAAATACCATACTGCTTCAGGTGCAACCTTTTTTTCTAGTAGTACCATTACAATTCACACCTTTACCCTAACTGCCGAGGTCAAGGTATGGTAGTTCAGTTCAAACCTTCTGTTATCAGCATTTGACCAGCACCATTTGACTTTGTAGCAGAGAGGAGGAAAAATGCATCCCTTCATTGAGATGACATGAACTCCAGCAGCCAGAGGTAATGAATGCAGCAAATTCATATCCATTATAATAAGATTTTCAATTTTTTTTGGTCAGTATTCATTGTTGAAATCAGAAAGAGAGATTCACATCAATTCTGTTACCATATAGCAGAATCAGGGGTAAGCACTTAGATGCTAATGACACTCCTCTGATTACAGTGCCTCACTATGCTATCTGTAGCTTGGCCATGCATCTGGTCTTTGAGTTTAGTTCAGTGATCACAGAGCAGATAAATGGAGTTTTGCACTTCAGCATCAACATTATTATTCAGAGAAACTCTGTGCTTGAGAATATTTCTAAAAGAGATGATACAATTGTTTTAACTTGCAATTAATATTCCTTGAAAAGAGTTTCTGTGTCACAAACTTACTTTTAAATTTCCTGGTTTTGCCTGTTCTTCCTTTAAATCTCAAACTTTTTTATCTATTTGGCATAATCCCAAAAATCAATGGCGCTTTTCCAGTGGGAGTTATTGAACCAGTACATTTAAAATCATTGACGTCTTAAAAATATGGAAGTTATTTTTCCCATAAAAATTGTGATTCAGCCCCACTGCACAAATTATTTTGCATTATTGCTAAATTTTATGCCTTAATATACATCTCCAACATAACTGAATCCCAGTTACAGCACAAAATATCAGTTTCTAATTGCATTAATTTTGACCATAGTAGTTTATTAACTAAGTTCCTCGACAGCCACATTGAATTTCCAAGCTTTCATGAGTGCTCAATATTTTACATTGCAGGGGAAAGTAACATTTTTATGTAATCTGGCTAAGCTGACACTTTTGCCCGAATCTACTTTATATATCCTCATCAAAAGCAATAGCTATGCAGTCTTCCGGGACCTCTACTTCTTTTTAACAAGGTAGGAAAAAAGTATAAATCCCATATTAAATCACATTGTCCTTTGAGGGTCCCTAATTCAACTTGGAAGTTCTTGTGAATGAAGCCAGAAATAAATAAAAGCAATCACTTTATTTTGGAACAGCGGTGATTTTGCCATTGATACCATTCATGGCAATCACCTGCCAGTACAGTAAGAACTGCTGCTGGGCCTGAAGTCTGGAATTTCTTTTGCAATCCCTGTTATTTACTTTTATAAATTAACAGATCAAATCACACGGTTAGAGTAGAAACTATTTTCCAGTCTTATGTCAGTCATTTGGTACACTTCTGCTTCCTCTGATTCAAAGGAATTTATCCTCTCTTTGTTCCCCTGATGGTATATGGCTCAGTTTAACTTTGGAGAGAAGAGGAAACAACTAGAGGGGTTTCCACTGAGATTACTGGCTCTTATAAGCAGTTTAATTTGTCCTGTGTTTGTTTAGCATCAGTAGAATTGGCTACTAGTGGAATAGCAGTATTTTCTTTGGAAAGTAACGATTAAGAGACTACAGCTCAAACAGATGAACTTCTGCAACACAAAGGTCCCACTTCATTGCTATAAATAGTAGGAAGACAGAGGAAGAGAAATTCAGAACATGGGGCAACAAAACATGTCAGCAGTATGGTTGCTAAGAGAAAAATAACATTTCTGTGAGATAATATTTTCCCCAATGGAAAACTAAGTGAAGAAAATAAAAGATAGGGAAAACACCTCCTTTTTTGTCGCCATACTATGGATCAAGTTCTAAGCAGGGAGAAGGTTGTGCCGCTGGGTCAAATGCTCGCCCCTGAACAATTTGTCTTGGCCCTTGGGCATTCTTTGGCCAATATAAAATAATTTGTGGGGGGACAGGGAAGAGTTAATGGCAAATATAGACTATGATGACTAATTATAGTGGTATGAACCATGATGTAAACATGGTGAAGGCAAATGAGATCGTGACAGGCAATGCAGCCCCTTTCCCCTTGTGTGACCTGAAGCCAATTATCTTCCTTCCAGTCTCCTCCACCCCATGAATACTGCTTCATGGAGGTGAAGGAAGGGCTGCACTCCTGGATCTGCTAAGCAGTATTTCTGATCTGCAACCCTGTGTCTACTTTTATTCGGAATTAGAAAAGTAAAAATAAAATAAACCAACCCAAAACCTAGAGAAAACACCCAGAATAACAAAATGTGTGGTATTTGTTTATAGTTCAGTAAAGAAATACTAGTACAAAACCACTGAAACCATTCTCCATCTTGATGCAAATTAGTAATTGCATTTATTGTCTCCAGAAGCAAAAGATGCTGCATTTAATTTGTCACAACCTCCAGCTTCTAGTGTCTTCCTGTTATAATCTGTGAATTAAAAGCAGCATGGAAGCAATGCCAGCTTTTAGAGCAATATCTCTGAACATGCTTTAACATTTTCTTTTTGTGCAAAACCTCATACTTTGGTCGACAGTCAATGGCTTCAGCTGACACTTCTCAAAGGAAAAGGTGCAAGTTAGTGAGATTCTGAAGAAAAGGAAATCCACTTCATCACAAGCCTCATTCACAAAGTCAGGATAGAATTTCTGTTTATTCCAACCCTGTAAATCCCTGTGTCATATAAAAATGTATGTGTGGGAGAGGAAGCCTCTGATCCTCTCCTCTCCCTTTTATGCACAAATCACTGTCACGGCAGGCTCTCACTTTGCACTATCTTTGTAACATTTTATAGCTTTTCAACAAAGCAAGCTGGCACCAGATAGCTCTGGGGACCCTTTGGTGCTAAAGAAAATGGGGTAGACTGGCATGAAATGCTGTCATTCCAAATTTGTACAGTACCATGGTGCAAGATGGGGTGTGGAGAAGAAACATGGTGGAAAGTGTTGATACTTGGGGATCTGAATTTTCTGCAGACTTTTCTCCTGTGTACGAGAGACCTTGTATGACAGCGCTGTCCCCAGAACTCTGTTTTTCCTTTACAACTTGTTATGCCACATATATAACTAAGGAATTCACCTTGGAGTACAGATCATGTTTGTTCAAAGAGCTTCATCCTACTGAATCATATCCAATGATATAATTGTAGAGAAGGAGGAAAGAAAAAAACCTAATCCAACAAAAAAAGAAAAACATGTGATCTGGTCCTCTACTGCCTGCCACAAGAGTAGAGGGGTGAGGAGGATGAAGACTGAGAGTCAAGAACAGAAGACTGACCACTGTTCTCTGTTAAGAAAGCAAAGCAATTAGGGGCACCACCAGACTCCATTCATGGTCCACCCCCTTCTTTTCAGAGGGGAGGTGACTATGGCCTCAGCAATCAGTGCAACCAAACTGAAGAGGGACTAGGAATCAGCTCCTTGCCTGGCTGCACTCCACCACCCTCTGTATTGAACTGGATAGATTTTTAAGTTAACATGCTGGGTTGGCACCTGCTGTGACAGAACAGTCACTGCTTGGCCAGCTGTGCCGGGCACTTACAGTAAAGGAGTGAGAGATAGCAGCACAGGTGTAGGCATGACCATTAGAAGACTCTTCTTTCTGCTGGAAAAAGTCTCAATAGAAAGAACCCAGAAGAACAGAGTAGCAAGTAAACAGCAAGTAATTCTGCCTGTCTTAATTTCCTGTCCAACACTCAAAACAAATAAAATGAAAGTCTGCACATTGCTGCTAAATAGTGATATGTGCTAGAGCTATCAGCTGAGATCCATCTTCTTGAAAAATGTACGTTTCTGGCATATTATTTCCAACATGTTTGACTGCCTAGCCCTTGAAACCTACTAAATCTAAGATCAATAAATCTGTTTAAAGGAATGAAACTACTATGTAAAGCAATGGCTTTTACAATCAGTGCTACACAGAAAAGGTCATCAAATAAGTTCATAGGAGGAAGAATGATCTCAACAATTTTTGTCCCATAAATCTAACCTCTACGTTCTGTAAAATAACTGAATATAAAGATAAAAGAACACCAGAGAAACTGAACATCTGAAATCTGTAAAGGAAATACATGTAACAAAGAACATAAATTCACAAGTAAATATTTCCATAAAAATCTGAGTGCATTCGAGGCTGTAATGGATATTGTGTCTCAAGAGATTTTGAGATATAGAAAATTGGTCTAGACAGAACACTAACATGTAAAAGTAAAAGCTTTAAAAGATTGGTTGCAAGCTAACATGTTTTCTTCTGTGTTGAGAAGTCCAGCATACTGTAGCAGACAGCAATACAAGAATTATACAAGAGCTGCATTAGTGATGTGAAAGAGAAGAAACATTATGAGGAAATTCCTGACACTAACTTACAGTGGACTGCAAACCTCAAAAAGAACAAAGGAATTGTGAAAAACACTGCATCTAAGGAGATAAAATGCATGGAATGAATGAAGTCAATCAAAAAGCCCTGAAAAAGACATAGCTTATGAAACATCACTCAAAGGGAGAGAGACACAAAATATGAGTGTATAGAGGCAAGGCAACATAGTTGTAAGAAATGCAATAAAAAAATTGCATCAGATCCATTATATCACAGAGAGGGGACCTAGTCTGTACCACGGTTCATCAAGAACACTGCATTTAATTCTCAGTCTAATAAGAAGTGGAAGAAATTTGAAGAGGAAAGTGAGTAAAGGATGCAGAAAGGACAAAAAGAGATTAAGCTCTGGGAAGATGAAACATATAGTTTGACTATAAATGTAGTGTGATTAAAAAATAAAATATGCAAGGAAATGTTTAATAAGATTGCTTTCTATTAAGTTGGGGTATAGACTCACAGAAATTATGGTTAAAGTCTCAGTATTTAAGACTTCTATAATGAGGGCAAAGACAACTATTGCAAGTGTACAGTGGGTAACACACAACAAATAAACCCTGTATAGTCTGGTGGGGAATATGTAGCATCATAGAAGTGCTTGATAATCATGATCAAGTCAGCAGCATCACTCTCTCTATGTGGGTTTTGACTTCTAGTCATCTTGAGAGGTAGGGAAGCCACAAGATACTTACTTTCCCCTGGGACATCTTGTTGATTATCCTCTGGCTGCTGGGAAATTCCCATTTTTGATAAGATGAGTGTGGCACCATCTCGGACCTTTGAAAATACAAACACAGAGATGTTCTTCAGAAGAAGCATGCCCTACTGAACGTCTTTTTTAAATCATAAACTGTGGTTTCTGTAGTCTGTTGCAGGGAATCTAGACCTACGATGAACGTTGCCCTTCAAAGGCTTCTTGGGTAACTGACTGCAATTCAGAACAGACTGCCTCCCCCTCCTTTAATAAGAGATCCCATCAACACCTCCTCTGAGATTACTGAAATATTAGGAGCATCTCCAAGGCTTAAGTGGCTCCTCAATTTGGTGTGGGTGCCCTTTGTACAAAAATGGGGTTTATCATGAAGAATCAGACCTCTCTGTTTTCTGAGGGAAAACCAACCAACTTCTCTCTTTTCTAATCAGGGTATCTGTTGCTGGAAGGCAATAAATAGCATATGAAGGAAAGATAAGTGGATTGCAAGTGTGTGGTAGAGTGCACAGTATGAAACCTAAAACAGACGGTACAAAACCGTCAACATCTGCTCTCCTGACTGGGCTGTTGAACAAACCAGACCAACCCAAAATCTATTCAGTAGCACAGCAATGACAAGGACAATTCTCAGGGGTAGGAAGTGGTAGAGGAGAGAAAAGATGAATACGAGACGTAGCAAAAGGAGTTTTTGAATGTTCAAAGGGGAGTTTAGATTTGGATACTGCAATGATGAGGGGACCAAAGTGGTGGCATTTAGATGTGTTTTCATGTAAGATGTTTAGGCAATATTGCTAGACCCAGCCTTTCACATTCCGAAGCTTCTACTGCCTAGACCCAAGCCCTGTGTTTTTCTTTTGATTCTTTATCACAGAATCATAGAATGGTTTGGGTTGGAAGGGACCTTAAAGGTCATCTAGTTCCAACTCCCTTGCCACAGGCAGGGACACCATCCACTAGATCTGGTTGCTCAAAGCCCCATCCAGCCCAGCCTCGAACAATTCTAGGGATGGGGCATCCACAACTTATCTGGGCAACCTATATGTAGCACTGAAGTTTCTCTAAAAACAAACAAAGATTTTATTTATTACTAGAGAACAGTTAACAGGTGCAAATAACTGTTTTGAAACACCTTACGTTATAATGCATTAATGTGTTGATACGTTTCCATCTGCCATCTCTTTGGGATGTTAAATCCAAGTCTGAGAGGATCTGTGCAGTAGAACCTGGACGCCACTCTAAGGGGTAATTAAAGTGAGAAAAATCAGTTTTTAACAATGCAAAAATAACTACTCGAAGAATGTTTTACAGAACCATTGTCACATTGTGGAATATTAAGAGAAGTAATTTAGCATATGCCCAAATGTGTGGTTTTTATAGCTTAATCCTTTGGTCTTTATTACAGAAGTTTGCATGAACTATTCCTAATCATGCATATGACTTCTGATTATTTTCCACAAAAAGCTAAATTCCTTTGTATAGAATACTATAAATATATAAGATCTGCTATCAGTCCATGAATAGAGTAGGACTTCGTGGAATAGAAAAGACATTTTTAGGGATTTTACTAGGATTTCCTGAAGAGCAAGAATTCCATCTTCTACTTTCAGATTAATGAAGTAATGAAGATATTGAAAAAAACTATTAATTGGAGCTTTTATTATGAGATAATTAGGCCTTTTTAAGTAACACCATTTCTTTTTTTTCTCAAGAAGAGAACAGCTATTTTGAAAGCCTTCAAGGAGGATGATTTTCAGAAGCTAGATGGTTCATCATCTACTAAAAGTGCAGTTCCTGTAAGTTATAATTCTTTTGAATAACCATCATAAAGGCAACTAAAAATCAGTACCAGTTTCTGAAATTGCATCATTATTTCTCCATCAGTTAATTATCCATGCTGTCATTATCACATTAATTAGTACCTGAGATACTGACTCTGTCAGACATGAATACATTTGTGCTAACAGTCATTAACAGGCTCTTTGCACACTAATGACAGTATACCGAAATTCTAAGTCAGGAAAAATAACTCTGTAAGAAGGCATTTATTTTTAAGGCACATTAAGATTGCTGCAACATGCTGTATTTTTGCATTCAGCTGAACATGAATACAATGAATTTTTTTTTTTTTTAAGAAAATACAAACCAAACCAAATCCAAGCAACAAATGCTCTTATAGGCATTTTTTGAGAAACTATAAAATCACACATCTCACCCGTTCAATATGGTATCACAAGGAGCTACCTACCAATAACTACACTCTCAGCTTTTGGCCACTGAGAACATGGCAGATTTCGATAGACTTGGTCTATTATCTTTTCCTTTACTTGTGATATAGTATCACAGTTCAGCACTTTCACAGGTATGGATTCGTTTCCACCATCTTGCACATATACGTTAACTGTCTGTAAAGAAAAGAATGTACATGATTATTAAGACAATTCAGTGCTGAATTACCTCTGCATCTGTTTTTCTGGGTGATTTAAATGTTAACAGTATCTGAAATTCACCGTGCAATGATTATTGCACAGCAACACATATTTGCAATAGAAGTATGGATTATTTGAGGGATTATTTGAAGGATACTTTGCTATTATGTAGCCGACCAGCTATCAGAAATTCCGACCACTATGGCAAAACATAAAAGATACAGAATAGATTTAGTCATATATAATATGCTAATATTAATGAGTCTTGGGAGTTTAATAAAGAAGGACATGAGAACAAAAAACCTGGACCAATGACTGATAATCACAAACATAAAAACATAAAAAAGCCCATGTAATGCAGTGTTCAAATTTCTTGAGTTCTCAATAATCATTTGAACTGCACTTTGCTGAACTCCTAGAATATTGTGTGCTTTTGCCTTTCTTTATGCTGTCTTCGCAGCTGTGGTTTTAAAGTTGAGGCTACTTCTGTACATCTGGTGATTTAACATGGCTCAACTGATAGTGAGTTGTTCAGCTTCCCTTACTTTGCCTTCTGTGACCAATGTTCATTAAATATACACACACACACACACATGTACATGTAAAAGCCATTTCTATCATCTTTGGTGTTTGAAAACCTCATTTACTGCTTATTATTATCACAATAACTCTAATAGCTCCCAGAAAAAAATACACCTATGTAGCTTATGCTAGTTCTAAAATATTACTGTTTTCTGATAGTATTGACATGGTTTTTTATGTTAAGGAGAATTTCTTGAAAGCTTATAATTTGCTAAATCTAGAGTGATTTTTTTGAAAGTAGCTTTGCTATGTAAGTGTCGGTTTCAATACAGACAAAAGCAAACAAGAAAACCATGGCCAGGAAACCTCCACAGTAGGAAAAAAACATCAACAAAACCAAGTACATGTTATGCAAGTCCTCTTTCTTTGACTAGTTGAATCAGTACAACAGTTCAGTGCTGTCATGAATCTTTTGCCAGTCAAGTAGCTTAGGAAGCCAGGCACATCCAAAGCATGGCAGCTCTCAGATACATATGGTCCTGCCAACCATAATGCCTGAATTTATCATATCAGACCTCAAAAATAAACTTGCATAGCTGGTATTTTTAATCAGTAGAAAAGCTACACCATACGGCAGTCAAATTAAACATGATTGCACTGTCCCTTGACAGAACTCTCAAACTAATCATGAGATTTCACCTTCCTTTTCCTATTAGCTTTATGGTAATTAGACATGATTTTGCTGCTGGTTCAGTATGCAGCATGTCAGTGTAACCAGTGATGCAAAACAGATTCATCTTTTAAATAAGAACAATTAGAGAGCAGACAACTGCTCTATGCTATACTTTCCCACCTTGTCTCACTTTCAGGCAGAAGTGAAGGAATTAACTCATGCTTTAACCTACACTGGTGCAGAAATGCTCCCTAACTGTTCAGTTACCATATCATCATCATCATGCCTGAGATCCCAATAACTTATGGCAATAGTACCTCCGTTCATAATATTTTGTCACAAATATATACATATATATCTCATCATCTTCCACACATGCACACACATAAAATACTTACTTGATGGGAAATCTGTTGGTCTGGACCAAATACTGCTACTGTACAATGTTATAATGTTTAATATCTGGCTAATATGCTTGTTGTGCCCACATCTGATTGCATACACCAGTTTTCTGCTTTCACACTGATTCATTTAGCTTAGTTGCAGGCATTGGGTTTTTTTGTGAAAAGAAAGAGACTGAATAAAGAATTACTGCCATTAAGTCTTACATGATGTACTGTGCAAATAAATTATTTTCTCACAATTTTTAACACAACAGAAATTATAGCCAGCATTGCCAGTCAGCGTGTTTTCTGTGGGTGCCAATTTCAGCTCAGATATAAAGATGATAACTCAACTAGTTGCCAAAATATTAGTTAAAGTTAAAATATTTCTTCTTGCCCATGACACTCTTTCTGCAGGCAGTCTAGGTCACAGTCTGGTGACTCCATAAGTGAAAGTCCCATAGCAATCTCCTCACATCAGCCCTCCCCTCAGCATCCCTTAAAAATACATAAAATGGTGATTTTTTTTTTTCAAAATGGGACTTCATAAAGTTTTTTTCAAGTTTTTCTTTCCATACTGCATATATGTCTCAGTTGGAGACAACGACAAATGATTCCTAACATGTCAGTAAAAAAGAAATCAGAAAAGAAAAAAAAAATCCTGTGTTGGTCTCTGAAGGACAGTCTGTGCATCTTTGATATTTACTACACTGTATCCTGAAGAAAACCAGCAAGACTATCAGAAAGAGTAAAACTAGATTTTACACTCCCTGAAAAGCTAAAGAGTGGGCTGCTTCAGTTTTTTTAAAAGGACAGTGAATTTGTTTTCTGGAGTATGGTTGAAAAAGTGGTGAAAATTTCTGTCAGTGAACAAAATTAAGTCAAAGCAGAGTACATAATTGAAGAGAACTGGACCATGGCACTGGTGATCAGATTCAGGGGGTGATAGAGCTCACAGGAGGAGTTTCCTTGGCAGCAGTGTCCACTTATCCCACTTGGAGGATGTAACACAGGTCTCCAGAACTGCCTGTAGATGCAGCTTCCCCTCAGCACTGTAGAGAATTATTTCCCTAAGTGGAAATAAACACCTTTCAATACCAGTTTGGCTGCCCATTGTAGTTGGGTTTGTAACTCTCCCTGGGAGGGAAGTGGAACTAGGATAGGTCACTTGATGTATATTTTACCAATAAGCTATTCCATACCATGTTACATCAGCCCAGCTATAGAGAGATGAGAAGGAAACAACTCCTTCCTTCTCTTCCGGGACAGTTGCGCGGGATAGACACTGTTCTTCTTCGGAGGAAAACACCTTTTGTGGGGGAGTAGTCTTTATTGTCAGTCTTCCCTGTGTGCATAGTGCTTATAGTTCTCTTTTTCTACTCTGTGTATATGTAAAACTGCCTTCTTAGCAGTCTCGGTTTTGCAAGTTTTTTTCTTGGGGGGTTGGGTGGAGTCTTGGTGGACACGGGGCATTCAGCCAAGGTAAACTATAACACCCATGTTCAGGAGAGTTTAACTTACACAGGAAAAAATGCAGAAAAAAGTTCATAAAGTATTCTGGAGATTGCAGAGCCATCTCACAGGACTGCAGAGGAGCTCATCCTGGTATAGTAATAGAATGATGTTTGATATGCAGACCAGCAGCAATCACAAGGGAGAAAGATAACCTGAATTTCAAGAATAATGGTAGCACAAGAATTCTGCTAAAATCAATTAGCAGTGAATTTAGATGCAAAAAAGGGAAGAGCCAAACACCCTAGCCACTGTTCAGACTGACTGAAAATTATGAAAGGGAATTATTGAAATAGATTCCACAGTGGCAGGATTTGGATTTTATCTTAGAAGATACTTTATAATTGTGTTTTCCTGCTTGGATTCTTGTTTTGGTCAAACTATTGACAGTCCTGCCCATGATAAGATTTTCTATGCAGTTCACAGTAGTCTAGAAAACTATGTACAGACTTAACATTACAGGAATTAATTTTAAAATAGAAAAAGATTTTGTAATCTTTTAATCATGCTTTGCTTACCAATTGTGTATACTCTACATCATCTCCCAGTAAGCCTGTGTCATTCAATGTATACTTGGCTTTCTTTAGTACAGCATCCACTGGGCCTTTTTCTACCTGGTGTTTGATAGCCTTGAACAACCTATAAAGAGGCTCCCCAGCATTGTCCTGTTTAAAGGAGAGAACACAAAATAAAGCAAAACCAAAAGATATACTCAATGCAGCATGTTTAAGTATTACTGATTAAAAAAAAACCCCACAGGCAATAGACTTTTACTCTTACCTTGAGGTACTGATATAAACAAATAGACATCCAGTTAGACAACATCCTCTCAACAACCGTTTCAGACCTGAAAAAAAACCCAGCCAATCCTGAGTATGGTAAGGGTACATTGCTTGCTTGAAATATAACATTCTTACATGCTTAACTGCATGCACTCTCCTAATGTAATGATTTCCCTATAGAGCCTTGAAAGCATATACTTGCTCTAGGATAAGTGCTTTGTATTGCTCATCATTCCCGCGTACCTTCAGCTCATTGTTGAAAATCGCACATCCTTTATGCAAAACCTTAAACTGGGTCTACGCTGTAAGAGCTAAAAAATTAACCTAGTTGTGCAGTTACTGGGAAATAACCTACAGATTACAAAGCTACAACATAAACACAGCAAAGTGTATTGCAATTTATTTAGGACAAAAAATGGGTTAAAACACTAGAGCAAGCCCTCACTGAGAGCACAATGCAAGCAATTGTATGTGCTCATTACAGACATGATGCCTGGTATAAATGCTAGATCATTTGAAATAAGGTTAGATTAAAAAGTAAATGAAATGTTCAATATGATATTTTGAACTAAGGTAAGTGTTCCTGCACTACAGTATTTGACTAAGGAAATCTCTGGCCAGCAGTCCTGCCTGTGCCTTCAACAGCTGCTCCTGTGGGCTTGTCTTCATAATATGCTTGGGCCAAGCTTTTTCTGACTTTCACGGATAGCTGGCATTTTAATACAGTCACATTGCAAAAGAAACACATTTACAGAAAACCAGAGACCTACAGAAAATATGACAATCATTCAAACCTTCTTAGCATCAGCTTTGGGTTTTTGGCCACAACATACTGCTCCATAAGTTCTAAGAACAGTGTCCTCATGATGTCAGTATAGTATTCTAGCTTTCCATGTAAAGCAACTGTCAGCAAAGATGCAAAATACACTTTAGCTCGAGCAGAGAACTCCCTTTGGTTTTCCAGTGTGTGAATAAACTGAAACAGAAAACAAATGCAGAATCAAGTCAGATGGCAGGTTTCTGAAGAACCTCAACACTTGTTTGCACTAAGAAGACAAGAAATATTATTTTAATATTAATCTCCTAAGTACAGAATGGAAAAGTTTTCAGAAGTTCAAAAAAACTACTTATAAGAAAATGTTGCCCAGAATTTGTTTCTAGATACACACAGAGTGCACTGGACTGACCCAAGGAATGTTTATATACTTAACTAAAACCTTATCTAAAAGGGATGCTTTAATTTAAGGAAGAACAGTGTTCTGTGACAATTTTTTAAAGACAAAATCAACTCTTCTCCAAATTCCCAGTCCTTTTACATCAAATTACAAAGACACTAATACAACTACACCTGGGAATGTGCTTTCATCTGCCAGAAACTCTAATACTACCATTAACTAGCTCAGCACTAAAGCCTCATTAAAACACAAAAAAAAGAGAGAAAAAGTTAGAAGCCTAAATCTATATTTAGGTGTCTGACAATGAGCCTCAGTTTTTGAGAGTGAGCAATTAGAAGTCTCTTCAGAACTGCTGTGAGAACATCAGTCTTGATGAATAGGTCACTTGAGGAGCCTCTGCCTCTCTGGGGGCAGAGATTCAGCAGATGTCTGCCCACAGGTGACTGCTGTAAGAAGCCAGGATTGGAATCAGCACTCTGATCATATGTCTTAAAAGGCTAAAACAAACTTGTAACACCAGTTTTTATGTCAGATTGGGTAATATCCATTTTCCTATGGCCACTTGTTGACTAGCAATGTTGACCAGCTCCATACTACATGACCTGGTGCATAATTAGGACCTTGCCTCTTTGTCCCACCAGGAAGCTCTGGCTGTGATACCATATATGTGCAGTGGTTACTGTGGAATCAGAACCATAACAACATCACTCATTTTTAATAATTCTGGTTTAGTTGTGTTTAGAAACCTCCTGTCTTGCATACACAGTTATACCTAGATAAGAGACAAGGTGAATCTACTTCAGTACTCACATTAATGAGAAATGATTTGCTGTTGAGGAGATTGGAAAACTGGTACAAAGCCTGCTCCACAGTCTGGCGCCTAGCCTCAGGAATATCCAGCTTCCCCGTAATCATCACATCTTTTTCTCCATCTTTGGAGGGCAAGAAGAAGACTCTATCTGTGTAGGTTTTGTAGTCCAGTACTGGAATTCCAGCTTCATTGATATCATTTGTCTGATCTTCCATCTCTATCATTAGATCTGCAATATGCAATGCAGTTTAAAGGTTCATTTAAAAAAGCCTGCAGGTTTTTTAGGCAACACAGTCTCTTTGGGAGCCTTGTAATAGAGAAAAAGCAACTCAGCATTAAAAACTCTTATTTCATCTCACATTTTCTCTTGCTATTTTTACCAATTATCCTGTTAACTATGACCACAGTTAATCCTATGGTGACATGAGGATAACTGCCCTTAGCACTGATGACTTCCTTGTTGTTGACTATCCAAAAAAGGGCGTTAATGGGCATCTGTATGAATTTATATATGTGAATGTAAGATTGTAGTACAGAACAAAAAAACCCCACTATGATATTTTTGTTTGTTTGTTTAATTGGTTTGGTTTGGTTTGGTTTGGTTTGTTTTTTTCCCAATCCATACCCTCTGAGTCTAGGTAGTAATGAAAGTTCCTTTAAAAACAATCAAGGAAAGAAAGGTTTAAAGTGTAAAGCACGCTAATTTAATTTAATTGAAAGGAAAGGAATGGCAGGAAGGAAGAAGGTTAAATGGTTCATTGAAATTGATGGAAACATTTCTGCGGGATTCAAAAGCTCTGAAATTCTTAAAAGGGACAAAAATTAGGGAATCATCCTTTGGAGCAGTTATTCTACCTGAAGGCTTTCCAATTACCCAATATTGCTGATTGACTAGAATACCATGTTAATTAATCTAGTGACCTATTTTCTCAGGAGTTTATTGCTCTTATTCATTCATTTACCTCTTTATTTTATAGCATTCAGCAAAGCTGAGGGAGAAAGCATCTTCTGGTTTCCCTCTTTGTGGCATTACCACTTTCTTCCTGATGTTCCTCTCCTTGGCTATCTTTGGCCCCATGTATTTAGATCGTCTGCACTTCTTGCTGTTGACATTACTGTTTCACAGTGTGGTACTAGAATGTGTTTTAACTTCAGTGTTTCATGTAACTCAGTCAAGGTGGGTGTAGTTTAGGAACTGGATTACTCCTTGGATGTGCATTCTACTTCCCCAGTGTTTGTACTTTCTGTATCTTCAACCCAGCAGGTAGCAGAAATCTGTAGCCATCTACTCTCACCCCAGCAAGAGAAAAGCACCTTCTTTCAGAAACAGGTATGAAGTGCCATGGGAGAAGTGGAGAGAGGAATGGAGGACCTTGACAGATCCTCTTACAGTTCAAAATGCAGTTTGAAATTAAGCCCATTTGGGAATAATTCTTGATTCAAACATTTGCTTCTAGTTTGTGTCCAGAACCTGGAAGGAGTTGGTTTTCCAGAAAAAGCAACCTAGCAACCTGGTACAAGTAAAGAACATCTTGTCCCAGAAATGCCAGAAAAAACGACTGGGGCTGAGGCCAAGGCTTTCAGGATGGCTGAAATATTTGAGATACCCTGAGCTTCTTAAATTAATTTCCAAGTCTAACCTGAAATTGTTGTTTTATTCAATCCTACTTTTCAGCTATTGTCAATATGAAATAATGTTTTCTCTTTAGAAACAAAACATGTGGGTAATTTTTTTAATAGAGAGTATTTCAACATGACCCAACAGCAAGTATAATTCAGATAATGAGGTGACATTTCATGGTAATCATTTAGGCCAATATTTGCTATGTTTACACTCAGATGCCTAATTTAAGCGTCGCAATCAGTAGTTCAGCATGTAAAAATGCTGAGCCTTCACACCTCCTGCTGCCTTCCCTGGGATGATGCCTCTACATTTACACAGAACAATTAGCTAGCTCCTCAAATCAAGCTAAGGTTTTTCCCACAATAGACAGGGAAAAATGCTATTTCTTTCCTGGGAGCTTAGCAAGTTATCCCTTTTTATGCTGATTGCTGCAAATAAATTTTACAGCTCTCAAACATCTCCCAATGTGCATACTCAGCACATACAGTCATTGTGCTAAATACTAAGTGCACGGTTAGTCACTACAAAACATTCTTATCTTCATATTAATGACCACTCACATTAATGGCTATAAGTAACCTCTAGCTCAACTGGTTTCTAGTCCCAGTTTCTAACTGTCCTTCCTTTAGACTAAAACTGTCCATTTATTTTAATAACCTTGGCAACCTATTTTATTTTACTTCTTTCATATACAATAGCAAAATATCTCCTCTACGTCAATGTCATTAATGAAGACTACAAAGATCTATTAATTATTTGTTCCCAAAAGACAGTTTTAGTAAGCAAGTACCATTCCTTCAGCCTGTCTTCTGATTGCTCAAGGGGATGCACAGCAGTGAAAATTTCTGTCATACCTGTGAATTCCTTCTTGCATCTGTCTCTGACACTCTCCTCCAGGCCTTCAAGCTGTGATTTAATTTTTTCATACTCTCGTTCTGCTTGTTGGCTCTTGCGTCTTTATGAAATAGAAGTAAGATTTTAAAAAAGTTATGAATTACAAAAGTAAACAATTTGGAACAGCTCTGAGAGGGAAGCTAAAGGACTGGAGGAAATTTTCCTGACTTTGATTATTTTTTTAAGTACAGCAGAAAGAGAATAGAGGAGGAAAACAGCAACAGTGGCCGAAGTCTTCATTCCACGTAAATCCACTTGGCACCATCATGGTTGACTGCTTCAAAGTACACTCGGGCCAACGATTTAAAATCCAATGAGAAGTAGCTAAAATGCTTTTAATCACATATAAAGTACAGAAACTCAATTTGTATGCACTGAACAAAGATTGCTTGCAACATGTCCTGAACTGGCTCTAAGCCACTCAGGAGAGTGTCTGGGATTGAACTGAGAAGGCTGACAGACATCCAAGAGAACATCAGGGCTGTACAGCACATGCTTCAACTATATTGATATGTACCACAAGAGTGAAATCCACCTCCTTCTGAGGGACAGTATGAGGCTCTCATTATTAACCTTAGAATTGGACTAAGTAGGTCTTAAACGAAATACAGACATTGTTCTGGCCCTTTATGAAGCATGAATTTCGCTGTTAATCATGCAGTTTGTGTGTGGGTAGCACTTATCTCAGCTGGAAAGACCAAAATGACCCCTTAGTAAAATCCATCCAGCTCAGACCTACAGCGCTGACTGAGGCAGCATAAATGCTGATGGGTATGTATACAGAATAAGTTATCTTTTTCACAAGTGGCACTTTAGCTGCCATTTCAAAAAGCTATGTGTGCAACTCAGTCTGCAATTGTGTAGTTGGGAAGCCTGGGACCAATTGCTGTGTTTATGTACAAAGGACGGACTGGGCTGACTGACACCAAGGAATTTGGTGTGCGTGAGAGGAATAAATTGGTGCTCGTACATATTTTCAGCTGTCACTCCCTTTCTTAACTCTACAGATCATAAAAAAGATGAAGATAATTTCTGTAGACTGAGCTGAAAACAATCAGGTAGTATCCTGAAAGCTTTAGGACAACAAAAGCACCTAATTAAAGGAACTTACCTGTAACAGATGATAGAAATAACAATTATTGCTATCATAGGAATAAGTACCAGTGGCAAAATAAGATTCAGTGGGATATCAGTCACACGTGTATCATATTCCACCCTTCCAAGGATCCATTCCCGGAGTCCAAATTTCACCTAATTGGATAAGCACAGACATTTGTCTCAAAAAGTGCAAATAGATGGTGGTTCATTTCTCAGTTTAGCAATTCCCACAAGTGAATTTCTAGCTCAAACTGCCAGACAAAGGAAGCATTTCTGAATATTTTATACTGAATTTGGGTCACTAGCATTTTATTTCATGAAGTCATTTAATTTTGCTTAGCAGAGGAAGAAAAAATCCCCAGTCTGTCTAGCTACAGCATTACATTCCTATGTAATGAAGGTAGAAGGCATGTGGCAGCGTGGAACTGCTCTTGCCTCTTTTATGCAGCAGGCAGACGCTGAAGGAAGAAAGAACTGCGAGGAGTTTCTTCATGGTACTACAACAACTTTGGAGAACAAATCACTTCAGTTAAGAAGCACTGTATCAATTTCACTTACACGATACTAAATTCTATAGAAAAGGTAACCTACAATGAATTCAGGAAGGTTATTGATGGTATCTCTCTTCTGCCGTTTCTTTGGTTGAGGCTGTACTTCTGGTGGCTCGCAGTATAAGTCCGTTTCAGTAAGAGTTTTTATGTTGCAAGGCTCATCACCCACAAAAGCCTGGGCCTCGTCTATTGTCATGGCTTTGTTCAGGTTACTGCCCTAGACAGAAAATAAAAAGCTAAGTCATCATCGCAAAGTCTTGGGAGAAATCCTGAGTTGCAACCTTCCATTTGGATCACTTTTAGCAGCAGATGTGATTCACACTGCAGCCTACAGAACAGCAGAATGACTGGGAATTATGTGATTTCTCTCCTTGACTTGTGTGAGATAAGATGTCCCTTCCAGTTCCTGGGAGCTCTACTGGGAGAGGGCATTTCCAAATGCCAGGCTCAGCAGGAGAGGGCATTCCTGGTGCCCCCAAAGTATGGCTAAAAAGATAGCAACTCTCTCTGAGAAGGGGCAGGGAGAGGAAAGGGGAGTTGTTAATGTTCTTTATCTAGCAGAGGTAAGGGACTCTACTAAGCATTTGGGGTATGGCACCAAACAACTGTTAAGGCTTTGAGAAAGAAAGGAAAAATTTCATACATGCTTCAAGGACAAAATGAGTAACCAACTCTCTACAAGTTTACCTTTGCATTAATAAGTTTGTTAACTTGTTTTTTGATGCCATCTGTGAAGTTTTCAAAGGTTGGGTCGGCAACATAGGCAAAGGAATGGCTCTCATTTTTTACAACCAACTCATAACGATCCATTAGAATAACAGTGGTAATGTTGTAGTTTTCTGGGTCTTCCAGTATTGGTGGGGAACTAAAAACCACCGTGGTTTCATTGAGTCTTGTAACAAGATTTCCATAAAACTGCAAGAAACAAGACAAAAAGAATATGCATATTTTAGAGTCTGACTTGTTCCTGTACATAACTGTTGGTAACTTCAGACTGTAGAAATAAAAGCACTGGATTTATATCCTTGCCATACAGCAGAAATAACACAGTATAAGGCATTTTCCAAAAAGAAAATGAAATAAATTTGTTGATGAGAATAAATCATTGATTCATTGTGTTCTAGCAGCTGCCTGCAGAAAATGTTTAGGCTACAGAGCAGTTTCCATTGCTTCCAAATTCTGTGGGTCTTTACCACACTGAACTGCTATCATTAAGTTCCTCTCAGATTAGGAAGTTAACGTTACCTTCAATCCTATCATCTTCTGTACCATTAAGTATCCCAGGTAGATTCTTTTCTACTCACACTGCATAATATCTCACTGAAATTCGATGCAATTACTAAGTGAAATTTTGGGATAAAATCTCACAGTTGTCAGTCAGCTACTCAAGGTAACAACTCAGCAACATCATCCATTCCCAATTATACAAATATTTTTACCCTGACACTCTTTCAAGTAACATCAACCATAGTAAAAAACACTAATAGGAGTCCTCAACATTTGTTCTATCATCACCTCTGTTTCTCACTTTGTGACTCAATGTAATTTGATAGCTTCTCTCCAACATTTCTGATATTGCCATATAAGTGGAAGAAAACCAAAAGATTAGAAAAGCTTTTACTCTTAACCAAGAATATGTGCTATATGTGATGCTGACTTAAGACGACAGGCTGAACATATGTAATAAGAGGGGTAAGAAATGTTGATAAACACTGTCAAGAATGCTAAATAGACTTTTAGGTTGTCCTGGGAGTCAAGGTTATCAAGATAATTACCTCTTGCAGTATTTGACCTAACAAATACAGGTAGTTTTCCTTTTAAAAATCTTTAGGGATAGGGTTCTAATGGTTCCAAATCCAGCTGGGTTTGGCTTACTCTAAAAGTTGAATCATGTATGTATTACAAAATATGCATATTAACAACTCTTTATGGATCACAAGACAGTCTTAAACTGAAGTGCCAGCCTTAGAAAAAGTCTTATTCCTTCTAGATCACTTTTAAGTCCCAAATCATGTCATTAAATTGCGATATCTTCATTAGAAGAGTGGGAAATTGAGACTATTGGTAATGTCAGTTCCTCTTAACATGAGACGCAAGAAGGGTTTTTAACATTATTTTTCACAACTTGTTGTGAACCTGCTACAGGTGGAATATGCATGAAGCAAGAAAGAAAAAAACACTTGGTTCATTGAGATATGAGAAAAATAAAAGGCACTGACTGTGCAAAGCTGAATACTCTTCATTGTCTACATTTGGGTCCTGTTTCAGGCAAATCTCTAAAGCTTGCAGGGGGAGAAGAAGGAGAAAGATAAAGAAAAACCAAACACTTTCAAATTCTGAAATACATCCACTTTATCACTCAAAGCTTAATTTTTCTATCCTTATTCATACTGAATGAAACTAGTTGTAAAGCAGAAGAGGAAAGGTACAAGTGAATGTAAGTCAAGATGCTATGTAGGAAAGTCAAGATCTTCTCCCATGGAAACACTGAACAGACCAAGAAATCTGTTCAAAACTTATTTCATCCCAAGCCCAGTGAAGTCCAGTGGGCAAACTTCAATGCAGTTTTTGAACAGATTATATGCTTTTCATCCAACACAGTGCCTTTGGGAGGAAAGAAAGAAAATTACCTTTTTTTGATTTATCTTCCCTGCTTCTGGACGTTCTGCATATACCACCAATGAGAAACTCTGGATGAGTTCAAAACTGGTTCCAGTTACTGTAATATTTCTCCCTCCACTGAAAGGTAGAATTAAAAAAGAAGTCAAGTCATTGGCACACTATCACAGCTATACACTGTTTCATCCTGCATTGCTACTACTTCCACTGAAAAAAACCCTATATATAATGCCTACACGACAATTAGATATGCTACAAAAAGGACTTTTGTTAAAGCTATCAATCACTACAGCATTTAAAACCAGCAATGTCAACTTAAAAGTCACTTGAAAACAGCAGAATTTTAAAAAGTACAAAGTGCTTTGCCAGTATTTTTGGCTTTTCATTGATGCCAATCTTGTGTGCTTTACATCTTTAATATTATTATTAAAATCATTCTGCCTACCATACACACAAAGAGACAAAGGTGACAGTGTATTTTCCACAGGTCTGTAGGGACCTGGCTTCTCTACTCCCTTTCATTTGCAGTACATTGTTTAAAAAATAATACATTCACATAAGAAGAAGAATGCACGCAAGTTGCCAGTAGGAATTAAAGTCATTGAAGTAACATGGATTTAAAGGAATAGCAAACCTCAAAGCGATCCATAAAAATAGGTTTCAGTTTATATAGAGGGAAAAAAAGTAATTTAAATCCCATGGAGTAAATCACTATCAATCTATCAAAGAAACAGTCCGGGCCCCAAAATCACCGAAACCAAAAATAAAAAGCAAATGTTAAAACCAAATCCTATTTTATACAAATGAGTACTCAATATTAAAGGAGACAGGTATTAATATCTCCAAGAGAAGTCATGGCCAAATTTATTTTTAATGTTCTGTTTGTTGAGTCATGTTGTTACAGTTCTTTTTACTGAAAGCAAGTGGAAACATCAACATCCCACTCTGCCAACTTTACCCCACTAAGCAGAAAGATCAGAATATTGAGGAACAGCAGAGACCAACATGAATCAGGCTCCTTTTTGTCCCTGTATAGGTCACAGAATGACTTTCAAAGCCAGAGGTATGCTACAAGGGCTTTTATACAGATGATTTGCTGTATTGCTACAAGTACAAGAATGCTATACATTTCTTTGGTTTCCCCATTAGTCCTAGGTGAGTTTTTCCCCAGAAGGAACAGTTACCAGATGGGTGTTACTGAGTACCACCATAGAACAGTGCATACTTTCTAAAAACATTACTGAACCCTGGTCTAGATTTCTGAAGAAGATACTTCTTTTTCCTCATGAGACAAAGAAAGAGATGACACACCATAACTTTCCTCTGTTTCTAGAATACTTATTCAAAGCTAAATAGAAGAACTGTTAGAAACCTCTCCATTAGAAACTTTTTCTATAGGTTATCCTAGTAGGATAAAGATTTGTAACTAATGCAAAGATCATTTGTCTGACATGGTGAAATACTTCAAATCTCTTTCTTTGGGACATCATCATTTATAAGAAGCTCATTGCCTTTTCTGGTTTCAGGATTGACCTTTGAAACAGGATGAAAATTTGGAGGTAAACAGAATACTTTCAAATATCAGTTGCAGTTTAGACCACAAAGCCTACGTACTTAAATGTGTGCATGGTCAGAGTAGAGAAGTTTATTTCAAACAGTTCCGTATATAATAGGTTTATTACATATTATACATATTTTAACCCAATTTTAAATTAAGTTATGACAAACATTTCATTACCTGCTGAAGCTATTTACTGGCAGGAATTTGGTGACAGTAGGATTCCCACTGTATGTAAACAGCTGCGGTACAGTAATTGTCATGCCTCCATAGTTCATTGTGACTGGAACAGTTTCAACCTTGTTATTAGGTCCTGTAATGCAAATGATCTCATCTCCAAATTTGGTGCTAGATTGGAGAAAAAAAAGAAGAGGAAACACCTTCTGTTAGCAATATTATGGAGGTTTGTATTCCTTTACTGCAGTACCCCCAAAGCAACAAAACCAGGGCTCTATTTTTGCCAGGCACCAACTAGTTACCAGAGGAGACATCACTTTCTTCAGATCACTTAGGTTTTTTAAAAAAGATGTAGGATATGACAATGAATTGTGTCAAAACACAAGAACAATGCAATGTCAACACACTTGGTGTCCTTCCCTTTTTTGAGAAAAGAGAAGGGCAGCAAATAATAAAAGGAAAAAGAAGTGAGAAGAACAAGCCAAGGGGCACTAGAAGATTAAGATTTTATATAGAACCATTGAGGAGATGCTGAATGAAAGCATGAGTGAGTTTGAAGCAGTCAGTCAAGCAGAGAAAGCCAAAACTGCAGAAATCTTTGGATATCTAAATTCTCCCACTTTGGGTGTTTTTACAGCTCCTTCTTCCAGCTGGAGCCTCTGAGCGACCTTCTGTCTGCATGTTACCTGCAGAACTCCATTGCATGGGATGAGTAATGGAGAGACAGACAACGGATTTGTTTAAGGTCAGAAAAGGTTGGTGTTTCATTAGAATACAGTTCTGTATTGTTAATTACTCAGGCTACATACACATTGCAAGGCTGGCTACCGACTGAAACTTGAACATCCTTCTTGGAACCAGTGGCGAGGTTTATACCGGAGATGGTAAGTGTGGTTCCACCCGCTTGTGGACCACTTTCAGGTCTTATTTGAGAAGGATGAGGTTCCTGCAAAGATAAGATTGTCAAACTCATTGAGAAAAATAAAATAAAATTTACACCAATATTATTTGGTTTAATAGCTAACAGAAGTTTACTATTACTATCTCAAAAATAGTAAAATTAAGGTAATGAGAGACAATTTTTCTAAAATAAAACAAAATCTTTTATTGTTTATGATGAAGGAAGAAGTAACAGATGATGTGAATGCACTTTTTTTCTTTACTGTATTTTATGAAACTTTATTCAAGTTTCAATTCCTTTTTCACAAAATGTAGGATTAGCTATCATTATGTTTGTGAGAGCTTCCTGTTGGATTTCCTGGTTTCATACCAGGAAATACCATAAGATTTTTCTTTTTCTTATGGCTGAGTCTACCTACATCTTTTCTTCCAGTTTCCTATACTGTGTGTCAGCTACAGGAGACAAAGAGCATGGTTTTCAAAGCTTGTACCAAACAGAAAGAATATGAAGATTCTGCTTATCTCATAAGGCTCTTAATTGTTATAAATTTCTTGAGCAATGAGCTTGCAAAGAAAGAAAATCAGAAAACACTTAACTTTTCTTTATGCACCTAGAACCTTGGAGTGGATTCCTTAAAAACAATTAAAACAAGCAAACACACTTCAAATTGTTATGAAATTTGTTTGATATTTAAATTTCTCAAATAAGTTTCCTCCTTTTGTTCTCAATTCAGTCTTTATTTCCATGATTGTATTCTGGGAGCCATGACAAATACCGTAAATTAACAGTGAGGGCTTTTCATGAACAGCATGATTTAATTACTTCATCGCTAAGTAGTTTCTGCTTCCAGTTGAGAAAAGCATCCTTATTCAGGGCCACACTGAAGCTGCTGAATCAAGAGGATGACTGAAGCCAAGCAAGCCGCGTGACAGGGGTTACCAGCCGGCCCCGGGCGAGCGCTGCCCGCCGGCCCCACGCCTCACCAGGCCTGCAGACGTGCCACAGCCCTCGTGCCCGCCAGGCCACAGCTGCTGTGCCTGCAGGCAGCACCGTGGTCCAGGGTACCCAGCTGCCATGGGTGCTGCACACACAGAGAAGATGCCAGGTCCAGGCGTGTGGTTGGTGCATTAGGCTGGGGCACTGCTACGAGGTGTCCTGATCCTGCTCTTGGTGAAGCGTACCAGTTCAGGAGCTTAGGGAGGCTGTGAGTAGGTAATGCCTTTTCTAATGTATAACTGTGCTGCTTCACCCATATTAAAACACAGTCTTTTCTTGAATGAGTCAAATAAGCAATAAACTTATTTCCCAGTCTCATGTATATTTGTAAAGGACAGCTGTTCTCCTCCTCCTCTTGCCTAATCTTGCTAAAGTGATTGACTGATAATAAAGTCCTGGCTTGGGGCTATTCCATAGCAAGCATTGGCAAATAAAGAAAGAACAGAGAACTCTGAAAACTTCCCTTGCTCTTGAGGGTTTTTCCCTGATCACCATCACATAGCACCAATAATCCCACTCCAAGGAGGAAAAGCTCTGCTGAGAAACAGAGCTACATGCCCACCTCTTACAAGTCATGCAGCAAAAGCCGTTATGTCGTTTTTCTCAAGCACAGACTGCCGCCTCTGTGACAACCTACAGCTACAAAACCAATGGCAGGGAAGAAGGGACTGATACACTGCAATTTGGTTCAAAGCTTGGTGAGTCATCAACAGGTTTTTAACAAGTAGCAGGAATCCATAAAAACACATCCAATTGACCTCATGGTTACTTTAAAAATTTATTTTATTGAAGCTCAGATATTATAGAAACATGGAGAACTCATACATGCTCTGCTTGTTTTATACTTTCACGTCTGAGCAACTTCCCTCTGAAGGAATGCATCATGGTTCAACACACTTCACAAATCCACAATGACAACTGTAATTTGCTCTCGAGTCATTGAGCTTTAGGAATATGCTTTAACTAATTGGGTGTCAATTGCTTTTCTTCCCTGAGAGAAATCTGTTTGTAAACCCTTCACTTCTCAAGAGTGAGCATATGACTGCTCTCATGCACTAACCTTTGATTTAGCATTAATTTAATACATCACTCAGGTTACAAGATTTTATATAGAGAAGTCACTCAAAGTAATTTTAAAGCATTTTAAAAGCTCATTTGGTCTATATAACCCTTTCTGTGCACCCTCGTATTTGGATTTAATGCCTTGCTAATTTAAGCTAAATTGAAACAAGTCAAACCAGGGTAAATAAAAAGTTTTAGGGGGTCAGTTTTAAAAATCACATTTGAAGTTTAAATTAACATAAGTCTAGATATGCAATTCATAGAAAACCTCATTTTTATAACAATTTTGTTGCTAAAAAGATCACAATCACAACTGTATATAAAATACACAGTCAATCAATAGTTTATAAAAATATATCAAATACTTTAAGCGTAACCTTACCACAGGGACAGAAACCCATACCTTTTATTCAATTCAAATTAAATCTTAATTGCTAAAATTTTTAAGCATGTTGGGCCTTTGTATTATCCACAGTAAAAATCCACAGCAATGATTAGCTGCATAACATGTCTAGGTATGCTTTCAGATGAAAGCATTGCTCAGAAACCACTAAAGAATCAGTATGGACAAATTTATTCTCTCTGAACCTCTGAAAAAAATATTTAAAACTTGTAGTCTTTCCCTAAATACTACTTGCACTGAAAGAATAGCCTACAAGGACAGACTTAGGAAGGAAAGGAACTAAAAACCACTTAATGGAAGCCTTTAAACACAGACTTAGGAAACAAAGGAACAAGAAAAGGTTTCTGAAGTGTCATGCACCCCTATTCTCTGTAATCTTACATAACAAATGAAAGGAAGCTGGCTAAGAACTTCATCTAGACAGCCATATTCCTTTCTTCCAGCAAAAATGTGAAATAATTGCCCTGTTAAAACTCTGCTGGGTTATCTGATGGGTCCCTTTGGCAAGGTATCAGCTCTCTCTGTTGCCAACAACCAGTAAATACAGAGGGAGTCACAAACATGAAAATGAACCATCCAGCATAATTTTCTGTGGGGGACCTGTAAGGGGTGGTCTACATTCGCTTCCCTAGGAACAGGGATGCATCAGTAACCAACTAGCAAAGTTATCTCTCAATAACATAGCAGTAAGTGGGAAGTGAAACAAATATCTGTTCCATTTTCACCAGGAACTGTTTTTTTTGTTTGTTTGTTTGGTTGGTTTTTTTGTTTTTATTGTTTTGTTTTGTTTGTTGGTTGGTTTTTGTTTTGGTTTGTTTCCCCACCACCACCCCCCTTAGAAAGACTATGCTGTAATTTAAAGCCCAGACATACTAAAAAGGAGGAGAACTCACCACCCACCACTCATGAATCCATGATGCAGACATATTTTGGTTGCACTTCAGTCTGAATGGAAAACTGGGACCAAGAATCACTCTGGGAACTAACTCAGGTAGCAGTCAAAGAGGAGGTGGAATAGCTATGGTTAACCCTTATTTTGTCTTTAATTGCTGATCTTGCAGCAGTCCCTCAAAGGACTATTTTAAAAGAGTTTAATTTAAAATATTCATATTTAACGCATTTAAAGTAATTTTGCAAATACCAGGAGCTCTCCAGAGAACAAATACTGTGGATGCCTTATAAAGATGATCTAATAAGGAGAAACTGAATGATGCTTTGTGTGCAGAGGAATTCTTCTGTATGACTGATAAGACAAAGCATTATATAGTAATACTTTATTACCATAAACTTGGCAGGAATATTATTTGATTAATTTTAACTTGCTATTTTCTGTTTCACATTTTCTCCCTTTCCTTTCCTCTTAAGGATCTGCCAGAAAAAATAAGCAGCTAAAATAAATTATCAAGAATTTAACATTTTTAATAATCATTTTATTGCAAAACCAACATGCTATGAGCAAGTTTTAATACTCTTCTAAAATATTCATGGATGGCTCAAGGAACAAAGTTCCATTGGCCCACCTGGCAGTCTTCTTAAGAGTATCAATAAAGAAAAAAAATTAGGTCATACAAATGCTCAACCAGAAAGCATTTTTCAAAAGTGCAACTAGGTAGATAGGATGAGGAGAAGAATGATATTTCACTGAATGACAAGATAATTTGAAAAAGTGCCATTGGTGGTGGTACAAGCCTTCAAAAAGAATTGTGTTACCTAAGGAGAAGGTAATCCCTTCCCATGGCACTCACCAGTGGGACAGACAGGTTCAGACCCTTGGAAGGTGCCAGGTCTAGTCTTGTCTTACACAGTCTTATGTAATCTGGCAAAGCTGCACCTAATCCACAGTTCTGTGTTTCTTACCACAACCCTACATAAGATTCCTTCTCCTTGCAGAAAAAAAAGAGAGACAAAGGGTAAATTCTTTGCTTCAAACCTTGTTTGAGGGATAACAAAAATGCCTCTTGTACCAAGAGGCAAACCTCTTTATTTTAACTCAACCCTGAGCAGTACCGAATGTTCAGTCATTACAAACGGCACTGATAAGCTCCTGATCTCAGTACTGCAAGATCAGTGATGCCACCTTTTCCAAATTCCCTCAAGGATTTCTTTTCTCCTTGTTTCTGCTCTTTTCTCATTTCAGTCTCTGAATCAGAAGTACACCTGCTCTCATGATAAATACCCCACTTGCTATTTCAGCCCTCCACACTTTGAGATCTTTGTTGGTTCTGTCAGAAGACACCAGGGGAGTCACACGTTCTATAACATCACTATAACATCACACTGTAATGCTCAGTGCAATTATAATGTTAAACAGAACATCTGATTATGTGTACTGTATGGAATTTGTAGCAGTCTTGTAATAATTCTTTTGGAAAACATCAGCCCTTGTGAGGACTTGGCAATACTTCATTTCTCATGGTTACAGTAGAATTTAAACAACCCTGCAAGCACTAATTTAACCGTTGTTTTATAACTCCTTAAAGTGCAGAAAATAATTCAAACATATTTAATTTTTTTCTTATTTTGTTTGTAATGGAGGGATGTTCTTTCAGGTCAATACCTTTGTCACCAGGAAAATATTGTTTACACCTTCCAGGTAGTTTAATGCTTGAGCATAAATATTTTCTGCAATAACAGGCTACCTTGTTATGTGGGCTTTTTGATAGTCTAGTTTAAAAAGCCTGTTCCAATGTCTGTCAGCTGTTCAGTGGCCTGTTTTTTGATGAGTCTGGTAAGCCATATCCCAGCAGAGGGACTTTGTGCCACCACGATTCCCCACTGCCTTACACTCTCACGATCATGTCCTGTATTTGTAGGAAGTGGATTTGCAGTTTTGATAAAATGTATGCACATCCACAGCTATGCTATTCAGAATAAAATTCAATAGAATAGTTCAGCTGGGAGTGACCTACAATCATTATTTAGTTCAACTTGTTAACTGATGTAACTTGCTCCCTACTGCATGGTTTATCCTGAAGAAATAATTTGATCTGGACAGGATTTCTTGCTTGTAGGTCTGAGCAGATTGTAGCTTGTTAGTCATGGGAAATCTGAGTACTTTACATATTTTAAACCTTCCTTGAATCCTACTCAGGTGTAATAATGTTGAGTTAGAGATCTCAAAGTCCACCTGCAACCCAACTTTCCCGTATTGTACTAGACTCCTAGGGAAATATTCCCAAACTGATAAGCAGTTTTCCCAATGCTTTGATAACCACAAGGCAGCTTTGTTGGAAGGAAAATAATGCCACAAATAGGTTATTTCTAGTGCTTTTAGACCTGTGGTTAGTGTCCTCCCTGTTGATATGGTTTACCTGAAAGTAGTGGTTATCTGCTCCAAGTAGTGAGACAATGACACTTTCTGAGTCCTTGTACATTGCTTATGGTACATAACATTCAAATAATGCTAGTATGTTTGGTAGAAAATTAATTTATTATCTTTGTAATACCAATGAATTCCCTTATGTGGCATTTACATTCCTGTATGCCACTGTCTTTGCTTCATCAGCTCAGAGGTACTGGAAAAAAAAATCTAAAGAAAAATACTCATAAAAGAGCTTCAACTGACCCAAATATGTATATGACTTCCCACTCAGGCCATTTACCAGTGTCCTGTTTTCTTCATCACAGCCAGAAATCTCATATTTGCTTGCTTTGTTTGTATGCTTTGCCCCCTACTTAAAAATCTGTTCACAGAAATGCAGATATATTTTTCATTGTAGTTTCATGCTTTCTGCGTGCTAGAGGGTAAATTATCTCCATGTCTGTTCCACTTATAATCACATTTAAAAGTGAACTTGCTTATTAGCAGTGCACATGACTGCTGCTCTTACACAGCTACTGTAGATGCTCTGAGCATTCACATTTAGCTCTTACATTTTTCATCCTGTTTATTAATCTAGAATGAACCTTTTCATTTTTAATGTTTTATGAGTAGCAATTTCTGGTTTTGCAGACTTAGGAAGGTGATCTCTTATTTCTTCAGGTTTTTTTATTACAATTTTAATAAAAAAATTCCTTTTATAGTCCGAAAATGCTTTCAGAGAGCTCCCGGTGTTTTAGATCTCTGTGATCTGCTGGTCCCAAATCAAGGTCCAGCTTTTAGATGGCTAGCAGTGGGATTTTTCCTACTCTTCTATCTTTTTTCCCTTGTTTTTCCTGGTTCTTTGCAATTTTCTTTGCAATTAAAGATATGCAGGTGTAAAACAGAACCATTCCCCCAGCCTGTTTTTTGCTCACCCATCTTGTATCTGGGATCTGATTTTCCAGGCTGATTCATGCTCTTTTTCACTTGCTTTGTTTGCTCTGTAGCTTTCCATGTTTGCGCTGTCATGTCCAGCCAACTCACTTCTGTTTCCTTGCACAGTATCCAAGAACAAGAGGAGTGGGGCCCTATGGAGCATCATCTAAGTTCTGCATATCTTCTTTTTCCATTTCTCTACTTTTCCCCTCATCTGTCACAAAGAACAACTTCACCTACAAGAAGTTTCATTTTCCCCGAAGAATTCCTGGGCATGATTCTGTAAATAAGGATACTATCTACCATAGTATCCATCTGTGGTAAGCAGTTTCTAGCCCAAGAATCATACCACTGACAAAATTAGTTGCCCTTTATCCTTCAGTAATGCAGAAAATCAAAGAGAGAAAGGCCAGAAAACAAGTAGGGTCAGAAATTCAAAAACAGTTGGAAGGCAACAGAGGAGTGAAGCCTAACAGAGTTGCAAGGAAGCCTTGGCATGAAGTCTATGCTTCAGAGGGGGATGCTGGAGAAAACAAAACTGTGCCAGATCACAAGCAGAGACACAACTGGGAAGGGAAAAGAGGATGGTGTGAGAGCATGTCCCCGTGATGCTGTGAGAGATGCCAGCTGCAGCACGAGGGGAAGCCAGCAACAGATGGAAGTGTTCAAATGGACATGATGGGCAGCAAATGGTGAAACCATCTAAGCTCCCTTCTGTCAGCTCCTGTAGACAGTGACCTCCAGTTGGGGGTTTGCCTTTGATGCAAGTGCACATCTTCACAAGAAGAAATGGGCCCTTGTGCTTCCATACAAGCAGAGAACAGGGATGCTGTTTCAAGGACAGTGCACCCAGATGTGGATAAGATTTTCACAAATGTGCAGACCACGTTATTGATCTGCATTTATCTCATCCACCCTTTCCTTCACAAGTAACTCTTCCCTCTCCTCATCCTGGTTCCAGCTGCAGTAAGTTCTGGCTCTTGATGCAGGTTTGTAAAACAAATAATTTGTTACCAAAATTACCTGGCTCACACTGAAAGCCAAATTATTCTGCCAACTCTTGTATATTATATGCACAAAAATAAAAGGTATTGTCCATGAAGTCCTGTAGATACCAGCCACATTCTTGGAGGTCAAAATGTCATTTCATGGAGCATAAAGGTAACCACAGGAGCTAAATTAAGCCTCTGAATGGGGAACTAGGAACTGCTCTTCCCCCCTCCGCTTTCCTCCTTTCTCAGACTCAAGGGAGCCTGTTTCTTGTTTCTTCAGACAAGCCACCCACTCACAGGATATTCAACCAGAGAATTTCCATTGCGCATTCTTGGCAATCTGGTGTTTACCACAGTGGCTGACCTGACCACCAGCTTGCCTCATCACAGCATCCATAACACAAGTCAGTTCCTGGGTTATTTCTACAACAGCAGAGGGGTGAACTGAGTCCTTGCATTTCTGGAGCTGCTTTGTCCAAACCTCACACCATGTAAGCTGATCAAATGCTTCCAGGCACTCCAGGCGTCCAGGCAGAGCATTTGCCTGGCAATGCACATTGTGTATTGGCTGCTGTGGATGGGTCACTTATGCAAAGGGCTGATATTTTAAACAACTAAGTTTTTGGATTGAAGATAGCATCTTTTTATCATGAGGCAGACACCACATGATTTTCTGAAAAGACCATAGAGCTTTGCTGACAGGTTTGATGGAGAAATGGAAGCACGCATGACTGGAAAGTCTGCATTATCACACAGCCAGTGTTTACTGGCAGCTTTCAGGAAGAATCATGAGCACTGGGTGGTGGGATATGCCTTAAAGTGCATAGCTCAGATGATAGAGAGTTAAGACTAATAATATCCACATGAATAAGGGTCAACTCTGCTAGAACTCTCAGCTAGCCAGGAGTTCTCCTGTCCACTATGCAGGCTGACACACAAACAAGATGTACTACAGGACTTAAGAATAAAATAAGATCCTCTGGAAGTAATTCCAGACTTCTGCAGATGTGTGGTTTATCAGCATCAATCATAATGGCAACAAGCATGTAATAATCCCCCACAAAAAAACCACCCAAGGTCCCCAGCTATAGTGTAAAATTAATGTGATGAGGTAAAGACTCATGGAGAAAAATCAAGGAATGAGCTAAAACACTCTACAAAAGCCTTGAGGCACTGCCCTGGTGAGACCTCCCAGAGCAATTGCTTCAAACATCAAGAAGCAAAGCAGAGGATAGATGCAGGTAAGAGGAAACTGCCAAGCTGGGAGTAGATTAAGGTGAAAGAGTGCACCTTGTTAATGTAACTGTGCTGTTCATTTCACATTCAGACTTCCAGTAGGGTGAATAGTCAAGTTCATATTTGTTTCAGATCAGACTCTAATTTATCCTTCCTTCTTCCTCTTTTTGTTATTCATCTCATCTTGTTTAGGTAAACAGACATCCTGATTTACAAAAAGTTATTATTTCCAAGTCAGTTCCTAAACTACCTTCAACACCTCAGAAATGTATTACACTTTTGCAAAGTTCTACCTCTAATTTCACCATCTTAGATTTATTTGAGCCTTCTGAAACCATGTAGTTTTTTTAACCTGCACAGCCTAAAACTCTTAGAATTGCTCTGAAAAACAGCTACAAGCTCTTGTCCTGGTGGCTTGAGTCTGAAGAAGAGGTGTTCTGAGAAGGAATCAATGCTTGTATGGAATCAGCAAATTTGGGCCATATATTTTGAAGAAGCTTAACTTCCTTTGAGACTGCTTCTCACTGCCATAGTAACAAGCAAATTAGAAAAAGTTAACAACAAATGAAAACGCAGGACTGGCCTTTAGCCATGTTACTGCTTCACTTGCTTAGAGACCAGCCAAGCTGTCAGTGCTCCAGATGTGCTGCATAGCTGGATATTAAAATTTAGCATAACTTCATTTCTATTTCACTAACAGGAGAATGGTTATTTCCTGATCCTGCTTATAGTGAAACAATAGAAATGCCAGCAGAGGATGACTGGGTTATCAGAATTTAATTTCACTCTAATGATTCGACTTGAACTTCACTCAAGTTGTGTAGAGAAATTCTGATGGATAGGTAGAAATAGAGCTTTCTTCCCCTGTTATGCGGTAAATATAGATAAGATGCTCACTGCACAGCACAGACACTTGTGAACCAGAGCATTTCTGCTTGAAACTATGGTTTCCCTTTTAACTGGATTTTTGACCCATTTAATTGAGGTCTAGTGCATTCCTCAGTTCTGAAATGCTCTGTGCTGGCAGATGGGGCAAAAGCGTGAGTCTGAACTCCAAGTTGTTCTGACTATTGATCCTCATCAGTCCACCTTCAAAAATAAATCTCATTGTTCAGACTGCATATCAACAAGAGCCAAACAGTGCTGCTTAAAGAATCATTAAATGGTTTGGGTTGGAAGGGACATTTAAAGTTTATCTAGTCCAACCCCCCTACCATGGGCAGGGACATCTTTCCCTAGATCAGCTTGCTCAAAGCCCACCCAACCTGGCCTTGAACACTTACAATAATGGGGCAGATACAGCTTTTCTGGACAATTTGTTTTTGTGACTCACCACTCTCATGATAAAAAAAAAATTCTTCCTTATATCTGATATACTTAATAAGTGACTATGGGCTTTTGGTGGCAGATACTAGTCACATGTACAAGGTTGAGACTGTGGGGAGCATGATGATACCTCTGGTGCATATAGACACACCAGGCTGAACATCTGCAGTGTTTCCTTGTGCAACTGCTTGTGTACTTTTGCTCTGTGATGACACACAATGCGTTTAGAACGATCACTATTAAAGCTGAAGCTATACTGCTTCAGCAGATCAGAGAACACAGTAGAAACAGTGATAGTTACCAACAAAAGGGTAGTCAGCCAATGTGCCAAAGAAAGGGGGAAATTCATAAGAGAAATTTTATTTTAGGAAGGCTCTTGGAGAGAAGAGTATTTTCTTTCCTTTGTATATACTGAATAGAAGAGATTTTAAACAAAGCCCAGATTTTGCATGTCTACTGAAAGAAATTACCAAAGAACTGACTGAAAACAGCACTGAAACAAGATTGCAGCTTTAAAGACAACATTAACTGAGGCAACTGTCTGCTCTGACCGTCTGTTCTCACACCAGAAGCATTCGTGTCACACTTGTAGAAGTGCATGTCAATGTAATGCTCCTGCACCGACTTCAATCCTACTGCAGTCCACAGTTGGCTTTGCTTTTTTGTGGGATAAAGATAAATGAAACTAGAAACCAACATCATCAGTTTTAAGGTGTGAATTATATTATTTGTCATTGTTTTGCATATTGGAAATAGGGTTCCCAAGGAAAGAGTTTTGCGGAAAATAAAAATTATCTTTATCAGCAGTGAGCAGAGGCATCTGATTTTTCAGTAACCTCAATGCAGGCAGAGATTAGCATACGGGGAATCTTGGGCTTGCAGGAAAACATCCACCTGGATGATGCCTGTGCACAGCAGGTTTTCCTAGTGCCTCACTGATGGGCAATTAAGAATCTTTCCCTGAAGAAGCCAAAAGCAGTGACTGCTTATCTCACTTCTCAGATGGGCTGAACAGGGAATCCCACCAGAACAAATCCACAGACAGGTTTTGAAGCCTACGTGTGGGCTTCAGATTACATTTCAACACACTCCAGAACAACTTCATGTGCTTCCCATGTAAACCGTGGGAGAATCTTTACACACAGATGCATAGGAGAACTGGTGCAAAAGATATCCAACACAACAGATTCATGTAAAAATCTAATCTCAAGTAGGGCTTACTGTCATAGCATCTGTCCTAGAGACCACAAACATACACATGGAAGATTATTTCATTTTTCTCCAGTTAAGATGAATGAGATGGACAAATCATAACCTACATTTCCACAAACGAACAGATGACATATTCAAGCAAAAAGGGTGGGAGGTTTTTTGCAGATGTATTACCACAGAGAAGAGGTATTTGCTTGGAAATTACAGGAAACCCTCTTCTAGCCTGTTTTATGAAAACAAGAATATCCTCTTCTCAGTTAAATGTCATTCTTGACTTATTCCCACTGCATACTGGCAACTCTTTTCCTTACCTTCTCACAAGATATCAAGAATTAATGAGACACAAGTTTAAATAAGGGAGAAGATAAAAGCCTAACCTACCATTTATGTTTTATAGTTTTACAGTTTATAGGTGTAACTTTAAGTATCAATATGAGGACTGAGATTATTTAAAACTCTCAACTATCATAGGTTCTTATAAAGTTTAAAGACCTCATAGATACAGACAAAGATACCTGCTGCTAAAATCACAGCTTAGATCAGCTATAAGCTAGAGCCACACTTAGAGCAAAGCAATTAAGACAGAAATGAAATTCTCTTTCACAGCCACACTGAAAACAAAGCACATGTTATATGAACACACATCATGCTGCCTGTGGCTCTGCGTGCCATATTTTTTAATTAAATAAATTATTAAGGAAATTAATGTACCTTCATTACTTATTCTTCAGCTGCCCTGCATCCATTCTTCTCATTAAGAACATTGACTAGACTAAATATCATGATTAAAATACTGCACCGTGTGTCTAGAGAATACCTAATTTTTGCAGTGCTTTTTTTCCAATTCAGTAGTGACACTTAAGAGATATTATGTCACTATTGAATAAGTTTCTTACAGTTGCTTTTCTACCACATCTTTTTAACTTGAATGGCAGATATCATCCTGTTTTGAGATTCTGGACCTACTGATCAGCATAGATTTTTGGTACACCTTTTGTATACAGAAATGCTGAAATTAAGTGTTTTCTAACATTCTTGAATGACAGTGCTATTGATCAAACAGTTTGTAAGACAAACAAAAGCGATTCTGTGCTTAATAGGTAAACTTAAGTCATACAGAAAGTATAAAACAGCTCTCCATAAAAAAAATGCACTTACCTGGTATGTAAACAGCACTTCACTTGGTGATTTACCTAATTTTCCACTGATGTCAACTTCAATTTGACCTTGTTGTGGTTCATTCATTGGTCCAACTTGACACACAATCCTATCGAGAAAGAATGTAAGTTTATCTGCTAGAAGTACAGCTGCAATACCAATGCAGTGTATGTGAGCTACCACACACACTGCCAGCAAAAGCACTCACTGCTTTACCCTATACAGTGTTCTTGAACATTGCCTCAGATTCCCAGCAAAACCATCCAAGAATAGTTTGCTCATCTATCTAAAGGTTCAGAAAACTGAAACCTGAGAACTGTACACAGCAGCTAGTTTGGCAGTCTGTTAGTAGAGGTGCCTTCTACAGAAGGCTCAAATTCAGCCCGTGAGTCAAAGCTGAACCTCTCTAACCCAACACAAGGTTTACAGTGAACTTTGTGATGTTTAAAAAACCCAAGGGGTCCCCACCCGCTTGATGCAAGCATCAGATCATCAGCTATGTTAAAATTTTGTGTTTTAGCTGCTGATAATTTTGTTGTGTGTCCTGCTATCTTTCAGCTTCAAAATACTGCCTTTTCACACCTATGATCAAAATCCGTTCAGAATTACTGTTCTCTGAAAATAAATTTTCAGATAACATGCACAAAATCAGAGGTCAAGGAACACTGGCCAAAAAACCACTGCCTTAACTAACACTGCTGGTGAGTGATAGCTAGGATGTTTTAATTTTTATTTCAAACAGGTGACCCACAGAATGAAAGCATATAAAAGGCAATTAGGATTTGATGCACTTGAAAACTGGGACAAATGCTTAATGCAGAACTGATAAAATAATTAGATAAGGAAGCATATAATGCTCGGAGCCTGTGCAGTCTGACAGTTTCATATAGGACACACCCTGAGGATCACTGCTCATTTCTGTCACTCCCTAATCTTCTCTAAGTAGTGCTTTGAAAAAAAATCTCAAAGCAGAAAAAAAACCCTTAACAACTCCAAATTACTGGGCATAATGTACTTAAATTGGGACTTATAATAAAAGGATTGTCAAGTCCCTCTGCAGATCACTCCAGACTTTTTTTCGTGGGTACTGGCAAATGGACAAAATTCTCCAAATTCTTGCATGTCCTGGCATGTGTATGGCTGCCTGAGCCTGTTCCTCATCATCTCTCTACTGTATTCTTGGAAGTTTTATCTTCTTGTCAGGCAGAAACAGGAAATGGTTCCTTTGGAGGAATTTTTACCATATGTCAAGCTAGGGAAAGCAGTCAGGGGCCGGGGCAGGGGATGTGTGGGGGAAACACTGTAGCAGGGATTTTAATTGAAAAAGCTCCTTCCTCTCACCAGCGCTGGCATTGCCTCCCTTCCCCCACGTTACTAATGGAAAACTACAAAGAATGAGAACAGACTTCTGGAAGGCCAACAATTAAGTCACCGCAGAGCCACAAAGCAGCCTTAAGTGCCTTGAATCTTGCTGCTCACCGGAGCAACTGTCTTCTAAAAAGACTAGCTTTTTACTGAAGAAGGATAGAGGAGCAAGACAAGGCACTTATAATTGTTTTTTAATTTAACTATATAAAAAAAGGTAATAATAAAATACAAGAATGAAGGAAGATAAAGACAGCAAATTATAGATATGTTCTTGAAGATTTTTAATAACTTCTTTTTTAAGGCTTCCCTAATGGAGAACATCCTTCAAAACCCACTAATTTGTTGATAAATGACATGATGCAAGTTGCATTTGTTCTCACCCATTACTACACTGCCAGAACTTAGGAAACCAGTAATGTTGCTACGATACAAGGAACCAGTCATCTCAGTTTTGGCTCCTTTCCATGTATTTAAAAATATCAAAAAGCTTTAGAAAAAGCCAAGAGGCTGAGGAAATTCTTGTAAGACTATGCTGCAATTCAGTGCAGTTTTTGCAAACACTGAAAATAAGGAAAGGGAAAAGATGACTGTAAGAAAGTTTGTAATTCTATGGATAGTGAAGTACATGTAAATGTGGGATTGATGGCAATAAAATGGGAAGTACTAAGAAATAAACAGCTATTCTTTACATTCTTCAGTCCTAGGGGCCTGAGAAGCTTCTAAATAACTGATACACAAATTGACTAAAGTTAACCATTTTTCAAAAGCTAAAGAAAAATCAGCTAGGTATCTTTGAAATCCCTTTCAAAACATGCCACAAGAATAGCAAAACGTTACTGTGTTACACTTTAAATTAATTAAAGGGAAAGAAAGCCAGTGTTTCAATTGAAGCTTTAAATATCAAAAGTGAATGAAAGAAAAATCCCACTGCCTAAAGTGTATCATTACTCCTAATATTACTACTGAACCTTCATGCTATGCTTTTCATCAGCTAATATCAAAAGGGTATTTCCTTCTTGAAATTAGGTGCTTGATATAATCTGTAGCAAACACCTAGACATCCACCTAGAAGAATTTAGGCACTCTGTTTTAATTTTTGGCACGGCTTAAGAGTGTGACAAGCAATCTGCAAAACATCTACCAACCTGCTTGGGCAATTCAACATCCATGGACTTGTTGACACTGAGATGAAAATTAGTCATCTACAGCTAAACCTAAGCTCTGTGTTCCCTCCTTGTCCCTATGAAAGAAACTTTGTGGCTGGACTAAAACAGAAAGATTTAAGTTTTCTCTTGTTTTGCCTGCTTTGCCATAAATCTTGTATGCTTGGCTTCACTGTGGTTCAGATTTAGCAGTTTTTAATGAATAGATGTACAGGTAGAATGCCTTTAATTTAAAAACAAATAAATAGTCTTGATATATTTGCAGTAATACTTTATGAAAGCTTTTCAATCAAGTACGGAAAAAAATTCAATCAGAAGCAGGATGGTACTACACCATTGTAAATTTGTTGCTGTATTACAATCTATAACAATTTTAAATAAAGACTCATACGTTTCTATGAAATATTGCAGGTATATTACACTAGTTCTTTCTTCTACTGGTAACCTTTTGAAACCACAAGAAGATCATCCAGAACTTCCTTTTTTCTTCTAAAATCTTGTGAAAAGTTTCCATCAATTACCTTGTGGAAACAGAGTAGAACTCCTCTTTGAAAAGACATTCCTTGTTTGCCACCGTTATACTTTTTACATCTTCTGCTTTTATTCCCAAATTAGATCCCATTATGGTCAAAAGAATTCCACCACTTAGTGGTCCAGTTTTTGGCTCAATCTGTGTTTGCATGAAGGAAAGTTAAAAAAAAAAGCAAAATTAAATACTGCAGTGACCATGTTGCTCTTCCATATTATTTAAAACTACTTTAACTTACCCACACTTGAAATGTAGATATTTCTTGTAGGACCCACACAAAAACACGCTATGTAACTTTTTTAGGTTAATTAATCATCTGGTTAGCTCGGAACCCATATTCATCAGCTGCAGATTTCACATCTCCTGTGGCAGACTGCTTTGTACAAAACTCTTGCCTCTGGTTTATTCTGATTTAAGTTTGCTTCCTCCACTAAAGCACCATGATTTTGAAAAGCAAATGGATTGCGTTCCTTTCACAATCCTTCCATGGAGCTTTTCCAGCATTTTTTTGCCATTATTTTCTCCCTTTAGGTTCACTTCCTAACACACAGTGCTGCCCCAAATAGTGTCTTCAAAAGTTCCTCCCCTGATCTTCCTTACTGCATCTCATGGTAGAGTGCTGCAGTACATGGGCTGATGCTAACTGAGTAATTTGCAAATAAAATGAGGACAGACACGATTCTGCAGTTGCAGTGGACTCCTCAGACTGAAATATGGTCCAAACAGGCACTTGAAATCAGAATGTTTGTTGGGAGACTAACCTGCTTTCATATGTAATACTTGGAGCACCTCCAGCAGGACCTTTTTGGGTCTCCACCTTTGGAGGGCTGCCAGTATACCATCAAGAAGAGGGAGGTTGCACTTTAACATCTGGTCCATCAAAATCAGTTTCTTACGTCTAAGCAAGTCTGAGCATGAGACATGGCTGCCTCTGGCTGCTGGTCAGCCAAGGTGGACAACACTCTTCCCTCACCCTGGGTGAATGCTCCAATTGCAGATTAAGTCAGGGGCGCACATTTGACCTGTCTGACTTCTCAAATCCTACAGTCTTGGGTTTGATTCTGATGTGGACTGGAAGATATCACTGACACCTGGAAAACACTGTGATACAGAAACAACCTGCTCCCTTATTAAATACTATTTTAAAGTCTAGCTTGAAGCCTGTAAATGAGCCTGTTAAGTGTCTGTAGTTGCAGGAGCAGTAAACCTCTCTTACAGACTTATTGCAGGTATAAAGGACTTTGGGGGAGAAAAAACTTATGCTAATTCCTGAGAATCAAGTGCCACATTTTAAGTGTACACTGCTAGCCTGGCTTCTGGCACAGTGAGGACAAGGCTTGAAAAACAAGGAGTCTCAAAGACTCCATTCAGTCTCTTATTTTGAGTCTTTACAAATCTCTCGCACACATCACTATTGACATTATTTCCTTTCAGCTATTTCAGAGGCTAGAAAAAACCCTGCCTTTCAGTATGAGCTTGCTTGGATGCTTTCTCCCGAAAAATATTCCCGGTAGGGAGAGAAAAAAAGCAATCTTACGCGAGTGATTTCTGGAGGAGGACATGTGTTGGTGGGAGGAGCATGACAGAGTTTTTCATAAACACACTTGCTGGGCTTCCCCTCTTCTTCACACCAGACACACCTATAGTCATGGTGGGCAGCGAGGCACAAGCTGCAGTCGCTTCGTCCATAAGAGCAGTTGTACAGAGTCACTGAAAGATGAACGATAAATGCACTTAGACATTTCCCACTGTTTTAAGGATACTCAGTGTGCTTTAAGAAGGAAAACTAACTCCGTGCACAAAGTTCAGTGGAGTCATGAGTGATATGCATATTTTGTCCTTAACCCTGAATCATGTTGAGAGAACATAATTTTTCCATCTATGGAAAAACATGAAATCTATCCATGTGCAGATTATGAATAAACTATCAAGTAGAACCCAAATATATTTTTATCACTCAGGCACTGTCAAAACATTCAAGTACAAAGTCCTTACTTTGACTAATGTCAATAACTCATACAACTGTTCAAAGATTAGTTCAAAAATCAGATCCTCCTGGAGCACCACTAGTCAGATGTGGAAGGGTCTAGACTCTGCATGGGTGTCAGTAGGGACAGACATCAGGTGGCATGGGACCTCTGCCAGTTGCAGATTTAAAAGAAGAGACCTGCCTTTGTAGGCTGTTTCAAGGACATTTGGGACTTTCCATAATCATCACTAGGACCTGAACTAAACAGAATGTTAACACTAAATGAAATGTTATCCTTTGTTCAAGTTAATACTCTTCATTTCTCCATTCTTCTCTATTTTCTTGCTTTTGTTTTCCCTTTTGTCTTGAAATGTCATCCTGATGTATGCCTTATTCCTTCTGTAGTGGGGTTTAGTTTTAGCTTTTCTGAGCCAAGAAATCATGTCTGACAGTCATGCCTCTCTTACTGATGAACGACTCACCAACTCTCCCAGACACTAAGCTTGTTTTGGCCCCCATCAATCTCTAGCATGAAGCAGTCATTGAATAAAACTAATTTTCCCAAATAGATGCAAAGCCTTGAGACATAGCTGGGTGGTTCAGCACCATACGGAGAGCCTGGGTTTGCAAAAAAACATACGGAGATGCACTTGAGAACTAGTGCAGAAGAAAATGGACTGAAAAGATGCCACACATTTCTCTAGGGGAAGTGTGCAAGTTGCACAGACTACCCAGTGTGTGAGTGCTGTCTTCCCTGGAAAAGCGAGATGAATATTGTAAAGAGGAAAACTTCTTTTTTGGTTTTTCTGCTCCTTTTTTCCTTGCTTCTCTCTACTCTTTGCTGCTCTGCTTTTCTGGCCACACAGCCTCTCACCCTCTGCTACTGAGGCTCTGGCACTTGTTGAGTCTTCTAAATCAACTTAACTTACCAGAACAGCAGGATATATCTAAGTTTCCTCCTGTGCTCTTTCAAGAGTTAAATGTGCTTACAGATGGGAATGGCACTGTCGTAGTTTAACTGCAGCTGGCAAACAAGTACCATGCAGCCACTTGCTCACTCCCCCAACAACGGGATTGGGGAAAGAATTGGAAGGGTAAAAGGTAGAAAATTTGTGGGTTGAGATAAAGACAGTTCAATAGGGAAAGAAAAAGCCACACACACAAGCAAAGAAAAACAAAGAATTAATTCACTGCTTCTCATGGACAGGCAAGTGTTCAGCCATCCCCAAGAGAGCAGGATCCCATCTCATGTAACAGTCACCAGAAGAGAAAGACGAATACCATCACTTCAAATGTCCTACCCTTCCTCCTTCCCCCCAGCTTTATATATTGAGCGTGATGCCATACAGTATGGAATATCCCTTTGGTCAGTTTGGGTCACCTGTTCCACTTGTGTCTCCTCCCAACCTCCCACACACCCCCAACTTCCTTGCCAGTGTGGCAGCATGAAAGCAAAAAATGCCTTGGTTTTGTGTAAGCACTGGTCAGCAACAACAAAAACATCTCTATGTCATCATAGTTGTGTACATATCATGTACTGTGTTCAGTACAAATCCAAAACAGCCCCGTACTGGCCACTGTGAAGAACACTAACTATGCCAGCTGAAAACAGCACAGGGGGGTACAAGACAGAAACTCAACATCTCCCCTTTCCAGTAGTGATGAGCTGGTTTATGTGCTCATTATGTCTGACGAAACCTTAGTGACACTGGTTGTTTTTCAAAGGAGGTTCATCCTTGAAGATGCAGGAAATAAAGGAAAGTAAACAGACGTGGACAAGGGTAATTCCCTTTGAGATTGCATATGGTAAAGGCCATTATAAATGTCTATTTAAAGAAAGTTTTTGTTCTCAGAGGAGCAGAATGCTAGAAGGGAGACTGGCAAAGCCACCTTCCAGTCACTAACATTTTCAATGCACTTGATACCTTCCTAGATAACAGCAATAGCAGTAGCTTTTAAAATCTAATTCCAGGAGACTACCATGTCAGATTTCTACTGAAATGAAAAAGTAAAATTAGAATGCTATTTTTTCAGCAGTGGCCTCATTCCCCTGCGAGGCATGAACAATATTGCAGATGCCCAGATCTTGGCTACTGTCTCTCTGCCACTTGCAGGAGAGCATGTAATCTCATACAGACAGTTTTTCTCTAAACGCTATGTATTTTAAACCCTCAGCATTCTGTTTCACAACCAGTCTTTAATATAATAACAGGTTTTTATTCTTTCCCTTACGCTGAAGAGTTGATGCAATGATAAAGCCTGGTTTTAACCCTTTCTACCTCTAATCAGCATATCCACTTGATTTCAAGTAACTTTACCAGCACAAATACAGTTGAGAGTCATTGGAGGTGTATGCAAAACTAAAGGACTTTGCTATTTGTAACAATGAAAAATGAAAGAGCATACATTTGATTCAATCTCTATCTTGAATTTCCAAGGAATTGCACAAAGCAGGAGTAGCATAATTTGCTTCATAGACTGAGCACATTGATATGTCACTGAACAACAAACAATATTTCCAACAGTTTGTCAGTTATCCACTCTGTATGTTGGATGTAAAGGTAGTGCTGTGGAAAAGCACCAGTATGACAGCCCTGGTATGTTGCTGTTTGCTTTTATAAGCAGAAGAGACAATGTGGACAGTGGCAAGGAAAAGTCTCCTCACATCTGTGCTGTGAATTTCTTTTGTGGGAACCAGATTCCTTTCTTATTCCAGCTCTCTGAAAGGTTGCTACTGCACAGACACTTGAAAAGGTAATATTGTCAAACAAATCTTCCCCTTGACTTCCTAAACCCAGCACTTCTCACCCACACCGCCACATGGCCACCAGGTACAGCATGGGAATATATTTACTTTGTTATCCTTCGTTGGCTGGACAGGGATTCTTAACACATCCCTCAGTAAACAATGTCAGCACTGCAATGTTATGACATCCCTCACATCCAGTTGCATAAATGCAATGGAGAAAGCCATGGCCTTAAAGTATTAACCACTCCCCCTGTTCACTGAATAGCTCATTAAATGTACCAGCAGCAGGCCACTCATTAGATTCAGACTCTTATCCATCACCTTGAGATACCAGCTGTGATATCATTGATAAAAAGGACAAAGGATAAAAGGGACATATTGGATTTCATACTGTTCAGAACCCCTGATGGCTTGAGATGTAAAAATGCTATCATAACTTAGTATTCACTAAGTGTTGTACAAAGAAAGGGTTCTTTCACTGGCAGGTTCAAAGGTGCTTCTCAGCAGCAACCATATACCCAAAGTCAATTCTTTTCAAGATGCATAAAAACACATTGCATTGTGGATTTCATATTGCAAGAAAGTCTAAAAGACAGAGAGAATTTGGATTTAAAAAAAATCTCTTTTATAATAAGAAGAGACATTTTCTGATAATTTTTCAATTCCCCTCTTGCAAGGGTTCTATATTTCAATCTGAATGATAATATTTCCTTAATAATTTAACTACTTTTGGGGGGATTTTATGTTTTTCCCAGACTTAAAAAAAGATGCTGGGAATATTTGGTCAAAATTTTGCAGCTTTAAAAATGACAGCCTCTGGAATGGAAATTAAAACAGTGGGAGTTTGTAATATGACCTCCCTGTAACATTCATGCCAGACCCTCTTTTAAGTGCTTTTAACATTGCACACAGAGACATAAGGAAAATCTTCTAAAAATGTAGTTCTATACTGCCAACAAGAAAGGGAATAAATTTAAATATTGTACAGCTGGAGAAATAGGGTCTGAAGATTCAATCTGCAGAGGAAATTACTTGGGGTACTAGTATTAGTTTTCCTGATGTTGACTGATCACACAAGTAACAAGTGTGTTGCCTTATAGTTTTTGCAATATTCTGCCTTAAACTTCAGTCCAAAGGAGAGTAAGGTAGGTCTCAGCTCCTAGATTTCTTCCACTGATTTTGAAGGAGCTTTCTTACTTCAGCTCAGGACTAGACTCACAGACATAATTGCTTCATTGTTGTATGTTGAAAGAAATAAAGAAATTTATATTCATAAAGAAATTTTTATCAGATATCCAGTCATTAGGCTATAATTTTTTTTGTCATATAAATAAATGAATAAAATAATGAGCTGAAAGCACACAATGTTTCTGTGTATTGCCAGCAGACATAGAGACTGCAGAACCTGTCTAAGCTGAGACACAGCTAAAAGTTGAGATTTCAGTTTTTCACTTTCAGGTGAAGTCCATATAAGCAGCAGTGAAAATGATCCCTATTTTATGAGGTAAGTGCCTTGAGAAAGGGAAATGGTAATTGAAAAAAATAGTAATCAAACTATTTAAGTAAGTTTGAACTGTGAAGCTTTGTTATTAGCACTGCCCTTCAGAGCAAAAGCAATCTCAAAATTCATAGAATCATAGAATTGTAGAATCATAGAAGAATTTGGGTTGGAAGAGAGCTTTAAAGGTCATCTATTTAAATCCCTGCAACGAGTAGGGACATCTTCAACTAGATCAAATGCTTTTTTGAGATTGTCCTGTGTACAGCCAGGAGCCAGACTCGATGATCTTTGTGGGTCCCTTCCAACTCAATATATTCTGTGATTCTATGATTCTACTCAGAGCCCGGTTCAGCCTAACTTCCAGTGTTTCCAGGTATGAGGCATCTATCACTTTTCTGGTATCCAAAACATAATGCCATACTAGCCACTGTGAAGAAAACTAACTCTATCTCAGTTGAAACCAGCACAGCAACTTGTGCCAGTGTTTCACTACTCTCACTGTAAAAACCTTCTTCCTTATATCTAATTTAAATCTACCTTCTTTCAGTGTAAAACCATTACCCTTTGTCCTATTGCAACAATCCCTGCAAAGAGTTTGTCCCCATCCTTTTTATAAACCCCTTTTAAGTACTGAAAGGTTGCAATAAAGTCTCCCCAGAGCCTTCTCTTTTCCAGGCTGAACGACCCCAATTTTTTCAGCCTTTTCTCATGGGAAAGGTGCTCCAGCTCTCTGATCATCTCTGTGGCCTTCTCTCCTCTGTATTAATTCCAACACGTCCACGTCCTTCTTATATTGTGGGTCAAGAGCTGGATGCCCTATTCCAGGTGGGATCTCATGAGAGCGGAGCAGAGGAGAGAATAATTCCCTTGACCTGCTGGTCACATTTCTTTTGATCCAGCCCAGAATATGATTGGCTTTCTGGGCTGCAAATGCACATTGTTGGGTCATGTCCAGCTTTTCACACCCAAGTCCTTCTCTGCAGGACTGCTCTCAATCCCTTCATATCCCAGCTGTATTTGTGGCTGGGATTCTCCAAACCCATGTGCAGGACCTTACACTTGGCCTTGTTGAACTTCATGAGGTTCACAAGGGCCTATCTCTTCAGCCTGTCGAGGTCCCTCTGGATGGCATCCCTTCCCTCCAGTGTGTCAACTGCACCACACAGCTTGGTGTCATCAGCAAACTTGCTGACAACACTGATGTTTGATGCATTACTTTAGTATTAATCACTTTTGATCTGTCAGATTTGTTTTAACCACACAAGTAAAACCTACAAACATTCTTATTCATGACTCCAAATTATGAAGGAATAGATTTCTGTTTACTGTAATTAACCTCCCTTTAATCCCATATTTCATACTTACCCATCAGTTTGCTGTCAATCTTCACCTTATCTGTTCTTATGGATAAGTTAAGTTGTAGAGTCTCATTTGCACTATAGGAGAACTGGAAAAGATGACAAAATAGAGATATTTATACCTTCATTTGGCAAGGTTGATCTCATGCATTTTCTATGATTCTCAATAATCAGAGCTGTGAAGGTTTTAGAAATTCTCTCAAGCCTTATGGCCTTTTCTTCATCTTGGCCAAATACATTTATAGAAAAATGTTTTAATGAACCTAATCCTTCACAATCAGAATTTTCAAGTACCAAGGGACAGCAATATCTGAATACTCGCTTATCATTAATTTAATTTACACTTGGTTATAAGTATCAAAGCAGCAAAAGTACTGCTCAGATGCAGTAAGTATAGCTGCTGACCCTGCTGAGTTCTCCCTTCCCACACCATCTGGCCCCATTACTTTTGTGGGCACAGCAGACTCGCACCACATGGAGAGGAAATCTCTCACATCTTTTGCAGTGCAACCTCCTCATTTTACAGCCAAATCACAAGGTTCACGTGCTCCAAGACATGAGCTTCTGCTCATGTTGAAAGACAGCAGCAGTAACAACTACTGGGAAGGAAAAAGAGCAAAGAAAAATTCAGAGGCTTTATAAAGCAAATGCTTTGTGCTAGGCACAAATGACACATGAATGTTCATCAGTTCTCAAAACTACTGTTAGTGAACTCATAAGACATAAAGTTTAAAGTCAGCATTACATTTGTGAGTCAAACTTTGAGCTTAGAAAATAGACTATTTTTAAAATACTATATCCTTTCTCAGTAAAATAAACCAGAGTGAAAGAAGCATAACTACTTGTGAGAGACTGAAATCATTAGTGGTTTAAACATCATTAAAATCACTGAAAGACTTGTCCACTGTAGCAAACTGTGCAAAGAAGCAACTGCTCACCAAAGCCCCCGCCTACCCAAATATGCCTACTAATTTGGACTGTGACTGGAAGTTGAGATAAGATAAAGGTGATACTATTGTCCAATTATCTCAGGAAAAAAACAAGTATCCACAAGTGTGAGAGACTGGAATGCTAATGGTTCAAGCAATCAAGGTGCAAGCCTTCTGAGCCTGGGCACACCCACCACCTCAGGCTACAAGCTGGGCATTGAACAAGATAAGGAAAGAGGTAAATCCTCTGAGGTGGGGTAGTGTTTCTTTGTCCTTACACAAATGACTCAGATGTGGTAACTCCCCTCTGGGAAGTACGAAACATTCATGTGAAGCCTCAAGGTATTTATCTCTGCTGATGGGCCATAATTGACTCAACCGCGCTGATGTAACAGGCAACTGTAACATCTTACAAGGTGTAAAAGACTCATGAAATGTCATGTGATCCAGTATTATATCATCCTCTGTAAATTTCCCATGCCAGGGGAGGTACTGGGGGCATTTCTACCTAGCCTAAGCATAAGAACCACCCCCCCCCCCAGGGATCCCTCACTGCCCTGGGCTTCCTGTGACAGATTCAGACTGCAAACATCACTTTGACAAGACTGGGACTCTCACCACTGAAAAGACCACAAGAGGAAGAACGGGATGCCATTGGAGTCCACAGAGTGGTGATATTTTTTCTACTTAATCTGTCTCTCTGTCACTCTCTTTCTCTCCTGTTGAACCTTCCCTTTTCCCTCTTTCTTTGTATCTCTCTCTGCCTAACATTTACTACTAAATAAAAATCCATAGTACTGATTTGGGGACATGGTCTCCTTTGCATCTTAATTCAGGCAGAGGCATCTCTCTAATAATTTTAATAACCAAATCATAACACTACTAAGTAGCCAAACAACAGCATGCTATTACCATTCTTACCACTCCCATTTTTACAGATGCAAAATGGGAAAGATAATGAATTGGGATGTGGAGAGAGAGAGCACTGAAATTCTTGTATTTTCACAGAATTACAGAATATGCTAAGTTGGAAGGGACCCAAAAGGATCATCAAGTCCAACTCCTATCCCTGCACAGGATCATCCTCAAGAGTCATAACATGTGCCTGAAAGTATCATCCGAATGCTTCTTGAACTCTGCCAGGCTTGGTGCTGTGACCACTTCTCTGGGGAGCCTGTTCCAACTACCCTCTGGGAGAAGAACCTTTTTCTAATATCCAACCTAAACCACCCCTGACACAACTTCAGGCCATTCCCTCAGGTCCTGTCATAGGTCAACACAGAAAAGAAAGCAGTGCCTGTCCCTCCTCTTCCCCTCATAAGGAAGTTGTAACTGCAACGAGATCTCCCCTCAGTCTCCTCTTCTCCAGGTTGAACAGACCAAGTGCACTCAGCCATTCCTCATACAGTTTCCCCTCAAGGCCCTTCACCATCTTCATTGCCCTCCTTTGGACACTCTCTAATAGCTTATTATCTTTCTTATATTGCAGTGACCAAAACTGAACACAATATTCAAGGTGAGGCCTCAATGATTTTACCAGATTGCATAAAATGTGAAGAATAAAACAGTAATGGTCTCAAATTCCTCCAGGGACAGTTCCATAAATCCATGGATTGCATACGTAGAGAAATGAAGGAGAAAGATTGAGGGTTTTGATGGGAGACCCCAGGAACTCTGGGCTACAGCTGTTGCCTTTGACTACTACTGCCAAAGGAGAATCTCTACCAGAGGTGGCTTTCTTTTCTAAGGGAAACCCATATTACTTGGATAATTTTGGACACACGTGGCTACTAGAACAGTTTAGAAGAAGAACTGAGTATATTTGGTAGGTGAATCATATTTTTGCATTTACCTCTTTAGTCATGAATGAAAAATTTCCATTATCTGATTCATCAACAGGAGCTTCGAATTCAAATTGGCTGTTTCCAACCACAAATTTTTTACCCTATGGAAGAGAAAAGTTCAGTTTAGAATTTGTATAGCATCACCAAGCATAGTAAACATCACCAGGCAATATCCTGTTCAGCTATGGAAGTAATTAAGACCAAATGCAGTAAGCTAACCAGTTACAGTCATCTAAAGCAGTGCTAGTGAAATACTGAGTCAGAGCAATCTGGTACTTTGATGCACTCCACCAGCATTCATTCAGGGTGGACACAACATGCAGTTCAAGAAAAGTAAGATCATACGTAGCACTCCATTTTAGAGAGCAATAAGAAAAAGCTAGGATATGTAAACACTGGATGGCTTCCCACATCAGATGTGTTATTAACAGAGCTGTGTGAGTTCTGCTCTGTAGGGATTCTGGGCAAAGCAGCAATGCAAGAACTGCATGGGAAACAGGAATGAACATCTCTCAGCTCTTTCTGGCTTTCTCCTGCTTTACTATGACTCCCAATGTATTTTCACAGGAAAGTCTTTGATGGCAGCACCAGTTTAAGGGTATTCCTGCCTCCTAGACACTGTCTTTCCCTCTCTTGTCCTTAGATCCTAAATCCATAAATTACTGTCTTAAGGCTGAAGCACATACTGACCTTCACTGCACCAGCAAAACTCTCAGCTTGGCTGTTCTGTGATTCAGTCAAGGAACCGAGCTAGTTAAAAACCAAACACATCACCCCACAACACTGATTCTGTGCTGGATCATTTTCCTGCCCACAGGATAGCTGTGCAAACAGCTTTGCCAGAAGAATCTTAGAAAAAAATGAGTAGCAAGGATATTTTCAGACAGTATTGTTGGTAAAGACTTATGAAATCAGATCCCACTGGGGGACAAGATAACCTTCACCTTTACAAAATCATAGAATCATTTGGGTTGGGACCCTTAAAGATCATCTAGTCCAACATCCCTGACATAGGCGGGGACATCTTTCCCTGGACCAGGTTGCTGAAAGCCCCATCCAACCTGGTCTTGAACACTTCTAGGGGTGGGGTACCCACAGCTTTCTTGGACAACCTGTTCCAGTCACTCATCACCCTCCTTGTAAAAGATTTCTTCCTTATATCCTATCTAACCCTACACTCTTTCAGTTTTAAAAATGTTACCCCTTTCTCTTTTCCTACAGGCCCTGGTAAAAAGTCTCTCTTCATCTTTCTTATAAGCCCCCTTTATATATTGAAAGTCCACAAGTGTCTCTCTGGAGCCTTCTTTTGTCCAGGCTGAATCACCTCAACTCTATCAGCTTTTCTTCATAGGATAAGCACACTAGCTCTCACCCAGCACTCTGATCATTTCCATGTCTCTCCTTTGGACTTGCTGCAACAGGTCCATGTCTTTCTTGTACTGGGGACCCCAGAGCTGGAGTTTCAGGAGAGTGGGTAGGAGGAAGATAAATACCTCTCTTGACCTGCTGGTCACACTTCTTTTGATGCAGCCCAGGATATGATTGGCTTTTTTTGGGCTGCAAGTGCACATTGCCAGCTCATGTCTAATGTTTCATTCCCACGTCCTTCTCCACAAGGCTACTCTGAATCCATTTAACCCCCAGTCTGTACTGATATTGGGAATTACCCTGACCCAGGTGCAGAACCTTGTCAGTGGTCTTGCTGGACTTCATGAGAAATTCATTGCTGATGTAAAGAACTACTCCCTGTTTTTGATCAGAGCTGTCTGAATCTTGAAGCACATGGCAAAAAAATAATGGTTACTCAGTTCCTCTTTTCTGCTCCAGGGGTTAAATACACTGTCTCCTATCATCCATGCCTTGTGCATGAGCATCACAGCATGTTTATTTGTAGCTAATTCTCTGATGCTGGAATCACAGGTAACTCATGGGTCACTAGATTTATCTAGTTAGTGCAGTGGCGAGCTTTCCTATTGCACCTTCACTGTGACATGTTGGGCAGTGGATATGAGCCCACCAAGGTTTGGGGCTGAGGAGGACAACATGTTCTAACCAGTTATAGGGCCTGACTCAAGACTTTGGTAGTTTTATGTTATAGAGGGGAATATAGCTTCTACTTCTTCCTTCTCAGAAGCTACGTATAGAAAATAAGCTACTGACCGAGACTTGTTTGAAACTTTTACAGCTCATTCTTGCTTTACAGAAAACATCTACATACTCCAAGTTTTAAAGCACCTCCTTACAAATCCTTTTTTTTTTTTGAGGAATGCTGCCTTGTTTTTCCTACTCCACATATTTTAATATAACATCTGTTTTTCAAAAGTGTTCAAATTCTGTTGCTGTGTAAGGCTTTCCCACATGCTTAACAGCAGGCTCTGGGAGAGGAGGGGAGCTTCCATGTGTGTGACAGCTGATACCTGCAGTGCATTGAAATCAGGAGTTGCTATACCAGGCTCTTGAGCAGAAGGCCACAGAGCTCACAGTCGGCAGTCTGGGTTCAAGATACATGTAGCAAACACTAGGAAGCGGGTTTCACATCAGACACACGTGACAAAGACAAATCCAAATGGGAAATTACTTTTAACGAGAATCTTTGGTGAGCTAATAAGGTTATCTTGATGCTGCTACATCTGTCTCTCCTATTCTGCCAATCTTTCAAGGACTCAGTTGGAGAGTGTCTCAGAAATTGCATGCAATATGATTGATCAGTACTAAACTTTCCTCTCAACTGCCTATCCCGGATGAGGCTATTCCCAAATGAATGACAGCAGCTTGGATTTACCTCTCCTTCCCACTGAAATTCTTTCAGAGGAAGGAGTGGCAGAAAAACAGTCAACAGCCTCTTCTGTTTTAATCTATTTCTCTCCAATGGAAGTCCTCACGAGGAGACTTATTTGTTGTACTTTAAGCATTCAAAAGTTAGGAGGTGCATACAAAACGTGCAAGCTTATACTTCCTCCATCAGTTCTGCAATAGCAGTTTTTTAAGCCATTCACCTCTCCTACTCACTAAGTAGGCCTTTATTGCTCATCTCCACCTAGAAATGAAGATGCTTATATACACAATGTTGGCTAGTGTACTTAGTCACCCATGATAAGGCTGGTTGTGCCTTTTAAGTAAAGCACAGATTAAACCGAGATAATAGAACTAGTAGTTCAAAGTGACAAGAGAACATTAATTTTTGCTTTCTCTAAGTAAGAATTTAGGCAAGGAAAGTGGCTATACCAATGTTCTAATCAATAAAGACCTTAAATGTGCTCATAGCTGCATGACTGCTAGCTCCTAACGCACTGTAATGCCCAGCATATCCTGTAGCAAAATTGTTCCACATGAGAAGCCAAATGCTATTTTGCATTTGGGCTGCAGGCCAACCCCTACAAAATATCCATCCATGGCTTCTCCTGAGCCACCCCGATTTCCATGAGATGTTTACCAAAGGCTGAGTGTAAGTTATGCCCTTACTCAAATGAATTTTCAGTCATCAAAGTTACTGCTTCAGATAGCATGACCCCACAGGCATGAGTGCCTGTATGATTACAACTATTTTATGCCTTATTTGTCTGCTATCACATAGAGGTCTGTGTATACAGCTGTAGTAACTGTGTGTGCCTATTCCAGCCCTGGCATTGAAGGCACTATATTGTTTTGGTTTAAAAATGCACATCTGTACCAGGATATATGGAGCTGATTCCATGACAGACATGACATTCCCATATGGCTCTTACCCAAGAAAAATTACTCTGATATCATTTGACACTCATTGCTCTCCAGCATCTTTCCAGCTTTGGGCCTATGTATTCACCTTGACTTAGAGAGACTTGAAATCCCTGTAAGCCTTCCCAGTTCCAAGTTGATAAATACATACTAGGTCTGTTCTGTAGGCAAATTGTTAAACATTGCTACCCATGATAAAGCACTCAATCCATAGGATGTGTCTCTGCCTTTGTTAAATGTAATTGATATCTCACAGAATAAAAAAAAACCAACTCAATAGGTTTTTTCCATTGGCTTTTTGCTACTAGTAGTTCAGAAAGATTAAAATGCTTAATTACAGAATGATAAACTAGATAAAGGACTTTTTGGATTCCTGCTGCTGCTTCTCCTCTTGGAGCAAGAGAGTCCACTAGAAACCAAATTCAGTACATCTAAATTATGCATCTACCCTGAATTTATTCTTGAGAGTGGCTTTTCCACTTATTTCCAGGAAGCAGGAAAAGATTTTCCTCTTTTACAGAGAAACAGCTCTTCACAATGTTAAACAAAAGAAATATGAGTTTAAACTCTGGAATACTCTTCAATTTTTAGCATGGAGAGATGTGGCCTCCAAGAGAAGTGTTGTGTGCCACATGTTGCACACAGTCAGACATCCTAGCAGGAACCAGTCCTAGCACCTCAGAGAACAGACCAAATTCACCCAATTTCTTTTAATCATCTGTATATATTTTAAGGTCTTCAAACAAAAATGTTTATCTTTGAACTTATGTTTATATAGTAAGGTCTTCATATATGTCTATTGTAGTGACACTCAGCATGGTCTTCTTGTGATTACAGTGCTTACAGGTTGCTTTTTACCCTTCTCTGAATACCCTTCTTACATCGCTGCTCTTCAGACCTGTTGACCCTTTTCCATCCCTTGGCAGACATAGCAGAGGTGATAGAAGGGATTTATAAGCTATAGAGTACTTCAATTTGGAAAAGGAAAAAAAAACCTCAAAAAAAAGAGCCTTCTTTCCCTTGATAGATGGCCACTAGCTAAAGAAATCAATGCACTCCACCCCAGTGTATCTATCATCAATTTACACAAAGACAACACAGAAACAAAGAATAGAAATAATAACAATACTTGAGCTATTACCTAAAAATGATTTTTAAGCTTTGTTTTTGTCCAACTAACAATAACATTTTATGCATTGTCTAGGTTACAGAACAATTAAAAACTTGAGGTCAAACTCTGACTTCTCAGAAGATTTGTAATTTATTTTCTGGAAGCAAGTATAGAGAAAGAGAAGCCTTTGCTATGGTTGAAAAAATGCCTGATCTTCTAGTTTGATGGTCACACACACACAAAAGCAAAAGATTATTTTATCCAAGCTAAGAAAAATTTAATTTCTGAGTGCATTTTTGTGTTTGAAAGGCGAAAACTGAATTAAGCACAACAACAAAACCCAGTAAGTATTTAATTAGAAAAAAATATATGAAACATTCACAATTTCTACATCACCTCTTATTTCATTAGATGAAAAAAAATAGTCCAGTGTTTCATTAGGTCTTAAAGTGCCCCCTCCAATTTTAGTAGTTAAAATATTTTTCTCCAGCTATGATTCTCTCTTGGTGATGACTCTACTACAGCAACCAACACTACATCAAACTTGAATGTGTAGCTCTTTCTTTAAAAACAAGTATGAGCAGGATCTCCAAGGCACATAAACTAATGCTTTAGTTTAGAGGTGTGGATGTAGTTTAACTTGCATTCAAATGACAGGTAGCTTTGAATTAATCTGCTCACCTGATAATAATCTAGATGCTTTCCCTCAAAATACACAGTTGTTTGGTACTCCATAGGTATTATTGGAGGGTCAGGGTTTAGAAACTGTGGGCATTCTTCTTCCTGGGGAGAGAAACATTTTATATATTATTACAAACAAAAAATCTTATCACAATAAGCTCCAACGGCCTTCGGACAATAGAATGCTTGTTCTGAAGAACTTCATGCTTAAAATACAGTGACAGATTTGATTACACCCTTTCAAATTAGACATGCTAAAAATGACTGCAGCATATGTCAAAGCTGTGGGTGATTATCTTTCCCTGCCTTGAAATCACGTTCCTCCCATTGAAGCAAAATAGTAAAAGGAACAGAAATATCCTTTCAGGAGTTATTCAGTCTCACTGCCCCTCCTCAATCACACCCTGAATTCCCACCCCCGCACTGTCACTAAAAAAAAAAACCACCTTACACTTCTGGAGTTAACTTTAGGATCATTTTTAAATCCCTAATTCAACCAACTGATATGAGATATAAAGCAAACAAAACACTGAAGTGTTCTAATAAAAACCTAATAACCTTATTTTTAAACATTACCATATTTTGTTTAATCACATCCTGTATTGAAGAGGACTCTTCACAGATATGTCTTTTCCAGTCCCACTGGCAATTCCATCTATTGCTTGCACAGGAATAGCATCTACAAATATAACACGGTAGTCATGACAAACTGTCAGGCTTTTTCCCCCACTGACAGAAAAAGTAAATGAAATGCCATATTTATTCATGGAGAGTAGATCATCCTTACTATGTTAAGCTGAAAACTTTATAATAAGAACAGTTCAAGAAATCCAAAAAGCTATTTTAGCTATTAAATATTTGAGCAAGGATCAGAAAACCATAGTATCTTGCACAGATGTTAAGATCAAGCCTGAGAGGACTGGAAATTATTTTGATCAACCTTCATACATAAAACTGAACAAAGATTTTGGGCTGGCTGTGCCTGCCATGGGGCAGTAACATCTTAAGTAGGGCAGATGCTTGGGGCAGAGTCAGCATTGACTGTCCTACTTGAAAGCACCACAACCTAAAGCACTAATCTATCATTTCAGGGAACCAGTAGGCAAGCAGATATCCACGTATCCAGATATCCACCTGCAGATACATCAGCAGCTACAGAAATGGTAATCCAATCAACTGGCCTTTAATTATATGTGCCATGAATATTTCTATTCCACACCTTGTGTTGCTGGCTCATCTGGTGCCATTCAACCATTTTTAAACTGCCTTTAAAGGTAAGAAAAACGATTGGGACATTGGCAATCTTTGAGAGTGCCAGAGGCTTAATTATGAAGTGATTGAGTAACTCAGCTGTTAGTCACCTCACACACAAAGCTACAGAATCTAAACACTTAAGAAGCTGAAATACTTACGGCTGATTTTCAATAAGATTCATTGCTTCCTCACAGTCATAAAAAGGGTAAGTATGTGATGCAAAAAATATCTTGTTCTCTTCAAAGGTTAACTGAAGTGGAACTGAAACATGATCTATCACAAAAGAAAAAAAATTATCCAAGTAGTTGTTGAATTCTTCAGTTCTTGAGCTGAATGATACAATGATAACACTTTTATCATTTCACAGGACATAAGCAAATATTTAACTATCCTGTTGACTCTCTGGATCTCACAACTATAAGCTCTGTTTCGTCTTTTTAAGCTTTAACAAAATTTTCAGCATATGGTTCTCAGAAGAAAAGTAGAGGTAGAAAAAAGGGAAGAAGCAAAATTAAAGAATAGCTTTGTTTTATGGAAGTGTTTCTCAGTAGTGCTATCATCATGCTAGCATTTTAAAGAGCCTAGAAGAACATGGAAAATTGAGTAAGGAGATAATTGAACGCAGATGAAAGCTGGCACAGGAACAGTCATTTTAAATAAAACATTTTCTTAAATATGAATATGTTTGTGTGTGAAATTACTTTCATTTTTGAATTAAAACTGTTGTCATGTGAATTAAAGCAAGTGATCTTTGTGATTAATGCCCAACAGTGCTTGCAACCCTAAGTTAGCACAGGCACTTGTGAGCTTCAGTTTGCCATACATGATTTCTCCGCAAATGTACTTCTCATCTGGATTATTACCAAACTAAGTGTTGTGCTTTCCTCAGTGAAACTTTTTGAAATACCTTTTTCAGAAATCATTAAGCCCTTATGACAAGCTATTTCACAAGCTATTGAGCAATTTCAAACTCTGCTTTCTTGAACAGGTTCTTGGAAGACCATCAACTGCTTGGCTGGAAGTTACTTTTGCCTGCACTGGGTCCCCTTGAATATTTCAGACTCAAAGGAATGCCAGGGGATTTCCTAACAACAGGATGGTGAAAAAGCATCCTTCCTAGAAACGTCCTATTCCTTTTGGAACCAACCACAACTAAAGCAGCCCAGACTTTTCCAACATCAGTAGGGTTTCTTAAGAGTAACTGGATGGTTCTGTACTTTTTGTCACATGCTGCAAGGAACATACAAATATCATGCATACAAATATCTTAAGGGCAGGTATCAAGAGGATGGTGGCAGACTCTGTTCAGATAGAACAAGCCAAAAACTGAGACACAGGAGAGTCCCTCTGGATATGAGGAAAAATATCTTTGAGGATGACAGAGTACTGGAACAGGTTGCCCAGAGAGGTTGTGAAGTCTCCTTCTCTGGAGATATTCAAAACCTGTTTGGACATGATCCAGTGTAACCTGCTCTAGGTGAACTTGTTTTATCAGAAGGGATGGACTAGGTGATCTCCATAGGTCTCTCCAGTCCTAACTATTCTGTGTTTCTGCGAACCACTGCCTGTGTTTGTAGCTACCTACCTTCTGCTGGTGTCTGCTGAGCTTCTGAGCATCCTTTTATATTACTTTTGAATATTCTTTCAGATGGATCCCTGTGCAACCAACTTAGAGGGACATATTATTTCTAGGTGACTTGCTTATTCTAATGCCTTCTCTGACAGGCTTCTAGTATCATATTTTATGCTGGACAACTCTGAGATGTCATGTTTATCAACCCCATTACTTTATGTCCCGCTTTACAAAATATTTAGGGAATGTGAGTTGGCCCTAAATAACAGAGCACTGGGACATGCCCCAGCTAGTGTAAAACTCAACAATAAGATTTTAATATAATTATTTTCCCTGCAACTGCAACTGGATTTTGACCTCTTTCAGCCTTAAGAGAATTGAAACTTATCTTAAAAAGTGCTTTCAAATACCGCTCTGATAGTTCATGACTGCTTTGATAGATATAAAAGATTTATCCTCAGGGGTATGTCTGCAAGCTGTAAGAGCACCTGTTTTTGTTTGTTATTTCTTTTCAGTTTTTAAAACTCGATACATAATAAACAGTGCTGTGTAACCAGTTTCAGTCCATGTGTTTATACATCAAGATGTATGAATTAAAGCACCAACAAAGCACTATCTAGGAAATAAATTATGGCTGGCAACAGATCTTAAGCCTGTAATCAGTGGTTCAGAACAATAATACAGTCTTTAATTATATGATCAAGTATTTTTCCACTGGGTTTACTCTTGCAGAAGTTGGAGGACACACAGTAGAAGAGGCAGAAGGTTTTATGATAGAAAGGACAGTCTTGTGACTAGAAAACAAGACACTGAAGTACTATTGACTAGACCAAAACTAAGACATCAGGCATGAACAGCTCACAGTTGAAGCACATATGCATCTCTTCTGACGCTGCAATTCTGATTAGAGTAACTGGGTTTTGTTTGTTTGGGACACAGAATAGCACCTCTCTGGCTCCACGTCTATGTGTCTACCAAGATACTGTTTCAGGTTCCTAACAGAAATACTGGGAATGCTATAGCTTATGAATACATCAATGCAAAAAGTTTGAGCAAATGGACAGTTTCAGCAACAGACTATTTGGGGAAAGGGACTGGAAGAGGAAAAAAACCCAGCTTGTATGCATCTCATATAAGAGCATCACATTAGAAACAGCAGTCTATGTTCTTTTCTCTTATTATCTATGGAGGGTAGCAGTATTTCTTTACCTTGATGTTTTGGTGTTGGAGGAATTATATCAGGTGGATCACAGATAATAACCCCTTCTTTCAACTGAGCAGAACGTGTTGTTCCCCCAAATGTACAGCAAACATTGTCACTTGCAGTCAAAATTGGCAATGGACTTACAGTCAGTTCCACCTGGAAACAATTTAAACAGGGTAAAATGTTTGGAAGAAATGATCCAAGAGCTGGTAAGGTTTATAATCACAGTATTTCAACTGCTTTTGTTGTTGTTGTTGTTGTTTTGGTTTGGTTTGTTTTTTTTTTTGTTTGTTTTGTTCAGTGGTGATATTTTAGCTAGCATCACAGAAGATGGCTCTCCTTTTTAATTTTTGTTTCTTCCCATCTGGTAATCTTTTCTTCTTGTATCTCTACCAGTTTTTCCAGGCTGGGTCTCTGCTGAATTATACTGATACAAAAATCTCTTGTCCTGTCAATCCATTAGATCAGAACAAAAATGTCTGTACAGACACACCTAAAGCCTTTTATTCTTGTCCTCAGCATCCAGTTTAGCAACACTAAACGGAGTGGTTAACTCTTAAATCCTGACAAACTTAATTAAAATTACATTAACCTTCTGTGTTACAAGAGAATAATGGGACAAAGCTGGATAGACCAGAAATGCTGGAGTTTGAAAGGGATGAACAGAAACATGGTTTCCTCAACACTCAATATAACTGCAAAAAAATCTGTTGAGATCTATCACTACTGATGAAAAAGGATTTCTGAGTGATGGTGAGATGTTAACCTACTCCAGGAGAGTGTATGTGAGGAACTGAAAGCAAAATAAGATAGGAAAACTTAACAAGGAAAGAGGAAACAACTGAAATGAAATTCTGGATGCTGTCCTTGACTTAATGTTTCAGGTGTGTTCATTATACAGTTTAACTTTTTCCATTTCTTATTGCCAGTAGAAAAGACAATCATCCCTTTCTTATTGAAATCAGTTACACTCTACTAACATCTTTATTCAACATAGAAATGGCCTTAACACAATGCTATTTACATCATTTAGAAATGAAATTAAAGTGACTTGGCAGACAGTTTCTTTATTTCTGATTAAGAGGAATTAAAAGCCATTTACTGATTTTACTTGCTGAGCATCCCTGGGAAGGCCTCAGTCTGCACTGGCATGCTCCATTTGAAATTAGAGAAAGTTTTAACACCCTGGTCACACTCCAAAAGCTCAGTTTTGTTGCATGAGTCGTTTTGCATGCTGAATTTACCTTCTCCATGTACCCAGTCAGACTCCACTGCGTAGGAAAATCCACTGCTGATTTTAAAGCAACAGCTTATGGCTTCACTGCTTACTTAAGTTTATGCTCAAGTAAGCTGAAAGGGCAGCATGAAATCTGCCCTACCAATTATTTTTTATGGGTTATACAACACTGTGCAACACTTCCATAATATTCAGACAAATGTAAGTGCTTTATCATCCACACTAGTGCATCACTTCGGTTTACAGAAGGTCAAATTCAAAAATTTCTTAGAAGAAAATATAAACTGCAACCTGCAAGAACAGCAGGCAAGAAAGAGCACTGTGAGAAATGCCAGAGACTGAGATGTCGAAAACACTATCCTATTCCTGGTCTTCACTGCGCATAAAGAAATGCAAATATTCACCTTCCTGGTAGTCACATCAATGTGCTTTAAGAATATATAAGGAAAGCATTTTCCTGTTATACCTTAGCAGGGGCTCTGCGACTCATATTTAGAGGGTCTGCACTAATGATAGTCACACATGTGCCACTTGGACTCCACAGCCAGTGGTTCTCCTTATCAGCTGTTCCACAGTCAGCCTTCTTTGTGCACCTGAAAAAAAGAAATAAAAACCAAAACAAAGCAATATTATAGCTGGACTCTGACAAAAAATTTGCTTTAGTATTGACTAGTGGGGTTGTTATTAAAGAATTTTTAACAGAATAAGTGGTGTAATAACTATTGATGGTTTGAGGTGTCAAAAGCAAGTGCCTGTACTATTTTGGACACCACCTGGAATTAGACAACCCAAATCCATAAAGAGGAAGTAATATTTAGCACAGGAACCATTGCCTAATCATCTGAAATCAAGCTGAATAACCTTCATTGTAATATATAACAATATCCTGAAGGAGTGGGCCTGTTTTTTCTGCAAGTCAAATGGCAGACATCTATATTTTGTCAGTGATAAGACACAACACTCATGAGCATAAGATGAAACAGAGGAGTATTGCTGGAGATACTCAAGCTTGTGGAGAGTTGTGAAACAGCTCTAGAAATGTTACTTTCGCAGTGCATGTTTTCATTACCTCCTGCCACTATTTAAGGCCTGTCCCTGCTAAGGCACTGTTAGAATTACAGGAAGACAAGTGTGGCTGTGCAACCTCACCAAAAACACTGGGAGATTTTCCCAGCTCAAGTACAGGAAGAAGAGATGCTGCAGTACAGAAGCTGCATATGTGGCTACAAAAGCTTGTTGAAGTGTGTGTGGGGACAGTCTCATGCATATTCTTTCCATTCTGTGCAAAGTTTAGGAGCAAACGCTGTGGAACCTCTGGTTGCTGCAGCAGAAGACTACTAAATCATCAGGGGCTTTAACACAGTGCAGTTGTTGCACAGCTCTGTCAAACCTCCTCTAAACAAATAATTTACATACAGAATCTACATTTACATAACATATCCCTAAACACACTACTAAGTGCTGTGTATGAGCATGAGACAGACTTTAAACTTAGAAATGAAACAGTTTTTTCTCCCCACAGAAAATAAATAGTAGCAAATGTGAAAATTCATGTTTGCCTCTTCTCAGAAACCATTAATATTTTGAAATATTGAGGTCAGTGGTCATATCAGAAATCTGAAGGGAAATCTAGGGAAAATTGCCTTTTTTATGATATATGACACAACCTTCAACTCCCAGCAGCCCAGGAGGAGTTTGAGGTTATATTCCAGATCCTCGGGTTTCATCCACAGCAACTGAAACCCAGGCTGGAGGAGTTACAGTATATTACATAAACTTGCACACACTGCATAAGTTTCTCTGCAGTGCTCCATATTATGCTACATCAGGCTGATAGGTAACCTAAAGCAGTAGTTCACATTTTCAGGCAGGAAGGTAGAAGCCTGAAATTCATCTGCATATTATAATTAAATATCCCCTTTGTTCCAACAGCAAGAAGTTAGAATCACGAATTCCCAACCACTCATGCCAAGGGGTTAATTAACTTAGTCAAAAAGAGAACTGCAGGACTTCTCTTCCCTCTCGGCACTCCAATCAATGCAGAGTGCAAAGAAAAGACATTACAGAGCAGTTCAGTGCTGTCCTAGTTTACGTGTGTTTGAATATTCATTCAGTGAACCTCTGCAGATAGTCAGCCAAATACCACTTTCTGCTCTCCTACAGGTAGGTGAGGGTCCCCTGTAGCCTCATGTCTTAATAGATGAAGTTTATATAAAATCAGCATTTGAGCTACACACTTTATTTTAGACATGGAACAGTTTTTTCCATTTGTGTTCTTTTTTACATTTTACTGCTCTACTTAAAATACATGTTATATTTTCTGAGTTTGAAATAGGGAGCATTTTTTTATTTTCTGGAAGAACATTTGACTGTACAGTTCAAAGAGAGATAAAATATACAGTTAGAAAACGTATAATCATTCTCAGCATCAGCAGAAAAGTATATATTTCCCCAAACTAAGCAAATCTGCATAAGTAAACGGGGACTTTTTTTGTGTGCATAGAATATTGATATTAATGTCTTTGTGAATAAAATTAAATCACTATCTGGAGTGTTAGGCTGAGTACAAAATGCTGAGATCACTACGTTGAGCAGTAACCCATAGCACATGTCAAAACTTGAGCTATTCCACCGCCTGCACCTGAGCAAACACCGTCAGCACTCACCTGCCCTCTCTCACACACCAGCCACAGTATGGATCCCTCGCTTGGGCACACTTCTCACAGTCTGAATGTTTGTGGCAATCCTGCACAGGTAACCGATACACCTGGAGAACCAAAAACAAGGCAAACCATAACATCTGCAGAAGGCACAAGACAGAAATGTTTGTGCACAGAGCTGTACAGCGCCATTGCCTGTGGCAGCAGAAGGCTTGACCCTGTATTATTATCATCAGAGCTCAGCCTGTTCTTAACAAAATATGTACAAAACCAGAGTCTGTTTTTTCTCCCTTAACAAAGTCCAAATTCCCACACTTTTTCTTGATTTTTTCTCACTCCAATATTATTTAATCAGTCTTCAAAGTGATGTAGGACATTGTTATAATCAAGAATCATTAGCAAATCTTACAAAAATTGAGCTTTTCAGTTCCTCCAGTTATGTTACTTCTGGAAATCTACATTACAGCAGTCATCTCAGGACAGAAACTGCATCAACAATGCTCTGAATTCAAGAAACAGCTACTGCAGGACAGATACTTTCAAAAGGCTAACTTGGAACTGACTAGATAATTTTTTTAACAGAATATTCTCCACTCCATATCACTAGCACAGAGATGAAATTGTTTGGAAATGCACTTTTAGCCAGAAGGCATTTCAGAAAGTCTGCAAGCATGAGAGATCCAGGGCGCTTCGGGTTACTGCACTTCTCCATGCATAACCCTCCACCATGGAATACATTCACAAAATAAAATGGAAATAATTATGACAGGAAGCAGCAGGGAAAAGAATATCATCAATTCTCATGTCTCATTCCCCCAGTAAGTATTTAGCTTCTGGTTTTGATTTCCTTTGGTGCTGAGAATAAACAACTTTGTCACAGAAAGAGGAGCCAGCAAACAACCATTCCTTTTCGCTATGCTGCTGAAATGATGCAAGAGAAGAATGGGACATACATCTTCCTGTTGATGGCTATGTTTTACTTCTAAAGAGCGCAAAAAGTCTAGCAACAGTAACTCTGAGATGTAGGCTTTCTTATCATCTCATTTAAAACAATTGGCAATTAAAAAGCTACTTTCCTAGCCTGAGTTTGGCCTTTTCCTCACATTTGGAGAGTTAAGGAAAATGACTCACTTAGGGAAAATGCCAGTATTGTGCAGTTTGCTTGCATTTATTAATACAGGTGTTTACCTTTTCAGCATTCTGTTCTTTTTAGCTAACTGGAGCTGAGTTACTGGCACTCTGTTTCACTAACTGGTACCCATGAGAAACTGAATATCCAGTGAATGGGTTTTTTTTTATGACAAAGTATTTATTTCATAATTCTGGTAGGCATAAACAAGCCCTAGAGATTGCTGTCTCTGCAAGTTTTATGTGACCTTAATGATTAAAAAAAAACAAAACCCAAACCAAAAAAGCAGTTCTGTTTACAGATAGTTTCAAAATGCAAATAAACTAATGTTAGAGATTTTCTAGTTGGCACTCTAAATCAAAGAGTGTTAAAAACTAAAACAAGCGAACAAGCTAGTGATCATGGCAAGTGACTGGCACAGTCTGCTTTCCTCACAGTATGGTATGCACCGTAAGGAATCTGGGATCCTACCAGTGATGTACACTTGTAATGAATCAGCATGAGATGCACAGGGGTGCTAAGCTCCTTTCCAAGTCCCCCAAGAAGCTGCAAGGGGTTTCTCCTGCTCTCTGCCCAAGCTGTGGGAGCAGAGGAGACCAACTTTTGAAAGTATTTCCTCCAAGCCACCCACTGCTATTGACACCACAGCAGAAGCTAGGAGAAGAGAGAGGAAAAGTGAAACAGGAAAGGAAGAGCTTGATTCTCACTGTGGCACTTAACCTCTATCATTCTTGCCTGTATTTCTCTTGTCTGTCTTTCTCTTATCGCCTGACACATCACCACTTTCACTTTGCTCAGGTGCTTACAGAACCCAAGCAATTAATTTCCAAATGCTGAGGCAGGCTGCATCTGCCAGGTAGCTCACCAGCCTGCACACTTATCAGTGCAACTAGCTGCTCTTTATTGTTTACCTTATTTTAAATAACTCTAAACCATTTAAACTCACAAAGCAGAGTTCTGATATCTCTATTCCCAGAACTCACAGCCATGCTTAACCCAGAAGTGCATGTTTCAGCATTTATTCTTCTCCCCTTGCTTAGTTGCTTCATTTCTCCCAGCTCTGAAGGCCTCTATTCTCCTCCTGTCTATCTGCTTCTAAAAGTGGGTGGGACTGCTCATTGTAATTAACTCCTGGAGATGACAGTAATGTAATGCCATTACAGAGCTCCCAACTTTAGCTATTCATATTTAAGCTAAACAGGTTTTGTAAAAGAAAACTATTATTCATATTATTCAGAAACAGCAGTGTCTACGAGAGCTACTTGGAAAAGATTAAAGTGAAATCCTTTCTTTGGCATAAATTTGCTGTTTTCTAAATTTAAATGTTTTGTAGAGATGGAATTATTTTTTTGCAGGTTTCCTCTGAAAAAAAATTGTCTTGGCCTTTTAAATTCTACTATTTCAAGGTGACTGCCACCAGAAAACTTATCTTCCTTCAAGATTGCTGTTATCCCTTACGCTACTCAGCAGGACATGCTGTAGCCTCATAAGGGCCTCAGGGCTTTTACATAACATGCCAGCTTGTCATATGTGGTGCCAGGCCACCCAGAGTTTCGTGGACAATGTTGAAGTTTGGAGTTCTGTTCCAAATCTGAACAGAATCCAAATGAGAAGTATCGACTACTGGAGAAAAGGAGAGGAGAGAAAGGGGGAGAGGGAGGGGGAGAGGGTCGGAGAGGACAGGGTTGGAGAAGAGAGGAGAGGGTTGGAGAGGAGAGGGTCAGAGAGGAGAAGAGAGGGTCAGAGAGGAGAGGGGAGGAAAAGAAAAGAAAAGAAAAAAGAAAAGAAAAGAAAGAAAAGAAAAGAAAAGAAAAGAAAAGAAAAGAAAAGAAAAGAAAAGAAAAGAAAAGAAAAGAAAAGAAAAGAAAAGAAAAGAAAAGAAAAGAAAAGAAAAGAAAAGAAAAGAAAAGAAAAGAAAAGAAAAGAAAAGAAAAGAAAAGAAAAGAAAAGAAAAGAAGAGAAAAGAAAAGAAAAGAAAAGAAAAGAAAAGAAAACCTGTCTCACACTGACATATTATTAAATCTTTATCAGTTGTTTATCTGGCATTTTTTCCAATGTGGTTTCTAGCCTGAAAACCTTTAGCTAGACTATAACATTCTTGCAGCATGAATTTATATTAATCCTTTTATAAAACAGTCAGAAAATATTCTTCTTGTATTGTTTTTCCAAATACTCTCCTTTCATAGCCCCCCCTCTGCCCCCCCCATTCTCTGTGTGTTACTGCTGCAAAGCACCTCCCATGTTGTATTCCATGTCACTGTCAGGGTTGCAGATGGTCACAGCCTGTTACCCACCTTGTACCAGAGAGCTGCTGAACCAAGCGTTTGACACCAGCAGCTCCAGCCTCCCCAAAGAAAAGTGTCAGAAGAGGGTTAGAGTTGGAGGTGAAGGAAAAATCTGGCATCCCTCTCATCTCTACTTGCTTTTTTTCTTCCTTTCTTTACAAATCTCCACTGTACCCTCACCTGACAGCACAAAGAAGGGGAATCTAAAAGAGATTGCCTGTGCCTTTCCTAAAAAATTGGACTTTTCCCACTACACTAAAGCAGAAGTTTAAACAAAAGTGTTTCCCAAATATGTAATTATCTCCATTGCTTCTTAGTTTTTGATAGTAAGACCCACAAAAACTCCTGGTGGCTTTACAGATGTCAGTGCTAGTATGTGCGCCACCAGAATCCTGAAGTACTCTTTGATAGAAATGAAGGCAGCTAGAGCATCCACCAGTGCTCCACACACACCACACTGAGCTCTAGGGCTGCCTGGCCCCGAGGCTTTCTGGTGCCAAACATGTTCACTTCGTCCTTCTCACAGATCCTGTATGAGAGCTTCAGAGGTGAACTCACTTCCCATTCCCAATCACTAAGCATCACAGATATGACAGTTCTCCAAGTCACAATAAACAAGTCCATCAGCTTAGAGTTGAGAAGGGTCTTTATACAGGCAGAGTAGGGGGAGTCCCACTAAATAGGGTGACTTCCAGGAACAACACAGAAATGTATAAATCTCAGGTCAAGTTACAGAGAAAGTGAAAGTAGGCCTGGTCCTTAATGCAAGCAGGACATGTTACCTTGTCTGTGGTCATCACGTACAGATTTTCTTGGGTTTGGTCAAGGACCAGATCCTTCTTTATGGGTTTATTTAGTTCAATAGCAAGAGAGCTGTACTCAGTTGCAGTGGATGACAGGAACACCTATTTCATGGAAGAAAGAAAGGTGGTTAATGTTGCTTCTTTTCACCCAAATATTATTATTATATCTGGCTACTGTAGTAAAAAAAATAAAAATGTTTCTGAAACCACACTAACAACAAAAGCAGGACTAAGCAGAATTTCCATACATTGTTGGTTGTGGGGGGTAACATAGTGGAAAAAAAATGACGAAATGGCAGAGGTACTTAATGCCTTCTTTGCCTCAGTCTTTAAGACCAGTTGTTCTAAGGGTACCCAACTCCCTGAACTGAAAGACAAGGATGGGGAGCAGAATGAAGCACCGAAAATTCAAGGGGAGTTGATCAGTGACCTGCTGCACCACTTTTACACACAAGAAGCCTCTGTGTACTGAGGGAGCTGGCAGAAGAGCTCCCTGAGCCATTTTCCATCATTTACCAGCAGTCCCAGCTAACTGGGGAGGTCCTATTTGACTGGAGGTTGGGAAATGTGATGCCCATTCACAAGAAGGGTCAGAAAGAGGATCCAGGGAACTACAGGCCTGTCAGCTTGATCTCGGTACCAGGGAAGGTCATGGAGCAGGTCATTTTGAGTGCCATCATGTGGCATATGCAAGGCTACAAGGGGATCAGGCCCAGCCATAATGAGTTTATGAAAGGCAGGTCTGGTTTCACCAACCTGATCTCCTCCTGTGACTCACTTAGTGGATGAGTAAAGGGCTGTGGATGTTGTCTGCGTACACTTCACTAAGGCCTTTGACACTGTTTCCCACAGCATTCTCCTGGAGAAACTGGCTGCTCATGGTTTGTACAGATGCACTGTTCGCTGGGTAAAAAACTGTCTGGATGGCTGGGTCATCCAGAGATGGTGGTGAATGGAGTAAAATCCAGCTGGCAGTTGGTCACTAGTGATGTTCCCCAGGACTCAGTATTGGGTCAGTCCTGTTTAATGTTTTTATTAATGATCTGGCTGAGGGAACTGAGTGCACCTTCAGTCAGTTTGCAGGTGACACCAAGCTGAGTTGGAATGTTGATCTGCAGCAGGGTAGGAAGGCTCTACAGAGGTATCTGGACAGACTGGATTGATGGGCCAAGGCCAATTGTAGGAGATTCAACAAGGTGAAGTGCTGGATCCTGCACATGGGTCACAACCCCATGGAAAGCTACAAGCTTGGGATGGAGTGTCTGGAAAACTGCCTAGCAGAAAAGAAGCTGGGGGTGCTGGTAAATGGCTGACCATGAACCAGCAGTGTGCCCAGGTGGCCAGGAAGGCCAATGGCGTCCTGGTTTGTATCAGAAATAGTGTGGTCAGCAGGACTAAGGAAGTGATTGTACCCCTGTACTCAGTACTGGTGAGGCTGCACTTTGAGTACCATGTCACATTTTGGGCTCCTCACTACAAGACAGACATTGAGGTGCTGCAGCATGTCCAGAGAAGGGCAAGGAAGATGGTTAAGGGTAAAGAGTACAAGTCTTATGAGGAGCAGCTGAGGGAGCTGAGGTTTTCAGTCTGGAGAAAAACAGGCTGAGGGGAGATCTTATTGCTCTCTTCAACTACCTGAAAGGAGGTTGTAGTGAGGTGGGGGTTGGTCTCTTCTCACAATTAGCAAGCAATAGGGAAGGAGGAAATGGCCTTGAGTTATGCTAGAGGACGTTCAGATTGGATATCATGAAATATTTCTTCATAGAAGGGTTTGTCAAGCATTGAAACAAGTTGCCCAGGGAACCGGTTAAGTCACCATCCCAGGAGATATTTAAAAGATTTATTGATGTGGCACTTAGGGACATAGAATCATAGAATCACTAAGGTTGGAAAAGACCTCTGAGATCGTCGAGTCCAATCACTAACCTAGCACCACCATGTTCACCACTAAACCATGTCTCTAAGCACCACACCCACATGCCTTCTGAATACTTCTGACATTGTTTGGTGGGACTCGGCAGTGCTAGGTTTTTGGTTGGACATGGCCATCACTCTCCTTCAAGCAAAAGAAGGTGTTTGGTGTTGCAGTCTTGACATTTTAACACTACAAACATGTCAAATCTTGAGCATCACACAATCAGAATTTATCAGAGCTTCAGCCTGGGCTTTGTATTGCCACCTCTATTCACTGAAAGGCCAGAATGACAAAATGAGAAGTTGCTCTTAAACTAGTATGGGCTTGAATAGAGATAAGACTAGAGCAGCTGTTAGATTACCAAAGGCTGTTTGTATAAAGCTCTCAGTAGGTATGTAATCCTTTGGGAAAAATGTCATTCAGGCAATGCTATTTCAGTCTGTGTATCGGATAGCTGAGGTACATCAGCAATAATATGGTTTTTCTCTGAGATTAAAAATACCAAGCTCCAAGAGAATTTATTCTTGGTAGGTGATCTTATAAATCCCGTTTACTTCTAGAGTAGCCATATGCTATCACTACAGTTCACAACCTTTTAAATACCTCCAGTCTTTTAAGTCCAGTTCGTTACCTTAAGAATTTTACCATCTGAAGTTCCCAGAAAGGCCACGGTATGCCCATTCTCCACAGCCACAGTGACAGCCGTGAGATTCATCCCTTCTTTTTGTAGTACTGGCTTCTCTATAACACCATTCCAACTTCCCAAGAGGTATGGCAAGTGTTCGGAGCCACAGGGGAAATTTTTGCTTGCATTCTAATAGAGAATAGCAACACAGAGCGATGTTAAACATTCAGATCACTAATTCCTAGCTCAGAATGAAGTGCAGCCCTATTACCAGAAAGTATAATACACTTCAGACATTGAAGAGTACAAAGAGAGAAATGGATTATCTGGCCATTTTCCCCCAGCCAACAGGCAGTAATCAGAGAGCAGCCTGCTAATTGCAAACTGCTTCAATGCTTTCACTTTCCAGGAGGTATGGGGAGAGAAAACTTTTTGTTTCTATCTCATTATAGCAGCACACTTTAAAAAATAACCAGTTTGTTCAATTAAAATGAACATGTCATGGAGATCAGGTTAACCAATTTTGTGTTAAAGATTGTTTTTTTTATTACTGTTTTGTTTCTTAGTTTGCTGCTATCCATAGAAGAGCAACCCCCTGGCAACCTTCTCATGAACTTCAACACATTCTCTCTTCACTATGCTTTAATACTGAGCTGCAGAGAGTGCCACCAGAAGGAAGTTCATTCACACCTTGCCTTTCCTGCTATATTTGGCAACAAAACTGTCTTTCTGATCTGAAATCCACACCTCCTTTTGTCAGAAGCCATGGCCACTCCACTTGTCACATTCAGGATTTCTATGTTTGATGCTCACCCCATATGCAGGGTACTGCAGAGAGTAACACTGGTGGTTTGAAGCAAAAAGTGTTCTTTTAGCTTCTATTAGCAGTAGTGACCTATTGTGTGGGAGATGGCTGTAGTCTCACAAGATGAAGGATTATGGGTCGATACCAACAAAAGGCTCCTCCCTCTGGACTACAGCACATCACTTCTCAAGTTGTGCTCAAACAGCTGCTTATGAAAGTGTGTACCTTGGTCAAGCTGGGGAATTAAAATATCCTCCTAAAAGCCTGCTGAGTTATTTTTAAAATGACTTAATTTCTCAACCTAGTTTAGGGTTGGCTGCAGTAATGAATGGTATGCACAAATGGGGCTTGGGAATATAGTGATGTGGGCAAAACCATCATAAAGCCAACAGAGATGCTGAAAACTGACAGTCATAAATTGAAGAACAGCATCTGGAGGGGTGTAACAGTACCCTCCAAAACCTTTATAGCCAAGATAATGACAGGCCATAAAAAGAAGATGGCTATCATGCTATGGAATTATTTTGAGCCACAGCAAAATATGAACACCACCCGAATATAAGAAATCTGGGTATTTCAGTAATTTTAAAATAAAAATACGAGTGAAAAACAACATTAAATTACAGTATAATCTAAAATATTCTTAATACCATTTAAAAGTACTATAAATACGTTAGCTGAAACCAGAATTGTCTATAGTGATCATCCAGAAGCTGACCATGGGTGTAACAAATCCTTGCACTTGACTCAGTAACTTCCATACCAGAAGGAAACCTTTAAAAGAAGTGTATTTAGGAAAGCCACATTCATCTTTCAGAAAACATCAAATCCTTTTAAAAAGACTCAAAATTTAGACTATATTGCCACTCCTTGCTTGACCTGTTCCACAGCCCCCCAAGAACATTCCATTCCTATAGTAAGTCCAGCTATTGAGTTTTCAGTCATCTGATCTTAGCTCAAAGTCACACCAAAACAGTAGTTGTATATTTTTCAGTAACTCTAACACAGATTCTAAAACTAATATTGATATTACTTATATTACCAGTCCATGTAATGCACACGGGTTTTCTGCTGCAAAAAGTTTGTAAAATGAGCTGGTATTCTTTTTAGTGTAGCAATCATTTCGGTTTTTTTCAATCTTTTCATTGATTTGCCGCAAGGAAAACACACACAAGGCGGACTTCAGAGAGCCGTCGTCTTTGTTTACTTTGCTGAAGAGTGCAAGAAGAACTTTGTCATCTGAGGGAGTATCTGCAGTTTGTCTCTGTTGAGCCATGCTCTCAGCCAGCTCTTTTCCTGGGGTAGTGATGAAAGCAGAATGACAGTGATCATAGGCACCATCATCATCTTTGCAACCCAAGTCCATTTCAAAGTAGGAATAATAGTGGGCATCATCTTTGCACAGACGTGCAATCAGTGTGCGGTTATTGACAGGTTGTTTCTCTTTCTGATTGAAAATAAAATAAACATAATTTTTATCCTCAAAGACTGCCACAAATTGTTGTGTGCTTGATGAGTGAAAAGCTGACTTAACAGCTGCTGAGTCTGTATACATTTCAAAAATGTCTTTCCCATCTCTTTCATAAAGCTGCCGAGTGCTGATTATAATCCCATTATCATTAGGTCCATTCCCTTTCCCAACGAATAGTACTTGGTCGTTATTCAAGGAAGTGATCAGTCCCACAGTTGATACATTCTCATCGTTGCTTGCTACAAAGGACTTTTCTCCACTAGTGTCTACGTAATACTTCTCATTGCTAATGTTTTGCAGATCTCTGATGGCACAGATTCCCTTAAAAAGGCTTCCACATACCACAGTTGTATTATCCGCCTTGTTCAGCAACAGTAATTTGTTATAATTGTCAGTCAGTACGGCCTCTTTACATTGATTTTCATCAATGGGAGGTGTGCACTTCTTGTTGTCCTTTCTTGGACCTGTTTCTACAGATCTTATTACTTCCAGGTTTTCTGTAAGCTGATACAAAGCATTTACCACTCCCAAATAGATTATCCCAGTGTCATTATCCACTGTTAGATGATTTAGCTCTGTAGCACTCTGAAAAAATTTCAGTTCCTCATTTCTGGATAAGGTAACGCAAAAACAGCTCAGAATGGTCAGTGTCCAGATCCATAAAGCCATTTCTGTGTAATACCTAAAAAGGGAAAAAAGCAATACCATGAAACATATTGAAAAATACAACTTATACAAAATTGAGAAATGTGGAAGTTTTTTTCTCTCATGACTTCAGACACAAATACACTTATCCTTGTGCAGGTGTATCTTCAAATCCTGTTAATTGCCTAACAATTTAATCTGTTGGGAAAGGATTTAACAAGGTCATATGTCTAAATGATTATCATATAACCCATTAGATAATCAATCCTGTGCTAAAGCACAACAAGAACAACAGCCAATTTTAAACAACATAGAGTGCCAAGACGTAGTAGTGTTTCTCCAGATAGCATCATACTGTGCCAATATTTACTGCTGAAATTTTAAAAATAAGCTGGAGAATCTCAGTGTTTCGGGTAGCTCCTCCTTAAGGCGTGGGAGGGGGATTTACATAAAAATGTTTGAAACATTTGGTGTTGCAGGACTTTCTCCAGAAAGGAAAAAAACCTTCCACTGAGAACAAGCAAATCTGGATCTGGCTGCTGATGCTCTTTGATCTTCATCAATGAAGATCAGAAAGAGAGTAGAGTCCTTAACATGCAACGTTGCCTTTGGCTGCTGGTATGCACCACAGTACAACACTTCCATTCACTAGAGCACTGCCACTTCATAGTTTCAAATCTGTCTTAAGAAAATCACTTAAGAACTTTTTAGGATTAAGATTCTGCTACCTTTTTTTTTTTTGTTCCTTATTTTACTTCCCAAGCAGATGACCTGGCTGTTTGGAATTAGACAAAGACCTTCTGAGACTTGTAAGCAGGGGTCTAATTTTAATCTAAAAATTTAAATGAGGAAGCAAGTCCCAGCTGGCATCCTAAGTACAGAATATTTTGTCAATATTTTCTCCAAGTGTTTAGCTCTGAGAGCAGAAAATGAAAACTGGTATGCTTGGACACACTGATGTTAGGGAAAAAGGATGAATAGCATTTGGAGGAAGAACTGAAAAATAAATACGATCCACTGCACTTTCATTTTCAAAGCTAGTCATGGAATTCCTTGATCTGATGAGTGAAGAACCTGTAAATTTATATGAAATCTCAAGTTAAATCTGAAAATATCTGGAAGTCTGAATAGAAAGAAAACAATAAAACCACAGAAAAGACAGGAGAAACATTTAACAAAACAATCTAACAGGTAAAAGTCTTGTAGGAGGAGGAAAAGAGCATAAAATACCAAAATAAGAAACTGAAAAAATAAAATAAAACTTTAAAAATTAATAAAGAGGGAACCATGCTCCTGTGCCAGCTATTACTTCTGTTTTGGTAGGAGTAATAGATTCTGGTGGGATATGAAAGACAATGCTTGAAACATCATTTATAATGGATAACTAAGATTAAACATCAACAACCTGGATGCAAAAGTTCGAACAGGAGGGAAGGACTCTTTTGAGCACAAGCCATCTGTCAGCTCCCCAAACCAACTTTGCATTGCCAGCAATGTGGAAAGACAATTCCTGACCTCTAGTATTGACTGTGTTTTTCTTCTCTATGGAGAAAATTCTTGTGCAATGGTGAGAACGACTTCCCTAAAAGCAGAGTGATTTGAAAACCCCAAAACCCTACTAAATGTAACTCAGGATAATAATGAAGACTAAACAGAGGGCTAACTTCAATCTTGTTTTGCTGAAGCTCCTATCATGTCACAAAATGGGTAGGTAACTAAAATAACACCAAAGACAAGACAGTTCATCCCCAACAGCTGAAGTCTGACTTTCTAATGATAGATTGACCTCCTATGAGAGTGACCCAGAAAAAGCTAAGAGTTATAATCTCTTCTTCAGACACGTAGACTTCAGTATATGCTTTGCAATGTAAAGTGTTGTATCTCTTTACAACAACAGGAGACCTGCTCTAAGGAACCTAGAATTCTTCAGAATTCCTCTCTTCTTTTCTTAATGGTCCCAAGGACTTCAATTTTCCAAACAGGCTTTGATCCCAGCTTACATCTCCATGGCTAAATGATACGTGATAATGCACGTAATCTAGTTTCAGATATTATCCTTACTGTTATCTGCAATGAAATAAAAAAACAGTTTGACATACTCTTGCAATGTTGTTTCATAACAGTTTTATAATTCTATTATCTATTGCCAAAGGAACAAACGTAGAAGAATTGAGATTCATTTGTTCATGTTTTTCCCACAAAGTAATTATTTTTAGATTATTTTAATCTCTGCTCTCAGTACAAAAAACCCCTCCATAAATAGCTCTACTTACACAATATCCCTCAAATTAATGGAAAGTAATTTATTGTACCTAAACTTCTACATTCGGTTCACCTCCATGTTAACTTATTTCAGTGGATTGAAAAAACTCATTTTGTCCATTGTTGGCACCCAGGACACAAAGACTGCACTTGCAATACATCTGCTTTTGTCCTACAGGTGAAGACAAAGAGTCTTGTTGGTTCATGCCAGAGCCAGGATTTAAGGACAAGTATGTTTCACACCTCTAAACCAGACCCTTAGAAGAGTAATTAATCTCTCTGCATAAAAACGGGTAATGTTTCCTCCCTACTATTTTCTGTCTTGTTTACTTTTAAAATTTTGGACTTAAATTATTCAGAACTACATGCACTTTCCATTAACTGTGCCTTATCTTTTTTGTTGTCTGTTTGTTTTAGTTATTTTCTCCATGCCACCCTGTCTCATGCCAAACCATCAGGTTATCTCAGATCTCTATGCAAGGTAACAGTTCCTCATTCTCTATACTTATTAGTTTCACTTTCCACCTCCCCTTCAAAACAAACAGTAAACAAAAATTTAATATACTCTGAAAGATTCAGAATTAAACTCTCATTCATTTCTCAAATAGCAGGCTTAAGAAAAGAAAAAAGCAAACAGAATGAAATGAGATGCACTACAACCACATCGCATTTTCACCTCATCTTAACTGAACTGGGAAACAGCCGCTGGAAGAATCCTGCTATGACCAGCTGATGTGGTAGGAATGACAGCGCTGCTATTAACACAGATGCCCTACTGAATTAGGTGCTATGGGGATGTATCATGCAACAGTTTCCTGCTGTGAAAAACTTTTGCTTTAAATGAACAAGTCACAGAAACACAAGAGAAAACGAGTAAAAAGTGTGAGCTGCAGTATGGAGTCCATGATATTCTGCACAGGAAATATATTTCCAATGGCTTTAATCACATACTGTATTTACACACAGGCCTGGGTGGATTACTCAAAGTTAACTCTTGGTCCTGAGAGCTGACATACACTCTCCACCCTCAATTTGCACTTTGTTTTAAGGCCTTGGCAGACTCAGGATAAAAGAAGACCAACAGAGCATTTGACCATATAATTTTTTCCTCTCTCTCAAAGTCTTGTCTCCATCCTGTCTCTTGTCCCCCATGCTGCTGCTTACAAGAAATATGAAATTTTAGAAGCTATGTGCAGGAAACACAGGGCACCCAGGAGAACTCTTCATACAGGGGAACTGCCCTAAAGTGACACTGTGTTGGAATGACACAGCTATCAGAGCTCTGCCCCACAGCTAGATCAATTTTAATGTTAGTATCCATAACTTTATATCTTTCTACTCAAGCAAGACCAATAACCTTAAGTAACAGCCAATTCTTCAAAAGATATGCAGAAAAAAGGAGTATCTACAATCTACAAGCACAAAGTGAGCTTCAAAATGACTTCGCATTATTATATACACCCCTAAAAATTAGCCCTGGCAGTGTGCTGACATGAATGTGGCAGGTGTTTTCCTCCTTCACTGCCTGTATACACTTCCTGTATACAGATCTGTTGGATCTGTATACAGGAACCTTCAATTTTCAGCCAACCCCCATCACTTTAGCTTTCGATATATCTTTAGCTTAATGTTAATTAATTTCTTATATTTGTTTCAGCTGAAGTGAAATAGTACCAAATTTTGCCTGAAACTGGAATAAGTGAGAACTAAAACAAGAGTTATTCCTCAAAACAATGGACAAGAAAATTTTCAGTGAAGGAATAATCTCACCAGTTTAGCTTCTGTGGTGTTTTTTGCAGAGTATTTCTTCACTAACCACATAAATTCTGGTCTAGAGACAAGTGCTTCTGCCAAACAAGGCAGATAACAATATGCTTTAACAGCAAGCAATGCAAAGAACTGTGTTTTCCTTGAAACTTTCCCCTAATCAGGGAGACAGTGATCTTCCAAAAGATCCAAAAGACAATTAAACTGGAAAAAAAATTGGCAAAAAGACTCAGAAATTGCAACACAAAAGAGGTAAAATCCAAAGAATGCACCCAAATGGCATAGATATTTGGGGAAAGATTAATTAAATTTCTCTTTCCTCTAATTTTTGTAACTTTTTAGCTTCCAGTAGGTTTTCCACAGGTGGAAAAGAATTCAGCTTTTGTTTTTAAGCTCAAAGGAATTCAGAATAGAAACTGGAGAACATGTGAGAAGCAGGGGATGAGTAGATTTTCAGCCTGGATTTCAAAGCTTCTACTTCTGTGAGAACTGCAGGTAAATGTGAGCACTCTCTTCCCCAGTCCCAACGTTTATTACTATTTCCTAAAACAAATGAACAATGGAGCTCACTGGTTTAGAGAATGAAATACCTGAAACAACACTCTGCAGGATTCAAACCCATTTTCTAAGAGCATGGCAACATGTTAGAAAGGTTTTTGACAGAGAGGAACAACTTTCTTTGGTATACACTATGCCATACATCCAAAATTGGTTTAGTAGAACCACTGAGAATAGTGATCGCTGTGATGGTGTCCATCCCTTTATTTGTGACATTTTGCTGTTAGTAAATGGGACCTGTGCGTCAGTAAACTGCAGGAGGTCATGCTGTGGGAAATGAGAAACCAATATCCACTTCATAAGATGTTGTGGTAGCCTGTACTGCTCAAAAGGAGTCATTTTCCTTCTCTTTCACTTCTCCTCAAAACACAGTTTGCTAAGATATATAGTGTGTCTTCGCACAGGGCAAACAATCCCATCTGGTCAAACTGCTGGTAAAGTGGCAAAAAACGGACAAATACTTTTAATACTGACTCTTTTCCTGATGTGGAAGACAAAACTTTTGCTTGCTTTCAAAAGATAAATTCTCAATTGTTTTTCTTTTTTTTTTTTTGAGCAATTTTTAATAATGTAAGATTTCTTTTTTAAAAAATGTGTAATAGTCATATTGACATGGATCTTCTTTTACAAGGACTGGTTGAAAATCATGGATTTGCCAAGGAAATAATGAATGTTATGACGTCAGATCCTGAGCATTCTGTTAGTGTTTTTCTGCAATCCCTGGGAAAAACAAATGGAAGACATATGGAACCACAAATTTAGGTTACTGAAAACCAGGGTTTCCTATACCATGGTTTCATCTGGTGAGAATGAGCCACAGTGCCCACCAAACCATTCTGTCACTCCCCTCCTTGGCTAAACAGGATGAGAAAAATATGATGAAAGGCTCAGGGGCTGAGATTACTCATCAATTACTGTGACAGGCCAAACAGCTGCAACATGAGGAAATTATTTTAATTTACTGCCAGTCAAAATCAGAGTATGATAATGAGAAATAAAATCAAACTTCAAAAAACATTTTCCCCACACACTCCCTTTTTCCTGGGCTCAACTTTACTCCTGAGTTCTCTACCTTCTCTCCACAAGCAGTGCAGGGAGATGGAGAATGGGAGGCATGGTCAGTTCATCACGTTTTCTCTGCCACTCCTTCCTCATCACACTCTTCCCCTGCTCCAGCATGGGGTTCCTCCCTCAGGAGACTGTCCTCCATGGACTTCTCCAATGTGAGTCCTTCCCACAGGCTGCAGTTCTTTATGAACTGCTCCAGTGCCTCGAGCCGCTCTTCCCCCACCTTCACGGACCTTGGTGTCTGCAGGGTTGTTTCCTTCATATTTTTTTACTCCTCTCTCCTGGCTTTTGTTGCACAGTGGTTTTTTTCCCCTTCTTAAATCTGTTATCCCAGAGGCACTACCATCATTGCTGGTGGGCTTGGCCTTGGCCAGTCACAGGTCTGTCCTGGAGCCAGCTGGCATTGGCCTTGTTGGACACTGGGGAAGCATCTGGCAGCTTCTCACAGATGCCACCCCTGTAGTGCCCCACTACCAACACCTTGCTATGCAAACCCAATACACCTATACCATGGTTTCAACTAGCAAGAAAGAGCCATACTCTGGTCCTAAGAGGAATAAACCTATCTCTTGTACCTGCAGCATCAGCAGAGGCCAGCAGTGTCTGGGAGAGGAGAGCGTGCCCTGTATGGCTTCCTTGGGATACGAGCATGGGCAACAAAATGTCTTCATCACTCTGGAGACTTTCATCTTTCATAAGTTCTGAGGTATCATCAGCAAAAAAAGCTCAGATAACCACTCACTGAGATAGCCCATTAACCCAAGTGGACACCGAGGCATTCTACAGCCAGGTTAGCTGGAAGCTCAAGGGCAAAGGGATGTATTTGAAAGGATAAGGAATGAGCCAGATGGAATTCTAAGGACTTTTTTTGACTTTTGCTTAAAAGTCATCCCTTCATATAAAGAAAAAAGATGAGTTTTGACAACCTGTACAACCAATAATTTACCAAAGATCACCAACACTCCTCATGTCTCACGGTCTTCAAAGGGTTAGGGAGGAGATTAAACAAGGTATCTCATCCACCTCTAGTATCCCTGGCAATTACAGTAAAACAGTATTGCCACATACAAACTGGCCACCCACCCACCCAGAGATGTTTTCCTGTCCCAACATGGAAAAGGTTTCTCCAGGCATTGGAATTGAATTAACAGCTGAGGAGCACAATTGCTTTTTACAGTAGGTCATGTATCCACCAGCATCCCAGCATGCTCATGCCAAGGACTCTCATGAACTTGGTTCAAAACCGGCAGGGTTGTGACAAAAGTTTAAGAGAGGCAAACAGCTAGCAAATTCAGAGTTCATATTAATAATTAAGTTATTAGCTTCAAGCTAAATTAATAGCACTATTAGTAGTCTGAATAAAAACCTTTCATCCATGCACACCTGAACTCCAAAGTATTTAATATTCTGATCTAGATCCAAATTTAGAACAAGATGGAGCCACGTGAGTCTTAATTTTTCAACTAGGAGTCGCTCAAAAGAGCATTAACAACAGGTAATGAGGCTCAGAAAATGCATACTTACAGATTTTGCAATTGCACTCCAGAACTTTCAATAATGTGCTATCTCTGCAACATCAGCAGGTAAACAAAAAAAGAAGAGTAGCACTTTGCAGGTTTATATGCACTCTTCAAAGCAGAGACATGCTACACAAAGCTGAACTCTAGTGAATTCCCTGGTTTATACCAGCTAGACCAAGCAGTATTTTGGTTTTGAAAATCTTTTACACCACGGATTCTGCTGTAGTCCAAGGATAGGGTTTTTTTTGCTGCTCTTAGAAATTGAAACAAAAATCCTTTAAAGTGAAAATATTTTCAAGAGTTCACAGTGTCAAGCAGCTTAAATAAAAAAGTCAATAAAGATAGCTTCTGTGGAGAGACTTCATTCAACAGCATTCACTACCAACAATTACAGATTACAAACCACCCTGAGACAAGGGTAACTTATGCCAGAAAGGTCTCTTTGAATTCTGATTTTTATTATGAAGGCAGATGTTCATATTATCATCCCAAATAAGGGGGTTGCAATCCAGTCCCACTAATGTGAGCAGGAGCACACACAGGGAAGAGAAACACTGCAGAAGCAGATCTGCATTCATGCCTTCCTGGACCACATCTCCCTTTCAGTTTGGGCTTCTACATTCATTCCTCCATCTTTTTGCATTCTCTCAGTAGAAATGAAGCACTCATTTTAATGAGGACTAGCTTTCTCAGTGTTACAAAGATGTAGTTGATCTGCAAGAAAAGCAGCTGAGTGACGCGTTTAATAGCAAGCAGCTGACTTGTCAGGAATCTGAACCCACAGAATCTCCTCTTTGACCTGTTTTGTGGTTTTGTTAAAACCATGAGGTCTCCTAACTAACAAAAATTTAGGTTTTAATTTTATTTTCAATCTCACTGAGCACTAAGCTCAATGATGTCGTATGGACCAACAGCCAGCTGAATCAGTCTGCAGTCAGGACAGGACCACAGGCCACTCTGAACACTCCTGAAGTCACTTATAAACACTTTTATGCTACCTGATCCTGCAAATGGCCAAATATAATTTGGCCCCAAGTGTAAACACCTGCCACAGCTGTCTGAGTTTTGAAGGGGGATGACTCCCTGCAGCAACTGCTGTACAAGGTGGCCATAGAAGCCTGGCAGAAAGCAGGGATAGCCCATGCACACCGACCAGCTCCATGCAAGCCATGGGTTATTTTATGCCTTTCGCAATCCAGGAAAAAAAATTATTTTCTTTTAGCTGAGAGATCTGCAGAAAATGAGAGTCTGGAGCATGGGAAGAAAAATCCCAGGGAGTTAGGATAGCTTTAATTCATTGGCTTTCCTTGCACTAATAAGGGTATTACAGCACAAGGAAAAAAATGCATTTATACTGATAGTAAAAGGAGACTCTGTGTCACCAGCTCCATGCTACAACAACGAATTGCTTGTTTTCAGTGCTAAGGTCATCTTCAAGGACTGGTTTCAGACTTCCCCTGGAAGAAGCAAGAAAGGAGGCGAATTTTCTTCCAGTATGGGGGAATCTGAGCGTGACCATGTAGAAACAAACACAAAGTATTCCAGTTCCTTCCTTGCCAGAACCATTTCTTCCTTGTAATTAACCATTTATCACAAGTACAAAAAATATTCAAATCAAAAGGACACTTTCAGCTCATGTGAAGATTTACTTTCCCTACAAACTGCAAAAAAAGGCCTTGGGAGGTCACAGGCAGGCAATCTGTCTCACTCTCCTCCTCAAAGCAGGAGCACCAATCCACACACTGGATGTCCAGTGCAGCCGCAGCCTTTTGCAGCAGCTCCAGCCCCACTGTGTCAGCAGCTTGAACATGTATGTACCCCTTGCTGACTTGAGCACAGCGAATAGAGAACTGGAAACAGCCAGGGATTTCCTTGCTGTGGTACGACCATGTAGGACAGCACACAGACTTTTAAAGCTGAATGGAATTTTGGCACAAGGAAGAGCCAACATTTTTGTCTTCCTGTTATATTATAATGTTACAGAACTTAATAAAAGAATCATGTATAAACTGCAGTGATAAAGCTGTATGAAATTTAGCCCATAAATCTGTGGGTTAAATCAATTTTAACCTATAAATCAATGAAATGCAAATATGGCAAGTAATTAATAAAGTCTTATGCAACAAAATCCTTTCCTTCCAATTCTACCTCTCACTTAGTGGTTGCTGTGTGATTCCCTGTCTTATGATTATACTGTCTTCTTATTCTTCTGTTTCTCCTGATTTTGTTTTGGTATATGGGTTTAACAGATTCCTGCATTCTTAATTTTCATGTATTTCTCTGTCTGTGCCAGAGATTTATCCAAGACTTCTGAGAGGTGGGACAGAAGCTGTATGAAAATGGGAAGCTGTCAAATGCACTCAATGGAGTACTACAATATATATTGTACTTAGGCAGCTGATAATGCAAGCCACAAAGAGAGAGAGGCAGAGGAGGATGGGGAAAATTCTTGAAATGGAAAGTTTATTGATTGTTTGGAGCCAAGAAACACATAGATGAGAAACAGAGAATTTTTCTGGCTTCTGCTACTGAAGATAAATCACTGGGGTTTGTCTGATTTGTCTTTCTTGGAATTCTTTAAACTTTCATTTGGACCATTTGTATGTCCATGATGGTTTTGCTCATTTTGATTGCTCTGAGATTAAAGTGAAGTTTTTTTGTCTCTGCCCTTCAAATTAATGTTCATGACAGTTTTTAAAAAGCTCTTTTATTTTTCTTGCCTTTCACATCTTTTCTCATCTTCTTACAGCTTCTCCCCACCCCCACCCCTTTTTCTTTTCTTAGGCACAGCTTCCAAGTTTTCCTCTCCTACAGCTGCTGCTACAACAGCTTGAATATTCTTGAGGAAAGTCTCTGATGACAAAGCAGGAGGTGGGAGGAAAAAAAGGAACAGGAACGTTGGGTGATTTTCAAACTTCAACGGGGAGCTCAGACATATTCACTACCTCACTGACATCCTATCTCTTTTCAAACCTTACCTGTGAGCACCTCTTTTGTTTCTTGTCTGCTTTTTCCTTCTTTTTTGTTTCCTCCCGCTTTTTCAGAAACAAGGAAAACATGCTTAACTTTACGGCACCTGCTGATACTACACACTCAATTTTCACTCTAGTTTGGGGAGGAGGAGGGAACGTATGTGCAGAAGAGATGGTGCTGGGTGAATTGGTGTTCTGCCTCAGGAAGCCAAGAAGAGATAGTGGTATATGGTGCAGGTGAAGTAGCCCAGAAGAAACAACAAACTGGGGGGACTGTTTCTGCTCATAGACAGATAACTCCTGCAGCTGGGAAATGGAGGTGGGAGAAGACGGGGATATACATGACAACAGGACAGAAACAGCTTGGAGAAGCAGAAGAGAAGCATAGCAAGAAAGGGCACATGGTAAATATTTGGTAAGGCATTTTTAAGGGAACATGAGTGAAATAGAATCCACAAGAAAGAGTGCTTGCAGGAAATTGAACGTGCTAAAACACACTATAAAGGGTTAAGGACGGAGATGCAAACAAATAGAGAACAGACTGTATGTTACCAAGTTGCATTTGATTGCACTTATTCATTTATGTATTGTAGCTTTTGGTTGCTGCTGGCAAAAAAAAGAATTGCAGCATTTTGACTTGTGTTTAGCTTTTCCTGGTGGTTTCTGTTTTGTTTTAATGAATGCATGATGTTCATCTGAACTAAGAGTGTCCCTGGCTCTAACAGAACAGTGTTGGCTTGCTCTGATCCAAATTGTCTGACAGACTCTGTGTGCACTTCTATTCATTGTATTTCACTCCAAATTTATATGACCAGTTAATCAGTGATTTGCACAAACCTGACAGGAGCACCTACCTGTGCCTGTCTATGTAAGGGCCTGTCAGTAAAAGCACTGTAAAATCATCTTTCTATGGATGCATAAAATATGTTTTCCTCATTTCAGAACTGGCCAACACAGGAACACTTTATTTTAAAAAAGGAGCATGATACAATGAGTGATGAAAATCTATTGCTGGATATTTCACACCAATCGCTGCCTAATCCCTCCAAAACAGAGGTCCTTCCTTTAAAGTTGCAAGCCCTCATTCAAGCATTCATGCTGAACACAAACACTACAATCTCCTCAGAGCAGTTCTAACACACGCATGACAATAATTAATAAAATCAGTCAATTGTGACAGGTGGGCTCAGAACCTTCTCCAGTTGAACTTGTCACCTGGGCCAGGAGCTGTTCATGGTCTGTTTTGAGGGGTCTAGGAGGATTTAGGTGATGTGTAAACTTACAAAGAATCATGGAATGGTTTGAGACAGAAGGGATCTTAAAGATCATCTAGTTCAACTCCCTTGCCGTGGTCAGGACACCTTCCAATAGACCAGGCTGCTCATAGAATCATAGAATATCCTGGGTTGGAAGGAACCTCAAAGATCATCTTGTTCTGACACCCCTGGACAACTTCCACTAGAGCAGGTTGCTCAAAGTCCCATTCAACCTGTCCTTGAACACTTCCACAGATGAGGCATCCACAACTTCTCTGGGCAACCTATTCCAGTGTCTCACCGCTCTTCATTCTTATGCCCAATCTAAACCTATCCTCTTTCAGTTTAAAAACATTGCCCCTTCTGTCACAACAGGTTCTGGTAAAAAGTCTCTCTCCATTTTTCTTTAGAGTCTCCTTTAAGCACCGAACAGGCCTCCCCACCCCTGCAGAGTGCAATTTTTACTTGGAAATGCTACTGTCCAGTAAGTGTACATACATGCATGATTCTTTCCTCTCTGCCCTCAAAAAACCATAGGTCTAAGTCCCAGAATTTGTCCCTGTAATTACTGGTCACAGCTTTACAATTTTCTCCTGTATTCTTAAAGGCTTTCAAGAACCAAGTCATGTTCCTAAAGATCAGAGGATGAAATTTGAGATGCATGGAAATAAATAGCAACAGAAAGCAGACCCCCCAGTAGAGCATACTCCTACCAATGACAAGCCACTGGTTGGGGGACTTATTTATCTGCTTGTCAATATTGTGATCAAACCATTCTCAAATAGTATGTTAACTTAGAACAACTGCAAGACTCAGAAACCTATCTTTAAAAAAAACCAAAAAACAACAGCATCGTTTGTGCTGTAAATAGAACATCTGGTTTTGGTTTCCTAACAATCAGAGTTGACTCTTCCCAAGAACTGGTAACTCTAAACCCTCTGCCCTTGACTGATGAGCTGGGCTAACCATCTCCAAATAAAGGAATGGCATTTCTCACACATCTGGCAGCACAATGCATCTTTAACCTATTGCTTAAACAGGTGCTGCCAAGGTATCCCTAGGAAAAAACACGTGACAAAAGATTCAAACCCACGAGTAAAGCCATTCAAACTGTTACTACTTTCTTACCAGAGGAATTGCAAGACAAGTTGGGTACAGCACTTGCCTCACACACAATCCAGGCTATGGTGATCCCACTTCCTGACCTCATTGTGTTCTGATGTTTTAATAAACGCAAAAGTATGCCCTGCAAAACAGCCAACGCTAACAAACAGAAAATAGGTCTCCACCAAAACTGCTGCTGTAGAGCACAGTGTTATTCTGGTTGTAACAAGATGAGCTTCTTCCGTGTGTTTGTACCAGGGTGGAGAGGTCACTGCAAGGTTGCTTGGCAGCTGGTGGGAACATTTTTCTTCTCACTGGTAAGCACATTTAGATATACAAGTTAGCAGAGCCAATAAGGGCCAGCTACACTATAGAAGGAGAACAGAGAGTAGTGTAAATCCTCCTCCTTGCATGACCAGTTTCATCCCACAGGTCTAAATCTTCAGGCAGCCTCCAAAGACTTCTGCTGGGCAGCTTTCAATATGCATCTTCCAATATGCATCTTCTGAGCTCTTAGGCTAAATGTTTCCTTTATGGCACCCAGTGATGTGGTTAAAAGGTCTAAGCAAGTATATTTTACAATGTTTGCTTTGTACATGAGATACTTCAGTATATCTATATTTAAAATCTGAATTTACAGTAGCTGGTCCCTGTATTTAGAAATTTTGTACAGTAGATAAATTCAAACACAGCCTACACTTTCTATAGGAGAATATATATCTAGGAAAGTCTTCAAACACGATCACCATATATAAACACTTTTAACTGTTTAAAAGCAAATAAGCTGAAAATTTATATGGGTATATTAAGACATAAAATTTATTGCACTGATGTGTAGGGATAATAGAAAATATGCTTCCAAGTGTAATGTCATTGAAAACAGAACCTGCATTCCCCCACAAACAACTGAAGGACAGTCAGAATTCCAGTGTTTAATAAATATGTTCTGAAGCATTTATTTGGATAGTCTTATTTCCAAGTAACAGAATGCCTAGCTCCATTGTTCCAGGAGTACTTCTAAATTTATGTACGGTGTATAAGGAAAGAACAAACTATTATTGCAATAGCTGAAAACTGCAAGTTTTTGTTCAGGCTGTGTATTTCATGAGAGAAGTCCGTCTATGGACTCAAGTAAAAAGGAATGATTTTACGGGCTAGTTTACCCTGTAAAATATTCTCCCTAATCCTTGTGAAAATATACTTCATGCTAATCTTTCTGCCTGAAAGCATTTTTGCAGACAACTTAGAACATTTCTATCACATTTTATTAGCTTTAAGCTGATCTAATTTCTCTAATTTTCATCAGGTTTATTAGGATCTGTCTAGATATCAGGTTTTTATAGTTGATCTGGTCTTATATAAAACCCTCAAACCGGTATATTTTAATTTCCCGAGTGGACATCTGTCTTCATCTGTGTCTTGTAAAGTATGAAGTACCTTCCTGGCCCTTACTTAACTAGCAGCAATGACCTATGGATCAGGTAGTAATAGCATCCAATTAATGAAAATGTGTAATGTAAAGTATTATCAGTCACAGTGCAGCAGAGATATTTGCCCGTTCATGCTGCATGCCCTGGATGTGATATACCAGCAATCTGTAGCTGTGACAGAGTGCTAGCACAAGAATAAATTCCTACCCCTTGGCGTGGTCTTCTCAATGTTAATTTCTAAAGACATTCAAAAGCTAATATTTTGTGCATTTATGATAGACATTAGAAACATTGTAACTTCAAGCTTTAAATAAGCCTACCATCAAGCTCATGACAGTAGGATAACCATGGAGGCTCGTTAAACATGCAAGGCTAGAACCTGCTGGGCACAGGAAAGCTTTGAAGCACAGGAAACTTGCCTGTTGAATACTTTGCCCTTCCAAACAAAGCTAGAAACCAGTCCAAGAGGACAGAAATCCCATTTCAACACCTGGAAATTGCAGTATGACTGAGTCTTCAACAAGAGACGAATTTCCATCAAGTTTTTGCTGTATCTGTACAGCACCTGTAGAGTCACATCAGAGGAATCTTCACTCCAAGGCATAAATGAATTGTATGCCCTATGATGCTTTGCAGGTCATTTTTTGATACAAACTACCATCAAATAACTATGCAACATCCACAGGAAACAACAAAAGTTGCACATTGGTATCTGAGCACAGATTTCTCTCACAAGCTTCCTGTAGTACTTGAATGATGACATAAAGAAAAGCCAGTAGGAAACTCATACTCTACTATTCTCCATTTGTTTGACGGGAGAAGGGCAGGCATGAGCTGTAACTGACAGAGAGATTCAGAAATGAGTTACTAAAGTACTGAAATGTAAGGATATCTGAGATTATGAAGATAATTCTTTGATTATCTCTGAAATCCATGTTTGCTTGCTCTGAGAAGTCAATAGTAACCACCAAGGCTTTGTCTCGACTGGTTCTGTATCAGCATCTGTAAAAAACTAGAGTTCATTCATGCTGAGTACACTGCAACTTGATACAGTTAACATGACTGGCAAATGATCTATTATTGATTCAAAGAAAGATTGCACAGAAAAAGCTTGGTGCCAAAAGGTGAAACCATGCTCGACAAGAGACTTGAGCAAGGAGGCTACTGCACTATGAAGCTGAGCAAGTTGAAGCCTTGATGTCTTGAGGCTTGAAGCCTCAAAGACAGTACAAGCCTCAAAGTCTCCTGGCAGCAGTACCAGTGTTTTTATTCCTTTGCAAACTATGTAAGACCTGGGGGTGAAAAACATTACATAAAATGAGAACTTATCTCATGGCAAGATTTAAAAAAAACAAAACAAGCACCCAGAGAACTCTGGTACGTTGCTTAAATCAGCCGTAGTACTACACTTTCCTTAAAGTTTGGGGTAAACATCTTCAGGCAGAAAAATCACAAGCATTTCAGACAAAAAATATGTCTTTCCACTTAGCTTTCAAACTGGAGTGCCTATAAAGGACAATCACTCCCCTTTGGCTTGTCCCTGCTCACAGCAACTAGGGGAAGGCCCAAAGTCCATCACCACTTCCAGCTCTGCTACCTTACAGGGAGGAAGATGGAGCCAGGACTCTGCCTCTTGTTTTGGTCTCCATCACCGAAAGGGTTTATAACAGTCGCCTCTTGGCTTCAGGTCTAACCCTACATGGCCATTAAAAATGATGTGCAAGAGCACTATTTCCATGCATTCCAGAAAGAACTATGGTTGTGCAGCAGGAAAACTGTTGTCCAAATTAGTACACATTGCCCAGTATATGGTCAGCCACCCTACTCTCCCTGCTAACTTGATGTTGGAAAGCACCCTCTGTCACCAAAACAGCAAGAAATTCTCATATAGTCTCACCCACTGACTTTAGAGAAAGCACTGAATTACCTTTTGAGAAAAAAAGACAACACATTTTTTGCTCCAACATTCATAGATTTGCACTGTTTATCCCATGATCTGATATGTAGCAGTCTGTAAAAGTACACAGTTAGATGAGCATGCTTACTGAAGTTTCAATTTTACATATACTTATTTGACTCATTTGTTTTTTAAATAAGGTTTTGAAATAAGGCACTTAAATACTTTAAAGCCAATATTTAACATTTAGATTTGTTTAGACTGAATATAAATATTTATTTAGACAGAGTTAGGCTTATGTCAAACAAGAGTATTCAGCTAAATTGATATAGTCATTCAGTAACATTAAACTAACTTGGAAATTCAGACAAGCCTTTGAAAAGTAAAAGCATTAACAGTGCACAAAGATTTACAGAAAAGAATGAAATGAGAACATGGTGAGTATAATTTTTTTTTCTCTCTTCAGAAGCTGGCCAACCTCTGGGACATCTCTCCCCCTAGTACAACCATCCAGAAGACAGAGTTATAGGGAAACTGCCTACAAAGTGGAATGGGGATTAGAATTGCATGTGTTGGGTGCTTTTGTTACTTTTTAGCATCACACTGAAAAAATTGATCCCTGATGTTGAAGGTAGTAACACTGGTGGGATTCAAATACTCTAGACATTAACGAAATCCCTCTCATTTTCTGGCAAAGGATTTACACTGTCCCTACTTGCACTTCACAGTGCCTTCAGCAAGAGAGGCAGGGGTTTAATATTGAAGGTCTGCAAGTATTCAGACTGAGGAGGTTGTAATTCAAACAGCAAAGGAAGCTCACTGTTCTCAGCCTCACCAGTATGTACAGCATACTCGCTGACAAAGGAAGAGCTAGGGGAGGGGGACGGACCCCTACCTCCATAGACAAAAGAAAAAAAATCAACAAGACAGCTACACTACTGATTTCAGATGCCACTGAGATGCATCTGAGTACATCTAGAAAAAAACCCACCAGGCTCCATTACGTCATTAAACAAACATCTACCCTCTCAAAACCAGCTCTGATCAGCAGGACTGCTGTTTGCTTATTTGAAAAGGTTCCTTACCTTGTAATGTCTTTTTCATTTCCTTTCAGTCTAGGAAGTCCAAGAACCACTGACAAAGCAATCTACCATACTTTGCTAGATGGTTGATTTCACCCTACCAGGCACCAGAAACACCAAGGTCTCAATGCAACATCTGCAGTCCTGGTCCCTGTCACACAGCAAGCACAGTTCATAGAGCTTGAGGAAGCGCACTGGGTATCTTACAGATGACACCAATGTAATATTTCATTAAGGTTTGTATTAGCCTTTAAGTAAAAGCAGGACAGGAAAATAAAATCTACTTGGGAGAGGTAACCACCTTTGTCTAGAAGAATCAATGTTCCTTACCTGCTCCATCACTGCATCAGTATGGGATGGCCATCAACCTGTTGTAGATGCATATGGAGAAACTTAATTTCTAGTTCAAGCCAGGGCACTCTCTTTCATGCATTCTGGAGTACTATAAAAATATTCATATAAAATTCCCACAGTGATGTAGGTAGCCTGACAGGGATCAGCACTTTTATTAATAATGCTTTATTTAAACTTACTGGAAATGTTATTTGATTTATGAAGTCCTTTGCAAGCTTCAGTGATTTGCACAAAATCACTATGGTCTGTGCTTAATGATTTGGGTGACATAGTACTTACTGTCCTATCATCACCAACCCTACCCAAAAACATCTTTTGACATATGACCTTGTCTAATTAAATAAACAGAACTATTTAGATAGGCAGAAGATAATTATAAGGACTGGATGCTGGCCAGCTCAGTGAAGCAGGAGTACCATTCTTCAAAAAAAAACTTTATGTTTTTTAGCAAATTTAATGACTGGAAGCTTTCAAGAGCTTTGGACTTTACTACATCTAGCTAAGAAACATCCAAGTGCATGGCATTCCCTTCATACCACAGTGGGTGACAGTTGTGAGGTCTTGGGCAAGACTGCTTCTTTCAAAAAGATGTCTGGAAATAAACAGCTTTCTAACCTGCTCCTTTCTAGCCCTATTTATCTATATCTTAGTTGGATCCTTTTTATTTGAATGAAGAATAAGAATCAGGACTGTGCTACTTTCACATCTTTTTTTTTTTGTTGTTGTTTTTTTTAATTCTGGGGAATTGTCAAATCCCATTTCTTATAGAAGGATTTCAATGGTTTTTCACTATCTCTAACTTATTTGCCAGGGCTTCCTGTTTTTAATGGAAGATAGATTGGGAAGAAAGAGGACAGTGAATAATAGTGCAATAACTTAGAAATAAGTCACTTCTTAATTGTTCCATTACAATTACTAGAAAAACTATTTTCCTGCATGGTAAAGCCTTGATGACAGGGCCCAGTAACAGCAGAGGGAAGAAAAAGGTCTTGTCTCTTCTGTGTGAAGCTGGACAGTTACAGACATTTCTTTTTGTGTATTTAAACTAATCTTTTTTTCCATATAAATATGAGATCTATCACATGGTCATTTCCCACTGAGGTTCCCAAGTGAGCCTGTGCCAGTGCTCCCCCATCCCACCCACCCAAAGGACTTCACCGTGAAAAATCCCTGACTTCTTTCAGAGGGAACAGGATGGAGCAAGAATGAATGAAATGTTTGTAAGGGCCTCATCCTATCTGAGTGTCCTTTCAAATCTCAGCCACCAGTTGGCCCTACACTGAGCTTTTTGTTCCTGGCATGTCTGAAAGAGGTCTGAGCATTAGTTTAGCCTACTCTGGCAAGTCATTCTTCAAAAGCCTTTTTTAGCCTGCTTAATTGCATTGAAATTTTTATACTAAACCGGTCAATGTTAAAAATCTTTTCTAATGTTCTTTCTTTGGACAGCATGCCAGCTTTACAGAATTATAGAATGGTCTGGGTTGGAAGGGACCTTCAAATACCACCTAGTTCAGCCCCCCTGCCATGGGCAGGGACATCTACCAATAGACCACACTGCTCAAAGCCCCATTCAACCTGACCTAGGACACTTCCAGGGCTGGAGCATCCAGAACTTCTCTGGGCAACCTGTTCCAGTCTCACCACTCTCAGAAAATTTTTTTTTTCATATGTACAATCTAAAGTTACCCTCTTTCACTTTAAAATTGCTTCCCCTTGTCCTGTCACTACAGGCCTTGGTAAAACATCTTTAGCTCTCTTTCTTATAACCCCCTTTTATATACTGGAAGGTTGCTGTAAAATAAGGTCTACCCAGAGCCTTCTCTCCTTCAGGCTGAACAATCCCAACTCTATCAGCCATCTTTCCAGCAGAGGTGTTCCAGTCCTCTGACCATTTCTGTGGTCCTCCTCTGGACCCGCTCTAACAGGTCCATGTCTGTACTGGAGACCCCTGAGCTAGACACAGAACTCCAGGTAAGCTGCATTTTGAATGATGTTTCCTCATTTCCAATAGCCTCCCTGACCCAGAGTGCAGATGCTCCACCTGCCTTTCCTGCCCCTGGCCATTCAAAAAACATTCAACGACCCCAGGCTTTCAGTCTCCCAGCTGCCCCCAAGGGTTTAACTTTCCCCACTCCCTCTAAAAATCTTCCTCCTTGTACACTGAATGCAAATATATAAGATTTTTAATTTTTGTACCCCATGCTGTGGAAAAAAAAAAAGGCAAAGAAAAGCTGGAAGCTGCTGCACGCATGCCATGCCTTCCCTGCAGCTCTGGTTTCAGCTGAGTCCTGGCCTTTGCGCCTTCAGAAAATCACTACTTTTATATCGTGATAAGACCCAGGTGTCCCAGTGCAATCCAGAACACAGACAGACACAACCCAAGGTGTGGAGGCAAACTCACTTTGCTCATGACTGACAAGCAAATGCCACATCCCTTGTCCCTTCTGAAACATCCCTCAGCGCAAACCTTCCCCAAACACATATTCAATTTACATATTATTTAATAACACCCCAGTACAAAGGAACAGCTATCACAAGAAAGTATTCAGTTCTGACTTCTGAAATGATTTTGGTAAACTTCTTTTCCCCCCACTCACGTATGGTTGGGACTAATTAGAGAGAAGCTTCCTGTTCAAAGGAGCAGTCTTTCCACATCCATTGCCACACCTCAATATGGACAGTGTTTTAAGCCACGATTAAGATTTGAGATTCCATCCAATTGATACAAGAGGAAAATTATCCTTTTAGCAGGTTACTAAAAGCACACTGGCTTCTGTTGTCCACATTGGATCTTGAAAATTGACTGCCTGTGTGGAACTCAACATTTTATACTACTGCAGAAATGGAGCAGAATTAGGAAACAACTATTGATAAGTATAAAAGTGTGGCACCATAAAAGCCCCATGCATAAGACCAGTCTAAGGAGAAAGAAATAAAGAAAACCCCCAGCCTTCATTTTTCTGTTTTTTTTTTTCTTGGTTGCACAGTTGGAAATTAATTCCCTGCTGTTTCATATTTCCTATACTGATTAAAAGTGTTATCTACTGCATTATTCTCCTCAAGGCTTGGATTTGCTAGGTGAAAGCATCATTAGAAACAACAGGGCTGATGTAGGGAAATAGGGCTGAATTGAAGAATTCTTTCACAATATAAGTAGTAAAACGTATTTTTCCAAATAACATTTTATACACAGTAGAAATTGCTTTTCCACATCAAAGTCAAGACACATTCAAATAATGAATTAGTGCAAGAGCCTCAAGGATAAGGTATTTACATTTCTAGGAACAAATGGACTTGTAACAAGCAATACTGGGTATTAATCCTGGTAAGCATGAAAACATGGTTTTCTGGGAAAGTTTCTGAACATCTTTTTGCCCTCAGAAACTAGCAGAATCAAGTATTGCACACGTCAAGAGAGCTATACATCTCAGTGTAGAAAAGGAATCAGAAGTTTCTTTGAGTTAAACCTCTCACTTTCTCATCTAGGAGAAACTTTAAAGTATCAATAGTCTCACCATTATTCTACGAACTGTGTTTCAGACATGAAAGGAGCAGCCTGGTTTTCTACTAACTTTTTTTTCTGCTTAGCAGAATTAAACAGTAAATAACTGTGCCATTAACTTGCTAAAAAATGTAAACAATCTAATTTTAGTGAGAATGGTAAAGGAAGACAAATACACTGGATTCAATTAATGCTGATGCTAGAAGTTGTAGTAGTAAGTCAGCACTTCTTAAAACTTTGTTCATGCTGAGATTCCATGAACTCCCAGTTGTTTTATCCTGTTTACGTTAGACATTCTGGCACAGTGGTGACCCAAATAACCTCCACATTTTTCTCGTAGGGTTAAAAATAGGGTTCATGTACAACACTTTTTGACTTACAGCACCCTGTCAACTGCATTTGGTGTTCAAGGGTTGCCTAGAACCACATCACCACCAATAAGTAATGTTTTAACATTAAGTTTAAAAAAGTCTTATCTTGATTAAATCTTGGGCATGAGATTCTTCCAAAATGCACAAATGTGCTTTTCAGTCCTGTTTTTAAAATATTAACTAGGTGAACTGGAAATTAAAATAACTCATGAACTTTCTCTTTAGTCAGTCTTAAAGAGTGCTGGACTCTTTGCCAGCATTTACAGAAATGTTTCAACACCTCTGTTTTCTATAAATAGGTTAAAATATGTGTCATCACTTAAATACGACTTCTTCTTTCAGAGTTTATTTAATTAATTTGCCTTAGAAAGAAATTGGTCAATTTAATGTTAGCAGTTACATGCTGAAAAAGGTCATTCTTGGTCCTATAATGACAAAAAATGAAAGTAGCATTCCTAAGGTTTATTTGTCATAGCAGAATGCCATTCTCATAACTTCTGACTATGTATATCATTAGTCTCCTCTTTTTTCCCCTCCAAAATTCCCCAAAAATTTGGGTTCCACAGAAGTTGAACTACTTTCACCTTGTCAGCACTCAGTGGCTCTGCTCTTTTTCTCATGCTCAAGTCTCATGCTCAGACTAAACTTTATTATACTTATCTCCAGTAGAAACTCTATCCAGATTTCAAGCACTTGAACACACCAGTGGGGATCTCTGCACTTAGAGGTCAGAGCCACTTGAATTCAAAATGAAACACACGCCCTTGACTGGCAGGAGTGGAGGACACGAGCACGTGCATAATGCTGAGGTGTTTGCACTGTAGCTCTGTAGTGAGAACATTTGTTTTAGGAATTGGGAAACCTTGGTTCGGGGTGTTAAGTGCATCTGCACCCAACCCTTGATGCTTTGCTGCCAGATGCCTTGATCCAGTGCTGCCAAAGAAACACTTCTACATTTATAGGGACAGATTGAGGGAAACCTGACTTCTACGTCACTGAGTTGCATGGGTGATCTGGGCTTCTGGTGCAGGATCAGCTTGTGCATTTTCCCCAGTGATGAATGCAAAATGTGTAATCCATTTTCAGAATAGGAATCTGAGTTCCCCTCAATTTAACATGGTTATTGACCTCTGTGCATCCACAAATAGGACTGGGAAAATCCCTAGAAAGGAAAGTTTCAAATACATTTATCTCCTAAACAGTCCTTGCCAACTGTTTTGGGCATTCCTGCTCCATATCTTGCTTGTTCATTAATTTTGCCCTTGTGGGCTATGTGTTCCCCATCCAATAACTGGAAGTGGAGGCACGTTATTCAAAGCTGCTGATCACACTTAAATTAGTCACTGCTCTGAGCATTACAGGCCCACATCCTTCTGGTGGTCTAGTCTTATGGTGGTTGGGCTGACATAGTACTTTTTAAAAAAAAAAGAAAGAAAACGCATCAAAGAAAACCTCCAGATCCTCAGATATGCTGTACTTCTTATTTCAGTAATACAAAACAAAACTCCAATGTCACACTTACCCTGTCAGAATACAACCTACAGTCTTGTCTTGGAAGGCAATACACTTTTACCCAGTTATTTCCTTTGGCTAGAGAGAACCCACTCTGTGCCAAGCACTGTCGTGAAATACTCATCTATAAAATAACTCTTCCTTGAATGTTTGCTTTCTCTCCTGAAAAAGGATTTGGGAATAGTAGGAATATAAGCACTCACCTCTTCCAAACTCTGCATTATAATCTTTATGACATGTTTATCATCAACTGTGTTTAAGCTTTTACCAGCATAACAACTTTGTCTTTGCAATGGCTCCCACATTAGTCCTGACTGAAAATGGGGAGAGCTAACATGTAAGAGACTAATATGAGAATTGTGTGGAATAAAAAAAGAGGGTTTTACAGCCTACCAAGGGACTGGCAGCAGGCTATGAAAATGCTGGATGCTAGTGCTGTACATGAGCAAAAAATATCCAGAGTTCCTCAATTTACCTAAGAAACATTAATAATAGGCATGGTACAACCAGCTCTCAGATGCTGACTCCTTCCCTCTCGCAGCTCCTAAGTAAGTCCACAAGTCCACAGATCATCAGAGCTCTCACAGGAATAACAGCAGCAAAGCCTGGTGCCTGCAGTGTGCACTTTTTGGTGTTGCCATGGTGATCTCCAGCACGCTTATCCCCTGAGAGCTCAGCTCAAAATTCAGAGGGAACCAAAGCAGGACAAAGAAATGACACTCAAGCAAAAGCAACAGAGAAATTATGTGTAATGAGCACAGAAACACACTTTCATAGGTAAGATTTCAGAAAAGAATTATTCTTAGAACTGAAAGGAAAAAAGCACAGTTTTCATAGTCCCAACTCTAAACCGAGGTGGTCTATGGAATAAACCCAAGAATTTCTAACCCCATCTCTGTTCATGGATCACTATTTGGCACAGGGTAAGTCCCCAATCTCTGTACTGCAAAAATCCAGATTTGTACAGTAAGGATAGAGGATAAGGGATAACTAAAGCAGATAAAAAGAGAGAGATGTCTTTAATAATGTGGCACTGTAGACCAGCAACAGATCTCTACATAACCAGAATCTGACATTTATTGTTTAGAATGCTACATTTCCCTATTCCATGAAAAGAATTAATAAAAACTTCTTTAGTATTTGAGCAATTTAATTTTTTACCAGTTACTTTACATCACCTGTTGATCCTTATGGCAGTTATACTCTCTTACTGCACTCTCAACAAAAGGCAGTTACATTTGTGCAATTGGTTTCTTCAGCATATTCACATTCTCACAATCCAAATAACAATGGGCATAAAAAGGGTTGTGCAGCGTTAATTGCCCAAGTATCCATTTGTATGATGCACAAGTGTTTATTCAATACATGTCTCTCCTCACTCAGGTCTCTTGGTTAGTTTCTCTTTGCTATCCACTCATTGAGTGAATTCTCTGTGCTTTCCCAGGCTATAACATCCCTGGTTTTCAAACTAGCACAGAATCAACAACTGTTGGCTGCAGGAAGGGCTACAATCTTTGGTGTTTATCATTTTATCTTTAGCTCCTCTTCCAAAGGGTGCTGACATTCACCTTGAGCACCTTCCCTGTATTTTAAGCTTTCTTGATCCCTTTTAACAGTGACTGATTTATTTCTACCGTGCACAGGTATTTCTACTCAATTGCAGGAAAAGAGCTTGAACTTTAACAGGATCCCTGCAAAATCACTGATTGCAGTAGGCTTAATACTATGGTTCTTACATGCTTGTACCTTGATCCCTTCAGGAAAGTGGTTTTATTTACTGTGAATAAAGACGAAGATTGACAGACAGCCTTCAAACTAAAGCAGAAGCCAGAAAATGTCTGATTACTCATGGAACCAGCATTTAACAGCTTAACATACTCTTTATTTAGGTATAATTTTGCATATTTTACCCATAATGAAAGCAAACTTGTTGTGAACAAAATCATCAAGATTGTTCGCACGCTGACAGACAAGAATTTTAATAAAATTTGCACTTATGAGATCAATTTATACTAACTTCCATCTCACAGATGCTTATGACTTTACCAGGGCTGGTGAATGGAAAATTGAGACCCTAATATAATTCCAACCACTTCCACAAAACAGTTGTATGCTGTAATGTGCATCCGCTTAGGGAATTTACTTGAAAAGCTCTACTTTACTTACTATAACAGCATGCACTATACCACCCACTACTTGTATGACAATATTTTACAAGGATATGGCAAATCTTTAAAGCATGCAGATGAGTTAAGCACACAGAGGCTGTCAAATATTTACCTTGCCCAAGAACGTTAGATGGATTAGATTAATGCCAAACCGACAAATGCAGTCCAACTTCAGTAAAGGAGTTGGCAGAGCAAGACAAGCATCACTGCAGAGATGCTCGCCTCAAAATCATGTGTTGTGAAACATCAGATGTGCCCCTCGTCACCCCTTGCCTTTCCTCTCCCCTGCTAGTCAGCAATTGGAGTCACAGGCAAGGCTTCTGTCAGCTGCTTGACAGAGGCATAAGGAAGATCATAAGTCGAACAACCCACTCAGGAAACCTCCTTTTGCCTCTACTGTCCCACAAGGTCACAGTTTCAGTTTTATCTACTGAATCTGACAGTAAGAGGCTTGCCCCTCTCTCCTCAAGTTGTCCTGCCATTCATTTCAAAGGAAGATCTTGGGTAAATGTTATACTTTGCCTAACATCTGAGCAAAACAGTTGATAGCTGGTTTATCACTAGAAAGAATCTATGCTGTCTCTAAGTGCAGTAGTCCCTTGCTCTGAAAGGTAAATCTCTGTTTTGTTCTGGTATTGGCACGCAAGAGGTGATGAGAAGACACTCCTGGAGCTGCTCCAGCAGGAACTACTCATTTTTCAGCTCCTGGTCAGCTTAGATTTCAGCTCTTGCTTAGGTGTGAGTTTTGGTTGCAGCCATACTTATGGCACCCATGGAAGTGGCAGAAACCAGCAGCCAGGGGAGATGGGAGAACCAATCTACCTTGGACCAGCGTGGACTGGTATCCATGAAAGCGACTGTATAAACATGTCCTGACACAATTTAAGTAAAAACCTTCAGCAGATTTCCTGCAACTGGAGAAAGAAGCACTGCCTGTTACCTTGCCAAAGACGACAACTTGCTGGGAGATGTTATCGCTGCTCATTCTTCTTTTATGAGAATAAACACCTGCTTTTGTATAAGAGTACTATTTTCGGGGTACCACATTTACTTACAATAAGGTTAGCACATTCAATTTTGCTCAAGTTGTGTAAAATAGATGTATTTGGAACATTTTCCTTTATTTAGCTTTTTTTTCTGTTTCCATTCCCTTCTACATCATTTACATGTTCTTTTCCTTCTGGTCCTATATATACTTCAAAGACATATTTTCAAAGAACAAGTTCTCTCAGCATAGTTTGTCCTCCAGCTGTAAAGGCTTTGCTCACATATACCTCCCTTAGGAAAGATAACTTCTTTTCATAATGCTCCTTTAGGCAAAATTTGTAATCATGCAAACAGGTAGAACGTTCCCACGTGGTGCAGCTCAAAAAGGAAGCATACGCTTCCTGCAAAGCAAACCCAGGGTAGCACCACAATTATTTACACCCCAGATAAAATCAATATCCTGCAGATTGGACCACTATAAACAAATGCTATCCAATTTATCTTTCAAGGCAAACAACTGAATAATTCAAAAATAGATGGATGGCCTGATTTGAGTTCACTTAAATGTATGAAAAACCTGGAAATGCAATGAATCAGCTCTATGGACCACATGTACCTTCCCTTCCTAGAACCATCCCAGCCTTTGAAAAGCATCTCCTTGGCTTTGTGACCAGGAAGAGCTCTCTACAGTCATTCAGTTCCTGGATACTTCTGATGAGGCACTGGCAACCAATGTCACTGCAGAGCAAAGACCAAACTCTTCCGGTGTTTTCTGCACAAAATGATACAGCTCATGTTTGCTAAAGATGCTGACTGTGAGAAGTGCAGGAGGACTTGAGGAATCTGCTCCACCACTCCTGATGCCAGATGTACTGTATGTTTCTGCTTGTTAGAATGGAAATGGTATTGTGACCCTTTTTCCTCTCTGAATACCCTGAAGAGTCAAATGGCCAGTAGCATGTGGTGAAGACTTTTGGATGTAAACTGAAGCAGAGAATGCTAAGGTCAAAACTGTTATTCAGCAACCTCAAGATAAAACAACAACAACAACAACAACAAACCAAAAAAAAAAACCAAAAAAAGAAAAACAAACAGACAAAACCACACCAAAAAACCCCACCCAAACCCCAACCAACCAAACAACAACAACAAAACAGCAAAAAAACCCAACCCAAACCTCAAGCTCTAAAAAACATGCTTCTTGAAAACTATGGCAGGTCCATTCAGTCACCCGGAAATTTCCAGACACATTTTAAAGAAAACACTATCTATGTATAAACAAGAGTTGCAATGTTTCACAAACTTGTAAGTTCCCAGCAACTGTAACTTGATATGATTCAGTTTACTAGTTACAAATTAAAGTAGTGCAATATTAAGGAAAATCAGCAAGGATAAACAAGACTGTATTTTACATATCTCTGGAAGCCTTCTGTTTACAAGGTCATTGGTTTAGTTACTGACAGTGAGAAATTTATTACCTAAATCTAGAAATTTTTATGTCTTGACATTACTTCATGACATTGTGCTTGATCAAATTGAGTGTTGCAGTAACAGTACACAAGAAAATCGTCTAGCTGTCCAGAGGAATGGCTATTTTTAAATACAATGCCTTTTGCACTGCATTGAATCAAATATGGTTGAGGTTTGCCTTGAATTTAGCCCTAAAAATTATTAAGCAGAGAAGTATTTAATTGTTACTTTAATCTTTGTTAAATTCTTTAATTAAATATAACATCAATTGAGCTAAAGATTATTATGAAGATTTTTCTCAACTAGTACATTTAAATGCGTTATAGCAGGGAGAAAAACAAAACAAGAACACAAGCTGGGCTTAGTAAATAGATTCATATAGATTCACATAAATTAAAAATTTACCATTAAAAGTAACACCCTGAATGCATGGGGCATTTTTTCATGTTTGCTAGCACAAAAGTAACAGCAAAGGTTAAGAGCAGTGGAGGTGGTGTATTTCATACAAAACAGTGCATTAATCAAATAGTTTCCATTTAGCAAAGTGACAGATCAGTTCACCTAAGACCACCGCTTGAACAACATCATTACTATCACAAAGCAAGAGGCTGCATAGCAAGCACAGAGCAGAAGTCCTTTGCTATGAAGAGACCCATAACACACGTGCAGCCAGGCTACCCCTGCACCAAACCCAAGGGGATCAGCAGCACCAAGGCCTCATATGGAGAGAACCCCTCAAAGCCCTGCTCCCTGGGTTTTGGAGGCTTGGAGTGTGTCTCAAAAATTAGTTAGACTTGAAATGAATGGGGTCTCCTAAAACTGTTTGTTTATTAGTAATTGCACAGTTGCTACAGGCATAGCATTCAGAGGCTTCCCCTGTACTGAGAACCAAACAGCAGCAAGATCATCAGCAAGAAAAACAGCAGAACAGTGCCCTTATCTGTGCCTGTTCACACTGGTATTGTTCATACTGGTATTGTTCACTTGCCTAAAATTACGAAGTGGGGTGAGAAAGTTGATTTCACTGACTCCAACAACCGCAGTTCCATGAAAGGGCTCATTTTGATCAGGAATCAAAGGTTTATGGAGACAAAGCTAATGTGGCATTTGGGAATTACACTAAAAATGATATTCAAACTGCAAAATCAATGCTAGAGTCAATGCTGCTGACAACTGATTTGCAACAGTTCCCTCTAAGTCTGTAATGCATTTCCTTTTCTAAGCAGGGACAATTCTCAATGTTTGTTGCCAGACACAATAAGAAACTTGGTGCCAATATTCTCACTTCTTTGAGAGTATAGAGTAATACTCCAAATGGACAACCCAATCTGCTTATTCTGTAAAATACCGTGGCCTGACACGTTGATATGAGAGTGTTACAGGTGTTATCTCCCACTGTGGATTAGGAGAAGGAAGAAAGCTATTACGATGTGGGTGATAACCAAGCAGCTGCATTCATCAACCTTTACAGGATGACAGCTTAGGCTAGTACCTTCAACAGAAATTTTTTTTGAAACTCCTCTTTGCATCCCCACAAAATTGAGATAACTCCAAAACTTCAAATTTGGCTTTAGTATGACAAAGAATTGATGTGAAGCCCTACTTTACTGCACCCAGGTTTCCTGCTCAGTTTCGCTAGACTTGGGTAAACTGCTTTTTGCTTTCTCTTGATCTCCCCAGAATGCAGCAGCTCTTGCCAAAAATAACTATGTTTTAATTTTCCTTCACAATTCCCTTGCAGAAGTCTGCACTGTTTTAATGCTGTAGCATCGCATATCCTTTTAATTCCTGCCGACACATTTTAACATTTCAAACACATGATTATTTATAAGCAAAAAGCCACCAGGGCTTTGGTGAGGTAAAGTGGTTTAGTAGGGACTGAAACTGGGGAGAGGAGGGAGAGGGGAGGGTGAGTCATAATTTTTTGTTTTTAATCCTTCACTCCTCTTCTGTTGGGCTTTGTTATTAGCAGCAGCGCTTATTCACTTTGAGCAGGGCCAAGACAGCAAACAAGTCCTCTGAATTTGAAAGCCAAACAATTCCAACTCCTAATTCAGCCATGCACGCCTGCTCCAGGCTGTTCAATCCCTTGAGACCACTTTTTGTAGCCTAGCCTTTTCTCTCCTTTAAGTGCCAACTCATAGACGGCCGTTGGCTAGGGTTTTGTCCATTCCCACCTGCTCCTGCGAGAGGGAGAACAGGCCGGGATGGAGTGACGCCATCCTTAAGTTTTGTGCTGCATTCAGGGCTGGGTATTGCCACACTGAACAGAGCAAACAGGTTACAAAAACTGTTTGCACAGACAAAGCAAGGCACTTGACAACCACCACCACTCCAACTAAAACACCATTTGGAAACAAGTTGCACCGCATACTGAAGGGGAGACAGCACTTGTTCAAAATCCCCTCTCCTTTTCAGTCATTGCTCAATAGAGCAGCAAAAAATTTGTCCTCCAGCCCAATTATACCACTCTGCTGATGCTGTAACAAAAGGAGAAAGAGCCATGACAGAAATAACAAGGTAACCTGCATCTCTAATGGAAGCAACAGCAGGAGGTAGAAAAATTAATTTCTATCACACACCATTTTCCTTTCCACTTCAAGCACTCTCTTCCCCTCTAAACACTCCTTCTATACACACCTTCCTGCAAGAAAAACTCTCTGAAGACAGGATGCTCCCAAACTTATCTATACTTCCTACCTTTTGCAGCTCCCCTGAGAATCAACTCTTTGCCTTAAGCTAGGAGAGCTGGGCAGTGCAGGGGTCTGAGTCCAGCCTGGGAATTAACAGCATATAGGTTCCAGCTCTAGGTTTTTCAGATCTGCTTAAGTTTGGAAAAAGTCTTTTAAGTGTGGATCCCTCATATTCAGCTGCCACAAATACTCATGTTTCTATACCAAAATACTTGCACTTGGTTTCAAAAGTGTAAATACTCTTGAGTTCTAAGTATAGTTTTGGACAACTAAGAATATGAAGAACCTTTGAGAATTAGACTACTTATTTCAGTAAATTAACTAGGTAGTAACTGTGAAAATGCTGATGTTAGACAGTATTTCAGCTTCCTAGGCTATAAATGGATATAATTTTTACTTTCCTGACAGGTGTGTCATGAGAATTAGCTAATATTGACACTTTGATCTTTAAAATGCTTTGCCAAGTATTAATTAAGGAAGGATCATTTTGCATTTAAAATTGCTAGTATTTTGAAGTTAAATTTGTCTCCATCCCTCTCCCAAAATGGTAAAGAATCTACCATTTGTTTTTCTACATATTGCCCAGGAGATAATTTCAGAGAAACCTGAGAAAGACAGACTGACTCATGGATCTGTGTTTCAAGAAAGATTAATGAATACCTCTAAATAAAAATCTGAGCTTTGTTGCAAGAATCTTCTCTCCTGGGGGTCTTGTAACCAAACCTGTAGCCTTGGTCAAGTGTTACTGAATTAGGGAAAAAGGACATCCACACCCTCCAATAGACCACATTTTTATAACTAAGCTACAAGTATTTTTTACAAGGCAGGTCTAAAAGTGAAGTATGAGAGGTATATAACATGCTGCAGGTATTCAAGTACTGCAGCTACTGATAAAACGTGGCCTCATTTCTCCACAGAGGGAAAGGTGCCAACATATGGGCAAAACTCTATTATAGCTCTTCTGCAGTTAGTGATATGAAATACATATAAAGCTGTGCAATGTTTTTGTTAGATTGCCACCCATGTAGGCTTCTGCCAGAGGAAGATGGAGAGCCAAGGCTTGTCTGTGGAACCAGTTCTCTCGCAATCACTCTGCACTTGATAATAAGGGCAGGACAAGGGCAAGACTTTCACCATGGGCACTCTCATTGTGAAGATATAGCAGCAAAGGCATGACATTTGGCCTTTACATGACCCAGTGAACATAAACTTAAATTAGAGGGAAATAAAAGATTGTATTTGATAGCATATAAGTAAACAGCAACATAAATAAGGCTCCAAACAAGCTGCTCTGCACACCCTGCAGAGATCATTATGCAGGGCTTTCCTGTGGTTGCTACTGCTGCTGGTTACAGCCTGACCTGATGTCACAGGCTACTCAAGCTGGTAGTGCAGAGATGTCATCTCTTCTGGAGCTGCAGTATTCTCCTTAATGTTAGCCAGGCAACACAGGGAAGACAGAACCAAAGGGAAAGAAAAAAGACGGGACACAGATACTGGAAGAGATGCCAGTAAGCACATACAGGAAAACAGATGCAAACCATGTGTACTGCCTTTGAATGCCCTTTAGGGTCTCAGAGTAGCAGCAGCAGAAATTCTACGGGGACATTTTGCAATGTCACATTCTTGCTCGCTGCCCAAGGCATGCAAAAGATACTGAACAAATGCTACCCAATGTTTTGGTGACTTAAGTCCTGTGGATCTACAGATGTGTCTTAGAGGTGATTCTGAGGACTAAAGACTGATTGATTGCGTATCTAGAATTAAAGTTCCTTATATGAATCCTTCATGATAGTCTCTATCATGGGAGATTTTTTCCCCTGTTCCCCTGTCTCTTTTCATGCACAGCATAGACATAACTTAATGAACTACTAACTTCTCAATATTTATTTTTCTCCTCATTATCGAGTGTGGCTCTATGCCTTATTTACCATGTTGTCCAAACACTGCTGAGAATTATTTATAGCATTCACAATAGAGGAGCCAAATTCTTATAAACAGCAATTATTTTTACAATAGTTGACTAGATCCTGAAACTAAGGTGGATATTTTTGAGATGGGCACTGTTTTTTAGAAAATATTTTATAATCCTAGAAATATAAAAAGCATCTCCTTAGACCTTCCATAAGGAATCTGCCTACCAGGCAGCAAAGCTTAGTGACAGCACATGACATGACATGGTCCTCACCCTTCACAAGGGTGTCTGAACCAGGCTATTTACGGTGCCAGTGCACACATTTTACATAAGAAATACTGTTGAGAACAGTGAACAAAACACTCAGCGCTACATTAAGAACTTGTTCCTGGGATTGCAGATTACAAGATGTGCAGTGAGAACCTAATTTTGGTATCTAATCAGGGCTGAGTGTTCTTCCCCTCATCCTGTGCACTTTCCTGCCTGTGCTCTACTTGATGGTGTCTGCTCCTGATTCCCTAAGGTACACACTCCCTTCCTACTCCTTGCAGTCACTGCGTCAAGATTATTTTGATTTATCATCACTATAATCAAACACAATTGGCTGTTTATCATCCCCTCCAGTCCATTTTACATGTTTCCTAGCCTTTCCTTATTTTTTAAGTGGGAAAACCCCCTCACTTTCTCCATTTCCTTTCTCCTCTTCATCAGGTTAAAAGAAACACAGCAAAACAACATTTCACTGGATTCTTCCAGCATCCTAGCTTTGTCTTTCATCTTTTTGAAAGGTCAGTCCAGAAGTTCATTGGGTTAGAATGAGGAAGAGCAAGTTTGTTCCACTTTCTGGCTTTATAGGTAGCTAAAGCCAAAATCCTACCAGCTATCCTAACAAACCATTATAATGTATTCAAACTCAAATTTCAAAATTAATTTTCAATTTTTACTTAAAAATTTTAAATAAATAATTCTGGATGTGCCACATCAAAATGGATGATTGTCAGAGGAGGTGCTGGATTTCACAGTTTCAGGGCTCTACCTCCAGTTTGTGAGTGGCTGCAGATAAAGCCACTGCTCCTCTCGGTTCCCATCAGGTGCTTTGTTTCCTCTCTTTGGCTCTACTGATTTTGTGTATGAGAATATCTCCATAGCCACTTTTGTGATATAAAACTAAAAGTAGACAGGGAAAAGTATTTTTTCCTGTCCACATAAACTTGTTAATTTTGTATTACTGCAAAAATTCCAGCCAACATGAGGCCAATTAATTTTTGAAAATTATTGAACTTATAGAAGGGTAAATCTCTAATTTTAATGTCAGATAGCTGCAAGAGCTAGATCAAGAAGGTTTACATTCTGGAGCTCAATCTACACATGCACAAAGTTAAAATCTCAGAAAAATAACATATACTGGAGATCACATTTATTTTTACATCAAGGACAAAGTGCTAGGATCCATCTTTGCAGCATGATGTGTTTATTCCTCTGCCAGTTTCAAGATCAGCTGATAATCACATTATTGTCAATATTATACTACTCAGCTTCCTAAAAGGTAGCTTTGCTTCATGTCTTTTATTTCTTTTAACATACGTACAAGAAATGACATTTTAACTGGGCAGATATTTTTTTAGAGTTCAACCCATACTCAAATGGTGCTCTCCTCCTAAACAGGCACGTAAAAACTACAAACAAGCAACCCCCAATATTCTACTTATTTCACAAAAATGGGAACTGAAGATAACCTTTCCCAAGTTTCCCTAGTTTCCCAGGAGAAAAGTTGAAGATCAAGTTGGTGAGAAAATGTGAAAGGAACTGACAAAAAATTTTTCTTCACTGGTGTGAACAAGGTCATTTGAGATGTACTTTTAGGACTCTGAAACAACTAGAGTGACTGGTCCCAGTAAACTACTTCAAACCCTGTATTATTTTGTTCAATACACATCAGAAGGTTTTAAGGACTTGATTTTATAACTTATAAGACTACATACATTTCAAACTAGGCCACATACCAGTAATGTAAAGAATCAACGCACAGCCTAGTCTGGAAATCTTTAACTTAGGTACAGTGTTGTCAAATCTGAGGATCGTCATTTCAAGCAACCCTATATCAGTAGACAACTCTGCATAAACCAGACAAAATTTTGCAATACAGTATGCAGTTCCTGCAGTATCTCACTGTTTCAGTACTATTGGTCAGCCACTAATTACTGAAGACAAGTTTATAAGAGCTGAAAGGCTAAAATTAAAACTACCCCAGCTTTAGATATTTAAGACAGGATTGATGTCCTATTTTGACATCTAAGTCATTAATTCTATACTTTATTTGGCATTTGGAAAGGCTTAGTTGACTGCTTCCAAACTCCTCAGTCAGGCTCTAGGAAAAGGAAGGTGAGATCGTGGGAAAAATGTAATATGAAAAAACACTGGAATGAGTCCATGGCAGCTAGAAATTCATGACTATCACTGCCCTGCACACCAGAGCCACTCAAAACCTCCTGGGATAAGCTTGCAGAGATATGGTTTTGCTTCATGCACAAATATGTACGTACATATACATGTGCAGGAACACAGTGAGTTCACCTTATTATGAAATAAAGCTAGGGAAAGGAATTACTTTGAGAAAAATAATGGAGCATTCACCAGCAAAGTAACAGTTTCAAAAGGTTCTAGAAAATGAACCAAAGCTCTTATTGTTAGAGAACTATTGACTCCAGGTTTGAAAAAGTGACCTCAAGTGAGCAATGATGCACTTAGCCTGGAACTTGCAGCCGCTGTATTTCACTGTAAATTGAATTGCCAATCCACAGTGCAATCTTTTTCTACTGTAATCTCACATCTTTGGAGCAAGTATACTGAAAAATACTATATACTGGCTGCATTATTCCAAGTTAGACTAAATTCCTCTGGAAATGGAAAATATGTCCACCTTACTGAATTTAAGAATCCCTGTGGGTATTTATATAGGAGTAATGGGTTTTTTTCCTTTTTAAGGGCACTTAGTGACAACTTCATGTTGCCATTTCTCCTGTGAACAGTTCATAAGCATGCAAGTGACTAATATCATGTGGTCCCATTGAAAGCATTTAGGTATATATAAGCCTACAACTCCATACTGAAAACTATGCAATAGATATTCCATACTTCACACACATATGCCCACTGATCACATTCTGCATTCTTGCCCTACTAAAAGTGGTCTTTTTGGTAAATTATGCTGCCAATTTAGCATGATTTATAATATCACCAATGTCAATGGTTTACAAACATAAATAATAGGCACATGCTGTGAAATACTTACATTCACTTTTCCACTAACTGTTCTTCACTACAATCAAGTTATTTTCCAGGACAGTGTTTAATCTTCTTTCTAAATAAAAGAAGGTAACAATTACAAATATATTCATATGCATTAAGCTACGCTCAATTACATCAAATTTATGAGCTTTAACATATAGATTTAAGATCATCTATAGTGTCCTATAAACTTGTAATTTGTTTATATACAGTCAGTTTTATTACCTTTTAAACACAACTTTAGCACACCGTAACTTTCAATCCTGAAGCTAAATGGAGCAATATTCTGCATTTCAATAGCTGCTTGGATAATAAATCAGATGGACAGTTGCTCAGATGTACAACTAATTACTGAAGAACTGAGAAGTCAACTGATATATTACCAGAAAGAATATTACCAGAAAGAATGCCTGACATTACAGGTGGATTATTGCATGATTTGGTACTCCTCTAGCTAGAGCTTGAACATACTCTTATCAATGGAGTCCTCTGCACTTCCCACAATCTAACATTTAAGAATGGAAGAGAAACAGTGTCTGTCCCTCTAGGGAAGAATAAAATACCATTCTTTAACATCATTGTGTATGCAAAAAAGTGATAAAAAAGGTTCATGTAGATTGTCCAACATGAATGGGAAGATGACAACTGTCCTCGAAAAAAATATCCCAGGCAATAGACATAGGGAGTGCTGAATGGTTCAACCTGTTCCTTACACAGTTATTTCCCAGTTGCTTTTCAGCAAAGCATCCAATGCACAATTAAATAGTTTGCAGCAAAAGCCAACACATGCACTAAAGGATCACTGCATGGCAGTTCCCAGGGGAGAGAGACCCAAACACCTGGCAAAATCCACCACCTGTTCTCCAAAGCCATCTCATATCAGCTGAATGTGACTTTGAGACTTGCACAACATTGGTTTCTCCTGGAAGTAAGACGCAAACATCAGCAGCATTATTTTCCCTCCACATTCCTCCACAGTACTAAACCAAGTTTATTTTGATAATGTTCCATGGGATTTCATTTCCTGTGATCATACCCTATATCTCTGTGGGAAGATGTTCCTTAAGACTACATATATTTATCTCTTCCCAGGGAAAATCTGTTTGAGAGAACCTGAGCACTCACCAGGTAGCGGATGTACATGGATAATCAGCAAAATTGTGAAATGAGGGATATGGGAGAAGAGCTGGGTGAGATATTTAGACCACAGCTGCATGATACAGCATAATTGAAGAGTGCAGGCTTGGACTGGAACTGAGGAAGGTCATAGGAGGGAAGTGTAAGTAAAGCAGCCAACCCAAGAGACAAACAGACAAAAAAATTGGACTTTAGGACCAAGGGAAAGGGCAGATTTCTCTTGATATCTTACTGACAACAGGAAAAACAGATCTGGTGTAAATTAAGCATGTAAAGGAAAAGAAAATTCAGAAGTAAAAGGAAGTGGCAAAGGGATGTGAACCATTATAATAGTGTCAACAGCAACCAAGAAGGAAGGAGGTGGAAGTAGTCAGCAAGGAAACAATGGATCATGATGAGAAGTTCGCTTTTTATATCCATGTTGCCTCTTTCCTTAGTAGCATTTTTGCAAGCATTGCTGAACACTGATTTAGGCATGTCTTGCACAGTTTGTTCACCTCCCAAATTTGCAGATGCAAGAACTGAAGTAAATGGAAGTTAGTATTTGGCTGAGCCTGGAAAATGTATTGAATGCTGTCAGCCCTGACTGTTGTATTCAGCCAGCTATGCCCCCAATCATAAAGGTGCATCCTTTGTTAAAAACATCAGAAATTTATTTACTGGAAAAAGAGGCTCAATGATAACCCAGGAACTGGTACAGAGTCAGTGGACTACTTATGTGCCAGTTCTCACCTGAGTACACTGGGCAGTTTAGTCTGTAGTTGGTAATCAGTTGTTCCAGAAAATGATGCTACCAAACTGTATTCAATTTTCTGTGTTATAAAATAGGAAGCCTTTTTCATAAGAGGCTTGGGATGTAAGCCAGAAATCTCTCTCATTATCTCCCTATGTATTCAGACTGAATCATCAGATTTTCCAGGTTTCTCCACTCAAAACGGCACACTGCTTTGGATGAGTTTAGATGGACACAGGTGGTACCATCAGCCACAAGGCTTCTTTTTTTTTTTTTTTTTTTTTCCTTCTCCCTCCTGCACAACTTTTTCAGTATCTTACACTGGAACACCATGAGGAATTGGTCTTCCATGGTATGGGTTTGGCCGGCCAGCCAGCCAGTCAAAATGGACTGCCTGAACTGAAGGAACTTCAGTACACGTTGCTGCCACAGGTCCTCTGATAGCTGGAGGCTGTTGCAGACTGACCTGAAACTAAAAGTACTTGGATGTCATAGGGGAGTTGTTCTATAAAGCTGACAGAAACCATGAGCACAAATAGAGCAAGTGGGTAGGGGGGTGCTCACACAAGCTACCTTCAGTCTAACAAGGCTAATCTTCCTGTTTCTTCTCTCTTCATTGGCTTGACAGAGAGAGTCCTGCCATGGATTGCCTCCTGAATTAGGAATCAATCTTCCTCGAGCTGCTTTTCAGAAGGGACTCCGTCTCCCTTCCATAACCCACAGAGAACAGCAGGGGATTACTGACAATAGACTACTCTTAGTTCTTACCCTGTCGCAATGTGAACACACTTAACTGCTCCCACCTTCCACATGACACAATTTCTGACTTTCAGATCAAAATACACCTTTAGGAGGAAAGGATGAAGACCACCTTGTATGCAGTTAAGACCATCACGAGAGGTCAATAACCCAGTAGAAACAGGACAACTATGAACAAGTGCCCTGCAAGTGCCCTCTCTCTCATCAGGCAGCTGCACTTCTGTTCTCAGGGTCAAGGTCTCAGATACCACAATTTCAAAAAGATTATAAACTCAGGCTGATTGGTTGTGTCCAAGAGCAAAATTTTGCAAGTGGATAATGTGCCACCCTGGCACTGTGACTGCCAGGGAAATAGTGGCTTTTAAAAGCAGCAAACTACAAAGTGTGGCACTTGTTCTGTGGCACCTAAAGCTGATGCTGCTGTAAGCGCAAGTAGGAGCACACTGAGTGCTTTCTTTTTTAATGTTTGTTTCTAGAGCTAAAAACAGATCATGAACCATATTTCTTTGAGGGAGTCTTTTATTTGTTTGTTAGAAAGGTCAGGCACTGGGTCAGGGATAGAATGTTGTACTATCCGGTTCCCAGACACAGACCTTATTCCCCTGAGCCTTCAGCTATATGTAACATATGGAGCAGACAGTTTTCATATAGACTTTTATATGCCCAAGGAACTTTCATCCGGCTGTTGAGTTAACAAGCACAGTGCCCTTGATAGGATGGAGCACATAAGATAAAACTACATACTGGTTTTGAGCTTAATTTTGAGAATGGATCTTTATATTTCAGCGCTGGGAAGGTGATTTTACATCATGCAGACCATGTCCATATGGAAACGGGACATAGAATTTACTATTAAAAACTTTAGGGTGATACCAAATACTAGCCTAATATATTAAACACTGCAGTGTATTTACATCTCTAATTAACTCAGTGTCACGCTATTACATACCGACATATCATCAATGCAGTATCTTCCCTCACCTGTGACTCTCTAGCTTAAGTGGCTCTTGGTCATCTCCATTCTGCCCTCTCCACCTCCTTGTCCACAGACACTAGAGTCCACTTCTAGCACATGAACTCCAGAGTTTTTTTACTGACTTTCTTTCTCCTCTACTTGGCTTACTGCTATTCTCTTGGCTGGTTTTAGGCAGCACTTTTTTAGAATGTGAGGACACCACCTTTTTTTTTCTGAAGCCTCCTCCCTTATTCTGAGAGCAAATGGGGCCAAGTCCAGCCACCATGACACACTGCCTCCATGACACACTGCCTCCGTGCAAGGGACCTATTTGTGTAACCTAGTGGTCTCTCACCAGTGCAAGATGCTCACCATGTCACAAGCATCACCTAGTGCAGGTGACAGGAGACAGACCAGCACTACACAGCAGAACAAAGTTTACTCATAGTTTTCCAGGAATTCAACACAATACTGGCATAGTCAAATTTTTAAATTACCCAGAATTCAAAATTAACCAAAGCTCACATGTTTAGTTTTTCCTTCACTTTCCTGCTCCTTCAAAGTCCTAAAACAATATTACTGTTTCTCTCTGTTCTCAATTCTAAGATAATCCTCTTTTACTTTGAACCTTTGGCCTCTGTGGGCCAGGGAAGAGAAGTCATAGAATTATAAAGGAAAATGAAGAAGACTGCCATCTATGTTTGATCTTAAAAACCTTAAAACCCAGTATAAACACATCAGTTCGACTAGTTTGCATTCACCAGCAGTTTTCAAAGTACTGAAGTTGCTCAATCATTTCAAAATACCAGTAAGTATTTCACTGACAAGAATTAATAGGAATCTTGTGTTATTCTGGTGTTGTGCAGACTTACAGGTAGCTGTATGCTCGCTGTAAGATATTCTACAGCTTCTGCTTTGGCTTAAAACAGCCCCAGCAACACCAACCACTCCCCCTTCACAAAACACAGCTGTTAACTACTAACTGAAGAACACAAAAATTCACCAAAATTGTCCTACAACCGTTACTGTTCAGTCAAGGTAAATGGTGCAACATTCAAGGACACACTGCTTCAGAGCCTCACACCTCAAAAAAGAAAATCAGTATCTGCTACATTACATTCCCCCTTTCATCTTCATGTCATTGAAGGCTTTCCACAGGCAGTTTTATTTCTGACAGCACTGATTTTCGATCGATCTGCTCTGGCCTGGATTTGAAATAGGATACTACATGAAATTGGATCCTGGGAGCCTCAAACATGCCCAGGCTTGCACAGGAGGTTAAACAAAAAGAAAAAAAGAAGGTTTTTTTTAAACACAGGGTGCTAGTAAAACTGATTTTAAGGTGTCCCTCCATTTCCCCTGACTGAAAGTAATATATTACCTCTATAAAGTTTTTTATACCAAGTTCTTGAAATTCTTTATTTATACAGTGCCACTGCTGCACACCTCAGCTTAGAAATACGCATCTTAATAGTCAACCAAAGCAATACAAACCACCAAAGTAATTAAGACTGTTTTAAAATTGGCTCCACTGCCTTTCCCCATACATCTGCCAAGCTAGGACCCAGTCCTGCAGTCTCTTCATGTCAGTGGGAGTACTTGCACAAGAATTTGAAGGTTTACTCCCTGAATTATGGAATGCAGCCTGCTTTATTGGAAAAAGGAGCAGGCATGACAGTGGGAGTGTGAAAAAGGAGAGGAAAAAAATGTTAACTGTAAGAAGGTAAAAAGGAATAAAGATCATTAAATGGGGAATGCAGCATAAATGAGAGAGAATAAGTGACATAAGGAGATAGCAGCAAAAGATGGTGTAGAAAACAAGGAGAAAGGCATAAAAGGATTGAGAGCTTATCCTGAGCGCTGTAGGGCTTTAAATGCATTTGCATGACATTGAACAAAGTGCAGGAGGAAGTGAAAAGATGAGAGCTTTATTTTTGATTTTATTTAAAAAGTAAAAATCACCCAAAGTTCACTTCCCACTCCTTTGTCATCCTGCACTGGGATGTCCAGTCCTCTGAAGCAAGGTATGAGAGTTTGTGAGAACTACTAGCATGGTGAGCCAGGCAAGCCTCACCAAGGCCCAAGTGGAAAGATCAGTGAAGTTTCTTGTGTGTCCTTTGATTGTGACTGATTTTTCCCAGGATGGCCCATTGCGCTGCAAATTTTATTCTTTTGTTTGTTTCTAAAAGTGCAAAAATGAACCACTACAAAGCCTGGTTTGAAGCTTGAGTGAAATTTCTTCTTCCCCACTGAGAAATGTATAAAAATCAGAAACCTCTTATTAGTAAAACAGTGGCCTGATTGTGCCTCTCGCTGGCCAGATCAGAAAGCATCACATCAATCCAGTGTTATAATACCAGGAATCTCTCATTTGCCCATCAAATCCAATGAACAAGACAACTCTCTGCCTTATTATAAGCAATATAAGAACACTTCTCTCCTTCAAATCAGGCAGAAGGGCTCTTCTCATCTTCAGTGCCTCTCAGAGAATCAGCCTGATTCCCTCCACACTCTCCCTTGCTTTCTCTGTAACCTGTCTTCCCAATTTGGAATTCTTCAGAGCTGGGAAATGGACCCCCCGCCTTGACTCCCATCATCTGCACCTTTTTGTGTTAGCAAGCCAGGCCAGCTGGCTGCCTGCACACCCAAGGAGCCCACACACTCTAATACTGTGCACTTAAAAAAAAACACCAAAAAACCACTACCAACAAAAAAACCCCACAAAACCAACCCTCAAAAAGAGCAACAATATAGCAGGGTTAAGCCTGTCAGGTTAAAACTTGCTTCCTCCCTGTGAGCTTAACCTACCTGCTACTGCTGAGCACAGACAATTCCCTGGATGTAGCTGCTTTTCTGGCAGGTGAACCCCTGTTCTGCAAAGAATTCAAAGGTATTTCTAGGCTGGGGAAGGGTATAGGCTATTGTTTCTACTTCACTAGGAAAGATACTTCACTAGGAAAGATGTTGAGGTTTTCTTAAAAAAGAAACCATTCCAAATGGTGATAGGAGCTGGCTTTGGGCTGATATTGCCCTATCTTGCAGAGCAAGTCACAGCGGGTTCTGTAATCACAGGCTCTGTAAACACTGATTCCCCCCCAGCCCCCTCCACGGGACCATAACTTGCCCCACACTCCTGAGCAGAGGACGTCCATCTGCAGGCATTGACAGGGAACGGCTGGGCAAAAAACCAGATGACCCGATGGTCCAGCCAACTTCAGTTCTTCCCTGAGCAGCAACCTGCCTTTTTACTTTGGTTGGTTGTTTTTTTTTTTCCTTTTTTCTTTTCTTTTTTTTTTTTTTTAATAAAACTGCTTTCTTTCATGCCTACATGGGCCATGAGCTACGGGAAAAAGTGCTTGTTGTTCAGTTCAAGTACTTTTTTTTCCGCCAGCAGAGGAAACCACGTTTGGATCCACACGAAGGGAAAGGCAATATTTATAAAGGAAGTTCCCACACTTCCTCTTCAAACAAATCACTTCTGGCTGGTTTTGCAATTACAGCTCTACCGTTAAGAGGGGGTGGGGGAATAAAAAGGCATCAGGCACATTACTTCCTTTTAAAGTCACTTGCCTCTGAAAAGCCAGCTTCCAGAGAGGAAGGAGTTAAGCGCTCAGGACAAACTGTCAAGTTTTCAGTAACTAATTTACTCTTCCTGTAGGCCTGGAGGAAATCCATAGCCACCACAAATATTCCTTGCTCACTTCAATACTACTCGTTGTGGAATGGATTTTAATGGCCAAGCAAAGTGATCCAAACCACAGCTGTAATTAATGCCACTGAAACTGGCTCCACGTAAGGCTGGGAAGTGCCTCATGCCCTATCTTGGGGCAGTTGCTGTGGTACAGGCTGGCAGGGCAGTGGTGACATCAGGACGTCTCGGCCTCATACTTGTCCTTGTCTTCATCCTCAACATGGCATGTTGTGTTGCTACTGACAGGATGGACCCCACTTGCTGGGAGGGCAGCAGGGATTATAAGGAACAGAGATGTGCAGCAGGAGACGGACAGAGAAACAGGAGCTCGCTGCAGCCAGGGCTGGCAGCTGCCTGTGCTGCCAGCAAACTGAGCACACCAATGTAGGACCTCTGTGGGAGGATGCTGCACCCATCTGGAAGCATTTGCTCTCACCCAGTTTCCATCCCATGCTCTGCTCCTTAGGGCTATAAAGCTCTGCCACCACAAGCCCACTTGTTCATAGTGCTACAGTGTTAAAAGCCTCTCTCATCCATGGGAGAACTGTATTTGGCAAACAATATTTCTGTCCACACAAACAGTGGTTAAAGTCTGCAACACTAGCATAGGAAGTAGAGATTTTTCTGAAAAATCACACAGTAAATCAGCTTCCTATCTGAACTGACATACCTTAATTTCTTCTGCAGTGACTCAAACAACTAGTCTGCCTGAAAGGTTGGTAGTGCCCTGGTATTGAAATCTCTATTAGATCCACACCCAGCAAAGGAAGAATAAAGTTTCCCGAAACTCTTATCCAAAGCGTGGGAGGATGGAAAATAAGATCAGCATACCTTGCTGAAAATAGTTCTTGAGATAAAAGATGTGATTGCTTTGGCACTAACGTCTTCCTCCTCCTTCACTCAGCCACATTAAGGTGTGAATGCCTTAGGAAACTCTCTGTCCCTACTCCACACTTTTTTTTCATGTTTTATCTTAGATTTGAACGCAATTGAATTTGGACTTGATTAGCCTTTCATAAAAAAAAAAATTCCACACCTTCAAGTTACTAATTTCATTTGATAACAGCTGCAGAAAACTAGCTCCATATTTCTGAAGTTAAATCACTGCCAAATTCTGTTTTCCAGTGCCAGCTGCTCAGAATAAGGTTAAGAATTTACCAAAACAATTATATTTAAATTATTAATTAAAACTACTTGGAATATTATAATTAAAATCAATTAGTTTATGCAAAGGTATCTATAAACCTGAAACACTGAAAGAGATACTTTAGTTGATGAATAATTAATACAGTTTTTCATTTGTTTCACCTCGTGTGCCAAGTAGCACAAAAGTAGATTAATGCAAGTGGGTTGCAGAGGTAAAAAAGAGCATTGCATGTTTATAGTCACTAAACTCTTTAAGTGGAAAGCCTGCAGGACAAAAAAATACCCCTGCAATATCAGGTTCAGAACAAACTAAAATACAGTTTTGACTGTCTGGATGAAAAAACAGAGAAAAGAAAAGAAAAGCTGGCTCTTCAGCTTGTTCGCTGTAGGTAAGCAGCAAGATCTGTCATCAGCTGTGTGAAGTTAGGTGCTTTTTTGAAACCTCTGTCTGCTGATCTGCCAGTAAGATTCAGTAAGAAAGCGGCTGGCCTGACTGCCCTCCTGTTTCTGGAAGCAAAACACCATGGCTTAGCCAATTACCTCTATGTTTTTACCATGAAGGCATAAGATTTTATGTCCACAGACACATTGTTTCCTCTCAGGCATCAAACGAAGCATTTTTCTAGTCTGACATGCTCCAAGTCTCTTGGCAAAGCACAACTCTTCTTTAAAAAACAGTGGGTTTTGGTAAACAGTGTGCAGATTTCCTGGGGATTACCAGAACTACATACCTCTTGTTAAAATGTACTCCAGTGACATGAGATGATGTCAACGGAAGAACAGCATAAATCATCAATTGCTGCAAAACTAAAAAGTTAGTATGTGCTATTTAATAACATTCCTTAACTCAATTATTTGGGATGGAGTGGGTGGGAATCAGCAAGCAATCGCTGTCATGACACTGGTCTGACACTACTCTGCTTTCATCCTACTTAACGATTTCTCTCCAGTGAAACCTTTACACCACTTCAAGGAAAAAGCTGCATTTGTACATATTTGTTTTTATTTTCAAAATTACTCAGAGTATCTCTCCAAAGAAATGTCAGAGATTAAAAAAGTATCTGTGGTGGGAGAACATTCCCTGCCTTTTAAATGTTGAATTATGGCAGAGAGCTAAGAAATTACCTAGGTGTTTGATCAAAGAGCTTCCCATGTTATCAGCTCCTTGGTGTGAGGCAACAATGGGGATATTTTCACATTGTGTAAACACTAACTTTGCAACACATTTCTGCTCCAAATAGGAGGTTCACCTGCCTCTCTCAAAACAAAACATACCTTTTCCTTCCTCATTACATTTGGCTTGTTGCCCTTTTTTTGTGCTTTTCCCCATAGCCTTCTCTATATCCTATCAGCAGAAAATGAGAGCGCAGCCAGTAACATTAGACTTGAACTTTCCACCTCCTGACATTACTGGACTCAAAAAGCTAGACAAAACAAGCTGTCCCATTTCTAGATATTGTCTATGCACTGATTTCAGAATATCTAAAACTTTTCTGGTCACGAATGAGAAATTATGTGGCTTCCTCCATGATAAACGATACAACTTCCTCCAAACAAAGCTCACCCAACTGTGTCACACAAAGCCTGCCTTGCCTTGCCTGGGACTGTCTCATACATGGAAAGAATACCATAAGACTCATTTTCATCTACCTCTTGGGGCACAGAAAGTGAAAGATTTTCCATTCTGGGAAAGATCTTGCAGCACCTCTCCTTGTTGAGTCAAAACTTTTGCACTCTTCCCAATTCTATGCCTGCAATCAATATGCACTGCCACCAACCTGTTAGCACATACTTTTCATTCTTTCAAACAGATAGAAATTTGGGGATGAATTACACTTTGTTTCACAGTCAGCCCAATCCCAGGCACAGTATTATCACCACAGACAAAAGAGATCTGTTTCACATGCCTATAAAGGTTTTTTTCTACCTTTGCACTGGTAAAGTACTCAATGGGTAAGACTGAGTCTTAAATGTTCTCCATACAAGGCAGACTTTTTAAAAAGCAGCACTAGCTCACTGTATTTCAAGTGATTTTTTGAAATCACTTGATTTTTTGGCTGAGAAATTCCCTCTATTCTGCTGTGTTGGGGCCCCTGTGTCTGCAGAGCTGCATGGAGCATGCGTGAACTGAAAGTGATGACAGAAGGGCAACGCAGTGGTCTTACTGGCATGAAACCTATTACTTTAGTACCCTATGCCAAAAAACCTCTCGACATATTATGGTCTGGAACATGCCTGTGTTATGCCTATGGTCATAAACTGGACAGTTTTGATTTCTGGGTGTAGGCAGTAGCCAAGTAACTAGAAACAAGTAATTTTGCCTCCACTTACAGTGTTATAGTACAATGAGATCCTAGGTGGGTGTGACAGCTTTCCCCCTCTGTAAAGAAGTTGCAGTTTTTCCTCAATAGTTTTCTGTAGAAATAGCATGCTAAGACACCACTCGCAGTACAGCCTTGCACTGTAGGGCACACAGCACTCCATGGCAAAGCCCTTTCTAATTGGCACGCCTATCTGCCCATCTCACTTCTGAACTCCCAAAATAAAAGAAAGTATTAATCCACATCTTCAAGAATTCAATAGTCATTTAAGCAGAAGGTCAGGTACCTAATGGGCTGTCAAGTTCAGACTGTCTAGCCCTCTGTCTTCCTGGCTCCCCAAGTTCCCAGGCCTTGACTGACAGTCCTCTGCAGCTGGGTACTTTGTTTTCCTGCCAAAGCACTATGAAGGTTAGAACATAGGCGACTGCTTTGCAAATTTAAGTTGGGATGACATATTCTGGCTTCACTGAAGGAGAGAGGGGGAAAAAAGCAGCCATGAAAAGGTACATGGCAAGTCCTGAGAAATATACTAAGGATACTTTAATAGAACATAAATATACTTTCAGATGTCTGCATCATGCTTTTTGATCGAACCTTACTATGACAGCTATAGTTTTAGGATACCTCATAGCAAGGATTACTGTGTGGAAACACTATGTGGCACAGAATAGTATTGAATATTTTATATATACATACATATAATATACTAATAAGTTTAGTAGTACTAAAGGTAGAGTGTATGACTGCACACATTTCCCAAGTCTTTTTCAGTGTCACAGGTTATGAAGTGAGTTTGAAGACTACAGCCTGGAACGCAGACACATTGCTGCAGCTCCCAGAAATTTCCAGGAGGTGCACAGAGGAGGGAGCCCCTTCCAGATATGTTGGAACACAGTCTGCTGCATATACTTCTTTTGAGCAGCCTCATAAAACCAAAACATTTTTTTCAAAGCAGATCACAGGTCACGTAAGCCTCCCAAGGGATATATTGGTTACAGATGTTTTCATGTAATAAAATATTCCACTCAACTGCAGTATTTCTAACTGATAATGCTAAAAGTAAATTACCCATGTCTAATGGTTATGTCCCCAATGTACTCCTTACCATGGTAAACACTGGCTCATTTGTTACCATTTAGTCAACATAATTTTTTTTAGATATATATATACATATATGAGCATGCCACAAAGATAATATATTTCAAGTTTGCAAGAATACTTGAACTTTTCAATAATATATACTTAAAATTCATTTTTTGCATATTTCTGGAATAAATTATACCTCTAAGTTCCAGCATTATCATATCAATTTGCATTTAAAATTTATCTCATTCTTTAAACATGACTGATTTTAATAATTTTCCAAGTTTTAACTCTTGAACTTGGAATTATTAAAAAAAAAAAAAGTCACTCAATTGTCTGAATGGTAGGAGGCTAATAATGAAACATCCAATTTGATGTCCTTCTGGTAGAGTTGTTAGGAAAGGAAAGGTCATTCTGATGGTATCTCTAAAATGATCGTGTAGTTCAAAATAAAGAAAAAAACTTTAAAAAAAGGAAACGGGAAAAGGAGATTATTCTCTCCTTTCAAAATATGCTTACAATATAGCACTAACAAGGATGGCTATGAAAAAGGAAGAAAAAAATTTTTAAAAAGGAAACTTAAGTAATCTTTGACCATAACAAAGAGCCTCCCTCAAACTAGGGAAGTTGGTGCTATTGTAGGGGACTACATCTCTATGAAAACTAACACTTTAGCATTTTTATTTAGAAGATTAGCTCATTAGGCTTGAGATATTCATTCCTCATTACTCTCCATATTGGACCATCAGGATACTTCTGCTTGGATTTCAAATACTGGCATTAAGGACAATGAAACAAAGTGGCTCCTGATGTGGTATAACTGTTTCTGTTGCCACTTCACGGACAAAATCAACACGGTCTAATTAGGTTTTTGTAAGACTGAAAACAGCTGGGACAGTGTTCTCTGTGGCAGGAGACATAAGCTACTCTAGCACTACTGATGTTATATCGAAAGTCTATTTTTAAGAAAATATGAAAGTTAGTAAAACTTGGAAGTGGGCTCTGTTTAGACTAGATTAAAGATAAAGCATTCTTCTTCATACTCTACAATGCCACGATCCAGGTATTCACTGTTTTAATGCTAAAGTTCAATGTTTGGTAAAACATCTTATCCTTTCTGAGGTAACTGTAATCTCCAACCTTGATAAGCAATTTTTGCAGTTATCCAATTCAAATCTATGCTTGTGCTTGGTAAAGACAACAACACTTTGCATTGCTGCAGTGTCAGAAGTGTGCTTTAACCACCTGCTCTGGGGGGGAAATGCGGGAATATTTCCTTCTATTGCCCCATCCCAACTGAAAGGATAATTTAATCTGCAGCAAATCATTTGAGGAAAAATGTAATTCAGACTGATGGAGATGCTCTCTAAACAAAACAAGACTGAACCTGACGTGAATACAGTGTTTGGAAGAGGTGGACTTCACTTTCGCTTCAAGCAACATGCCAGGAAAGCTTTACCCAGCAAACATTTTTACCATAGTTCTACTAGTCTGCCTATTATTCTACTTCTCATCACCATATTTGATTAGCTGTGTATTTATTCTAAGTTTGATGCAGTAATTATGATTGCCACCATGTACAGGAGGCAATAATAGTTCTCTGATGGCTCTGGCATTTGGGAGGGAAGTTACGCAGCACATGAAATGTGAAGCAACAGCCTGCCATATCATGGCTCAAGATAACATCCAGCATAGGAACAAAGCACTGCTTTGTGACAAGTCATTTGCTTTCTGAAAAAAATCAATCCAGTTTTTCTAAGCAGACACTCTCACACAGAAAACACAAGCCCAATCTCCTGATATTTGAATTTTTTAACTGATTTAGCAGTTTTTAGGGTGGTATGATTAAGCAGCAGTAAGGACAGTGGTTGCTGTGCAGCAGTGACTTGAAAACACATGACAAGTCTTGCAAACTCAAATGTTCCTTTCCTCTTCCCTTAAACAGAATCTAGCATGGTAATCTGGCATAATGGGAAAAAGACTAGCTTTCTGGAATCGAAATCACCTGGATTCAGAAGAGGACCTGATCTGCCAGCACTGCCCAAGGGAGTTGTGTTCCTGCCGAGCAGCAGGAGGCTGTCCATCAAGCACTGGCTACCACAGTATGTTCCACGGCTTTCCCTTTTCCCTCGTTATTTTTGCTGGATGCCACAAAAACCCCCCTCATCTAGCTGACATTATTCCGTGGGCAGCAAATCCCTATTTATTTTAGCCCATGCCTAATGTGAGTAGCAGCAAAGAGCACAAATAGAACAACCTTGAAGCTCATCTATGGGAGTGGGTGTAAGGAAAGCAAAACTCTTGAGAGATTCTGTAACTCCTGACTCACATATGAACATACAGATTGCAGGTTGAAAAATTATTATTTTGAATTCATTTTTTGGCATGTTTTGTGATATCTTTATCTTGCCCTGGTTGCTTAAGGATAGCATCCAGAAGGCACAGCTAAGATGTCCAATAGTGTCACTTGTCTGTGGCTCATCTGCCTCCCTCCCCTGTCCTTTTTATCTATGAAGTCGATATTATATCCAAAACCCCACACTGGCTTCCCTGAATGTTTTAGTTTTCAAATAAATGCCTAACTAACTCACTCTTTATTATAAACCATTGCATGCCACAAAATGCTCCAATTAAAAATGGAATGTCTATTAATTTAAGCCCAAAGGTTCTGCAAAGGCAACTTTCATGAATACTAAAAATAGAAATGCATTCATAATTTTTTCTTCACTTTAATTAGGGGATTTTTTTGGCTTAAATTTAAATATCCCTCTGCAGTATCTTCAACTGCATTGCAGTAGTAGAACCCCACACAGAACAGAAAAACCGCAAGATGAAAGATGAGTTGCCTTTTTCATTCTTCTTCTCAAAGAGGAGTATAAAACAGAGTCATGCATCTCACAAAATAGAAATGTTGCAATTAAATGGGAGAGACTTCAGAAAATGGGACTCCCAGAACCAAATAATTTGGTTGATTTTTGTATAGATAGATCTTGGTCCTTCTCTAATCTATAATCTTAAGTGATGTGGAAGAAAACAGTACTATGGCAGTCAAGGTGAAGGTAATATAACTAATGGTATAGCAGCCAGACTAAGGGCTGGTCAGTTCAAAATGAGCTGAAAAATATGCTCCATGTAGCTCTTTGAATGATGTTACTTATCGTAGTCACAGAATGCAAGGTCATGCTTCTTCAAATTCAGGTTAAACTTGTAAGGTGGTGAACTAATCTAGAAAGCAGTGACTTGAAGAAAGACTTCAGGGCCACAGTAAGCCACAACTAAAACTCTGGCAGGGATGCAGTGGCTAAGAAAATGAATAAGATCTTTCAATACATGAACCAGGGGAAGTCACAAAGCAGAAAACATCATTATAGCATTTCAGAGGAGCATTACCAGGAACAGATGAAGTTGAGGTTATCCAGGTTAACGGGGTAGTAAGCAAAACAATGCTAAGTGATAGTCATGGACCTGCTGCCTGCTTTGCCTATGTCATACCCGAACGTCCTCTTGTTACTTTTGGCAGAAGTGTCAGTGGGAGGAAATGAGGAACCAGCTCCTTCCAGTCTTGGTCATGCTCTCTCTCCTTTCCCTCTTCCACAGCTGGGTTAACAGCCCAGATCTTTGGGGTGAACTCATTCTACCCTCACTCCTGGAGAGGTAAAAAAATTCAGTTTCCCTTACACTGCTGAGATGCCTGTGATTGAAACTATTACAAGCATACATGGCCCTGTCTGGCATCCACACTGCACAAAACATGATGACAAATTGGAAAGGATTCAGGGTGGAGCTGAAAGAAGGATTCAGAGTCAGGAAACGATGTCCTAAAGCAAGAACCAGAAGTAATTCAGTCTATTTATTTTCACAAAGAGAAAGTTCATAATGGCTTGATCACAGTCCATAAATACTTACATTAGTGAGAGATGTTTAATAAAGGGTGTAACAGGACAGAGAGTCAAAAAACAGAACTCTGAGGAAAAAATCAGGCTAAAAATGAGGGGGAAGTGTTAGAAATGAATGTAATTAAGTCACTGAAGCCTTTCAAACTTGCATGCAGTAAATTTGCCATCACCTAAAGTCTTTAAAAGAAAAAAAAAAGAGAATGGATGTTTTTTTAAATTGGTATTATCTAGCTCAGGCAGAACTTTCAGGCTAAGTGGTCAATTTGTATAAATATATAATACTATAGCTGACCAAACTAGATGAACACTATGTTATAAGACCTATGATTACATATTAATTTCTTGAGTGGACCTAAAAAAATCTATTTTTTCCTTTTTCTGATTTAAATGGATACACCAGCTTTGCTGAACCCAATCTGAACTTCTAACTTGAGCATTCTGCTGTAGAAGTGATACGTGGCCAGTTTCCTTCTCTTCAGACACTGTGAAGAAGCAACTCAAATACTGAGACTGTGCGCAATTGAATGCAGTAAATTTGCATATAAGACGTATCTGTAAGTTTTCAAGCAGCTCCCCTAATCCTGGAGTCTGAAAGCACTGGCATGCTTTCCAGGGCATTTACAAACCACCTTGGATTGTTCCAGCATGTAGGATTAGATGGAGGGCAGGGGCTTACCTAGAGCTCCTTGTCCTGAGCCAACCCAGTTATGCTAAGCAGGACAGTATGGGAGGTATCTTACTATTTAAACACTTTTTGGCCTCAAGGTAAATAGTTTCACCAGGACTGGGGCAAAGCAAGACAGCCTGGATATGTCCAGGTTCAAGATAGTTAAATTCTGTATCTTTGAAATCCACTGTAAAATTACTACAGACTTTAGTTTAATAAAGGTATTAACATCCCAGGAGTGATATTATGTGATGACAGCATTTCCTAGCAATCTGTGAGCTTTAGGAATGATGCCATTATGTGTATAGGAGAGAGACTCAAAAAAGGCACTTCCCCCATTCTGGTTCAGCTCCTCTGATCAATCGTTTGCAAATCCAGAGTCCTTTATTCTCTCTACCACCATAAGAGGTATTTATTCCTGTTTTTATGATCTCAGGATGGAAAAATATTAATCAGAACCAGCAGCAACAATTTCTATTTCTTCTAAATCTGTCTGGCATTAAGTATAATTACATAAATAACTGGAATGGCAGAAACAGACAATTACTGGCTTTGTATGGGTATTGGAAAAGATTATACTGTTTTTATCACGTCTCTCAAATAATGGGTATCTTCCGAGTTTACTGTCAAAGAGACTGCTTGCTGCTTTAATGCTGATATGAAAATAATCTTGTAAAAACAGTGAGAGGGTCTTTCCACATACTTTCCACCAGGAAAGATTACTTAAATAAACCATTTAACCTGCTATTGACCTAAAATCTAGTTATATAAACGTTTTAAAAATTACTTATCCATCCTGAGTAGATAAAAGTAATCTAGTGAAGTCAAGGATAACATATCAAGTCCCTTAATGACAGCTGCATTCTCTGCAGCCTCTATTAGCATATGATTTTTCTGCTGGCAAAGCAGATTCAAATGAACTGTAAGAACACAGGTATTCCTCTTTGAAAAGACTGTAAAAAGACAGACATACATAAAGGAAGAGTGAAAACCTGCAAAGAGCTCTTGCAAGAGGATCCTCAACCATTTTTTTTCCCAGTTTTCCACTATAGTTATTGCTATATCTTTTTTTTAAAACCAGTAGTCAAAAATATAGAGGCCATATGGAAGTTGAATATACAAATTGTTGTGCTATATTGTGTCTACCAATACCTGAGCTAACATCATCTCAAAGTCAATAAAAACAAGCACATATAGCACTTGCTCCAGATTGTTAAACAAATGCTCAAAACCAACTGAGACAAATTACACCCAACTCATTGTGTATGCACTGGAGATACAAAGCATTACAGGCATCCCACTGCAACATGGGCATGTTTATCAAACCTAACAAAGGCTATCCAAGGAAGGCTGACAGTGGCTTCATCTACTGAAAAGTCCCCAGTTTTTAATATGCTGGGTTTGTTGGCATTGCGATCGACCGCTCCACTCAGCGGTGTGTAATGAGAAGAGCCTCCCGGGCGTCTTGACTCTCCTCCCCTGCAATCAAGGCGGTGATGCCAGATGCAAGTTTAGAAGACTTCAGCATTTTGTCTGACAGCATAAATGTTATGCTTTTTCATGAACAGCAGTCATATGGTCTGCTGCATGCTTTCACCACCTGCTTATATCAGGCATGTAGGATGGGACGCCTATGTTTCAGTGACCGAGCTGGCATTCATCTAAAGCTTTAGCTGCTACAGTATCATCCAAATCTTTAGGTTTTTTTTGCCAAACAGATCATACTTGCAGCATTCCCCTTCCTCACTTTAAGGAAACAGCACCTTTTCTACAGACTCAAATAGAAGCCATGTCATCCACATCAGCACACTAGAAAAGTTTAAGATGCCATTAACACTGTCCATGCAACTTCACAAGGCTGCAGCAGTCCCAGGAGCTGTTTCCCGGCCATATACCTGCCCACATGCTGCAGCAGTAAAGGCTGAGGCTTGATACCATTTTTTCCATACATGGAGATCTTTATCCCTTCTACTTCCTTTGGGACAGTTTTATAAAAAAAAAAAAATAAAAAAATCATTACTAATTTCATAGTCTCATAGCCACATATATTTCTGCTTCCTGATGTGTTAAAAGAAAAAACAAACAAGCTCTTGATATTTCTGTCAATAAAGACACACTCAGGATCAAAGAAATAAAAATGCTAATTATGGTGCACTCTGTAACACCTCTCTTTCGAGCCAAGTGCTCTGATTAAGTTAACCATCGTGCTAATTACAATAGTGTTTAGCACAGCTGGGGCCAAAGAAAAGCTGCCTTCTATGAGAGCAGGGTTGCTGGCCTCAGAATGAGATCAAGCATATGTATACTGTAATAGAATACCGAATAGTGAATTTTAAATACTCAAAACCATGTACAGTTTCTTTTATCATAAAAAACCCCAATAAGTGGACATTTAAAAAATAGATTTTTTTTGGTCATGCAAAAAGTGCTGGAGTCAGAAGCTGTTTGCGCAGGAATTAAGTTACTGCCTCCTTAGGGAACATACAGCAAGATAACACATCTTTGCAATCTAAAGGGGAGCCCACTCTTCTGCATTTTCTCAGTCAATACCACACGGCTGTGAAGTATGCTGGTGATGAGAGAGGAAGGCCACTGTACTCTATACTTCCATTCAAAATGGAATGAAGTAGCATGCAATTACTGGAAAAACCACCTGCCACATTTCAGCAGCACATTTGGATGGAGAATGGGGGTGATAGTGCCAGTGAAAAATGACATCTGAGTGTAAGTGAAAGTTAATCCTCCCCACTGAAGCCATGGAGAGGAGAAAAACGTAATAAATCAATAAATCCCCACAGCTCAGAAAATTGTATCTTCAGTGGATGCTTAAAATCCTTGTTCCACACAACATAATTGGAAGAAAGAGATTTTTAAATGGTTATGTAGTTATAACCATATCTTCCATTCATCACTTCCCTCCTTGAAGAACTCATCAGCATTTACTGGTGGTACTTTCTGGTGCACCTGCTTGAGGGATAAGCACTACTTACCACGAAGGAGCTAAAAGGTAAGAAAATTGCCTTCGATTCAGTATCCCTCCTCAAAATGGCTATTTTGTACTTAGTCTCCCTGAGAATTGGAGTAGCAGCAGATGAGCAGACTGTTTTTCAACGTGAATTCAATCATTAACTCTGAATTATATAAGTCATCTAAACACAATGAGGCAACTAATGTTCCTGAGTGGATATGTACTTTCCAAATTCCAGGCATGTTCAAAGTACTCCTGTTTCACTGCACAGATTCAGCAATCACTGACACCATTAGTATGGGCCACATTCCTATTAATTTCTCATGTATTGCTCTGGCTCACTTAATTATATACACTCACATATATATTTTAATAAATATAGCACTGTTTTATGCAAATTGATAATCTAAATTCCTTACTGCTTTGATAGGGTGGTAAAGGTTTAAGTGGCTTTAGTCCACCGCCTAGGGAGAGAGGCTAATTACTGCTCTGGTTTGGGAAGTAGAGCTGAGAGGTTTTGCGGAGGGAAAACCCAATAAATTGGCTGAGATGTTAGAGAAGGCCAAAACCTGGGAACAGCACCTCCTGACAGGGTGAAGACTATGGAAGTCCCATTGTCAATATAATTATCAAGAAAGCAAGTGTCATGATGCCATGTAGCATTATTAAACCTCTTGGACAGGAATCAGTGCTATTTCAGGGGTCTGTGGATGGGGTTTAGAGCTGTTCACGAGGGATTTCAGCCAATCACACACATTAAAGAAATATAACAATACAGTGAAAAAAGGGCATTTTAGTCCTCTACTTTTTCACTGACATCCTCAGATGCATGACCACCTAACAGAGTATAATTCCATCTGCCTCCTGCCTTGCTGGCAGTCACAGATCCTTCTAGATGTGGTTTCTTCACTCCAGCACATTGCTCTGCATCCCCTTGCATGGGTGAGGGAGATAGGTATGGGAGGAAAAACAGGGAGGGAAAAGTGATATCTTATTATCTCCCAGTCCTTCCCTCCCTCAGCTGCTAATTAGCAATGGCCAAGCCTTGTGGAAAGTATTACAGGGTGGAAGCAGAGACTACAACTGTCTGGTGAAGAGTAATGTACAAGACTGGTTCTTTGGCTGTTGTAATATTACTTGCTGCTCCACAGTAAGGGTGACAATACTACTTTATATCGTATATATTTTCAAATGCTTAGGTAAGCTAACACATTAGTTCTTATTTACAGTTTGGATTTCATAACAAATTAATTTCCACTCTATGCATGCATACAGTTAGGACAGGTGGAAAAAAGATTATGCAGTAGATACTCATGTACCATGGTGATGTGCATACTAGGGAAAAATAGTGAAATAATAGAGGAAGCAGAAGACTAAACTGCATACTATAAAATATTAAGAAAAATAGTTTCCTGGGATGACTTTATGTGGGTGTTTGCATTGCCTGCACCCAAAATGCTCTGAAACTACAGGTCACATCCTGCTGTTACCTTTCCTTTTAACCCATTCCAAAGCACTAAGAACCTGTCAGTAGGAAATACAAAGCAAAGTAAATAGATTTGCTTAGTTTCTTTTTCCTGAGTTTTGCTACAACAGTGTTTTTTGACTGAGAAAAAAAATGTTGCTGTAAAAATCAACACTGTTATGTACTATCTAATTGTCTCTTTTCATCATAAATTAATCAGAGGAGCTATTAAAGCATAATCACCAAAATACCTGGATTTGGTTGAGGTTTAGAATATTAGTTACACAAACTTTAACTCTTGAAATAATAATCAGCTAATGATATGTTCTTCACTTGGGAGTCAAACACTTAAAACTGATGTCTGACAAATTGAAAGCAATTTCACATTGAAGTAAATTTAACAAATTTCCCAGATGTTGCTATAGGAAGGAGATGAAATGACAGCTACAGCAGATGCATTCAGACACTTACCATAAAGTTCCCAAGAAGGAAACACTTTAAAAGGAAACTGTGAAGAAAGGAGAAATCAGAAGCGGGATGTTTACAATCCCACTGAGAGTCTTCATCAGAGCATCTCGTGGCTCTGTGTTATTTCACAGGGAGTAGTCCACATTTGTGTATGGGAAACACTACGTAAACACTAGAGTGAAATCTGTCTTGTTCAAAGGGCGTTGTGTAGTCAGGAAGAGCTGCCCCTCCCTTCCAGGTAGGGAGAAAGAAGATGAAAAACAAGGCCTATTTTTAATACTCGTTAGTTTTCAGTACTTTACTGTGGCAGATCTCAAAGTACATCTAGAATCTGGAAATACCAACCTCTCCCTCTAAAGTAGGTTCTCCAGTACGGAGAAATATATATAATTGACTTGGGCAAACGTCAAAAGCTAGCAGCATTCTTGTGTGAAAACCCTCAGGAATACCTTTCCTTCCCTTCTTACCCAATTACTGCCACTCCACTTGAATAACATCTTCTTTTACCATATTCCAAATTGAGTAAAGAGCCCATAGGTTTAGGAGGATAAGGAGGAAAGGAAGTTTACAGTTTTGGGGGGGATTGTATTACTAGATCCCAGAGAAGCCTATACGCTCACTTCTCTCTACTGCCAGTTGTGAAGGGAAGCCCATGCACTGGGTACACAAGCACAGCACTGCCTACAGACCAGCCACAAGTGTTCTTCTTCTCACGATATGGATCACGAATTCTCCATAATCTCTGCACTTTTACCTCTCAGTGGTTTCCTCATCCACCCCTTCATCTAGATTCCTGGAGGTGATTGGATTACTCTTACTTCCAAATGATGGCCATGTGAAAGAAAGAAAACTCTCTCCATGTTTGACTCCAGTCTCCAGTATCACACACAGATCGTGGTGTTACACTCTGGACTCACTCACAAGGCTTGTCCATATTGGAATAACAAAGCTGGCTGTGCTCACCTGTTTCATTAATGCAGCCATTATATTTCCCTTAGCCACTTTTTTTTTCACATTTTCCACTAAATTATCATCTGATAAATTAGAAAATTGCTTTATTGAAAGTAGCGATTATGTCAAGTTTATCTTACTAGGATTACACATTTTTTACCGTTTACTTGGAAATCTGCTTTAAAGCCCAACAGATGTTAACTTTTCATGCTTGACTAACAAGAGCATCCATTCCATTCTCATCTGGTGACCAAGGCAGCATATCAGAGGTGAAAACCCCAAAAAAATACTTGAGAAGCACAAGGGGGTCCAATTTTCAGGGGAAAAAACCCACCTCAAAGTCAACAATGGAATGCCATGAAGAAAGAATAAAATCCTAAACCAACAATAATCTTTGAAAGTCGTTTAAAAAGCTCAATATTTTGGCTGGGCTGTTACTGCTGCAACACTGACTTCAGATTCTTGGGACATACATGTTTTGCTCTCCTATCATTTGAAAGACTAAGAATTTTTCTAAATTTGGTAGCTACAAACAGAGCATAATAAAACAGATTCAAAAGCTCAGATGTATATTTCAAAATGTTTTAGTAGGAAAGTTGAGAAACTGCTCTAGGAATACCTTTCCTGTTTCACGCTATCTTTCTTTGGGTATATTCAGTGGTATAAAAGTAAGAGGTAAACCACAGTGCCAGAATATTAGACCATCTCCTCCCTTTAACTGCAAGGTGAAAATAATTCTGACCAGTTCTCCCATTTTTAAATATATAAGGCAGTGAGAAAAAACTGTTCCAGATGAAGCCTTTACCAACACCTTCAGCTCCACAAATATCAGCAATCTGTAGGCCCCTTCTGTGAGACCCAACTCCAGGCCGATACTCAATTGTTTCACATTTCTCAAGCACAATGTGAATTACTGAGGTCTGAAACTAACAACATCATTCAGAAGTGGGTCACTTCAGCATTCCTCAAAGGAATGGAGGGAAGAAGCCAAACCCCTCCATTCTACAACCCCTCTTTCTTGTTTTAAGATTTCAGGAACATGCCTCAGACCAATGGATCCAAATTTATCCAAACTTAAATAACTGCTTTGGCCCACTTTGTAAAAAATAAAAGCTAACCAAATAACAGTGGGTACACCAGCTCTTTCTCTGCAATTCTCTCAACACATTTTGCAAATGAAAGAAACCATATTGTTTCCAAATATTTCATTCCAATCCAGCAGTTCAGTAAAACAAGGCACAAGCCATTTTCTCTAATGTCACCTGAAGCTGAAAAAGAAGTGGTTTTGAATGGGAGGAGCACACATAAACATGCAGAAAAGAAGACAGAAGACAACAAGACCTCTAAACCATTTCACAACACTATGAATTGTTTTATCTTCAAAGTATGGAACACTGATTATAAGTCTGATTGACCCTTAGTGATAGTTTGAAGTGCCAATACTCGACAAATTAAGCCATGTATCAAAATACTCACTTTTGACATTTTAAAGCCCTTAAAAAGAGGAGACCCTACACCTACCCACTTAGGATGATGATTTATTGCACTGTCTCCTCCTCACTGTCATAATTTATAAGAGATGGAAAAAAAGCTCAAAGGAGGATGTCACTGAGCAAAACTGAAACGCACAAGTGTGTTTTCTTTTAATAGTAATTTTTTTTTTTTTTGGCTTGGGTGTGGATGCATTCCCTTTTATATGGAATAAGGGGGTCCTCTGAAAGTTGCTATGAGCATATCACTGTATATTGGATTATAGGGTGACCTTTCCTTGGTAAAAGCAAAAGAAAAATTTTAGTCTCTGGTACCAAGACCTATAAATGTATTTCCTTGCTTTTACTAGGCTATACAAAGTTCATACACATAAAGGAAGGACATTACTCTCAGATAACAGAAAAAAAAGGAAAGCAAGAACAAAAATTGAAGACTTCACTGAAAACTTTAGTCTGGACAAACAAGTGATTCATTTTTACATCCAGAAAGGTTAATGTTGCCAGACTAGCATGCATGGTTTCTTACTATGAGGACAAAAGAATACACCACAAAGCCAGTAGCCCACGCAATTGGCAGCTGGCTTGAAAATGCTCGAGTTCAATTGATGATGAAGAATGAATTACCCTTATGTTTGAACAAAAAAACCCCTCAACCTGATCTCACCAGGCCAGAAGCACAACCACAATCCAGGCTCAATGTGTGACAGCACACAGAAAGCGAATTTCAATTTATTCTGTGCATTTGAGCACACACAAAAGCCTATATGGTTCTCATTAAAATAAAAGATATCTTCAGTCATCTCGAGGAGCACAGAGTGATTAGGTTCTTACTCTCATTCAGAAGAAATAATTTACTCTCCTGCTTGTGCTTCCTTCTGGATCTAGGACTTAAGTCCCTTATGCTATTTTCATATCTACAAACAAATCACCTGTAGATTAAAGATCTCCCCTTATTCCTTCCACTTTTTTTTTTAATGGAAATTTCTTTGACAAAGTGCAAAATACAAAGCATTCTCTCTGAAAGAAAGAGCACTGCAGATACATACCACTTTCAGCAAGGACATTCAGACTCAACTTTGCAAAGTTTACTTAGATTAGCTTTACAATGTTCTCAAAAAGGAGCTATAAACCTTGCATGAATGGTGGCTTTAGTGGTGGCAGAGGTTTAACAAGCTCATTCATTCACGACCAGTGCTTTGGGGTGCTTGCTTGGACCTTGAAGGAGCAGGGGTTTCCGCTGCAGCTTTTCTCCCTGCTTTTCAAGGTGTCTGGTATCTTCTCTTTGCATACCAGCCTGACCAGTGAGCTGGGCTTGTCTACCAGACCCTGCTGAAGCACACTATCAGACAGAAGGAACAGAATATCTGACAAAAATAATGCAAAGGATTATCTTTTTTTTTTGCATTCACAAGCTTGCTCTTATGTATCTCTGTGTGAAAAAGTGATTGCAGTGTAAGTACATGCAAGGCAAAGGTGGTGTGAGATGTTTCATCTGGACCTTATGCAGGACCAGTTCAGGCAAACAGTGAAGAACAAAGCACTTGATGGACAAATAAGGAGAATAGGTATCTATTTAATATCAATTAAGAAAAGACACTGAGGAATTACAAGAGAGCTACAATTAAGAAGTTCTAAGGTGACCACTTTATTTTGGTGCTTAGACCCCTACCTATGCAAGCTTTACCTAGCCAGAACATCAGCATGCCCTGCAGAGGCTGCTGCTTGAAACACTTTTCAAAATACTATGCAAATGAGTCAGAAGGGGCTGAGAGACAGCAGGATTCTAAGAATACAATGAATTAAACATAACTGAAGTGCACACAACAGAAATCAAGAAACGGTCCATTTGCATCAGCTGTAGGTGTTTATGAAAGAAAATTATGTCAGTGTTCGTCATGTTAGAGGAAGCATTCTGACTTCATTTGTAATTAAAAGGGAAGTTAATTCCATATAGCTACTTTAAAATTATGTAGTTAAAATTTAGGCAAACTATTGTTTAAACTTAATTAAAAGCCAGTGATTTTATTACTCTGCACAGAATCAGAATCTTGGAAAAAACCCCTATGAAATTGAATGAAAATTTTACTTTCTCATTCTACTCCCCTCCAGCAAGCTTAATGGAAATGTTATTACTAGGTTTTTGCTGACATATCTTTTAAAGGCAGGACAAAAATGCTGAAAAAAGTGTGCTTGACAAGAAGGATAATCAGTCTTAGTTAAGTCAGACATTACCAAGAATTGCACTCCTAAATATTAAAGAGAACATTAACTTAGCAATGAATTTCAACAGGAAGTATTTTAGTGTTTTCAACCTGCAACAAAATAATTAAGAACAAAAAATGCAACAATAATATCAATTCTCACTGGAACTGCTTTAATGGGTCCTTTTTTTTTTTGGTTTCTCAAACAAACAGATAAATATCTTAACTCTCCAATAGCACTTAAGTGATTTATAAGACTCTGAAGAAAAGAAAAAACCTTAAATGAAAGGAAAAGCCTAGATAGAATTTGTCTCACCACTTAGAACATCAATTTTTCATTAGGAGAGCCAACAGTGGTTCCAGTGACCACATCGACTTCCATCAACTCCAGAAAATTATTTTGCAAAGTAAGAATGCCCTTGCATGTGACAAAGATGCATTAGGTCTCTCCTCAGGAGTTACATACGAACTGTATATTCCAGTGATACTATAGGAAATCTATAGTCTAAGACAGTTCTCCATAGCCAAAGGCATGCCTTGCAGCAAAACAAAAAAACCCAGAATAAAATCAAAGCCAGAAAACAGATCAGCAAGCGTTAACTAGCAAGCAAACTACCTTGAAAGACGTAGGAGAAATACTAAGATACCGTGCTGACCACAGCAACACGGTTATTCCATCCTGAAGGCTGAGCCATGGCCTTCACCTCCATGTGGGTTACTACAAAAGGCAAGTTATATTCCAAAAGGTATTTTTTCTCTCTCTCTCTTTTTTTTTTTTTCTACCAGTGAAAGACAAAGCATTGCTTTCTCTTCCCCTAGCAAATAGCTCAGAGCTGGAATGCAGAAAAAATGTCTCAAAGACTCCTCTCTGCTGGAGGGCTTAGCAGAAATCCAGCAGTCTCAATATAAACCAGATGTGTCACAACAAGTCTTGGGTGGAGAAATGTGTTCGCTCAGGGTCTGAGAGCACTTAGGAGGGACTGTTTCCTACAATACAGACACAGTAATATTAAAGAAGGAGGGAGTAGGCTCAGCAAAAATTTGCCAACAGGACTGATGACGAGTTTCTTTAAAGCACTCCCATCATTCATTTTTCAATATTTTTACAGGGCCCTGATGAGATATACACAGCATTTAGCTTGTGTTTATTACATATACTTTCAAAACTAAGAAGGGCCAAGGACCCCAGCGACTTGAAGCTTTTCCACAAGGGCAAGCAAGATAAAGCACGTGATGATTTTGTTAGGAAAATTTGGAGTATTCTCAGGTTGACTATGATCTTCAAGTTACTTTGGCTTCCTCAAGACCAGAACACAAAAGCCAAATTTAATCTGGGTAAGAACATCTCACTATCTGCACATAATTCAGAATTATTCTCTTATGATGTACACATGCAAGGCACTTAAAGAATATACGCCTGCCCCAAGCGATCCAAGAATCTCATCTTGAAGTAATTAGGAGTAGGCAAGTACTTAGGGAAATTAGTCATTAGTTTGCAAATCCAGACTCAGTCTCTTAGTTACAAGACTCACATTGGTTTAGTTCACTCTTTCCCTACCTCCTTTCTCCCCACCCCCCTCCCCCCGCCTTTTGCCTAGCATTATCCAGACATAGGGATAATGCTAGACAGTAGCAGAAATTTGGAAGTCCTTGCATAGATCATCCCACAATTAGTTTCATTAGATGATGTAGAAGGAAGAAAATGTTTGGGAAAAAATATTTCTAAAATGAAAAAGAACCAAAGTAAAGAAAAGCAGAACAGCAGGGACACTCAAAACCAAAAAAAGCTGGAAATCCAGGGTGTAACAGATGTCAGGAAAGAGGGAGGAATAGAGCAGGGAGAAAGACACAAATTTTTATCTACCTCTCTGCCCCCAGTTTTGAATTTCAAAATGACATCCAAAGTAGCTCTATTCCAGACAATGTAACAAGAACATCGACCAACCTGTAGCAGGCAATCTCTCTTTCCAAAAACTCTTTGCACACGTTTCAGGCCCAAAACATGGAAACCAGGCAATTAGCAAATGAGAACCTCTGTCTGGAGGCAAGCACATTCCAAATCCTGCTGTCATATGATGTAAATACACAACTACAGCAATGCCAATGAAGACGCTAAGTGAAAACCACCACACTGCTGTGTTGCAGGCTGAACTTGACTTTCTTGCCTCACGTGTCTATCGACTCAGCATTACCACATCATCCTACTTCTTTTTTTGCATAAAGGGGAAGCTTATAAATATGTTGGAGGAATGCTGGATGTATCTAGGAGAGATCTGTGGTTTCCCACGAGATCCTGAGCCTGTCTATGAGGTTCCTACGTGTTGTGGTAATGGCAGCCATAGCGAAAGCATGAGCAGTACTCTGCTACTGGCCAGGATCCCTCAGCTGACTCAGTCTGCAGTATATTGTAAAATGTGAGAGAGTCTATGTGGTGTGACAGTTGGAGCTTAAAAAAAGGCAGGTATGGCTGTGCTGGGTAATTGGTGAGCAAGTGGGCAGGAGAGCCTTCGTGCCAGGAAGAGAAACTTAAGTGCTTGTAACATTCCTTATCTATTACTTCACCAAGGAGCTGAGACCAATCCAGTGTGATCCTGGAAATGGGCCAGGAGCAGCTACTTGGATATGGAAGAGGGAGGAAAAATTATAGATCTGGGAACAGCAGCCAGAAGCCCACACTGGTGACACCACTCTCCCAGCTGTAGTTTTTAGGAATCAGTTGAGCAGCACTGATGTGCCCCACTGGTGTCAGACACAGATGAGTACACAAACTTTGACTCCAAGTCAGACTTCAAGTTAATTTCATCCTTTTTTGTGTTAAGCAAGCTATTTATTTGGAAGGATCATGTGAAGGGAAAACAGAAACAGATACTGAAGTGTTTGGCACTGTCAAGCACATGGGGATATTTCATGCATTTCTTAAAGGGCATGTTCATGCCCTGGCATGCATGCCAGGCAGCTCACTGCAAGGCTGATCCTGATACACACTGAAGGATGAGTGAACAAAAGCATGCTCAGAGCACGCGGGCTGAGTGAGCAGGAGAAGCACACCGAATGCTTTTGGAGAGGTCACAGTGTTAGAAGGTGTAAAAGGTCTCCAACAAGCAGGTTGGGCATCACAGCTGGGACATCTACACTCACTTTCCATGCTGGAGACATGATGGTGAAGGGATCAGGTCAAGGGTCCTGTCTGCACCCAAGAATCAGAGGGGGAAAAGCCCTTTTCAGGTTACCAGTGCAAACCAAAGTTGCACAAGCAGGGAGTGGGAATACATGAAAGCACCAGGCAAGTCACCTCTCTGCCCCTGTTCCCCTACATATGACACATTTTGAGGAACTCAGAAGTCATTTATGGATGACTTGGCTGTTCAGACAAATATATTGTAAATGCCCTGTCAGCAGCCCAAGATGATTGCCTGCTCTTATTCCTGTCTGTGGGCAGGTAACGATACCATTTGGGAGACCCACTTCTGAGGTCAGCTCTGAGAAAAGTATTCCTAAAGCATCAGTTCAGCCAGGCAAGGGACTCTCTTAGCTGTCAGCTATTCAGGAGGATAACACACTTCCTAGCTAAGTACAAGAACATATAAGATCATTATCCTTGGTGATTTCAATGCCAGAGTAGGTAAGAATTTTGAAGCCTGGGAAGGAGTATTAGGCAAGCATGGTGTTGGAAACTGCAACGATAATGGTCGACTTCTGCTAGAATTCTGGGCAGAGCAACAGCTCACCATCACTAATACTATCTTTCAGCAGAAAGATAGTCTGAAGACAACCTGGATGCACCCCCATTCTAAGCATTGGCACCTCGTTGATTATGTCTTGGTGCGACAGAGAGATGTCCGCAAAGTCCACCATACCCGCGTGACGCCCAATGCAGAATGCCAAACAGACCATCGGCTTGTGCGCTGTTAACTCAACTTCAAGCTCAAATTCAAACCAAAACGGGGCAGCATCCCAAGGAGAAGACTCCAAGTTAACAATCTCCAATCAGCCACAGTAAGAGACAGTTTCCAGGCAAACCTTCAAACTAGGCTCGAAAACCTTCCCACAGTTTCTGCAGATTCCTCTCCTGAAACAATTTGGCACCATATTAAAAACAGCATCCTGCAATCCTCTGAAGAATCCTTAGGGTTCTCCCTCAAGAAGAACAAGGACTGGTTTGATGAAAACAATCGAGAAATCCAGGATTTGTTGAGGAAGAAGAGAACCGCCCACCAAGCACACCTTGCACTGCCATCCTGTCACGCAAGAAAAACAGCCTTTCGTCTCGCATGCAGCAAGCTCCAGCAGAAACTCCGTGACATCCAGAACACGTGGTGGGTTGATCTAGCTGAAAAAACTCAATTATGCACAGATACAGGTGATCACAAAGGTTTCTATGAGGCCCTGAAAACACCATACGGGCCTACATACCAGGTACAAAGCCCTCTACTCAGCGCTGATGGTCAAACGCTTCTAACAGATAAAACCTCCATTCTGAATTGATGGTCTGAACACTTTCAGACTCTTTTCAGTACCAACCGTGTAGTCCAAGACTCAGCAATTCAGTCCATCACACAACAACCAGTAAAGTATGAATTGGATACTGCCCCCACTTTAGGAGAAACCCTCAAGGCCATACAGCAGGTGAAAATCGGCAAGGCAGCTGGGGTTGATGGAATTCCACCCGAAGTCTGGAAACATGGGGGCCTTGCACTCCATACCACATTTCACGAGTTTGTGGTGCGCTGTTGGGAGCTCGGTGAACTACCATCAGACCTTCGTGATGCAGTCATCATCACTTTGTATAAGAAGAAAGGAATTAAATCTGATTGCTCAAATTACCGTGGTATCACTCTGCTCTCCATTGCTGGTAAAATCCTGGCAAGAATACTTTTGAACAGACTAATACGCGCTATTGCAGAAGGAATTCTTCCTGAAAGTCAGTGCGGTTTCAGAGCCAACAGGAGCACCACAGACATGGTGTTTGTTCTCAGACAACTGCAAGAGAAGTGTAGGGAACAGAACAAAGGTCGCTATGTAACCTTTGTCGACCTCACCAAGGCTTTCGATACTGTGAGCAGGAAAGGTCTGTGGCAGACTTTGGAATGTTTAGGTTGTCCCCCTAAATTCCTCAAAATGATCATCTCACTCCATGAGGATCAGCACGGCCAAGTCAGATATGGCAACACACTTTCTGAGCCCTTTCTAATAAAGAATGGTGTGAAACAAGGCTGTGTTCTTGCTCCAACCCTATTCACACTCTTTTTCAGCATGATGCTCCAAAGGGTCACGGCTGACCTCGATGATCAGGACCGTATCTATATTCGATACCGTACTGATGGAAGCCTTTTCAACCTCAGGCGACTGAAGACCCACATAAAGACTTTAAACCATCTTGTCTGGGAGCCGCTTTATGCTGATGACGCCGCCCTTGTTGCCCACACAGAAGCAGCTCTGCAGCGTTTAACATCCTGCTTTGCAGACGCTGCTGAGCTCTTTGGGCTGGAAGTCAGCTTAAAGAAGACGGAAGTCCTCTACCAACCTGCACCTCAGGAAGCCTTCCATCATTCCCATATCACCATTGGCCAGTCAGAGCTTAAATCAGTCCAGCAGTTTACTTACATAGGTAGCCTCATCTCCTCAGATGTAAGATTGATGGGGAGATAGACAACAGGTTAGCAAAGGTATATAGTGCTTTTGGAAAACTCCATAAAAGAGTATGGCGTAATAAACACTTGAAAAAAAGCACCAAGATCAGTGTTTACGAAGCCATAGTGCTGTCTACTCTCTTATATGGTTCCGAATCATGGGTCATCTACCGCCACCACCTGCGTCTCCTCGAACGCTTCCATCAACGCTGCCTCCGTACAATCTTAAACATCCACTGGTCAGATTATGTGACCAATACATCTGTTCTAGAACAAACAGCAGTCACAAGCATTGAGGCCATGTTGCTGAGAACTCAGCTGTGCTGGGTAGGATGCGTCTCAAGGATGAAGGACCACCATCTCCCTAAGATCCTGCTTTATGGTGAACTTGCCTCCGGCTGCCCCAAGGGAGGAGCCCCGAAGAAAAGATACAAGGACTCCCTGAAACAACATCTCAGCCTCGGCCACACTGATCATCATAACTGGTCTACTCTGCCCTCAAATCGGGAGGCCTGGAGACACACCATCTACAACGCTGCCGTTTCCTTTGAGAACGCACGCAGGATCACTCTCAAGGAGAAAAGACAATGCAGAAAGAATCGTATCCTGCTAAATACACCATCTAAGGAGTCTTTCTGCTGTGCCTTTTGTAATCGGATATGTCTATCTCGTATTGGCCTCATAAGCCACCAGTGTGCCTGTAACAAACTTGGATAGAGCCTTCCTAAATCTTCGTTCGCAAAGCCTAGCCATGATGACAAGAACATATATTCAAAATTTCTTATCAACAAGGCTTGAAGTAAAACCAAAGCTCAAACAGCATGAATAATAAATGAAAATGACTTGTCCTCCTACACAGGGCCTAGGGCTTTGACTGAAACTTCCATTCTTTCCAAGACTCTGCCTCTCTTTCTTCTACTCTGTGTCCCAGGATGTGTTACATGGCTTTGCTATGCTAGAGTCGAAAACCCATCCTGAGAGCTTGTGTGGCTGTACGGAGGAAGAGGTGAAACCATTTTGCAGAGTTTGGAAAGATGAGTGCTGAAGGACTGCATTAAAAAATACTGCAGCAAGCCTAAAGACATGCTAGCAATTTTATAGCAATTAATGCTGCAGCAGCTATAGCATCCTGGTGCTGGAAACCTGAAACACATGCATGTACACATGGATGGACAGACACATGAACACACTCTCCCAAAAGCCCATTTTAAGACATGCATCTTGGTGACTTGAACCCTCCAGTCAGAGAGTCTGAAAGACCAACAAAAAGAAGAAACATACACAAGTGACACAGGTCTCAAGAATGTGGATCTGAATATCCTGCAGAGTCACAGTTTTCCAGCTGATTTAAACTATTTTGGTACACCGTTTGACAGGAACTTTTTGTATGTAGTTTTAAGTCTAAACAGAGCTTGAACTGGGTGGGCTATTAGAGCAGAAGGAACCACCAGTAGAAGTTCAGTACAGTAAATTTGTGCTAAAAAAAACAACTACAAAATATGTGCACTAGTTTTGGTGGGGTTTTTTTTGCTAAGGGATTTATTTGCTTATGTTACTACCGTGTTCTGAACAAGAGTAAAACACACATGAAAAAAGATTACAAGTAAAAGAAAGTAAAATAGGAAGTTGAGGAACAGGTAAAACCGGATCTGAACAGTTTCACTTCATTACAAAGGAATTCAGACCATGGCTGGAGGATAAATACAGGTAGCACAGTTCTTTTTTAAAGAAAAAAAAATACCCAAACCGGTCTTACTTAAGGAATTAACTTGTTGACTTTTCATTCAGTTGTAAGGGTACTCAACATTTTCTCAGTATGACAAATGAGTTTGTTCAGGGTATTTGGAAAACTAGCAGATTCATATCTTTTCCTCTCTGCTCAAATGGAACTATTATTTTCACAGATATTCAGAAAGACTCAAAAGCTTTTAAAATTGTTTCTAAATTTTCCTAGTAGTTTAGGTGACAGGGGAGCAGAGGGAAGAAAGTTGGGGAAAGGGTTTGCTCTGCAATACTACAGAAGGTCATATAGAACTATTAAATAAAAAAAATCAAACTATCATGACAGAAGTACCAATTCCATCCTGCTATACCAAGGATCAAAGAGCTCCAAAATTCTGCTCTGAACTGCAAAATAAGCAAAATGCAGTGCTGAGACCAGTCTGCCATTCAGACATCACATGTGTAACACATGGACAAATCTGGCCAATGCATCTTAAGAAGCATTAAGAGCATCAGCTGCAGAAAAAGCACGGTACATCCTCAGCTCCTTCAGCTTGAGGCTTCCTGCACTGCCGTGGCTGTGCAATGCTCTGCTCTGGCGTCTGTTGCTCTCATTCCTTGGCCTGCTCACACCAGTGTAAGTGCTCAATGGCATGAATAATGCCTGCACAAACTCACTGCCCCAGCCCGCCATGCCAAGCCCTGACAAGTCTGGATACTCTTTTCAGGTCACCTTCATCCTTAAAGATCTCCAAAATATGTCAGAGCGATATTATGTAGCTGGTTGAAGTCACGATTATCCTCTTCTGACAACTACACCGCAATATTTCTAAGCTTCACATGGAAGACTGTATTCTAACCAAAGCCTCTTTCAAAAAGGAAACCATGAGGCTTCCCAGATTGAATTTTCATCCCCATGAATAATCAAAACAAACAAGTTTCTGACCAAGTAAAATTTGAACCTTTATCTCCTGAATTGAAAATGATGGGAGATTTATTTTTTTTTTGCAGTGACCACAGCAAACTCTCAAAAACAATCCCCTGCAAGAATTCTTGGATAAAAAAAAGTCGCTTCCATTTTGTGTTCTGTGTAAGTTATAAACGATATTACTCAAGCTCTTAACAGCTCAAGTGGGAGGGTTTTCAAAAGAAGGTGTTTTTGTGGTTATTACTTGCCACAGTATTTCTGGGGAGGGGAAAGCCCAAAATGAAAACAATGAACTTCCAAATAAAACTGCATCAAAAAGAAGACAGTAAAATTGCCAGAAAAGACCAATCAATCGCAAATATCTTCCAAAATCGAAGTGTGTACAAAACCACTGCAGTCAAATTATTGAAGTCCAAATTATACATCTCTACTCAAACACCAATGCCAGCCTCTATTAGGCAAGAAATTAAAGAAACACGCATTTTTGAACACCTTCTCTCTGTTTTTCTCATCCTCATCTCTCCTACTCTCTAACCAAGTGAACAAACCATGAAATTATCTAACTCCAAATCAACCCATCCATGCAATTACTTCACATTCCTGTGCAAAGTTTTATTCCTTAGTAGGAGTAAAATTAAAAGCTTTACTTGAAAGTTTGTTTTAAAAGCTTATTTTACAGACTGAAACAAAATAGTACCGTTCAAATATACAGAGACTCCATCACTGATCAAAGTCTCTCAGTATGTTTGAAAGGGAATACATCAAATCCACAAAGTTATTCTGTGAACAGGAATGTTTTAACCTGATCAACAAAGAGGATCTACTTCTCCTGAAATAAGGCTCCTTTTCTTCCTGTTATGCACATACAAGTAAAAATCTTGCAGATTTATGTGAGAACATCAGCAAATACAATTTACAAATGAAGAAAAAAAAACCATCAACAACAATAACAAAAAACCCCAAACCAAAACAACAACAACCACAACAACAAAAAAAAAAAACCAAAGAAAACTTGCCAGGGGGAGACATAGGGACCTGAAAAATATGTGACATACAGCATCCTTCAGTCCTTTCCTTTTTTCAAATAAAAACACAGTGTTAAATCACATATGATTCGACAGTTGAATGAGAAGACAGCGTGTTGGTAGCAAGAGTGACTTATCTCAGCCATCTGGTGTCACCCAATGAGGAGGGCAAGACTAACCCCTCCGTCCCAATGGGACTTTGCAAGCTGTAGGCACAGCCAGACACAAGACGAGTAGCAGCTCTACAGAGACAAGGTCACAAGTTGATTCAAGAGGTGGAATGAGGAAATGGAGGGTGCAGCCAGAGGTTTTGCAATTTCATGGTTGGCTGAGATTTTCCACTGGATTGCAGCCTCTCCTTGTACTGAAGAGGAGACATGGATCCCCCACTCATATATTGCATAGCTGTTCTAATTAGAGGATAGCTCTTTATTCCATGGTCTTTATTCTCCATGGTCCTCTGGCACAAAGTCTGTTTAATTGTGGATTTTTAGAAACAGAATATTTGCTCCCAAACCCCCCCAACAAATCTGAAAAAAGCTATACAATCAGAATACACCCAATGTAATTTTAAGATACAAGACATGTAAGATCTAAAACATATAAAACACTAATTTATCAGGAGACATATGTGGTTCACTCTACATTTTTATAAACACATAACCAACTCTTTTGTCCTCAAGCAAAACTAACATCCTATGAGATGCAGACACTGTGCTACACAGCCTTTTGCTCTTAAAAACTCTCTGGGAAAGTAGTTTTCAGTAGCTACACAAGCTCCCAACAAAAGTACAGATCAGTTTATGTTCTGGAGTTGGTAAATGACTAATGTAATTTGAAATCTAATCATAAACCCATTGCCACTTCAGCATTTTAATGGTGCTGACAAGTAGAACATACACTTTCAGCTAAAGAACTTCAGTGCAGCACCTTTCTGCTGAGAAAGTCTTATTTTTCAAACAGAAAAGCTAATACATACAAAGAAGAGTAGACCAGGAGGAAAGTAAAACCTTTTAAGATGAACCACTGCAAGTTATCAAAGTCATGAAAGCCTACTGCTTATTCAAAAACAGATTGTTCAATTGACCAAAACAAGAGGTAGTTTACTTTAAATATCATAGTATATTTTGCTTTTCAATCTATAAGTGAAATGCATCCTATGTTCTCTGCTACTCTGTAATTATGATTAGATTAGGTGGTTTCTTCCACCAGAGGTTCCCATCCACCACATTCTTTGAGAAACTGGTGACAGAACTGGTTATGGGAAGGTAGGGGAGTGGGGATTCTGTTGCTAAAGGATAGGAAAAGTACTAATAAGGTATTTGCCTATTGGCTTTACGCCTGAGAGATAGTAAAATTGCTCTTGAAGCTGCAGTTCTTGTGTGCTCAGCAGGCAGAGGGCTAAAAGCCACAACAGCATGGCATGAGTACACTAAGGAGGATAAGGAAAATGCAGCTGATCGTGTGCTTCTCCAGTTGCAGATGTAGAAATGTGAAGGAATTCCTGTTAATACAAAATAGAGAGAAAAACAGACAGAGGAGTGTGAAGATCACCTTCGCTCCGAGTGGTCCAGTGGAGACAGAAGTTTAAAAGACATCCAACAAGTGAAAGCAGCATCCAAAACTACAAACAAACTTGAGATATGGTATAGTATATGGTTACAACATATCCATGTATCAGGTCTGCTATGGAGATGACTTGTGATCTGAACTAAAAATTTGGGCAGGTAGTATATGTTTCATACCCGTGTGAACTGTTCTCCTTTCCCTTCTGCCCCGTGAGGTCCTTCATCCCAGAAATCAGAGAGTCCTGACCTCAGCCCTACCCAAGACTGGCCAGGGTCCTGGACACCCTACTGTGTCTGATCATTTAATGATCTACAGCGTCATTTAAGTGGTAGCACGTTCAGCACAATTCAGGAGAGCAGAATTGCCCCATACGTTAAAGGAGTTCAGTATGTTTTTGCTGGTAAGGCATTTTATAGCCTCTGGTGTTAAGCATTAAAGGTGCTTAACTTAACTTGGAATATACCCATTTGAACATTATCAATTAATAATGCTATGTTGACTGAGAAAGTATGGCCATATTGCAGCAAAAGTGACTGCCAAATGAAATGGGAGATTGATTAATGTGATGCTAAGCTCCTCTTGGATGACTCAAGGGCACTGAGCGGCCATGTGTTTCACCCAATGTTTGAAGAGACAAAGACAAGCAGGAGTGATACTGCTGTTTTGATCTGGTACCTCCATGTTCTTGTTCTGCATCTGTAGGAGTTGTAATTTTCCTGCATCCCTGACTGGAGCATTTCAACGTTGTGTCTCTGAAGGGAATGAGGACTGTGTGGCTGGTTTATAACAACATGCTATCTGGCAGGATATGTGATTTGAAAGAAAAGAGCATAAAGATAGAAAACAGGCATAAGGGGAGCAAAGAAGATCTGGAACAAGAGGTACTTGAGTAGTACAATGACAAGAAGCATATGAGCATCAACTAAAAACACCCCACATCAGTACATATGGGAATGAAAAAATACATGGAAATATACTTTAAGTCAGAAAGGACAAACTTAAATTGATTAATTAATTACTGCCTACACTTCCCACCCCCTTTCCTTCCGAGTCACTCCTGCTACACTATACCTACCTTAAATGCCAACAGAATAAAATTATTTACTTAGAGTATTGGTAATTTATTCAAAAAATATGAGGGAATCTAGCTAAGAAATTCAGGAGAAGTGAAGAGGGTAGGAGACGTGTGGCTTGGTATTCTACAGAATTTGCTCCAGCCTTCTGGCAACTCTTCCCCTCCTTTTCTGTATATTTTACTGGAAATGGTCCTTTTAAAGAGCTAGTTGGCATCTACAAATTTAGCTATTAGACATTACTCCAAATAAGTGAGGCTCGTTTCTCTTGCAGGCAAAAGATTTCTAATTTTTCCCTGGCATACTGTATGCCAGCAGAAAGGTGGCAGACAAAATGCTTTTGCCTGTTTCCCACCTCTCAAGTCTCATGGACTCCACAAATGATATACATGGAGGTTGTGAACATAAGTTTTTGGTTGCACTGTGAATTGGCAAGGGTCTCTAATCTGGATAAAGTAATTCACAGCTCTTCACCCTGTGAGATAGTGAGGATTGTAGGCATAACACTATTGAGGTGGAATGTTTATTCTTGACTAACTTATATCCCTGGATAGCTTAATATTTCCTCATCATCCATAAAATTAAAAATTCATACATTGATGAAGAAAGCATACTTTGACAAAGGCTGTTCATCTAGGAAAGAATATTCTACCATATATTGACACTACATCCTCACAAAAAAATCTAAATATTTCTGGACTCTCACCTAGTACAACAGACTCTTCTAATTCCTCAGAAGTGAATCTAGAAGTTCAACAAGGTTTTGGCTGCTTACGTTAATGAATGCCCATAAATAATGAAAACAGCTTATCTGTATATGCTCTGGAGGGACTGTCATCTATCAAGCCAATAATATCTGGTCGAGCAACTTTCAGACATTAAATTAAATTCTTCTTCGGAGAGGATTCATCAGCTTTTGTATCTCCTTTCCTGTAAGAAACACAGTATCTCCCCCACTGATCAGCAAAAGAGTTGACAGGAAAATATTCTCTCAGCCATTTAATATTGTTAGAAGAGCAGCAGAGAGGGGAATCATGGTTTTGCATAGGCAAGAACTACCTGGAAATCCCCTGGTAGCACCAAGATGCAAAGCAGCTGTGAAAAACAGAGGCGATTGATACTGAGAGCTTACAGTTAACGAGTTTTAGGGACAAAGCTCCTTGTTCCCCAAAGGCATTAATAAGACACTCAAATGGCATAAGTAATGCATTGAGATGCTGCATAAAATCATAATATTTTTGAAAAGCAAAAAGGTGTCCTCTCTCAAGGGATACTCAAGTAAAGATACTGTACATTTCATTTAACAAATATGCAATATGCAGGCACTGTTCAAATACATAGCTGACTATCATAAAATTAGTTTACTAACCTTGGACAAAGCATTAATTTTTTATCTTCACTTTGCCAAATCTCTACTTTTCCAAATGCAAAAAAACCCCCAAGAAATACCTTCCTTCCTTCCATATGCTTTCTCAGTCTTTCAAGTTGTCTAATGAAGAAGCAACTTATGGCTTTCTTTTCCAGTTACCCACTTCAGAGTCAGGAATTTAATTTCAGGGTAATCTTCCTTTAAATCAAAATGAACTTGTACACAGGGCTGCACATACTAGAAAAAACTGACAGGTATTTTGGTGTATTTCTTTAAAAACAGTATGAAATAATTTACACACACCAATTTTTTATTAGTGTTTATAAAGTCAAATGGCAGCACTTATGTTTTAATAATATGCAATAAAGAGAACATTGTTTTCCAATGACTAAATTAGCAACACTGCTGAATGCTAAATGCATAAATATTTTATTCCAAAATGCTTACATAGCCTGTTGTTTACAGCTCAAGAAAGCTGCACATATATAGTTGACCTGTGATGATTAAACCACAGTACATTAATTCTGAAATATATTTAGTACTATTTCTACTTTCAGAAATACTCATTTTCTAAACAACAACAACAACAACAAAATATGTTCCATCTTAAACATATCCTTATGATCACGAGTAGTCCACTATTGCACATTTCCCTTCAGAAATAATTAGAAATAATTTGTTTTTACTCTTCACATCAGCATTTGCAGTATGTTTCTATCAGTCCTTGGATGATGAGGTACAACTGAGAATTAGGACACCTGAGAGCAGGTTTAGGCCACTGAATTGTAGCACATTGTTTTAGAGACTCTATTTTCCAGCAAAACCCAAGTAATTATTAAAAAGTGCTAACTTGCACAGTACGCATTCTATTTGAGTTGGACATGAATTCAGGTTACTGTTCTAAATCCAAATCCATTTGGAACAATCATTCTACTTTCTGGTTTCCACCAACATCTTGCAAATTCTCAGTCCCAGGATTAACAGGATCACAATCAAGTACTTCTCCCTCCTTTCAAAATCCTCCTTCTCTACTGAAGGAACTAAGGTTTTCAGAAGAGGTGGTAAATGATCCCCAATGTGTCCAAAACAGAAACAAATAAAGTAACACTAATTCAGGGTGTTTTCTTTCTGGGAAGGTGGCTCTGTATTAGTACTCAGGACTCAGTCTCGTGAATGCTTAACAAAGTCCTAGCTCTCCTCCCTCTCACACAGTGTGACAGCTTCATTACTGAAATGTTAAGAGATGCCCACCTTTCCTATATGGAAGTATATATTCAAAGGTACTGTTTCTGTTCTGAGTATTTCTGAGTACTCCTTTTGATCAGAAGCATTAGGAGTCTCTGAGTAATTTTAGTAATTTTATAGAAGATATGAAAACATATAAACACTTGCACTTATTTAAGGACTGCTCATAAGACTTTTACACACAAGATTTTTTCATATCCAAAAATGTGTTTCAAAGCATGATACTTAACCTCTAATGTGGAGGGGTAGGGAGGCAGCAGGAACCCTACTTTGTGGCATAAAATTTAACCTCAGAATGCAGTTAAAAACATATGGAAGCTGATTATCAGAACACTTGCCTCCATTCCAAGGTTGCCTTCCAAAGCATCATTTCATTATTAGGTAATTCTGGAAAAAAAATCACTAAAAGCCTTAAAAGAAAGCTTCAGGTTTTTTTGACATTAGGTTGCTCAGCTAATGAGCTAACATTCTCTTTCAATTAATTCTCTAATTTGCCCAGGCAGTTAGCAGATATGTACATCTTCATATTACCTGAGACACCTTTCGAATTATTCCTGTGTATTTATACTATTTAATCCCTTTTGAGCCAGTGACCTACAGTTGTTTTTAAGCACTTCTTGCCCTTTTATCTAGTTTAAATATAACCAGCTTCAAAAATCTCCTGCCCAACACACCCAGCCTTCCACTTCAATAGATGCAGTTCTGAAGCTAGTAAGGGCCACGATGAATTATTACCATCACAAGGCTGATCACTTCGTATAAAAACTAATGCAAGGTTGTATTTACACCCATTATACATGTAGTTACTGAAAGGCAAAGAAAAAGGAACTGAGGTACAAGGAGAGTAACAGGGCATGTGGGCAGCAAATCCCTTAACCCCTGGGGTGGGGGATAGGCCAGGATCAGATAGAGGAAAATAAAAAAGAGAGAAGAGGTTTGAGGGAGCAGGAATGGGATGCAGAAAGGAGCCAGGTTAACAAGATCCTGCAGGATGAGGTTGCAATGAAGAGTCAAGCAGCCCAGAGAAGGAGAAAGTCCCATCTCAGCTGGAGGTGATCCCTGATACTTGACAGTGTCCATACAGGCTGTTTCTCTGCTCCCAGTCACAGCTGGGCTCCACTCCCCAACTCTCCCTCCATGTCCCCTGATGGTCAAGAGGAGCCATAGGCAGTCAGGATTGCCCCTGGTCTGGCTCTTGGTCTAGGGGGTGGCTCACGCAGAGACGCTGCCAGACCTGCTTGCCCCTGCCCATGCAGCACTCCCTGAAGTGCCCCTTTCTGACCAGCCAGCCGCCTCCTCTCTGCATATATTATTTTTTTTACACCTATGCAGTTGACCCAAAATATATTAATTTGGTGTTGAAGTAGGTTTCATTTCCCTGACAAGGGCTGTCCTGCCCATGGCCTGAGAGTCCTCTCCACTCCATTGCTGCAGAGAGATTGTTGACTCTACACAAACACTGTATCACACCTAGCAAGTTTAAAACAAACCCAGCTGTCCCTGAAGGGCTAGGTGATTTATGTGCATTAACAGCATTGAAAATACATTTTAAAAGCAGGCAGGATCCCACACATGCCTGAAAGTCCTCCTGCCTTTCAGCTGTGCTCCAATTCTGGAGCTATGGAGCAAATGTTCTGTCACCCACAGGAAGTTTCACCCACACACTCCTCCTGACAGACAGAACTGTATTCAAAATCAACACCCCAGGAGCACAACCAGCAGGTTATGCCAGTTGTATTTATCATCCACAACTGTGCTGCCACAGCCTAAACTAATCATGTAGAAAGGCACTTACTCTTAGCTTCAGAAGTCATTCCAGGCTCCAAATTTTGAAGAAAGCATTTTGTTCCTCATAACTTCCCTCTCCATCTCAGGCATCCTGAATGCACTGTAAAATCATCATCATCTTTAGCCCAGATCCCTTTGTACTTAGTAAATGTAAGCCACATAGAGGCGAGTCACTGGTCTGTGCCCTAACTCTTCCGGCTGCTCCAGGTACTCAGAGGGAAGCAGCAGGTTTAAGGAGGTAGGAAACCAGAGCACACCACTCTGAACAGGGACATATTGCACAAGCTTATCAACTCACATCTAGGGATGGTTGTATAATATGCTGCAATTTAGGTTTTACTACTGGCAAACTAATGCGCCTCAACCTGAAAACAGTCTCTTGTTTGTACAGTACAGTTACTTTATTATGTCAATTAAAACAATCCTGACCTGTCAAGAACCTCAAGGTGCCCATAAGCACAAATACCCCAAGTTTTTGGTACAATTTTGGAATGCTATTGTTAAGCTACTGACTGCTAACAGATGCAACAAAATATATCCCTTGTTACTGTTAAAGGAACAGTAGAAACATACCATCTTAAAGGAAAGCTTAAAACATTAAATATACTGAGATTATCTCTTGGGTTCCAAAGATTTACTGGGGTTTTAAAAACCCTCTCTTGAATAATCACTGTCTTGGGCTGGAAAACAAGAGTCCTCTCAAAATGCAGATAACCTCTCTCACTAACTTGTAACAAGGAAAGACATACGATGTGAAATGCTGAACATCACCAGAAAGAAAAACAAGCCCCAGAAGAATAGCCTCCACTTATCTTTGGAGGCCTAAAGATTTTCTGGGACTTCACACTAACTGAAGAGATTTTTATCCTTCTGTCTTTTGTTTGCTTCCCTGACTTTCATTTTTCCTTTTCTCCTCTTGCACCATATTTCACCCTTTTACAACTGTGTGCAAGATTGGCATCCTGTCCGCTCCTGCCTCTGCTCCTCGCCGGATGAAGAAACCCAAGAAACTGCTTCTGGATAGAGATGAAAAATAGCTCCAGCCTGTCCCACTACCATCCACATTTTCTTTTCCTGTGCATGGAAACCCATCCATCAGCTCCTGATAGTGTGGTTTTACTTTTGTAGTGTGTAATTTCTTCAGGATTTGGGGTTCGGTCCCTCAACGGAGTTTCTACAGCAATGTTTTCCACAAGCCTTGTTAGCATTCTTTTTTTGACTATTTTTTCCTTCCATAAACTTTCTTACCTTTTGCTGTGTAAGTAAATGAATAAACACATCAAAGATAAACAGACACTGCAGATATGAGAGTTGGTATACCAGTAGCTATGTAGGAAAATATTACCCTTAGATGATTACTTTGATAAAACCAAATTGGACCGCCCATTACAAGGATACATGTTTTGAATTACAAATTAAGACACAGTAAATGATCGATTTCTAGATATAGAATATATAAACCACGTGGTCTGCAGCTCCATAAAGAATTACTTTTCATGTAATTCTATATATCCTCCCTTGCTCTCATTTTCCAAACACAAGCAAACAAAACAACAAGAACAGCTGAACTGAATTAGTGAGCATCCAAAAATATCCAGCCCATCTTTCTTAAACACACAAGAATGTTTCTAGTTTGCCAAAAAAGAAGCAATATTTTTAATACTGCTGCCCTCAAAGATGCTCCCTCTTGGCTGTCTGAATTACAAACTACTGTTTTAGGGAGATAAAACAAAGAATATGTGAAAATACAACCATGTATAGAATGAGCAACATGGGAATCAGTTGACAGCCATATCTATACTGTCCCACATCCTATTTTCATTAATTTTTATTAAAATAAATGGTCTGTAAAGTCAAGAGGATTTTTCCAGAGTAAAATCTCAGTGCTTACGAGTTTTGTTGGGTATTTTTGTTTTGTTTTACCTATAATTTTCACTCCTATTTGCCAGGCTGGAACTATCTGCAAGGTATTTTTACCTTTCAAGACCAATCTGAAATTTTTCCATGGGATTAGTGGCAGAGGAGACAACAATGAAAATTTCTTATTAATAGCAGAAATGAAAGGAAAAGAGGTGAGGGGAGCTATTGAGCTAACAGCTTAGAAGTGATACATCGTTTGTATACTTTTCCAAGCATCCATTCCAGGTTTCACTGAAGCATGGTAAACCTCATACTGAGGAATGCAAGGGAAACAAAAAAATCTGAAAGCACTAGTCATGTTAGAATCCAGATGTTAACATCAGAAGAAATGCTCTCGTGTGGTGTCAGGGTCCAGTGAAGACATATTTGAAATACTGGGTCTAACCATTTATTTACAACGAAAACATAGCCAAGGCCAAGTCCCAAAAACCTGCAGGAATCCTAACCATTGCAAACTATTCTGGGAGGCAGCATAGTGCATGTTTAGGCCATATACTGAGTATTCACAGAGCAAAAATCTTTTCCATCAACTTCAAAGGGAGTTAGACACCACGCATGAGTGGTTTAAACTGGAAGAAGTCCATGCATAAAGAAGGGAGAACTTTATGGTTGGCCCTGATCATGGGACTTCCTCTTGCAGGAGGAGATTAAAATAGAACCACCTAGACAAGCAACTACAACATGTTCCATTTGGAGATGCCTTCTCACGGATCATACACACACATGCAAATGAATTAAGCAAGAGACTTTGTTGTTTCTATAGTGTGATCATTTCTGTTTTTAAATGCCTGGGTGGTGTTTGGAAACTATGGGCAAAAGGTAACTTGGTGGAATGACAAACAGATTTGGATTTTGAGGTAGGGCAGGGCAGGGCATTAAAATAAAGCCGAGTGGTATCTTTCTACCATATAAATGTAAATCTGTGTTGAGAGGCTGTGGGCTGAACTAAGGAAGCATTTGTGTATCTTTTCTTTTAGTACTTTTTTAAAACAAACAATAAACCTTCAACCAGTGTGTCATCTGGTTCTGTTTTGTTTTGTTGCCTGCCCAAACACACAGTTAAAAAACACAAGGAAGCCATACAAGGCTCACTGGGTAGCAATGCAGGAAAGGTGAAATAATGGCCAGTGCTCAGAAGCCTCCCTTCCAACAAATTAGCCAGGTTTACAGCTTTGAAGGACACCTCACTCCGACCCTGATGGCAGGGCTGTTTGCCAAGCCTGGGGAAAGAAGATCAAAGGATACCAGCACTTCAAGAGAAGGGAGCACTGAGTGAGTTCAGAGTCACTGCCCTGTGCCTCCAGAGAAACAAGCTGGCTGGCTGGGAACACCAGCATAAAAAAAGCTGCACCATCTGATGAAAAAGCCATGAGCAAGTCAGATTGGTCTGAAATACAGGCACATACATCCCTTTTTGCTCTGCCGAACTGCAAAATACAATTTTGTAAGTGAATCAGTGACAGTTTTTGGAAGGATTTTTCCATTCGCTCCAGCCAGATGCTAAATGAGACTCTGAAGGGGAAAGCTGTACAGGTACCCACCCATCAGACCTGCCAGGGCTCCCCCAGGGCAGAGCCCAGGGAGCTGTTACCTCACAAGCTCCTGCCTTCAGGGATGCTGCACTGCAGGATGCATTTGGGCAGAGATGACAAAACTTCTCACCTTATCCAGTACCCAGCAAGAGCCTGAGAGAAGGAAGGTGTGCAAATGCTCCAGGAAACTATTTCCTTACAGAAGTACAAAGCTGCAGTTCAAAGCTTACTTCTTCTGCTATTACCCTGTATCAAAAAATATGTCTGCACTCATGAGTCAGAGCCCTTTAAATAACATATTATAGGCCTATCACTTTGAAAAAGTGCATTGCAGTACTAAATGATCACAGATATTAGCTTTATGTATTTTTATGTATATAAATCACTAGTTGATGCATAATGAATTAAAATAAAACGCAATGCATCTCTGGAAAGCTTCCATACAAAACAAAACTGAAAAGCCTAAGAATACTTAGTTAAGAAAGACAATGAATAAAATTAAATCATAAACGGTAGAGACACAAGCATATCAATTCACCCTTTGAAAATTCACAAGATAATAAAAGAAAATACATTTTGAAAAGAAAATACATTGCACAAGTTACGGACAGTGTCATCAAGGCCAGTAAATCAACATGAAGGAGACAACTATCAGACATTTAGTGGCTAGCAGAAAATCCCGTACAATGACAGCAGGAATTAAACCAAAACACCAAACTGGTTAGAGGATTTAAACTCAGGTATCACTGGGGCTTTGGACAAGATCTTTCTTCAAGGAGTATCTGGAGTGGCACACTGCCCCCCAACACTCGCTACCCTGGCCCGGCACAGCCCAGGGGTAAAGCACACTAAAGTCCCGCACATCATTTTTTCACAAGGTCATTTCTTTGCTCTATCAAACAAAGTATCTCCTGTTACTGTAATTCTCCTTGGACATTAGGGTTGGCTGGAGTTATCCAGTGGAGCTCACATCACTCTGGGTGGGAGCAGACCTGGCACAGAAGGAAAAAGTACAGCTCAGCTGTTCTCCCAGGCCAGCTCAGCCTGCCCATACTGATGTCCCCCAGCGGCTCAGCTGTTCGTGGAGCAGACACAGAGCTTTAGCCTAATACACACACTTTTCCCTACTGCATGCCGCAGAATATCATGTACTTTTATATTAAAAAAAGTATGCAGTGAGACAAAGTATGTGTGAGACTAAGCATAGATGGAAAACTGCACTGATTTTGGACAGAAAATTCCTTTGTAATATACTACAGATACAGAAATCATTACTGTCTTATACATTTTCCATCCTTGCCTTCTGTGCAAAGTTTGAGACCATCTCTAGGACAAATAGCTTTTCAGAAGGCCACCAACAGCCCTAAATACAATTAAAGGAAGGTAGAAGTCAAAATCATTTTGACCTTAAATAGTGCATCCCATTTTCTGCTTTATGATGAGTATAAAAAAAATACATAAAATATAAGATAGTCTCAAAAACTCAGTTTGGACGGAGTTCCCCGGGCATAGCATTGAAAAGGTTAATGTTAGAGAAGAATAATCTCTTTACTACATGTCTTTGGTAAACCTTTCCCAGCACTGCTGTGCAATAGTTCTCAGGAGGGATACAGCTTATTTTTTAAGTACTTCACTAAGTTCAGTGAATAGTCAAACTAAAGTTTGAATATTCAAACTTCAAAAGCAATCTTTTTGTAGCCAAGTTTGCCTCCAAGAATAAGAAAACAAATGGGGGGGGGAGGACAAAGGACCTCAACTTTGATCAACTTCACCATGGGAACTGGAGGCACAAGCAAAATCAGTTTGGGTTCCTATTCATATATTTCTTAATAGAAATATGGTAGAAGAGATACAGGTCCTTGCTTAGCTGTGCTATTTGCTGCTGAAACCAAAATGCTGGAGCACATCTTTCCTAACATTCCATAGCAACAGCATGGAAATAGCTCTCACAGTGAGCCAACTAACCTCTTTTTATCAGCCAAAAAAACTGGGCACTTGGAGAATGCAGTTAATCTTCTCCGAGGTGGAAAGCTCAAGGGCTGTGGTGGATAACAGTGCAAAGTGGTCATTTTTCCTCTACCGATTATGAAGAAAGTCCGGATTTTTCAGTTTCTACTGTATTTGCATTTTCACCAAGAAACATTCCATTCCCTTCCCAAAGGAAAACAAGCAAAGCTCTTAGCGTTCCCAAACTGGAATATTCTTGCCAAAGAATTTAACACATTAGATTTAACCTGGCAAGATTCAGGAGGTTTGATGTGAAAGAACTCAACTAGGCATAGCTTAACACCTTATTGACTAAGAACTGCTTTCACATCAGGAGGAAAAGAATAAACATATTATTTTAAATGCCAGATATGAAACATGCAGTAATATAAGTAACTATACAGATGGCTGACTCTAGAGCAGACTTTATGGATAACTGTAGAGTAACAAATAAGTTTCAAGTCATGAAATGCTTTTTAGGCATTAGGCCATCAGCTAAAGATTATGAGGTGGATGGAAAAGTTGGGAGATCAAGGATAAGATTTTGAGTTCAGAATCCAGAAAGTCAAGTCCCTCTGAAAAGGCTTGGAGCCCTACTGCTTCTTACTTCCCTAACAATGTTATTTGGCTTGACAAAACCAATTTTGTCTCCTCATAAGCCCTGCTTCTATTATGGCATGATACATGGTATGACATAGAGCATCTTCAGATGAAAGACAAATCAATTCTCTGTTCTGTCCTAAAACCAAAAAATAGTTTTGTGTTGGACAATATAGTTTCCAGAAAGTTACACAAGATCAAGCCCTACCCAGCAGAAATGTTTCTGTTCTGAAGTGTTCTGCTAACTTTTTATCCATCCTCTTCCTCCCTTCTTATTGTTCCTGCCTTTCTGTTATGAATTGTTGTCTTCTGATGTGTCAGATTAATTGAATGTATATCATGCAGAAAGACAGTTTTAATTTGCTCTCCTGTCCAGCTGTAACCAATTTCTCTGTCACCCTTCTAAATATTCTCTTTCTATTCCAGAGCATTGCTACAGCATTTGTGTTGCTCTCCATGGTGTGAAATTCCCTCACTTCCTTTTCCTTACCAGCATCTGGCTACACGTGTTCATACAAAGTAGAAATGCTGACATAAGGTGCAGGATGAGCAATACTGTGATGAGAGTCTGAGAACCCCACTTCAAGCCTGTTAGTCTATACAGAACTTAAATTATACGATTTGTACAAGGAGTGCACTGATTGATCTGAAAAGCCAGATGTTGCCTGCTGCTTCAAAAAGTTGGGGGACCTATTGAGATTGCACTAGTGCCAGAGAAGGACGTGTACCCTGAAACACAGGGGAGTAACTGAGCTCTTAGGTTAAGTGTGAGATTTGGGGTTGATTTGCAGCTGCACTGCCCTGGCTCCCCTGCTGCCAGGTTTCAGCTGAGCCTTAACCAAGACTCCAAGATTGCTTGGAGCCAGGTGTTAACCAGTGTTGATGTAACGTATCCTGACAGGAGTTCGGGTATGGTCTTAGCTTTCTGCATGTTACTCCAGACCTACAGGTTTTAAAAGCACATACTTAGCTATTTTAGTGTGCCACGGACCTTTATCTCCATTCTTTTTTGCCAAAATATCTACCAAAAAAATGGTTGGTTTTTTTTCTCATATAAAGAGCTTATCCTGCCTGATTCTTTTGTTGATGACCCTGCTCATTGTTTGCAATCTTACTTCTTTCTGGTGACAGGCACGTTGGAATATAACTTTAGCTTTTGCCATATACAGAGTTTGGGAGAAAACTAATTGAAATATTTCTAGGTATGGAATGCAGAAATACAAGACTGTGAATTACTTAAAAAGCAATCCAACTGGATTTCCACAAAGTCCCACCTTTCTTTGCATCACTACAAAAATTACTATTTTTTCAAGGTGTTACCAAGGGATGTGTAGTCCATTTAAAGAACAGCATAACGCATTGGTGGCCCATGTCAAAGGCTAAAATCAAACTAAATGAAATCTGTAAGTGAATTAATATTAACTGTTTTGCATCAAGACTCAAGGGACTAAAGTTACAAAGAAGGGATTTTTTTTCTTTTATAGTTTGCTGCTACTTTTTGGCAGTTAGGAACAAAGAGCCACCCTTAAACAGAGTGATGGGAGAGCATCTTTAAGCAGGCTCTTTAATTTCTTTTTGGGAACCTGATCAATAGCAACCGTGATAAAAGCAACTTCAAGTCCCAATAAATACATTGTTCTCATTTAATTAGTGTTTTCCCAATACAATTGGTGTGTAACAGATCAGAGGAAAAGAAAATTGCATACAACAGAGATCATGCTGTCAAATATTGAAAAATATATTCCATGACTGATCCACAACAATAAAAAATGTTTCTACAAATACGTGAGCAACAAAATGAAGGCTAAGGGGAATCTCCATCCTTGGAGAAGCAGAGGGACAATGTATGAGGAAAAGTCTCAGTCTTTAATAGTAAGACCAGTAATTCACTGGATACTAACTCCCTGAGCTGGAAAACAGAGATGGGGAGCAGAATGAAGCCTCCATAATCCAGGAGGAAATGGTCAGTGACCTGCTACACCACTTCGACATGCACAAGTCTATAGGGCTAGTCAGGATCCGCTCAAGGGTACGAAGGGAGATGGCAGAAGCGTTCACTGAGCCACTTTCCATCATTTATCAGCTAACTGGGGAGGTCCCAGCTGACTGGAAGCTACAAATGGATTGAGATGGGACTAGCAGAATGGCACGTGCACCAACCAATTCTTTATAATTGGGAAGCTGAGCCCTGTAATCTCTTTATCATCCTGTCAGTGAGTTAATGGTCATTATCGTGAACAGATTCTTATTTTATCAAGCAAGTCAAGGCATCATTGGTCCTTTTCATATGATAATACTAAAGCTTTACACTACAATTAAAATTAGTACAATTTTTTTAGCTTTTCCTAGGTTTAGCTGTAACCTTTCAACTTGCAAACACCACCTTGAAAGTCTTATCAAAGACACTTGTGCAGCACACTATTCTCCTTATGACCAAACTTCTCTTTCTCTCTCTTATTCCCTCTCCTCTAAATACAGTGTAAAAGGCTTAGAAGTGGAAACAATAGAGGAAACACACAGCTGAAAAAAAATTCCCTATACATAGTGTAATGCTACCATCCAGAATAGAGCAACCAGAACTTAACAAGTATTTTTGTTCAAGATTTCCAAAACTCCAATAAATGTTTCTTTCCTTTATCAGCACTAAAAATATTCGAACATCCTCATGTCAATAGTTACATATTTTCAAAACAGAAATTTCCCACTGGGCTTTGTTTGTTATCAGCAAAAGTAATTTTGCAATATTTTGCCTTCAGCCTCCCCTCCCCCAAGGAGCAACCACCAACCACCAGTGATATCTTTAATTTTTCAAATGTTTTACTTTGTCCAAACAAACACAGAGATCAGTTTTCATTCAAATATGCAATGAACTCAAGAGTTAGACTTAAAAAGGTCTTTCTTTGTTAAGCTGGGGTTTTTTTCAGGTTCAAGATATCCTTTTGTATTTAAATTGGATGCTAGTGATAGTTTGGTTTTCAAATGACGCTCCTAATCCTACCATTAAATTAAAAAATAAATCAAGAACTGAACTGTAGCTAAGTGTGAGCACATGTAAAACTGAGCACCATGCAGGGCACTGTTGATCTTGGATCCTAAAAGGAATTTTAGTGAAAGTTCAGTGATCTTCAGGGGTGACTCCCTCAACCTCATAATTTTCTGTGTTATCTCAGGACACTTCACGTACAGCAAAATGAAAAAAACCAAAACTGAGTCTCAAGTCAACTTCTGCAATAGCTCCCAGATAAGTGTTGCTATTGCTTCTTTTAAACTGACAATATTTAGTGCATTGGAGAGAGCAGAGAGAATACAGGGAAGGAATAGCTTCCCTCGAGGAAGTACTCCAAGCTTATGTGCATTTTACTGTAGTCCTTTCTTGGGACAGAAAACCCATTCAGGATGCAAATCTATCAAACATGGAAGCTGATAAAACACAATGAGAGCTCTGTGGGAAAAAAAGAAAATAAAGTAGACAGTGAATGTTGCCAGCAGTCCCTATTTGCACCAGAGCCTCCCCCCTAAGGAATAGCCACTGAAGAGGAAAGTAAGGCATTGTAGGCTGCCTATCATCAATATACATGAACATCATTGTTGCATCTACCTGGGGTCAAAATCAAACCTGTAACCAGTGGAGAAAGGCTCTTCACTGCAGCACCATTCTCCACAGCCCTTCCACTTTTCAAAATCAAATTTAATCAGTATGAAAGGAGGTACTGCCAGCCAGATAGACATGTTAAAAACTCGTAATCTCCTATGTATTAAAGGAGGAAGCTGAAGCCAAGATTTTACAGTATGATTAATAGTTTCTGGGTGTACAGTTCAAGGTACTGTGAAGAAATGCTGAGTTCAGCTTCTGGAGCAAAAAAAAATAATAAAAAAATAATCAGGCTCCTTCAACATCCCTTAAGCTAAACCAGCTTTGTATATCCCAATCACTGTTTTGGGATGGTTGCCACCAGGCCCTTGAGAGAACTATCTTGGGAAATTAATTAGGCTGCAATATATCACATTTAAAAGCTGGTGTCCTTGCTTTAGGTTGCACTTCGATCTTTGCTCAGTCAGCCTCTGTGGGTGGGGTAAACATGCAATTAGAGATGGGAAAAAATAAAAGGTCTTTCCCGAGGGCCTGGGCAGGTGAGCAAGTTTCCATGAGGTAAGCAAGTGAGTAAGCCCATGGGTGTGCTGCAATGGCCCTGTGCCTGCTCTTCCCTTACAGTACACACAAGGCATCCTGCTGTGGAACACACACACTGTGGGTACCATCGCCATCCCTGCCACGGCTCACTCCGCAGCCTCAGAGCCCACTCCAGACATTGTCACATGCTTCAGCAGGGACAAGAGGCTGGCTGCCCACTCCACAGCCCCATCAACGCTGCCTGTCTCATGGCTGGACTGCCGTGGAGTCACTTCACCTGTGAGAGGAGCTTGCCTCACTGGAGGAGAGCAGTGGGCTCATCTGGAGCAGGGTGGGCTTGGCCTGCCTCTGCTGTGTGATACCAGGTAGATATGAGCAGTTAAGGTCAGCTGATTTGCTGTTGGTGACTGTGAGGAATAGGGTACAAAGTCACCTGACAGTGTTTTGGTTTTGGTTAGGTCCCTATGTGGCTCTCACATACCAAAGACCACTTAAACATCAGTCAAACATAGTTCACTCTGTGTCACAACAAGTACAGCTTGGTCTTCACACAGGTCTTCTCTCTGCTCTCCATCTCTGCTTATCAAACCTGAAACCATCCTTTGGCCTCCTGCTCACCTTCAGAACAACTGCTCCTCTCCAAGCCATCCAGCCTGGATGGCCACCAGCGCATTATACATTACTGCAGCAGCTTTGAAGCACGTAAGCTGCCAAACCATTCAGAAACTTAATAGATTTGTTTAGGGACTAGACAAGGCTTAATTAAACCAGGCAGCTCGGAAGAAGAGTAAATCCTCTCTCTTTCTCTCTTCCCCTCCCCCCTCTTTTTTTCCTAGAGTATCTTTCTCCCATTGGCTTTCCTCTTCCTAATAATCCCATCACAAATGACAGATATGTTATCAGTCATCACTGGGATTTGACACATTCTTAATACCTGTCATGACAGCTCTGAAGTCTGCATGCGACTCCATTGTATTCCAAACCATTTGCAGGAGGTAATGGACACATCAAATAGCAGTCAATGGTTCTGCTTTATTGAACTGCTGAAGGCTTGCAATACAGAAGTAGATGCTTAAAAAAGCCTAATCTGTGATTATTCAAAATCACACACATAGTAATTAAATATAAAACAGTATAAATAGCTTTTCAACTCTCACAACTCTGTGATCATCCTGGCTACATTGTAGAATTTCTTATTAAACAATTATTGATAAGAATGTTTTAATATTTAAAAAAAGGTATCAGTATTGGTAATAATGATCGCATCAGTAATCCAAGGTCTTCATTGAAAGGTTCAAAGTATGATACTCATGCTGATAATGTGGTAGTGTATTGTTGTGCCCATACAGAAGTGAGGTGCAAGTCATGGCTAGAACCAGAGTCAATATCAAAGGTGAACACCTGAATTGATATGAAGATGAGGGGATTTTGAAGTGTGTCATTCACAGCAATTGTCAATATTGTAAAAGAGGAAACATGAGTGCAGTAGAACATGAGTTTGAAGAGCAAGTGTCTCCCTGATGGGGACAAAAGGAAAAGACAGTGCCTTATCACTGAGCAATAAGGACAAGGAACACCAGCTAACAGGTTTGTATGAATCCATTCCTAATGCCTGATGATTTCTGGGGATCCCTTAATACAGGTAGTTTCGTTTTTTTCATTCAAGCCCTCAAAGGAGCTGTAACAGATATAGCACCCCACAGAACAAATTCAATACAGAGCTCTCCAAACAGATGTATTTTCTTTTGATCAGATTCTAGTATTACTTCAGATGACTCTGGTCATCTGTGTGTAATACTTTTCAGGCACAAAAATAAAATAATTTTTTACTGTAACATTTCTTTCAAGTCCTAAACTTGCAAAAGGCTTTCTCTCAGTTGAGTTCAGCTGCCACAAAACATCATATAGCCACAGTCTCTGCCAACAGCATATGAGCTGCATGACAGCAGTGCACTTTGCCATTAGTAAAAGCAATGGCTTGTTGTTCTCAATGCATTTACAATTTTGCACAAAAGCAGAAAAAACCACCCTCAACAAAAACAAAAAACCCACACAGATCAGAGACAAAGCAGCCCTGTGTAACTTAAGGCCTTTTCAGCAAGGCAATAAAGCTAAGGCAGAATTGTGAGCTGGCGTCAAAAGGAAGTGTCCCATTGACATAATTAGCTTTGGAGCAGGTTTGGAGTGAAGAAGACAGGCAAAACACGTTCAGCCACCTAAGTGATTGCATGTCCTTTAAACAAAATTAGTGTGTTGTGGTTTAAGAGTCTCAAGGCATTGTTTGCATCTACAGGAAACGGATGAGCAAACTGGGCTTTCTTATAGTGCAATTTTATTTAGGAGAGATACAGAGCAAGTTTTGCACCTGTCAAGCACTCGGGAACAAAGTGATGGCATTTAGAGGAACAGCAAATCCTGTTCCAGGTATCTAAACCCCTGCAGTAACAGCACTGGTTGAACATTAACCCATCCTGCCAGGTGAAGTACTTTCAGAAAAGCTGAAAGGTGAAGTTTGTATCAGTAGGCTTCACACCAGACCAGATACTGCAAGTTCTCGAGCAGGCAGTATAAAAACATACCACTAACAAACTTCGTATCATATTTTCTGATTATGATCTTATACCAGGGCCTGTTCCAGTTCAAATTTGTACTGTCAGCTGAGCCGGGGCTGCATGGAGGCAAGATCATGGCAGCACAGTCCCATCGAGAAGTCTTCCCAGCTCCCTCCTGGCTCCGCTCCAAAGGAGCACTACTGCTTTTCCTTTCCATTACTGCTGTCTATGCTACCAGTTATTCCTTTCATATACCCTTTCAGCTGCAAGCAAATCAACATGCCAATCCCTTGGGACACATGGTTTAGCTTATACTTAAGACTTGCCATTCTCCTTTGTGCTTTGGACATTGATTTCCATTGTCCCAGCTATCACTCAACAAAAGGGCATTTAATTGCTGTCTCATTTAGTCTGGGGGAGAAGAGGAGAACAACTTTTACCAGTCCTCTGATTGATGGCAGCCATTAGCACCTTCTAGCACAATACTGACTTACTAGAAGCACGATTTACATGTGAAGTTCACTGCCGCACAAGTGAATCAGATTTGCAGCTATGCCTACTTGAACAACTTCAGAGACAGAATCTTCTAACGAAATGAATTTGCAGAAATGCTTACACTGGCCACCCATTTAAAGGAAAAACTTTGAAGATTAATGAGCTTCGTTGAAAACTCCTAGAAACAAAAGAAAGTTTAGTAGAGATCTCCTAGTTTTTGTTTCACTTTTTAAGCACTACCATGTAGGTGCTTAAATGGTTGTAAAAAAAAAAAAAGGGAAGAAAAAAAACAAGAGAAAAAAACCAGTCACTATGCATCAAAGTTCCCAGTTGCTGAGGAATCCCAAAAACCGTTTTCCACTCTTGGGTGAGCATTTCTATTTTCTTTGTGATGGAGGAAAGAAGAAAATTAATATCCACATTTAATATCCTCCACGTTCTGTAAAGCAGTAACCCACTTGCCTTGGTGTTCAAGCCAAACTGCTGACAGTGGATTTTTAGTATTCGTCTCGTTTTATTAAAAAGCACAAGGATGCTAATTTCCCTTTCAAAAGAACAGTCAAGAAACAACTAGATCAGTGAAGGCTTCTTGAAACACCACCTTTAATCAGTCCAGTTATGTGAAACTCGAAGTAATTTCAGTAAAAGTTGATGTAGTTTGATGCAGCTTATCAAAACATTTAATAACTACAAAATCTAACATCAAGCTCCTTTTGAACACCAGACTTCTCAGTCAGACATAGGAACAAGCTGAGGCACTGGGTATTATCAGACACACCTTTGTGCATTTTTTAAAATATTTGCTATGGGAGAGGCAGATTGAGAAAGGCTGACTTTCAGCTAGGGGATGATGTACAGCCAAACATGCAAGAACCCAGGTCGTCTCTGATGTGGGAGCACTAACCCTGGCCAGGCAGAGGCTTTCTAAAACCATGTAAGCTATACCCACAGAAAGCACTTCTGACTAGTTTCAGAACATATACTCTGTTATGCACATAATTGGTTTAAAATTCCACAGCAAAATTACTCTGCTATTACTTGCTTTCAGTAAGTCCACTCCTTACATTCACATCCCTCACAGGACCCACCTTTGTTCCTCAGTGATACTCATCTTTCCTGATGTACCTTTCTAAATAAGCTTAAATAGTGGTTATTTCTGTGTGATCCCATGCTTTTTCCTACATTTGAAAAAATCATGATTTTAGGTACCTAATTGGATGTGCAAAGGCAGAATACTTTTTTTGTTTAGAACAGCTGTCTTCATTTTAATTCATTCTGCAGCTCACATGCATGGAAAGTTTTTAAGGGAAAACAAAACTTAAAGATCTGAAGCATCCAAAACAACACCAACAACAAATCTAAACAAAACCCCTCCTAAACTGGCATGTGGCCAGATTACTAGCTAAACAGTTGAATATACACTTGTTTCTGTAACTTGGCTCTTTGTAAATTTTATTTTCCCCTCCCACTGTTTCCCTTCTCTTTGGTGTGGGACAGGAGACACATTTCTCTTGCTGGAAAGGCTAAGTGCTATCTGCCGAAAAGAACAGTCTATGGACAATTATTACTGGCAGCTGTGATGAAGGTGGCACACATGATCCCAGCACCACCACTCGCCTTCCTCTCCAGGCACGTGCCAGGCTGGAACCAGAGCTCCCAGCAGGGGCAGCTCCAGGAGCATCACGAGCACCAAGAAAGCTGCCAAAACAGCTTTAAACCACTTTGCAGCTAAAAAAACAGCCCAAGAGTCATGTTTGTGAAACCCCTCTCTCAATTTGCTTCAGATCTCTTTGTCCACTTCAGAACAAAGAAGAAGGTTTTACGAGCTGGTTTCTGAGAAGCCTGCCAAGCCAACACATGCTAACCAACATGAACAGATCCTGGAAAAGAAGGTGATCAAATCTCTCCGATCATCCTCAGTCACAGTCAAACTCAAGCACCTTCGAGATTCAGGTCAATCACACATCTGCTCAGCATCCCCCTGGGAGACTCAGAACGTAAGTGCAAAATTAGGGCAAGCACTAGCACAGCAGTAGGCTGCAGCATGTTGCTGGCAGAGGCACAAACCTGCTCTTCTACCCAGAACATAATCTATAAATAGGTTTATAAATACAGAACCTCTGCCAAGCTATTCTTGCTTTCTCTTTTTTTTTCCTTGCTGATTTTTAATGCCTCTTGCAAGACTGGCTCCTACAAGTTTTATCTCCATTAGTAGCAATAAACATTTATTAAATGCTCCAGCATTTAATTTAAAATTAATTAAAGTCTTGATGAATAGCAAAAAAATTGTCTAAAAAACCATAATACATAATAATATATAATATATATAATTTCCCCTTTAGAAACTCTAATGTATTAAAAAAAGGGAAAAATGAGCTTACCTGAAAACAGAAAATTCACATGAGAAGTCTGTGTGCTCACCACAGCTTGGGAAACAAGAACCCACTTCTGCTGGGACTGCAGGGGGAGACAAGGCAGTGTCAGTGTTTAGTCTTGTTCAGCTGTGCTCCAGTGGGTACCAGCTGCGCCCCAGAACTAAGCCCTGGGCTGTCTCCCTCAGTTCTTCTCACCTGGAACAACAAAACAGGCGCTCAGCTCCCTCAGCACAGGAGCCATGCAACATTACACACCCAAGACAGAGCGACATGTTCACACTGCCTAACTGCTGGAGATTCAACACAGCCTCATAGAAGGGGAAACTCATTACAGCTGCCATTATTGATAAGCATGGTTCTCTGCTTTTCTCCACTGCAGATGCCCTCACAAAGTATCCTGGGGACACACAAAGCACTAGAAAGCTATCTACAGAGCATTCTAACTCTGCCTTGGAGGGGCTGCTTTTCTAGCAGATAACACTAGACCCATTTAACAAATTGCAAATAACAAATTTATTCAAGCCCAATGTGTAGCAAGAAAACTTCATGGTAAAAATTTTGCTTTGAGGTGTCACTGTTTGAGTGACCAAACCAACCAGTGCTAATTTTAAGTAGGGACATTAATAAAATTCTTAAATTACCTTGTACTTTCATCTAGTATCATTCCCTTGTACCTCTGTTTTTCCCCTCTCCCTCTCAACCCTTACACATTTCACCATCCATTTTCAAGGATGTATGCCTAAATGAAGCCCTTTATTAAGGGTCAATTTTCGAAAGCAATGTCACCTTGCAGTTTCCTTTTGCTTCAGAAATTAGTTTCTAGGGGCATAGTCTTGAAAAGCCTGCATCTATACTTATTTCAACTTTCTGGGGAATAATTGAGTATGGAAAGTAAGGTTTAGCCTGATTAAATTTTTATTTCCATCTAAAAATAAAAGGAAATACATAGTAAAGAACTAGGAAAGTTTTTTTTTCATGTTTGCCACCACCTTCACTGTATGCGTCTTCTCCAACAAGGAATCTTTCAACAGTCCAAATCTATAAGCATTTTACATATGAAAACTCTTTAAAAGTTATTTTAATCTCAAATTATCAGAAGTATCTTCTCATGTGCCACAAACTGAAAGGATTCAATGCATTTAGGTAAAACTAACCTGGTAAGAAAATTAAGACAACATATCCTAAGTCCTCTGTTAGGTAATGCTAAGGAAGGACTTAGAGGTAAAAGACAGTGTTGGTATTTACTATAGAAGAAACTCCAACTTTACAGTAATACATTTTCTACATGTAATTCTGAAGGCAGGACACTATTCTTAAAATCAGGCTGTCGTGTCACAGGGCTGCCAGACTCGTCTGCAGGGAAAGCAGTGGGATGCCTTGCAAGCTCCACACCTCTCCCTGCCAGCACCATCCTCCTGGTAATACCTCCTCCCTCTGCTAAGGCACAAGGTCATGCACAACCCCACATCTCTTGTGGATATCACACAGCCACTTCCCAGCCCTCAACTCCCGCTGCATCCACCATGTCCATGAGCCAAAACTTTTAGCTGGCTGATAGGTTTACTGCACAGTAAAAAGCTGACTTTTCAAAGAGACTCTCAGAAGATTTCTCTGTGTACCTGCTCTCAGCAGAAAGAAATAAAGACATTACTTAATAGATGTCCAGGGAATAAAGTGCAAGAATTCCAGTCCTAAAATATAAAGACAAGATATTAAAATAAAAAATAGCTTTTTTCCATCATTAAGGCAAAGGAATGACATATGGGACTGGAAATTTCTCCTTAAATCCAACAGAGACTTATTCCTGTTGCTCTGACACTTCCATCATTGCTGTCTTCTCCCTTCTCCAAGAACTGCATACGCCTTTTTTCTAAATCCGAGCAACACATTGGCCATCAGACTCTATTGCTGCTACTCTGCAAGGGAACACCAAGGCAAGAAAGGGATAATCTCCTCAGAAAACCACTCATGTGGGTCTACCAAACTACTGGATACATATTCTTTCTTCTCTCATTTTTCAAGAACCACAGGTAGTGCTTTATTCTAATAAAATTATTTCAAATAAATAAAGACCACCAGCAGTTTTAAAGTGAGCTTTAGCCTCAAACAGAGTCTAAGGAGTCTGTTTTTAGACATAGAGGGCTTCTTCTTCAGCATGCCCATAGTTTGCTTCAAAGCTCATTGTATAAGAAGGAATAGTTGAGATGTAAAGTCAAATTCAAGGATCCTGGGAATAGCTGTGCATGATGCTCAGCTGGCAGGTAGGTCTACTGCAAGGGTGTAGTTCTGCACATGAAGTCACAGGAGTGAGATTCCTAATTATAAGCAGTAACTAAGGCATGGAATAGAAACCAGTTTACAAGTTTGCCCCCAGCAGCACAGAGAGGAAGATTTGTTCTCTTCTCTGGAAAGAGGAAAGCCAATACTGCTCATGTCAAAGCCTGGATCCACAACCCTCCAGGTTTAATTAGAAGATCATGAAGAGTACAAAACGGCATTGGACTCAAGAAAGTGACCATTTTTCAAGTAAATTTAGTGGAGTGAGCACTCTTACATTTACAATTCACATTCCCTCATCCATCCTTTTTAACTTGTTAATGATACAGAATTGGGTGCAGATGTAACAAAACCTGTCAGCAACAGCAAGGTGTCCTAAGGAAAGTCTTGCCTATTATCACAGCTGTCTAGATGAAGGTCGCTGACATTGCTAACACCTCTGACTTTTATAATCAATTTCCAGCACTTACAGAGGTAAAAATACCACTAGCTTTGAATACATTCAGAAAGAAAGAAATTCTTCTCAATTAATTTTAAGCTTGCTCTCTCTGATAGCCAAAACACGAAACATGAGGCAACCTTACAAGCCAAATATTGGCGAGATTGGTTTCTGGCAGCCAATGCCATATTCTGTTTGTATATAAACAATTGTAGTTTATCCATCTCTTCAAAATAACTGCAGTATGAATCATCGTAAGGACAGCAGCAGAGAAAACTGCAAAATACTTGTAGCTGAAGAAAAATTATAATTTAATTTTAAAAGCAACTATGAATATCAGACTATCGGCACTTTGCTAATACCATGTACCTATTTGAGAAATCTAGTATTTTTTGGATTAGTCTCTTGGAAGACCAAAGGGGTTAACCTATATTTTTACTGCTGGTAAAGGATGATGAAGCTCTTGCCGTACACTACACATTCACCCTGTGCCTGCTTTTTGGAACAGGACAGGAACAGATATTGCTGCCTTTTAAACTAGTCTTGTGCTGATTTTTAGCCAGCTGCAATATTCCACTGCCATAAGCGAGGATGAAGGGCTAAGGAAGAGATTTTCAAACAATTCTTTGTAAATGGACCACAAGTCCCGTCTGATTTATAAACTGTCAATGTGCTTGATGAGTCCAACAGCTGGGAAGCCCTGGATTTGACAGCACTGCCCTTACCTGATAGTTCAAAGTAATCATTTTGAGTTAATACAGGGCCTCAGAGAACACAAGGGTCTCTAACTTAAGACCTTCTAAAGACCTATATTTCAGTCAAAATTCTTGCTCCTGACAGTCCTTCTCATCTTCTGGCTCCTATTTCAAACCATCAGTCAGCTCTTGCTTTTCACAGAAGCTCACTGCTGTATGTTGTAATGTTTGCATCAAATACAATTGCCAAAGGCATTCCAATTTTCACTAATAATCATCATTAGAAGAAAAAAAATGGTTGTATTTTTGTCCAAAAAGAACCATTTCCTGATGTTTAGCATAGGCAGGATAATGGTCACAGGCAGCATCTTGGCGCAGCGGGCAAAACTAGTAGGTGGTAAATGAGAGTGCTGCAGAGGGGACAGATCTTCTTCCAAGGGGGAGAGGGGGCAGGATCTGCTAAAGGAGGCACCCTGATGGCAGGAGATTTATGCATCCACTCTTGTGTCTGTCTAGGAGGAGGGAATCATTATGCAAGGCCAGCTGCAGGGGTGTGCACTGCTGTCAGGAAAAATTAGAAGTCTAGCAATGAACTATAAAGAAGGGAGAAATGACAGAGTGAATGAAAACTCCACGATAAACCCATTTAGGCTCTCTTCTCCCTGGGATGAAAGATGAAGTCTAATCTCTTTGGCATATATCCTGGGCTGAGACTCAAACAAATATGCCTAGATAGGCTCAGGCACACGGCCCAGAATGTGCAATGACAAAGTCCACCCAAAGGATCTGTAACTGCACAGGGTATGGAGCAAGAGTCCTTTTTCTGCATGTTTAGTAAAGTTCTGGGGAAAGATCATAGCACACTAAGATGCTTTTGATCAGAAGAAATCTCTTCTTCTGTCAAATGCCTTCCTTGTGTAAATATCTTGGAAAGAAAGCTTTTCCATTAGAATACCTTTGGGAAGTGCGGGGGAAAGGGGTGGACATAGTGAAGGGATGACAAGACTATAAAACAGTGAAAAGCACCCAAACTAAAGTTCTGGTATTTCACTCTTATTTGATCGAAGGATAACTTTCCAATTTCATGTGGCATTCCTTTCCCGAAGAGAATTTCTGTCTCAGTTGGGCAGGTCTGCATAACTTCTTGTCCTGTTTAAGGTAGAGGCATTTTTTTTCTCCTTTGTTAATACACTCAGAGAAATGAAATATTCCAAATATTTCTTCATTGTGCTTGCTAATAAAAACAGCCAGGATCTTGGGTCATACTGGTATTGGATAGCAAGGTCATAGGGAAAGAAGGAGCAAGGAAAGCAGTGTTCTTTAATACATTCCCAAAGCCCCCTAGTTTCAATTCAAGCCCCAAGCCTAAGAGGGGAACTATTTAGTAATTTTTCCTTCTGCCTGTCCTGACCACTGTTAAAGCCTAGGGGCTAGTGAAACTCTTCCCGGAATGCTAATGTCCTGCAGGAAGCCAGAAGGTACAAAATGGGAGCTGTTTGGAGAACACTTTCCTGTGGAGAGAAGGGAGGGAGGGATGTACTTCAATACTTTATTGCAAGTTACACATAAGGACCCATGTTGTTATCCACATTTTTTACCAGGACAGAAGAAATAGATTTTTCTCAGCACACCAACATTGTAAATTCTACCACTGTATGTCCTTCAGTGTAAGCTCTTCGAGATACAGTTTCATGAGAAATGTTTGTTCACTTAAATGTGTGAGAATTAGGAGGAAAAAACCAAACCACAAGCAGTTCTACTGTAAAAGTCTTCCTTCCTACTGTACAAGCACATTTAGAAACATGGACATTTATTTAATTCTCTGAAAAATACCTAGAATTCATCCCTCTTTTTTTTAAGGACACTCTTCTATAACATTCTTCCCAGTGGCATCATCTAGCAAATATAAAAAAGATTTATGCTACTAGGTGTCAGATTAAGACACCACTGACCACATCATAACTACCTGGTGTGTTACACAAGCATGTATACCTGCATAGTGTGGGTCTAAGAGCTTAAAAAACTGCAAACAAGTTTGTGGGTTTCTTTTAAAAAAAGCACCCCAAGCCCCAAACTATGGAAGTTTGGTGACTTGAGACATTGTTTCATTAACACTGTTGATTGTTAATTTACACAGTGAAGTTGCAAATGGGGTATTGAAGAGAAGAATGTGGCCTTCTGATGAATTAAAGCAAAAGGAAGATACCTACATGCATGAAGGTTCAAAGAACCCTGAAGGCCACTGTTTGATCAAAGTTATGTGAAAAACCACAGAAATAAACCACAAGCTTTTACAGTGAGCAACAGAAATAAAACTGGCAAATTCCAAAACTACAAAGCTATATAATTGTCAAAGTGCAAACAATACTTCCTACAGCTACATGATTATGTTTCACTTCTTTTTTTCTAAGGAAAGTAAGGACAGGCAAATGTATAATTGTAATATCAATTCAGGAAAAACTATCATAGACAGATATCAAATACATTATGGGAAAGGGAAAAGGAACACAGTTATTTATCTGACTTGAAAATAGCACAATGTCAAGTTAATTTAAAATTCAATTTCAGTTTAAAGCATTACAAGGAAGAAAGAATCCTATGTATCATAGGTTGTAAATTGAAATCCTAGCAAGGTTTTTGTCTACCAACTAGCTGTGTATCAGCTATAAAGCCAGATTGCAGGTGCTCCTTTTAGGAGATTGGGCTGCAAGGCTCTTAGAAACAACATTCAGAGAAGTTTGTCATTTACTATCCCCAAGGGCATTTTATTTAAATTTTTTTTTATAGTCTGTTAGTTAATGGAAAGGTGGTATTACAATAACCCAGAGGTAACTTCTGCAAGGTACAGTACATCATGCAAAAGCACAGAGGGTCCAACCCTGTGGAAATCACCAAGGTGTATACTCACATAAACATATCTTTTACAAAAGCAAACAGGCAAACGCAGTTTGTCTGCAAAAACAGTTTTTAGGGTGACATGAAATAAATAAGTAAGTAAGTAAGTAAACAAATAAATAAACACATTGGACTTTTCTCACTCTTCTAGAAAATACACCTACACAAAAATGCTTCATTTAAACTCCACACAAAACCTTGAACACAATGGTTTGAGGAAAGAGGCAGGATACTCTTCCCAGTTTCCTGAGGCGAGGGGTAAACAAATCTGATAGAAAGGACATTTAATTCACTCCTAGATTACAAACTGAATGAAAGCCTACTCAGATTTGGTACATATTATAAAAAAAAGTGACTAAAGGACAACAACTGGACTTTTAGTTTCAGGAGTTTCCTGCAAGATGCACTGGCCAGTCTGATCAGAATGGCAAATTCTGCTTAGAAAGGCAGATTCTGCTCCTCTGCCATCAGCTGCTAACAACCAGCTGGTCAGCAGACAGAAAAGGGCTGGAAGGGCATGGAAAACCTCCACCAACAAAGGAAATAAATGTATATCTCTGACCTTCACTCCTCCAAAAGGAAGGCAAAGAAAAGCTGCCATTTACTGCAGCTGGGGCTATTTTTATTTAGTCACATAGGCCTTGAAACTCCTTGTACAAACACTGTGAAACCTCAAAACCTTGCTGAGAGAGCAGATGAACACCTCAGAAAGCTTTGGTTTTGTCAGACTGGAATTTAAGGTGTGTGCAATTGGTGCTCAGGAAAGGGTAATATCTGAGGACGTGAATTTATCTCCACTGACATAACCACAGCTGGGAACCAGTATGAACAGATTCCTCATGCTGATCCATTTCACTTCTCTTTGAAATGGAGGGATGTGGAAAACACTGTTAGAGGTAATAGAAAAGTGTTTCTTACTGCAATAATGGGTTTTATCCTGTCTTTGAAAACTACATAATTTTGTGTACATTTATAATATATACCCACTATATATAGTTACATTTTTCATAAAACAATAATTTCTAAAAATCCTGGAGGATTAACAAAAGCTAAGGAGTGAGGAATCTGATACAGCATGAGATGGAAATTAGACATTCTCCCCCATGTGTTTTTTTAAATACATCTGAGCCTCTTCCTGTTCCTACAGCAGTACATGAGACTGTAGTTACACCCTCCCCCTCAGCTTCCCATTTAAATCCTCACTATTTAAATGGTTTATTCACTTACCATGCATTTTTAGACCTACAGCTCTGAGGTAGATTTTTAAAAACTTTTGTTGGCACTTAATATGGAAACTACAACCATTATATAAATATTTATACACATGGCATTACAAAAATATACCATTTGCTTTGATGTACTGTTCTTTCTCTGCTTCCCACTCCAACAGAGAACACAAAGGAGGTTTAGCAACGATAAGGAATTGACACACATCTTCACTATGCAGTGCCACAGCCAAAAGGTTCAAGTCTGAATTATGCAGTGTCCCTTGCAGAATGGCCAAAACAAGCCTCAGCATTGCTTAAATTTCTGTGGAAACTAGGAATCATTGCCGTTTAAAAAAAAAAAAAAATCAGCAAAATAATCCAAATTTAAAACCAGGCTGCATCTGTTACTAGGAAAACCAGGCAACAGCATAGGGATGTTGCACACAAGATGATACAATACTTGCTTTCTTTCCAAGCTGTCCCTGACACAGCATGTGACTCTAATCCAATGCTACTTTTTAGTAAAAGTTTTTTTGGTTGCCAGATGTTGCACAACACAAATAAGGAGGACTGGAAGCTGAAAATGCCAGCTACTCCCAGGTATAACCTGAAACAAACTAAAGCAGCCTGAGACTGGGATACTCCTCACATGATGGAGGGAGCCTTCTGTGCAGGACTTGAGGTTTCACTTTCTTGCCAGTTGGATGAAGTTTGGGAATTCAAGGTTTACGGCATTCTGTAGCACTGTTTGACATCATTTGATTGCAATATGGGCCAAAACGTCTTTCAAAGGTGATCAGATGCAGACACAACACAGAGTGTGAGTGTTTTCATACGAAGGCTCACAATACAAGGAGGGTTCGGTAGTGGGATAAAATGCCACTACCAAACACATAAGAGCAAACACATAAGAGCAAACAGTGGTGCAGCAGAGGAGCACAAGCAGCCCAAGACTTAGCATTTAATTTTCAATCCTTTCATCTCTAAAAACTAAAGAGATTGTTTTTAAATGTTTCAATCTGCCCCTTACATTTGGTTTGCACACCAAAGTGATAAAAAAAGCTTCAAATGTTCCAATATTATGCAAAAAAAAGTTTTTAAAATTGTCTTCAAATTGGAAGTACTTCAGAAAAAAAGAAAATATATATATTAGAAAACCCAAATATATAATCAAGTTCTTTGAAGTCACTTTCTGTTCCAGTAAGACATTTACACTAATTGGTGAGCTCCTCATTTAGTCTTTTCAGGCATGGATCATTTCTAAATGACTGAGATTTAGGATACACTATTTTAATACTGATGGTGTACTTAATGAGATCTGATTTTTAATAAGATTCTAGTCATTAATATTAGAGAAAGGCTTTGACTTAGAGTTATATTTTTACCAAAAAAAGGAAGGTAGATAGGTAAGTAGCTGTATATCATTAAGTGAGCCTGTTCAGATCATTATAATAACATTTCTTATTCTATTTTATATACCATTACATGGTATAGGTGAAATTAACAAAAAATGTATCAATCTTTGATACTAGCACAAAAAGCCTCCAGGTCCATTTCCCATTCTCAGTACATACACATAACTTCCAGTAAACGGATGCTATAGAGGGTAAACACAAGTAACTTGTGATTAACTTAACCAGATCTAATTTGGCCAGCAAAAACCTCAGCTACTTCTTGTTTATTGACCACTACCAGAAAAACAACAATTCAACATCTACGTCAGGACTGATATTCTAATTTTAGTATTAACACTTTTTATTACATATCTTGCCTTATCTTAAAATACATAATTATGAAAAATAATCGTGATCACATATGTATAGGTGTCAATAACCACTATAAAAATACTGCTGCTTCATTTTTGCAAAGAAGTATATATAGAGCTACTGTAGGTTCCAAGTAGGACTGCAAAGACTCCATATGTTAGACTATACACAGCCTAAGCAAATGCTGAGGCACATCATCTTTTAGCAGTATAGTGATTTCAGTCTTGTGCTGATTTTCCTACAGAAATACAACCAATTAGTATTCAATTTTGAACCATACCAGAAACACTCCTTCAATAGATGCATGTGCCTTGATCATTTACAGCAGCTCTTCTAAAGCGGCTAATCTGAAAAAAATTGAACAGATGCTTTATTCCTGCATCATTCCTGAGTTTATTGCAGCTTCGGTTTCTGTGCACTTCCCTCCTTCACTTGGGCCCTCCCCAGGTCATCTAGGCCTCCCAAATAAGGGAGGAATCCTTGACCCACATTTGGAGGATGAGTTTGTGGTGGGCTTCTGGGGTTTAGAGCAGCCAGCCCAAGATCACCTGCACCACTGCTCCCTCCAGGCTGATGACACTGAGGTCTCTATATAAAGCACTGTTTGTTCAGAATGACAACAATACAAAGAGAAGCCTGGTCATATCAGGGAGTTAACAGATCTGCACGGCTCACAAGGAGTCATGTGTCTCCTGCATGAAAACCCGGGAAGGGTTTCCCTGCCTGCTCAGCTGTGAATTGAGACTGTGTCTGGGAGCTGCCATTTGCTACAGTTTGAAGTGCTTTTTCCACATTTTACATAAGGACAGGAAATATCTGTGATTCCTCGCTAGGAAAAACTGTCTTCAGAACCTACAGAGGTATTTTATCACTTCACCTATTCAGCCTGGAGCACAAAGCCCAAGAGAGCTTAGAAAGAAATGCACATGCAGTCAGTCAATATTACAACCACTGACGATGCTGTGTATTTCCAAAGCACCTGCTATTGTCCATGTTGATTTCACCTGCTACTCTGGCTGAGAGAACCCCTGTTCTATATCTATAACCCAACTGTTCCTGCAGAGACAAGTGAAAGAGAAATGTAGACAGAGTTCTGTACATTCCTCACAGAGTCTTCAAAGAATTTTCCACAGATTTAGCTAAATGAGTACCTAGTTAACTCACTATCTCCACCTTAACTTTCTTATAAATAAGACACAAAGGCTAAAAAGAACTTTTACTCCCACCAGAAAACCTCCTATGTGCCCAGAGCTTGTGTTGGTGCTAGTTACCAATAAATTCTTGCAACTACACTGCAAGCCAGTCTGAAGAGAAGGTGTCCTTCTCTTGCCAGGTATTAATCAGTTCACAAATATTGTGTGCCCAGGAGAGAGAAACTTAAGGTACAGGATTAGTGCCAGGATAAACTTATTATGCCTGCACATTGTTATTCCAGTTCAAACACTCTCACTTAATCTAGTTCTGAAATGTATTCACTCCAGTTAGAGAGTAAATACTATTGTAATGAATGCTAATAAATAGACTCCAAATAAATAAGAATGAGATTTTTTTGGTCTTTGACGGGAAATATTACAGGGGACTTACGTGCAGACAGTGGCCATTTCCGGAATCCATCACTGTCACTTAACATACGACTCTCTTGTAATGCTGTGTTACCAGACAGAAAGTCAAATAATCTCTTTTGCTTTGATGAAAGCATGAGGAAGTAACTCAGATAAAAGCAGAGAGTAATCTGTTTAAACAGCTTGGGTCCGAAGTTGAAAATTAAACAAAATCAGTAACAAATACAGGCCTGCTGCAGGAGAATCTGCCTGAAACATGACATTAAAAAAGGATGAAATGCTAGTACAAAAATATTTCATGCCAGAATATTCTATATATGAAGTTGCATAGACCCTCAACTATTTGAATTTACATGTGTTTATTCATGTATAATTTGACACAATGTCCATTGTTTGCTAGTAATGATATAGTAAAAGAAGTTTTTGGCTAATCTAGAGGTAATGAAGAACATCAGAGTAAATTGATATTTATTAGAACAAAGAAAGAAAACAGTTAGTGAAAGCTCTCACTCTGTTCCCACTATTTAGGCTCCAATCTTTGGGAACACATTTCTGGCACATACCTATTCAGGTCAGGTTTTTATCTGAGTAAGCGATGTGTTCAGAGGGAGCACAAACACGCCCGCATCTTGCTGTCACAAAATGATTTTTAAAGAACTGGTCATTCACATCTTTGGGAAGATACGTTCAACAAGTACTTTCTGCCTTTTTAAGGGAAAAATCAAATATGTGCAACTTATGTTTGCAAGGTAGAAGAGAGAATTCCTTCCCGCTCTATGCACGGAAGATTTAGCACAAATATCTACACAGAAGACAACAGAAATGTTGACAAAACAGGTTAAAATTTAATCTGTATTTGGATCACTATAACACATCCCTTCAATGCCTCAATAGTCAAAGGCGTGAAAAGAGCTGCAAAAGGAGTAAACATGTTGCCTTTAGTTGATAAATTCAAGTATTCATGACAAAAAGCAAAGCCTAAAATCATCATTGCAGGTTTCAGAGAAAAAATATTATATGTGCATGAATATTTTCTAATGGACAACCTTCAAAAACCTCTCCATTAACCTGTCTGAGTTCTTCTGAGGTAAAAACAAACCCAGAAACCCCAAAGTACCTTTCAGTTTCCAAAAATATGTTTCCAAAATAGAGAGAAAGACCAGCAACAGTTCACGCTACCTTAGTGAGAGCAGGTAAATGTTTAGAAACATAACATCCAAATTTAGAGTGTGTCTGTGAACACAGAGCTTACTAAATTCCTTAAAAATGTAAAGGTATTGTCATCTTAACACAAAGCACATAGGACAAATCACCAACTTTATAACTGACTTCTTTCTAAAATCTGAGTGAAAATAGCTTTGCAGATTTTTACCGCTCTTCTCAGCAGTCCAAAACAATGCTCCTCAAGGAATTGAACTAATAATAAGGCCAAAATTTTCCAGAAGGAAGACAGAGGATGACAACATATTAGGCTGGCCAAAATAAATAGTTTCAGATTCTGAATCATCAAGTAGAATACTGTGAATGGTATTTTTATAATTCTGTAGCAAAAAAACCCCAACCCAAAATCACATTCCTTGAACAGTGTTTGGTCTTCCTAAATATTTAGAGAGGGACATTTTGAGCTGCAGTCCTGTGAGCAGAGTGACTTGGGGTCTTGTGATTCCATTTGTCACAGAACTCAAAGTGTTTGAACAAAACCCATGACACCCATCTGGTCAAGGGTTAAAGTAACCTTTAACAAGGAAGGAATCAGTCTTTGTGGTTCTTGGGATAGCTTCAGGCCTATAAAGAAACAATTGCATCATGCCCTAATTACTCCAGCTGACTCGATGCACAAACTGGGATCCCTCTGCAAGAATTTCAGAACATTTTGTCATACAGAAAATTAAGGTATTACACTATCTTTTCCAGATCTGATAAAGACTTTTTATGCAGAGATCATTTAAAGTAGAACCACTATAAAGAGAGAGGAGCAATGGACATGACAAAAATATGCAGAGGACAGGACACATGGAGAACAGCTTTCAGTTATAACATTGGATTGTCGCATATGACTCTCAAAAATGATAGCACTATACTCCTACTGCTCTATTTTCTCCTGGAAATTAATCTAAGTTATTTCACTGAAGATAAGATTTGTTATTTAGCCTCATTAAGTAATACCACAGTTATCCTTGCCTCCTTGTAAAACTGAGCAATATTTGCATCAGATGATCTATATAGTTTCCCAACTTTCCTGTGAGGAACAGTATTTTATTGTTCAATTTGATTTCTCCATAATATGTATCTCCATCTTCAGTAGTGATGTATAAAGAGTTTTGATCAAGCAGTTTAATATTGGGGGAAAAGAAACTTGTATTTTATAGGGAATACATACATAATAAGGACAGAAACATACAATACAAGATTATAAGAAAAAGCTGCAGTTTCCTATATCCATATGCATCTCTTTATATGTATTTTTCCTGTCTGCGAACATGTACATTACAGATATGCTGGGAGTAGCAACAGTAACTCTGTAGGGTTGTATCTTTTTCTCACTGTGTATGTATTCCTGGAATTCAATCAGTTACAAGGACAGGCAAACATCTATGACACTGGCAGGTAGCTGTTCATTTTTCAGGCAAGGCATATATTGCTGACTAATTTAACGCCAAAATAAAGTCATAAGGTATATATATTAATTCAATATAAACGGAGATTGGGAAGCACTTACAATAAAGTGGTACATTATAACATAAACCACTGTTTTTGTTTCCACACTGGGCTGTAAAGCGAAGCAGCCAACTAGCAGGGATGTCCTCTCAGCAGTTCTGGCTAATGGGCTTCATTTCCAACACAAGGGCAAAGCTGCTGACAGGGAGGGCAAATGCTGCAGCTCACTCCACTGCATCTGCTTGAGTCTGGGAGTCAGAGCCTTATGTAGAAGGTTGGATTCAGGACTTCAGCAAAAAGCAAAGGCAAAAAGCACTGAAGCACATTTCCAACCTTGACTGCTAGCCCTACATCTGCAACAACAAAATCCCTTCTCCCCATTCCCAGTTCACTATCTGGGGGACTTTTCTATGCTTTGGCATTATTGCAAAGTTTTCATTCCAATTCTGTGCACAAAGACCATCCCATGATGTATTTACTTTCTTACCAACCTAAAAAGATATTGCATGTCTACTTGCTCATTTCAAACCACCTTCCCCTCATTTACAGCCCAATTCTGCTATAGGCTCTGGGCAAGTGCACTGTGCTTATGCCTTTGAGATACTCCTCCTGGGCAAACATGTTTATTTATGGATTGCAATGCAATCCTGTATCATGGAGGTAAACAAAGGAACAACCCACTCCCTTCTGCAAAGGCACCCAAAGACCTAAATTTAGTTCCTTGTCATGGGAAACTGTCAGCAGTTAAACTATCCATCTTTATCACAATATTTCAACAGTAGGCTTCTTTTTTTATAAGAGGATGAAAATAAATCTACTAGCAACTATTATTTTGATGTATCTGAACATAGGAACTGGCAGATGGAGCACAGAGTATCTATTCAGCCAGAGTACTGAACTCAATATTCCTGTGGTCAGAAATTCTTGGACTCATCTCAACTTCTACCTTGGTTAAATTTCTCTTTTGGCTTCTCCATCATGACTATGGGGCAGGAAGCAAATGCATTTGCTTCCCCAGGGAGGTATAGAGTACAGCTGCTCCTTGGTGACATGCAAGAGGAAACCTTGGGCCTTTTTGTTTCTCCCCGTTCAATCTCAGGCCAGACACACAGGTCACCCTATGTACACCAGATTTTAAGTGGAGGTCATCAGTTTGTCTGAAGCACATAATTAAATTTGTTTTACAAGCTTGTCTAGGCAGTAAGTAATTAAATATCACTTCTCAGACTGAGATTTTAATTGTCCTGAGTTACCTGACAATAGGAATTTTTTCAGTCTGTTCACTCTCAAGCAAATGTGAAATTCCAGAGAAGCTGCCATTGATAATTCTACAAGAACTACAAAGCAACATGAAGTGTTCAACTACCAATAGCTTTAAGACAATAATTATTAAGTATTCCTAACACAAGTTCCAAATGAGTATACAGATTTTCATCAGCTTTTTGGCAATCACAATGTTAAAACACAAACAAGGAGCATTATGCCTTTGTATTTATGATACCCACTATAAATTTTGAGGCAGATCTGAACTACAGTTTTAAATCAAAATCCATTTTTTTCAAGTCAGAACTAATCTGAATTACAATAAGAATATCTGTAGATACTTTCCTAATTTGGAAAACTCATTAACTGTTCGGTTATGAAGAATTATGAAGCCTTATTCCAAGTATTATTTTCAATTATTCCTACAGTTTCACAATATACTAAGAAGCCTCTTGAATTCACAAAAGTTTACAAACTCTCTGAAGGAGCCAGTACCACACAAACATGTCAGATGTGGGACAGAACTATTTTCGGGACCTGAAATGCAGCATACAAACCAGGCAGGTATGTACCTGCCTCCACTGTAATGGTAATTTAACAGCCACACCCTTGCAAAGTCCAGTTAAAGGACATATCCCTGTTTTCAAAACTTTAGAATGCAGTCTATTTTTCTCTGCAGTACCCTGTATGTTTCCATAACTAGCAGACAGCCCACATTAGGTTTTGGAGAAAAGAGCAGATACTTGAGCTTGCTTTTGTGCAGTCAGATACAGATCACATACAGATATGGCTTCCTACTGATAAACAGGGGCAGGGCTGCATTCTAAGCCAGTAGGTTCTGTTACTCACTCACACAACTGCCCCAAATTTCTTTCAAGCCATGGTAACTGTTCCCAAACTCCCTAAGCCAAAGCAGGGTGGGGAAAGAAAAAAATCTGTCTCTCTGTGCAGTTACCCCGCATTAACATGGTTAAGACATAAACTAAAGGCATCACATTTTAGAGTTATCCCTTCATGGTGCTTTGGGAAGATCATTTCTTGCCTTTGACTTGGATATCAGCTAGAAACAATGATACAGAGTGCTTCCTCACACAGAAATATACCAGAACAACCAGACCAGTGCATATTTGCAGAAGACAAAGGCAGAGTTAGAGGGGCTCCTCAGGATTTACTAATGAGATAAAAACTAACTAGATGCTACAAAATTACCTTGCTCCTTCTCCAAATATTAAACTACTGAAAATACCCACATGTTCTGAAAATAGCCACAGAATTAAAAAATATATGTGGGCAACAATGTCAGTAAGATTTGTATCAACAGACCTTTAGACACAGAGTCACAGAATCACAGAATATGCTGAATTGGAAGGGACCCACGAGAACCATCGAGTCCAACACTCCTTCACAGGACTATCATGAAGAGTCACACGAGATTAAATAGCCTAGCAGTTAAACATGCAAAATAGATGTAGAAGGATATGATTAAGGCCAAACATCATCTCACAATATTAAAAACTACAAGTTCATCCGAAGACAGATGTGCAGAAGGGGGCTTTCCATGCAGCTACAATTTGAAATCTGTGTCACAAGTTGAAGTACAAAGAGCTCATTAGAGTCATAGAATGGTTTGGGTTGGAAGGGGACCTCAGAGATCATCTAGTTCCAACCCCCTGCCATGGGCAGGGACACCTTCAACTAGACTGTGTTGCTCAGAGCTTCATCCAATTCAGCCTTGAACACCTCCAGGGATGGGGAATCCACAGCTTCCCTGGGCAACCTGTTCCAGTGCCTCATCATCCTCACAGTAAAGATTTTTTTCCTAATATCTACTCTAAACCTACTCTCTTTCAATTTGAATGCATTCCCTCTTGTTCTGTCACTACATGCTCTTGTAAACAGTCTTGCTCTATCTCTCCTGTAAGTTCTCTTCAGGTACCGGAAGATTGTAATAAGGTCACCCCGAAGCCTTTCTCTTTTCCAGGCTGAACAATCCCAATTTCCCTCAGCCTTTCCTCATAGGAGAGGTGCTCTATCCCTCTGATTAACTTTGTGGCCCTGGTCTGGACTTACTCCAACAGAATAATTAGAAGAACATACAACTAGGTCCATCAAGAGCTAGTGAAAGTCCCAATGCAACCTCTGATCCATCATCATGGTTAGGTTTCGCGAACGAAGATTTGGGAAGGCTCTATCCACATTTGATACAGGCACGCTGGTGGCTTATGAGGCCAATCCGTGACAGACATATCCGATTGCAAAAGGCACAGCAGAAAGACTCCTTAGATGGTGTATTCTGCAACACAGGGTTCTTTCTGCGTTGCCTTTTTTCCTCGAGAGTGATCCTGCGTGTGTTCTCGAAGGAGACAGCTGCGTGTCTCCAGGCCTCCCGATTTGAGGCCAGAGTAGACCAGTTATGGTGATCAATATGGCCAAGGCTGAGATGTTGTTTCAGGGAGTCCTTGTATCTTTTCTTCGGGGCTCCTCTCATGCGGCAGCCGGAGGCAAGTTCACCATAAAGTAAGATCTTAGGGAGGCGGTGGTCCTTCATCCTAGAGACGTGTCCTGCCCAGCGCAGCTGTGTTCTCAGTAACATGGCCTCAATGCTTGTGACTGCTGCTTGTTCTAGAACAGATGTATTGGTCACATAGTCTGACCAGTGGATGTTTAAGATTGTACGGAGGCAGCGTTGATGGAAGCGTTCGAGGAGACGTAGGTGGTGGTGGTACATGACCCATGATTCGGAACCATACAAGAGAGTAGACAATGCTATCGCTCTGTAAACACTGATCTTGGTGCTTTTTTTCAAATGTTTATTACGCCACACTCTTTTATGGAGTTTTCCAAAAGCACTGTATGCCTTTGCTAACCTGTTGTCTATCTCTCCGTCGATCTTACCATCTGAGGAGATGAGGCTACCTAGGTAAGTAAACTGTTGGACTGATTTTAGCTCTGATTGGCCAATGGTGATGTGGGGATAATGGGGGACTTCCTGAGGTGCAGGTTGATGGAGGACCTCTGTCTTCTTTAAACTGACTTCCAGCCCAAAGAGCTCAGCAGCGTCTGCAAAGCAGGATGTTAAACGCTGCAGAGCTGCTTCTGTGTGGGCAACAAGGGCGGCGGAGTCAGCATAAAGCAGCTCCCAGACAAGATGGTTTAAGGTCTTGGTGTGGGCCTTCAGTCGCCTTAGATTGAATAGACTTCCATCAGTACGGTATCCAATGTAGATACCGTCCTGATCATCGAGGTCTGCTGTGGCCCTTTGGAGCATCATGCTAAAGAAGACTGTGAATAGGGTAGGAGCGAGAATGCAGCCTTGTTTCACACCATTCTTAATTAAAAAGGGCTCAGAAAGTGTGTTGCCATATCTGACTTGGCCGTGCTGATCCTCATGGAGTGAGATGATAATTTTAAGGAACTTGGGGGGACAACCTAAACGTTCCAAAATCTGCCACAGACCTTTTCTGCTCACAGTATCAAAAGCCTTGGTGAGGTCGACAAAGGTTACAGAGACCTTTGTTCTGTTCCCTATACTTCTCTTGCAGTTGTCTGAGAACAAACACCATGTCTGTGGTGCTCCTGTTGTCTCTGAAACCACACTGACTTTCAGGAAGGATTCCTTCTGCAATAGCGAGTATTAGTCTGTTCAAAAGTATTCTTGCCAGGATTTTGCCAGCAATGGAGAGCAGAGTAATACCATGGTAGTTTGAGCAATCAGATTTAATACCTTTCTTCTTATACAAGGTGATGATGACTGCATCACGAAGGTCAGATGGTAGTTCACCGAGCTCCCAACAGCGCACCACAAACTCGTGAAATTTGGTGTGGAGTGCAAGACCCCCATGTTTCCAGACTTCGGGTGGAATTCCATCAACCCCAGCTGCCTTGCCAATTTTCACCTGCTGTATGGCCTTGAGGGTTTCTCCTAAAGTGGAGGCAGTATCCTATTCATACTTTACTGGTTGTTGTGTGATGGACTGAATTGCTGAGTCTTGGACTACACGGTTGGTACTGACAAGAGTCTGAAAGTGTTCAGACCATCAATTCAGAATGGAGGTTTTATCTGTTAGAAGGGTTTGACCATCAGCACTGAGTAGATGGCTTTGTACCTGGTATGTAGGCCCATATGCTGTTTTCAAGGCCTCATAGAAACCTTTGTGATCAACTGTATCTGTGCATAATTGAGTTTTTTCAGCTAGAGCGATCCACCACGTGTTCTGGATGTCACGGAGTTTCTGCTGGAGCTTGCTGCATGCGAGACTAAAGGTTGTTTTTCTTGCGTGACAGGATGGCAGTGCAAGGTGTGCTTGGTGGGCGGTTCTCTTCTTCCTCAGCAAGACTTGGATTTCTTGGTTGTTTTCGTCAAACCAGTCCTTGTTCTTCTTGAGGGAGAACCCTAAGGATTCTTCAGAGGATTGCAGGATGCTGTTTTTAATATGGTGCCAAATTGTTTCAGGAGAGGAATCTGCAGAAACTGTGGGAAGGTTTTCGAGCCTAGTTTGAAGGTTTGCCTGGAATCTGTCTCTTACTGTGGCCGATTGGAGATTGTTAACTTGGAGTCTTCTCCTTGGGATGCTGCCCCGTTTTGGTTTGAATTTGAGCTTGAAGTTGAGTTAACAGCGCACAAGCCGATGGTCTGTTTGGCATTCTGCATTGGGCGTCACGCGGGTATGGTGGACATCGCGAACATCTCTCTGTCGCACCAAGACATAATCAACGAGGTGCCAATGCTTAGAACGGGGGTGCATCCAGGTTGTCTTCAGACTATCTTTCTGCTGAAAGATAGTATTAGTGATGGTGAGCTGTTGCTCTGCCCAGAATTCTAGCAGAAGTCGACCATTATCGTTGCAGTTTCCAACACCATGCTTGCCTAATACTCCTTCCCAGGCTTCAAAATTCTTGCCTACTCTGGTGTTGAAATCACCAAGGATAATGATCTTATCGTCTGCAGGAACCTTTTGGGTAAGGAGGCGCAGGTCAGTGTAAAATTTATCTTTTTCAGCAGGGTCAGCTTGGAGAGTTGGGGTGTATATACTAAAGATGACAACGTGTTGGTTGTTGTTTAGTGGAAGGCGTAGGGAGATAATGCGATCAGAGTGACCTGTCGGCAGATTTTCGAGTTTAGGAACAATGGAATTTTTGATCATGAAGCCGACTCCTGAGAGGTGTTTTTCGGTTCTGGGCTTGCCTGACCAAAAGAGTGTGCAACCGACACTATGTTCTCTGAGGTTGCCTTCTTCATGAAGGCGAACTTCACTGAGGGCAGCAATGTCGATGTTGAGACAAGCCAGCTCATGGGCAATTAGGGCAGACCGACGCTCAGGACGTCCGCTATCCACAGAATTGAGCATGGTTCTGATGTTCCAACATGCTAGAGTTAATTTAGGTACACCTTTGGAGGCAGGTGCGTGTCTTTGTCTTTTGATCTTTGTGCGACCGCATTGGAAGAAGATGCCCGTTGGCCTGCGGTTAACCAACTGGGTGAAAGTGGAGATGAGCTTTGTTTAGGCCACCTTTTCTAGGCCCCTCTCCGAGTGGAGCAAGCAGTGCTGTCCTTGGAAAGGCTGCTTGGTCGTTCAGGGTGCTGCCCCAAGAGACTGTCATCTCCAGTCAGTCTCAAATGACCAATATCCTGAACTGCCTGGATGCAGGGTTGGGTCTGTGGCTGCCAGTGCACCTTTCACCTGCCGTTTCGACCCTCGCCCGTTGCTACAGGACTTTTTGCATGTGGGTAGAGCCTTCAAGTCTGCGCAATGGATTTTTTAGGTGAGACACAGTGTGCGCGGAACTGAACCCACCCTTTAATCTGCCAGGGCCGAGCGAGCTTGGACGGTGGCAGTGAGGTAGGTTTGATTAGAGTGACCTTCTCTTAGATGGATGGCCTTACAGGGCTAAGTGAGCTCCATCTGCCCGGGTTTGGGATTGGAGTTGTCCTTCTCCTAGGATGACTGCCAGGAGGCTAATGAGCTCATCCTGCCCAAGAATGTATTAAATCTGGTCCTACAGTTTTGATCTGTCTGGCATGGGTGACCCTACTGGAGGCATGTACCACATAGCTCACAACCACACAGGGGTACAGAGACTATGTTCCTATTAGAACGCTTTGGGTAAGTCTTTCATTTCCTGCATTATTATCACCTATCTATAAACAAACTGAAGGAGGTACCCAGGAACAACCCTTTGTCCTGTCCACCATTTCAGGATGTAACAGAGCAAAGCAAGTATATCCAGAACATGCAGAACCTGATCCACTTAACCCCTAAATCTTCAGTTGTCAGAAGCTGGGGAGCATATGGCAGGTGTATGGTGTATAGAGGGATCATTCATATAACTTCCGGTTCCTGTGCTTGTCCTCACAGTTAGTTACCCTATGTAGAGTGTGTGTGTAATCTTAAATAATCTATTAAAACCCCACCACAGACTCATGAGACATCATCTCCCAGGCACCTGTCACCTATTTAACTGAGGCAGTTTATCCAATACCTGTTGCTCAAACTACCTTCTGTTCAATAGTGGAGCTTAGTAATTGTGATGGGTGGTGGACTGAAAACCCCAAAATTAAATTCACATAATCCCTCAGAAAGAAGTGACAAATCTGCATGGACACTGTTAAGCTGTAACAAGTGATTCCAATAATGAGTGTATGTTTACCATGTAATTACTGTTTTTCTAAATCTCAAAGGAGCAGTATGTGAAGTATTACATAAAGTATGAATGCAGTTTAAAAAAATTATCTGAGTGCATACTGAGTTATGAGCCCCTAAAAATTCTTACTTACATTTCAAATATGTCTATTTGAGTTAACCATCTTATATCACAATAAACCAAATCATTATGGACCACTGAGTATAAAAAAAAAGCAATCTGTTTAATTATTTTTTATTATGACAATTATAATAATTTCTTTCATGCAGCATGCAACCAGTTGTGCAGGCTATGATCTGAATAAGAAACAGCATCAGCTGAACTACTGATGTAACAATATGCATCTGTAATTCTACACACTCATGCTCTGGGCTTCAGGTATTGTATAAGATACATTTGAAATTGCAGCCCTGAAGATGGTTCAAGCTCACCATCAGCTTAAGTGACTTATTGATGATTATTAAGTATTCACTAGGATAAATATAAACACTCCCAGCTAGGTTTTCTACTTGCTAATGCCAAACCACACACATGGCTTCTGCAGTTTCTGTATTTATAACTGCTTCTCTTTGAAGATTGTCTGAACTACCCTAAGAACTCAGGTAAAACTTTTGGGAACTTTTGAGAACCTACTCATCCTTCTGCCCTTCTACTAGACTTATAATGATAGTTAAGAGATTTCTAAGCACTCTCAGAAAGAGAACAGCCATGGCACCTCTTCTCCCTTGCCCAATCACTGGAGAAAAAATGTACGGAATGTATTTAAATAATGCAGTTGGAACTTTTTATGAGTAAAACCCCCTTCATCATCTTGAATTGCTCATTTGTAACAAGTTACTTGTTCAACACTGGCTAAAATAAAGTTTATCTACTTACAAAGAACTGATCGAGTCAGAACTCCTTGAATTCTGTTGCGCTACTGCTAATATCTTATTGTTAATTCAGCATGTTAAGAGAAAGGAAGCTGATTTTAATTCATTTAACAGAACCCCAAAGACTAGATTGTTCTTTATGAACAAATGTTTCAAAGATTTTCTGCCAGTGCGGTTTCCTCTCCAGCTGGGAATAAAGTTTTCTCCCCTCTTAATACAAGTCAATCATTCTCTACCTCAAATTCATCTTTGAAGTTTCCAGTGATCTCAATGTTCCTTTTATGAACACAGATTTCTTTTTAGTACATTGGAATTCCTTTCTATTACAGGACTCTTTAATTCATATTTGTTGATTAAGTTTCATATGACAAGTACTAAAAATACTGGGAATGATGGATGACAGCTATACACACATGATGGTCAAAGAATGTTGTTCTGGAACTTTCAAGAAGATAGCTGCGTTCTGCGGTTGCATAATACCTATCCCTCTTGGACTTTGGATACTGTACACTGTGTTGTGAGGTGATATGTGATATTTTCACAAAATCCTCTGAAAGGTGATGGCTGCAAGGAAAGTTGTTTGACACCAGTAAAAGAGAACAACAGTGTACTATTCCACACAACAATCATTTAACCTCACAAACTAAAAGAGCAAAGTAATTAACTTCCATAAAGCAAAGCACTGCAGGCCTAATAGTAATCTTGCCTCTGAAATTCAATTTTAACAAGAGAAATTGGAAGAGTGCCAGTATCTTGTTTTATACTACAAAAGTACTATCAGAGATACCTTTTGTCATAAACAACCAGTCTGATTAACAGCGTAACGGGTCAGAGTGCTCTTCACTGTGTCTAGCCTCATCATCCTGAGTCCTTACATACTCTCTCCAAGCTTTCCTCTCAGAAGAGTAAGTTTGCTGTATTTTAATCTGATATTAGTCTTCAAGCATAAATAATACATGGAGAGAAGCTAAAATGTCTCATTGATTAAAATTCAACACTGTGAGCTTGTCACATTTCAGTGTGCAAATTGCTTCTGTCTGGGCTGCATTCAGAAGTCAGTCATTTAAATACATGTACACACTTCCTTGGTATCACAGCTGAACTACAGATCAGAATCAGAAGAGATTTTTCCCTACAATGAATTTGTGAGTAATGATGTATCTGGTCAACTGATTACCTAACAAGATGACTGTATTACATGATGGGGCTGCCTTCACACAGCTGTGAAGAACTCAGACAAGTCTTGGGTTGAAAGCTACCCCTTAGATTTCTACCATGGTTTGTAGCACTTTAACTATAGCTATAGTCCTCAGAGAGCCCAAGAAATCAGCAAGGTGGAAGGCCGTGGATACCAAATTTGCATAGTAATAGCTTTTTACATGTTTACAAGCAATTCTTAAAAACCAAACGCATCTAGGTAGTTTCCTTGAAAAGCAAACACAAAAGTCAGCTCTAGTAAGAACGAGGATTAACTATTTGACCTCACATATTTATGGTTAGTACCGCAGAGACTACATAAAATGCAAAGGTGGTCAGGGAATTACGCCGTGTGTTGCTGTGCTACATGCTCAAAATGTTTGGATTTCAAAGTTATAAAACAGTGTTCAAAGATTGAAAATGTTCCCCTTGAAAGCAGTGGTCAGACTTGCATAGCACCTTTAGAGGAAAAGGATGTCAGAGAATGCATACATTTGTCCTGGCAGGGTAAACCATTTCTTTAAAGCCATCTCAGAAGGACAAATTATTTCAAAGTGACTTCTGCTGTTTGAGAGCAATATGGTCATAAAAGCTCTTCCTTTAGGAGTTTGTTTTTATTTGCAGGTCAGATAACCAGATTATTTTCTAGACTCAGAAGGTGTCCAATGAACTCAATAGCATATTGAGCCAAAAGCTCAACAGAAGAAATATAGTCCTACCTTGACCAGAATCATATTGAAATATACCAGTATGTGAAGAAGAAACTTCTCTTAGGAAGGCACACTGATTGAAACATGATAATGGAAGTAACAGCATTAATGGCCACCAGCAAGAGAAATGGGAGAAAACATTCATCCATTACCAGAGTTTTTTCAGTTTACTAGTGCTGGGACCAAATCTTTTCTTCCTTGCTCTATAAATTAGGAGCAACTGGTATTATCTTAAACTGGTGAACATGAGGCAAAGATTAGTAAGGTCTTCATTCTTATCTTGTAAAAAACAAAAAAACCACCACACAATCACACAGCAATAGCAAAGAACCATAGGATGCAGTTCTTCTAAGAATGAAGGTTATTAAAACTAAATTATGCTTGAAGCATTATTTTCTGTGCCTCAATCTTTAAAAAATGCATGCTTTTGTTTTTTTAAATTTTATTTCATGCTGCCAACTGACAGTTTTACAGAAAAATATGGCACCTCCAGAGACAACTTTCCAAATGAGAATTTTAAACAACATTTATTTGACTTGTTATAAAATTTGTAATTTCGTTATCATTACATGCTTATGTAATGAAAGGAGGAAAGGCCACTCAAAACAGAATTAATCACTAGATCTGTTTAGGGAAAAATCTAACATATATAATACCTGTAGTTCAAATATACATATATACATAAACCCAAAAGCAAACTAACAGAAAAAGGGCAGACAAATGTCTGCTGCTAATTTCAGATTATACATGACACATTCTGGCGTGTGCATCATACTGATACGCACAACAGTTTCATGTTTATCCATTTAGCTGTATGCAATGGGTGACAGTGCAGAAAGCAAGAACCATTTCAGAGAGGCAAATTGCATGGAAATAGTCTTTTCCAATTGCCTGGGATTTTCCAAGGGTGAAGGCCACACACTCTGACAGAGAGCTATGACGAAGGCAGTGCACGTGTGCTTCATTGACCCAGATTATTAAGATAATTATATAGTAGCTATTTCAACATTTTCAATGATAAATAACCTGGTTTTTCTGCACTACTAGAAAATACTAAGATGTTACCAGAAAAAACAAAATACAATGGTAAGTAACCTCACAGTAAACTGACAAACCATATAGCTATAAAGGGGTTTTGGCAAGCAACTGTCACCTCCATAACTTTATCTGCATTGCCAGTCATCAACATACAAATCAAAGATACCTGAAAAGAATTAGAGTAATTTGCAGGAGATGAGCGTATGCCTCTGCTGGAGCTCATGGGAATGACCTGAATCTGTCTCACTTTACAGGAAATGACAAAACTTGAAAAAAGGTATTAATTTAATTTTTATTTGTAAATCCTTCTTACATGTTGCACAATTTCTATCAGGACTAAACAATACTTTGTTTCATGAAAGCTATATGTTTACATCTCTTCAAAACACCAAATGGTATCTAGCCTGCAAAATTATCATGGTTTATTCTGAGAGATCGGATCCTGCAGAAGGCAAGGACCTTAATGACTGACAGCAGTGCATGCAGCACTCCAGTGAAACTAGTCCTTTAATGGCAACACATTCCTCTAGTTTTCTAGAAGCTTCAAAACCTGTCTGACCTGAATTTATTTTATGGACCTGACAGAAAAGCCTTCCCCTCCCTCCACTCCTGTGAATAAGCAGAAAAATGCCTTCAATAATACAAGTATTTTAAACCCTGTCTTACATGTGAAGAAAGGTTAACATCAGCAGAAAGCACAGTTTTGAAACAGGACTTCAAATAGGGAATACAGCATACTATAACAAAAGGAAAGAAAACCAAAATCTCAGACAGCTTCTTACAAAACAAAAGAAAGTACTGCAAAGGCACTTTCAAGAGGTGAGCTAAAACATGCCCTTGCCCTTCCTAAAGTCATGAGGGAAGTCCATGACTGGGTGGCCAGACCTAGGCACATGAGTTTACCTCCAGAGGCAGTTGCAACTGTTATAGGACGTGATTTCCAGTAAGCAGCATGCTCTTTGCTGATATGAATACACAGTATTCACATATAATTTTGGTGAAGTTCTTGGTGAGATACCACAAAGACCAGTCTCCTAGCCCTAACATAATGCAGTGTGGGCATACAAGTCCAAACAGTTCATGCCTGGTGGCAGATGCCACCTCATACTGGCAATCCTACCCCTCTCCTGGATTTTGCAATTTCTGGAAAAAGATGGCCAGCATATTTCAGCCTACCAGGCTGTGAACTGTGATGAGGGGGATGTCGACTTTCATTTCCTTCAACCATCCCTGCTAAAGAAACATAGTTGACAGCTGGAGCAGTAACTTCTTAAATCAATTCAGCGTGAAATTCCAGAGCATTTCTCTTGGTGCCCTCTGAAACTTGATGGCTTTAATCTCCAGCTGCCTGATTTACTGTAAGTAGATGGGCAAGGTGGCCTGCTTGGTGTTGCCTCTTGCTATCTCTTTATACAGCAGTGTCCGCAGGAGACCAAGTATTCATTAGCTCCTGCCACAGTTAGTCAACAAATGCTTCCTGCTGTTTGCAAGAGGCTGGCTAGCTCTTTAATCTTTACTAGAAAAGAAGGATGATTAGCAAAACACCCTGTAAATATGCACAATTTAAGCATCTTTGTCACTGCCAGGTGAGGACCAGAAGTCCAGTCTAACTGGCAGCACGTGGCTAACACTGCTGCAGAATTTAGCATATTTCCCATAAAATACCTGGAAAGGTTTTCAGGCATTCCGATTGAGCTGCTGTACAACGTTAGAATAACGTGTAACCCTACTGGAATCTGAAGCAGTGTCTCACTGAAATATTTTTCAGCACAAGAGGTTCTGCCAAAGAAACAAACTATCACATCCCCAAAGTGATACATTTTCATTTTTTCTTCTCCCACAGAGAAACAGCAGACTTAACATTTTCCCTGAAATAATTTTTCCAAGTTTTGTTGACTTTAATTAACAGACCAAATGAGGTAAAAGATTTCTTTTTAAAAATCCATTTTACTGCAAGACATAGACATATATAGCAGTCAGTGACTTGTGAAAGCTGTTGCTGTGAGATACAGAATTACTGAGCTGAAGAATAATATTTGCCACAGTCCTGGCTTTAGTATTTGAGGATGAGGGATAACCTGTGTTGACTGTGGCTACACTTTGTATGACTAGGAAATAGGAATAGCTTCTCTGATATCCATTAATTTTTACAGGTTATAACACAAATGGTTTTATGAGCACTGGAATAAATGAAACTTGTTTTCTAAACCAATTTGTCCTCTTGTGCTTGACTCTTTTAACAGAACTGCATAAAAGTAAAGAATATTGCCTGAAGAACCCACATTGAAAAACACATGAGAGAGACATAAAGAGATTAGTGCGGTCGTTCTACAGGATAAGCTTGAGCTTCTGAGTTTGCATCTTGGTGGATACCGAAGAAGGAATGCTTTGGGCATGGCTCTGAGACAGCTGACCCAGCTGATCCACCAGGCAGGGTGACCTTCTACTCACACGTAGCCTTCTCCCTTCCTTAACCCACACCGTGCAGTCCCAGCTTCTCCCTGCAGCTGGCCCTCAGGAATAAACAGATTAGACTCAATAATCTAGCAAAAGCCTCATTTTCTGTGGTTTGGTGAGTTTTTGGCTATGTAACAAAAACAAAGCTGAGCTGTCTCACTGTGCAGATGGGCAATCTGCAGAGGTGATAAAGGGAAGAACAGGGGCTGGACCACCTCTTTGGGAAGTAGGAGTCAGTAGGAGAAGGTGGCTGAGAGGATGCCAGAACTAACATGGAGATCACCCAGTTTTCCTGACCAAGCAAAAAAAGGTCTAATAAAATGTGTATGAGAGTACCTGAGGCAAACCTATGATATCATTTTTAACTGCACCACCCAAAACAGGATAACCTTATTGGTTCAGCTGAGGTTGATCATTCTTTCATTTCTCTCCCATCTTTCTGGTGCAATCAAAGCGGGGCTAGAGGACATGCTGGTCTATGCACTGTAAAATGGCTTCCCCAGCCCTCAGCACTGACAAACAAGCAGGCAATCTCAGGGACAGGGGCTCTCCAGACATCTTCCAGGAACATTTTCCTTTCAGACAGGCCAGTCTCAGGGTCAACAAACCCCCGGTGAACATGAAGCCAATTTGCTACTGGATTCTGCTGAATAATCCATCTAGGGACGATGTGCAGGGTCTTGTTCTGGGAGTGCCTTATGGTGGGGTGGCAGTCCTACAAAAGCCCAGATGTGGTGAACAGCTGTAAAATCCTGTTCACTTACAGCTTACAATTTTGTTTCCAGCTTAAGCTGGATCAAAACCAAGTCATTTGTCAGCAAAATGCAAACCAGAGTCTTGCCGCATTTGCGGGCACGCATTTTTGCCAATAGTGCTGCTCCTATGCCTTCCTCCACAGTGTTGCACGGGGCTTTTAAACCTATGTAGGGCCAAATAAGATTTCCCCCCTTTTCTCTCTTCTCCCCCCTGATTTGCAAGAGCTAGTGTGGGAGGACTGGCTCAATCATAAAACCTTGGGGTAAGCGGTGCACTTTGAGCTGGCAGTCAGGCTATGTGATTTTGGGTAACACTTTCTCATCAACCCACCATGCTGAGGGACTGAATGACTAAACTTAATCACTGGCTTTTAAAACAGTCCTCCAGACCTTCTCAAAGGGCCTTTTTGAACACAAAAAAAGGCCTAAAGAATCATCCTACAAGTTGTTCCAGATCATTGTTTCCTTTTAGGAGTCCAAATTGGTCTCAAAATTTATTTATTTGTTTCTTTATTTATTTCTCAAGTTTTTACATGGATAGAAGCCTTCTGTCGCCCAGACTTTTAAAATTAGAGGTTCTGTGGATAAATTAAACAGATATGAAGTTTAAAAAGTAATTTTTTTTAAAAAGCAGGTATTGACACATTAGAACTTAATAGCTCTTTGCGAGACATTGCATTTCATAATCAAAACTGCCTTAGAATTTTCATTAAAAAATGAAATTGCTGATCCAACAAACCATAACAGCCACAAGTTGGGTCTGGAAATACTTATGCATAAAAACCTACTTATTAGTATTCTGATGAGGCTGAGACATATTTGAATGAAGAAAAGGCACTCCACAAATTAAAAAAAAACACCAATAACAACAAAAAACCTATTGACTTTCATGGGAGGACTCTCAAGTGGCTTAGAAAGTTATCACAAAGGTGGCTATCAATGACAAAGGTGTCATGAAAATTGGAGAACCTGTTTCTTTTTGGCATTGAGGTGGGGAAAGAAATAGAAAAAAAAGATTCCAGAAAAGGTGTCACCACACCCTGTAGGGAAGACACACACAAAACAAAAGAAACAACCCTGCAGTTTTTTATACTCTTGAAATTGAGATCTTGACTGCAGCAAAACCATTAATAGGGTGCCTGGAGACAAGAAAGTAAAAAAATATTTTCTCACTGTTGTCAGGACCAGCCTTTTTAAACATGACTTATGAGAAGTCAAGCTTGGCTACCCAGTGAGGTTGTCCTCTCAGGATTCCACCAGCACAGCACAGTCCACTTTGCTGGAGAGCTACACAATGCCCTCCTGTACCGATAAGACTCTGGTTAAACACTGTGCTGCAGGGAATCCACAGAAATTAATTTCCTTTCCTTCTTCTACAAAAAGCCCAGGGCTGTTATGCACTTCACCCTTCCCAACTGAGTTAGCAGTTCTGGATCAGTGGCAATGGCTGGAAATAGCACCCTAGCAAATCAGCAGCCACAGCCCAGAGGGAGGTGATGGCCCCAGCCTCTTCCATGGTCTCTCCCAGAGAAATGTGGTGCCATGGGGCACTGGGTTTCCACCTAAGGGGGTTGTGGGAGGAGCAGAGTAGAGGGCAAACAGGAGACAAGCATGGTCTTCATGGTCTTGCAAAAGCAAGAGCCCAAACTACACAATGTGAGGAAGGAGGGATGTTGAGATGCTACATGTGACCACGTGGTGGATGGAGACTCCCAAGAAGCTGGCAGCTTGGGACTTTTGGGGCAGGACAGAAACTCCTTCTCTGCCCTCAGGTCCAAATGGACAGGATTGGTACTGTGACATAATAGCCTGAGATGAGGAGCAAACTCCGTGAAGTGGGGTTTCAAGACCTGCAAGGCCTTAAGGAAGTATGAGCACCATGAAGAGGGGCTAAGTGACAGTGGCTAGAGATTCCCTTCTATAGGGAAGGCACCCATCTACCGACAAAAGATGCTGTCATGGGAGACTTTTACTTTTGGGATGCCAAATTTGAGATGATATAGAAAAGAAACTGAACCTCCCTATCCTTTATCTGCAACTATCACCCTTTGTTGCTCATCCATGTAGGCACCAATGGCAGACCTGGAATATGAAGAATCACTACAGAGCTCTATGAGTAAAGTCTGGAGTCCAGGCACTGCTCTCCTTGATCCTAAATGTGAAAGAGAAAAGCCCAGGTAGGAGTGGACAATTCCTGCTAGTCCATGTCTGGCTCCATGACTGGTATCCCAGGCAGCAATGTGGCTTTTATGATCATGGGATTCTCTTGAGGAACAGAAGCTTTGAGATCCTGAAAAACAGAACAATGCAAAATTTTGCCCTTTACATGAATGGGCCACTCAAGAGTGTGGAGCTCATTTATGGGATGGACAAATGCTTGTGGGTTGGCATTAGAAGAGAGACCAATAAAGGTGGCACTGTGATGGGAAGCAGATCACACAGCAAAGAAGTTGATGAAGTCTTCTCTAAACAACTCTAGGAAGTCTCCAGACCACAGACCCTAGTTCTCAAGGGACACTTGAATGTCTCTGAAGCTTGAAGAGGGAAAGGCAGCTCAAAGCAGATTTTTGGAGGGTGGCAGAGACAACTTCTTAACATAAATGCTAGATGGCCCACAAGGGACGACACTCTCATAAGTAGCAGTGGTTCTTAAGGATATTGTGGTAAGTTTTAGTGAGATGAATTAGCATCCAGTAATATGTATATATTAAAAAAAATATATATATACACACACTAGTTAGATCCATAACATTACAGTTCACCAACACATTACATACTTTTTGCCTTCAAATAGCTTCCATGTGTGTTCTAGAAATGTGGTTTAAATCATATGCATGGGCACACACAGAGAGAAACACTTTCTTAAACTAAGTGTAAAATCCATATACTTTCTTTTTAAAAAAGCTGCCATCTTATCTTCCAAATATATCTTCCAAGGCCAACAAATCAGAGCATGTCACACAGCAAAAGGAAAATCTTTATTTAATATTCAGTAATGCAACTTCAGTTTGGAATACAATTAGCAAAACTGCCCCCTCTTCAAGGCTTTGAAACTATTAATTTATTTAAGCATTGCTTTAAAATGAGAGAAGGTCACTAACAGCAAATAAACTACATCTTCTGTAACATATTGAGCCCTCATTTCTAGAAAACACAGCTTTTAAGCATTACCCAAAGTAATTTAGCTGTGGAGCTCAAGTAGTTTAAATTAGCCAAGTCCCCAAATAGAGTTTCACACCCTGTAATCATGACACTGAGTATCAGAGGGTTCTCAGGGTTGGTAATCTACATAATTTCCCACTCATAGTCAGGAAACTCAGACCTTATTTGAAGTAGCTGTTATTATTATTGGCATTTCTTTAAAAGAACACCTTTTTGCCAACAGGCATAAGAAAACCCTAGCTAATGTTTTCATATGTTAAGCCAAATAACACATGTTCATTGGACAGCAATTGCCTCTCTTTTGAGGTATCTTCACAAACTAGAGTGACTTGCCTCTAGAGAACAAGGCATGAAACAGATCCAAAACACACAACCATGTGCTGCCTCAGCAGTTACCTAGTGGGAACGAGTGCAGACCCTGAAATGGGAGCCTTGTAAACTGGCTCTTCAGGCAGTGCACCCATAGCAGCTGTGCCATACTGCTAGAAACCACTCACTACACTATCTGCAGGCCCTGCAACCTCCTGCTTTTAATCAGTTCCTAAGAAACGCCGGCTTGTTTTGTGGAGATTTATTTTCACTGTAGTGGTGTCCAGGTTTGCATTAGAAACTTTGATAGTGTCACAAGGCAAGAAGAGATTGCACAATCAGACAGACAATACTGAGACAAACAAGGACAATTCTCACTCTGCTTCCTCAATTCAAATTTCAAATATTGGAATTCCATGGATATTGTTAATTATACATCAGACTGAACTACATGAGTTCCTGTTGGAGGAGGAGAGACGGAGTGGGAAAAATATGAAGCTTGGAGAAAGATTTACGACCCCTAAATGGACACTTTTATACCAAAATGGACACTCTTACACCGGACATGACATTTCCTGGATTGGACAGTTCATCCCCAGTTATCCCCAGTTGTCCCTGGTTTATTATTGCATTGTTATATTGTTGTTTGTACCCCAGTTGTTGTTTTTAAATTTATCCTCCATATTGTCTCCTTCTTCCCCTCACAGTTTTCCCGCCTTAACCCTGTTTTCCTGCTCCTCTGCCTGCCATTGGCTGATCTTTGGTGCAGTGCAGAGGCAGCTACCATTGGCCCATTTCCCCAGCTACACCCAAACTCCTCCCCTCCTTACCCAGTTACCCAATCACATTCATCCCTGCGCTGCCAATCTTACACTCCTCCCTAGCCCAAACTCCACCCCTAAACCTACCCTATATGAGTTACTGTTTCCCTAATAAAGTTTGGCATTGCTTCCCGAGACTTCTACTGTGTCAAGACCCTGATTTGCAGTGCCCGATCCCATTCCCTTTTCCCGCGGGTCGTGGCAAGTTCCACTACCCAAAACTCTGTTCAAAAGCAAGCCACTGGATGACAGAAACTCTCATTCAAATAATTTTTGTGAAGGCCAAACCTGTGCTGATAACAACTTCAAAGGCTATACCTTACTTTGGCAGAAAATGAAGGTCCAGAGAAAATACCAAAATTCACCCTCCTGACTTACTTCTCCAAAATTAGGGGATTTATTATCTGACCATAATGCAAGAGATGAAGCAGATTTGAGAACAGTCAGAAGAACACATCAAGACTGTATTAATTACAGATTTACCCAGGAGAGAAACAAAATATGTGAAGAGCTCTTTTTCACATTAAGCTAACTGGGAGATGTGCGTGTTTCAGTGTGGATCCATTTTCCTCCTGTTGAGGGACTGTAAGTCAAAGTCTGTCCTTGGTAAACACCACCATGAATCAAGGAAAGAACAAGCCTATAGTTTCAGTTGCTCAGTAGGTCTTTTGTTGTTGCTGAGTCTGAAGGCAGGCTCCAAAGAAAACGAAGACCTAAAGGAAGATTTTTTTTCAAAATAGACTTTTGAAAGTAAAGAGAGGCAAATTGCAGCTAGGGCCCACAGGAAAACTCAGTTCCTTCCCCACAAAAGGGAACAATGCATGTTTGTGCAATGAAAGCAGATTTTATCAGTCACTTTGAAGGAGAGCGCAGTTATCTCTCAGATAACTGGCACTAAGAGGACAGGTAGCATGGGCCTTACTCCATGGAAGGGATCATCTGAAGACAGTGCTGACTGGAGGGACTTCCAGTCCTTCCTCATCTCCTGCACATATTAGCTCCTACACCCTCCACACTCTCTGCTAGAGGTGACCACTCTTTCCATGAAAGTGCTTTTTGCAGTACTTCTCAGCCCAGGCTAGAGCACAGGCATATAGAGAGCTCAACAGACACAGATGAGGATGAAGATTCACAGCAAAGTCCTGCTGCTGTGTCGTTGCACCACAGTCCATCAGCTGTGCTGCACGGGAGCAACCCAACTCATGAAAAGGCTGCCAAAAAATAGGGGAACCCCCCTCTGCCCAAGTCGGATCAATTCTGTGAAAAACTATTGAAATGGTACAAGGGGAGATGTGTGACTGTATGGTTTTGTCTCACACACATATACAAACAGATATGGGACAAAAATTTTGTCCCACAAAAAACCAGCTGGAGTTGGTTCTGAACTTCAGTGGAGACAGAGGAGAAGTTAGAGAAACTGGAAATTCTCCTTCTGGTTTTGCTGGTGAAGGATACAGAAGGTTGTCAAATTCTTCCTTCTGCAAGTACCACCAGATAAGTGGCCTTCCAGCTCACAATGCTTCATGAACCATAGAATCTTCAAGGTTGGAAAAGACCCATTGAGTGTAACTAATAAGCCAGTACCACAATGTTCCCCGCTAAACCATATCCTCAAGTGCCACACCTGCGTGCCACCTACTCCCAGGGATGGTGATTTTACCACTTCTCTGGGTAGTCTGTTCCAAAGCCTGATCACATTTTTAGTTGAGAAATTATTCCTAATATCCAATCTAAACCTCCTCTAGTGCAACTTAAGGCCATTTCCTCTTGTTCTGTCACTTGTTACCTGGGAGAAGAGACTGATAACCAATGAATTATCTCCTCTTCCAAGTCCATCCCCATGCAAGCTTACATCATGCTGGAAGAGCATTCTAGTCTAACTAGACTAAGAGAAGACCAACAGATCCTTTTAAACAATTACCCTGACTTAATTCTCTGTTGATGACTGCATTTGTTGTATCTTGAGGTTCTTCAGGAAGCACCAGTTGGATGTTGTGTGCATTAACTTCTCATAGTACCAAGTTTTGTTGTCAGGCACAACTACATGCTTGCTGTGCTCCACCCACCAAGTTCTAAACTGAGGTGAGCTCAGTGATCATCTTCGTTAAAATAATCTGTTCTCTTAACATTCAGAAAGCAAATTGTGGCCACTAGCCATGACAAATCCTCTTGGATCCCATGGCTGCATACCAGAGTCAAACATGCATATGACAACAAAACCCTAGGTTTGAAATACACACTTCTTTGGCTATGGTCTTACCCAATTTATTCAAGCACAGACCAAGAGAAAGATTAGCCATAATGCAAGTCACAGGCATTAGTCACAACTCATGGCCAGACACCATCTCCCAGCTTCAGTTCCACCATTTGGAGAAATGACTGTCTTCAGCACAGTGCTTGTCCAGACTCCTGTGGAGGTTACCAATCTTCAAAGCTTCCAGCAGAGCCATTTGGATGATGTTCCCTTCCCCATTTCTGTCAAAAATAGCCAGGGCAACGACTTACTATTTAAACTGTTCAAGATATCCCTCCTAAGTCTGACAACCTGAGAGAGTTTTGGTATGAAGAGGAGCTGTGATCTGCCTGACGGCTCTTGATGTCAACACTTGTGTCTCAGAGGGGGGGAAGTGAAATAAAAATAGAAGCTATTAATTGGAAAAAGGAGTAGAAACTCAATAGTTCTGTATAGTAGTAGTCCTGTAATAAACAATTTCCCCCCAAAATCCCCCAAATCCACCCAAACTGCTTCTAGGACAATCCTGTTCTCTCTCTAAATACTTGTATTTCTTAAAGCAATGCACCTAGGCCCTCAGAACTGAAAAAAACTGCTGGTGCCACAAAACATATAAGTAGTGGAGTGGTGAGGAAGTGATTAAAAACAAAACAAGCATATGTACTGGTACTGGGAGAGAAAGCGTTCACTGCTTAGAGCCTGGAGGAGGTCATAAGGGATAGTGGCACATAACAAAAGAAATGATAAATGGATTTGGCATCTGCACTAACTTCTTGGTAAAATCCCATGAAGACTTTTGCTGGTTTTTATTACCATGTGTGTACAAATCCAAACCACACGCTTTGAGCTGATTCAATCCAAAACTACAGTGCTTTTAAGTGTCCGCTTTTGCTTGGGTCTGAGGCCTCATTGCTTCCTCTTTTTTTTTTCTTTTTTTCTTCTTTTTTTTTAACTTTTTTTTTTTCCCTGCAAAGGTAAAAGACTTCTCCCTTTCTTGCAAGCAAAACTTCCTGAAAAATAATTCTGTTTACCCATAATCTCTTTCCAGCCTTTAAACTTTGTGAGCAGAAAGCAGTAAGTCCTGTGAAGGAGTCAGACTGGGTGAAAAAATTTTGGAGAGAGAGAGAGCTTAGGCTTAGGCTGGCTTCTCACATCCCATTATAACAGTCAGTCTACACAGCATGATGAGTAAGTGCAGGGCTCCTCTGCTTCCCTACTCCGTGGTTTCAGTTTTAAATAGATGTCTATAACTATAAATGTATAATGGGTTTGAAAATAATCGTATCCAGGGCAAATGGAAAACCAAAATCATCAACTTTGGAAAATGAGGGGTTCTGCTAAAAATAACTGTGGTATTTCTGGTTTTGCAAAGACCAGTATTTTCAAATAAGTTGGGAACTAATGTATCCCAGTGGTCTCTTTCTGAGCTTGAAAACAGATAGCAACAGTCTCCTGCACATTACAATTAAAACCAGCAGAATGAAATTAATGAGTGTAGACAATTTAACTGTTTCATGATGAGTTTACCAATGGCACTGACAAAATAGGCAAGAATCGTACCAAGTATAGACTGCTGCTCTTTGGAAGAGCCATGAGGAGAAGTGGAAGAGAAGGCAAGTGGAGAGGCAGAGGACCGGAAAAGGCTGAGGAGGGGACCACAGTAGCAGAGACATTTCCTTCTGAAGCCTCAGGGGACGTATCGGAGGGATGGAGAACTTAAAGCTCTTAAACTGTTAGGAGAGTATAGCAAGAATATAGCTTTCTCCTCTGAGCACTTGTAATAAGAATGAATAATAAAACTTTCAGGCATCTACCAGCAAGGTAAAAATGCACAGTGAATAGGCAGCACTTACTCCTCAAACATGTACCACAAAGAACAGCACTACCTCCCCAAACATTTGCTTTCTGGGAGAGACATGGTGTGCCACCCAGCTTCCACAGCAGGGGGAAAATTGCTGCTTTTCTCTTTCTCGTTTGTTTGTTTATTTCACTCCATAGTTTTGTCAAACTCAGAAATTGCCAAAACCTGGGAACTTTAAAAAACGGAGCTCAGAAGCTTAAGAACAAACAAGAGAAAGGTTCGTTCTCCATAGCACAGCTGTTATGCAAAATTGCATTTTGGGCAATTTAAAAAAAATGTTATTGGCTCCAAAAGGGTGGCTTAAAAATTAAACCTCATAGCTTGATAGTTGAAGCATGACAGTTTGACTATTAATGCAATAGAAAAAAATAGCTTTCTGAAGGCATTTGTTCTATAGGTCACGTGAACAGAAAGAGCAATTAAGTAGTATTTGGTAGTAAATATTGAAAAAAATCAAATACCCAATTTTTTTTATTTGAAGAGAGGAACAGCTATTATGTTTTAGTGAAGGTAAACATCCAGAGTCTATCCTTTAAGAGTTTAAGAGTTGATCTTTTTTAATATGTTTTTCTGAAATTAGCCGATGCTTTATTCGGCAGCAGCAGAAGAAACTGCTTCTAAGCATCAACTAATTAATTCTTAAGTTCCAAGAACACAAAATATATAATATGCTTATCTATATATTTTTTTGAGTTACATACACATGGAAAGGATAGAAATTGTGATATTGTTGTTGGGGGGGGAAGGATTTCCTTTTTATTTTAGGGCTTTTTTCAGAAAAATATTAAATAACAAACACAAAAAAAGAAGCCCTGCTAATAAGCTGAGCTGTCATACCTTCCGGAGGAGAATATAAAATGGGCATTTTAAAACAGAAGACTTTGCAGGCACAGATTGTGTTTTCCACATCAACTGCGACTTTTCCTTTTGTAATTTATACCATGGTTTGAAAATGCCAGTTGAAGGGTTATGCAAGCTTCTTCTGTGAAACAGAAACTTCCACATTTCTCTCTAAATTAAGATGAAGCCAAGAGATGAAATATATTCTAATTAATGGAAATTTTAAAAAGCCTTCTTTTCAGAGATTGTTGTACAGTGGATTCCTTCTGTGATCAGCTTTATATTCTCGATTGAAAATCACAGCTTGTTTTTTTTCTACTGATCAAAATTATACCCACAAAGGTCTCCCGTGTTCACACACTAATGTTCAAGACACCAGTCTTTAGTGCCAAATCAAAGTTGTTAACATGAGCAGTTCCTATGCACTACATGACTAGTGGCTTTTTGAAGATGGCTGAATGAATCTCTCTCGTTCATTACGTTCCCCTTGGAGGTTATACATGCCTCTGTTACATGTATACTAGAATATACTATGTGCTTTCTTGTAATGTACACCCCTAGTAGCCAAAATTAGGGACCCCAGTAGTAAGGGTCCTTACCCCTCACTCATGCCAGAAGTCCAGATCTTGCACCTCTGCACACTGAGAGCCAAGCAGAGGTCCCTGCCTGCCTTGTGTCTCTTGTTCTTTACACAGTCTCTGCTTCTTTCTGCAGAAGGTTGTCACGGTTTGGTTCACATCCATGCTTCATGACTTCTGCTGGAAAGCATAGGGCCCAAATGAAGAGTGTAATGCAATAGTAGTGTGAGCAGCTGCTTCCTACCATGTGCCTGCCAGCAGATATAGGTGTAGAAGCCAAGAATGTGTGTTTCAAGAGGCACATATGTGCCTCTCCTTTCTATTGTCCTCCTTGGCCAGCTAGGTCAGAAGTCAGCAGCAGGGGTGCCAGCAGGGTTTGAATGGGGTGCAGTAGGATTAGGGGCTTGAGGCCAAGGGATCTGCGAGAGGCAGCACTTTCTGGCTCCCATGAGGTTTGCCTAGACACAAGACATGATGGCCTCCAACAGCATGGTGTCTCTTCAAGGGACAAGATATCTCAACTCTTGAGTTTACAGGCATAGCCTTTGTGGGTCAGCCTCTCATTTGAGAAGGCAAAACCTGGCATAGCCCTCTGAAGAGACTGCCAACCTACAGCTGCTAATTTATGAATTACTAATTCATAAATGTAGAGCTTTGATGAGGTCTCTTTGTCAGAAAAGCAGCGCAGATTTTCTCTTTCCGACAAGCAGAAGCAGTAGAGCAGAGAGTTAGAGGGGTTACAAGACACACCCCCTTCCTGGTCTCCAGCACTCATATGTATGGTTTTTAAATCTCTTTATGGTGATTCAGAGGCACCACTCGGCTGCCTGCCCTGCTAGACTTAGGACTACTGCAGCACTTCATGAATATCAATCCTTTCCCACCCTATTCACCCTCATCAAATGAACGTCAAAGCCTCTCCTGAAGTGTTTGCGAGGGAAAGTTAACATTTACTGTATATTAAATGTGAACTGGATACACCTCTGTTCACCTTTGCTTTTACATACAAGTCAGAAGGTTGAATCATATTGGGACAGGACTGACCCACTCAGGTTTTGCTTGTTATTGAGGTCGCCTAGTTATGCCTTCTAAGCCAGACTCTTAAAAAGAGTCTGGCACACAAGGCTGCAGGGGAGCCTCAATGTTTCTGAAAATCTCATTAGGCATCTAGCTGTAATCTGAACCCACAGCCTTAGCATACAAATATTTGACCTTTCATTACTAGACCCACATTCTGCAGAGGAGATGCTGTTGTGGGAACTCTGCCCTGTCTCTTGTGAACATTCGCAAATAGCTATGTTACACATCCTGAGATGCTGAGAAGCCCCTGCACTGCAAGGGAGAAAGGATAATGAGACATGTTAGAGGGCTCCTTTCTGTTTCTGGTACCTTGGATTAGACATAAAATCATTCTCGGTTCAGAAAAAATTGGACACTTCCTGAATCTTAGACCCTATCATTCGGAATGCCTCTGTTCACAACTGAGGCGTCTTCTGCATAGACAGTTCCTCTGCTAGCAGTTGACTAAGCCTCAAGGATGGAGGGAAAAAACAGAGAAAAAAGTATTTTTGCCTGGATTTTTCCCTTATCTGCCAGACTTCTCCTTAAGATTGAAAATTTGACTTGTAAGGAATGAGTTTTTTTAAGGCAGATCATAGCAAATGTTAGCCCCTAGCTCTGCAGCAGCAGCTTCTGCTAGGGCAGATGTAAGGACTATAAAACCAAGGGAGGGGAAAGAAATAAATAAAAATCTTAATTCCTTGCATTCTTGATTCCTACAAGGCAGCGTAAGAAAGCACAACAGGATACTGAACACATATTTGTATTTTTCGTGCTAAAGGCAAATAAATCACCCTAGACACTGAGTCCTTAAACACTCAGGTCAGACTATAAGCACAACTTGCTCATCACTGGCACAAGCCCTCAATTTTTAACAGTTTATTTAAAACCTGCATGCTAGATTTGAGCCGTCTCCACAGTGAGCTCTAGTTGCAACCCACAGTGACTCTTACCACCAGACTATAAACCCCAGAAAAGAGGGTAAAGGGTTCATTATGAACTTGGTGACAGACTCTTAATTATAGTGGTGCTATCAAGCATGATAAAGGCTGGTTGGTTTTATTATAGTCTCATCCAAAGACTTGTTGGATGCTGGATTAGCTCATCTTTTCACTCCTGTTGAACTGCCATATGTTTCTTTTTCTCCTTTATGTAGCATTTGGCAGGAGTTATTTGTCAGCATTTAGAAAAAGAAAACATGTCTGCAGAAACTTAATTTCTAGTTCTTTCCATGCAAAGTTTCTTGTTTTACCTGATAAAGCCTTAGAAATTGTATTTTCATGTCTAAAGCAAAACTGGATAAGACAAGGTTGCTATTAAAACATGAAATACAGACACTCTTAAACTATCCTGATCACAATACTGCAGTATAACATTTCAGTATACTTTAAAGAAACACATCGCTCCACAAAAAGCTGTCTCTTTCTTGCTCCCCTTCCACATCAATTCTGCCCAATTTCATATCCACTTCAAATATTTGTAAGTAAATCAGAGCAAAATTCAGCATTTTACTAACAGATTTGATTATTTATTCATCGCTACCATCTACCAGCATTGCAAAGATCCAAGTTACACAAAACAAGTCACAGGAATAAAAATAATATTGATGCAAGGGCTTTTAAAAAAAGATTCTTGTTTGTCAGCTATAAACCCACTGAATGTCACAAGCTTAGCTAATGCACCATAGGAGAAAGGATTTAGTTGCTTCTTCTAATCCCAGAAATCAGAAAGTTGGGGAGAACTGAGCAGCACCTGTATGGAGACAAACCTGAAAACCAGAGCAGTACCTTTGCTAAACAGGAGAGCCCCAACAGTCATTTCACAACTTAGCTTTGGTGAAAAAACTGAAGCATTGGAAGAGCTTCACAGATGTAGCCAGAGGAGAAGCAGATAATTTCAGCTGTTCTACAAAATGTACTAGCAGAGGTGGAGCAGGTGGCACCATCAGCCTCAAATATGGAGCAGAATTTGGCAATAATTGAGGATTTTGCTGCCTAGCGTGATTTGAATCAACCATGCTCAGGGTATCCCTTCCCACTGCCCTTCCTCCCCTGTCTCTGCTTCCTCTTCAGTGAGAGCACTTCTGCTAAGGCAAGCAAGGTATTCTTCTATAGGCATCTCTTGTGAGTGACATACTCTCCCCAAAAATGTCACAGGCTCATCTTCAGACGGAAAGAAATACAGTTTATTTCAGAGCTAAAAAGGCCTTGAAAGGCCCCAAAAAGTGACCTAGGGGCAAGATAATGAGAACTAATAGAGCACTTGTGAAAAAAAGAAGATCACCTGTCACAGCTGCTATTCAGCTCTAAGTGATGGGTCATTAAAGGATTCTTACCCACCTTCAGCCTGAGAATGGTTTTACAAAATAGGCAACCAGAAAAAAAAAAAAAGGATAAAACACTTTGCATCACTTCTTTTAAACTACATAGTTTTGACAACCTTTTGAGTTATATTCTGTTTTACTTTTTTCCCCCCATAATTTCCTCTATCTGTGTGGACTTCTCATGCCAACTAGGGAAGCAGAAGAAATAGTGACTGTTAAAAAGTGACTATAAAAATATAAAATTGCCTTAGGTTTAAAGTGTCTTAACCTGATATCATTATGCACCAAGAAGGTGCATAATGAAGGTGTGAGTTTTAATTAAATTTTCAAATGTTATTTTTAAATTTAAGTGCAGTCTTCCAGATAAGAACTGAAGAAGCAGCAAAACAGCATGCAGCCAAAGACGACACAGAGTTGTCTGAAGAGAGCCGAGAGAGAGAGAGCCAGCAGCAGAGAGAGCAGACTAGCTCTACAGACAGAGTTTTTTGGGGTAAGAACTAAACCAAAAAAACCCCAAACTCCTTTTGTGACCTTTCCTAAGTGGAAAGGATGGACTCCTACTGAATGGAAATCCTAAAACTGCAGCAGCACTGCAGAAAAGAGCTGTAAAGCTCAGAAGGAATGCGGAGGGGGTGACCTTGGCCCCCCCCCCCCCCCCCCCCCCCCGCTGCTTGAGACAGAGCACAGAGCTCTGTAGGGAACTTGAATCCCTTGAAGGCACGGACCATCACGAAGACCCCTGAGCTTCGTGATATGACCATGGGGAGACGACCTTGTCCAGGTGAACGCAGCCCATGGAAGAGAAGACCCTCGCTTGAAGACAAGTGGTCGAGGGGGCTTGGATACCCCCTCGTGTGTACTGGCAGAGATCCGACTACAGCTGCTGCGTGAGGAGAAGAAGATAAGCTGCTGCCCTAGAGAGACTGCTGCTCTGAAAGTGGAAAGGGATCTTTCCTTCTTCCCTCCTGGACTTTTATTTGGAGGGGAGAAGAGATTTGATCCATTGTAAATACTTACATCATGGTAGAAATAGTTAAGATCGTATACAATGTATTGTAGTATTTATTTGTACAGTAATATGTAATATATTTGTACAGTATATTTGTAATATATTTGTAATATATTCCCTTTCCCCCATTCTGAGTCTCGTGTGGTGTCTGGAAAACCCATTTCACGTTAGGTTGAGATGTGGGAGGGGGCTAGGACTAGGGAATTGGATTTTGGAGCTCTCAAACCATGATCATCACCAACTGAAAGTTCATGTGTTTGGGTAGCTGAACCCCACCATAATGCAGTTTGCCTAAAAATAAATAGTATAATTGCTTTCATGATTCTCTGAGCCCTTTGTTGTAGGCTTTTGGCTGTCCTACCCATTGCAGCTGTAGATATGTAGTAGATAAACATTAATGCCTGTATGTCAACCCAGAGATGCTGAGTCTACTGATTTTAGGAGCTCTGCAGAACAAGCCATGACATGCTCCTGCAATTTCCATGTAAGTAGGCCAATAGAAAACTGATGGATAAGACAATTTTGATGGCTAGACAGTAGCTATTGTAACCAGTGTGCTGGCAGTATAGTTAATAGCAGAGACAGATTTCTTTGTTAGACTAAATGTGCTTAGGTGTTTTGCTTTCTCTTCCCCCTCCAGCCACTGATCTCTATAGGGATGGATTGAAATCTCACCAGCATCTGCAGTAGCACATAGGCAGGAGTAGCACCCAACTTCAACATTTCTTTACAGAAAAGCAAAGAATAACTAAAGAGTCACATGTTACTGGGGAAAACCCTACAATGAACAAGAGCAAAAGTAAGTCAATTTTGATTGCCTTTAGCGTTCTATGATAAGGAATCTGATTTCTGCCATTATATCCAGAAAAAAAAAAAAAAAGAAGCTATTGACAAACACTATTAACTAATTTGATTTTTGGCTTGCACTTTGAAGTTGAGGGGGTTCCCTGGTGGTCTAGTGGTTAGGATGCAGCACTCTCACCGCCGTGGCTCGGAGTTTGATTCCCGGTCAGGGAACTTCTCCAGGCAGATGGAGCTTGTCAGCCCTGTAAGGCCATCCATCTAAGAGAAGGTCACTCTAAACAAACCTACATCCTGAGGACCTCGCTGCCACTGTCCGAGCTTCGCTCGGCCCCGGCAGATGAACCTCAGGATTAAAGGGTGGGCTCAGTTCAGCACACACTGTGTCTCACCTAAAAAATCCACTGCGCAGGCTCGAAGGGTAAAGACCTTTCCCAAATCTTCGTTCGCGAAGACTGGCCATGATGATGATGAAGTTGAACAGACAACAATTACAAGGAATTTATTAAGTTAACAGATACTGTGAGCAATGTATAGCCCAGGCTCATTCAAGAGCCACAGGGAAGATGGGCACCACTATGTCCCAAAAGCCCGCACCGCAGACCAGGTTCCTGGGACTGGGTAGGAACCAGCTGCCCACTGTGAGGAACCAGACTTACATGGCCCCCACATCACCTCTGTGGGCAAATTAGCAGCTATGAATTAAAGACCTGCTAGCTCCTGTTAACTGAAATGTTTTGAAGACTTGCACTTCAGACTATTTTGGTCAATTTTCATAGAAAAAGCACAAGCATCTCTGACAGTGGCTCCCCTCTCTTGCTAAATCCTGCCTCTGAGCTGTTAAAAGAAAAGGTCACGTAAATGTAATAGGACTAACAAGATATTTTCTCAGTCCTCTTTCTTAGAAACAGCTGAGTTGCTCTGGCTAAATGCTGTTTTTTCATTTTAAACAATAATAATAGAATATTCAGCAAGAGGCAGACACCGAGTTAAAGAAATCTCAGTGCAAGCTGTTGAAATTTGGCAAACTTGTAAGCGGCTGAAAATACTTTTATAATGGGAAGTGTCAAACAACCTTGATAATAGGCAGCATTACCAGTCTGCTCTGTAATTCTAAATTATATTTTATTACAGTGTTAAATATGCCTGAGCTCCGTTTACCAGTTCCACCATTGCCAGCCCAAGAGCAGCTGCTGGCCGATGGCAAATTAACAAGTTGTAGTTTTCCTGGTGTAGACAAGAGGGTAGTTGTTTCTGGCTTTCAGCAGTTGGAGCAGGTTCATCTCAGTGGTTTTTATAGAGCTGAGTGTGTTGGCATATGGCCATTAACACATTTCTCAGGTGGCTCCCTGCAGTAATGAGGTAGCCTGAACATACGAGAAATAAGTTCAAGTTAGATTTTTCCGGAAGCTGGTGTAGATGTAGTCAGCAGGTGATCTTGAACAAAGTACTACAAAACACACACATTCCAGAATTTTTAATTTATTTTGGAAAATAAATTAAAACTCAAGTTGACGCTCAGGAAGTCCAGGGCCTGTGATACAATAAGTATCACAGGATATGGTTTATATGACCAAGTCCAGAAAGGGGTCCAGGGACCTTTTTTCTGCTACAGGGTAAAAAGTGGACTGCTTCTGTATTTCTTTCAGGGAACCAATACCCATTACAGAGCCAAACCTTGAAGAACATCAATCTTTTTCCTGCAAAAAATGAGCCATATGATTTCCCAGTCTAAAAGGGTGCCAGAATTGCAGGACACCAACAAACCCTTCATCACCCAGGACCAGTCAGTCTGTGAGAAAGGCTGCCAGTTCTAAGATAGTCCAAAACTAAAACTACAGTTTACATTGTTCGATGGAACAAAAAAGGGAGGGGATGGACATGACAACCTGCCTGGGCTGCATGCCCTAGGGAAGCCAGATTTTGGCCATCGCAACAACCCTGGAAGCAAACCACCACCCTGGGTGTGCCAGAGAGCAGCTGCCCAGCACCAGTGGTACAGTGGATAATGCTTCATGTGAGGATAGATCAGGAGAGCATGAAAGATAAGTAGCTGCTTGTCAGCGCTGGGCTAGGCACCCACTGGCATCTCTCCCGGACAAGTTGCAGTAGGGAGCCGAGGCAGCTGCTGGCACAGGATCATGGTGACACAGCCATAACTGCTTCTCCTTCTTATTCCCCAGTTACTCCCTCAGCCACCTTCGTACTTTATTCTTCCCTCCACAGATCAGACCCCTGGGGGCCAAGGTCCAGACATGGGGATGATTTGGGCCATGACACACGAGCTCCCAGAGGAATCAGGGCTGGACGACATTGTTCTACCTTCCGTTGCTACATCTCCGAAGTGAGACTAGCAGTCCTCACTGGCACAGAGTTACAATGTTACAGTTTTGAATGCTTAAAGTACCCATATACAACAGTAAAGGATCCTGAGAAAGATTCTGTTAGCAGTACATAAAAGCAAGAAGAATGCATTCAAATCAACAGCACTGCTCAGCCTTTCACCCTTGAGATCTCAGAAGCTGCATCCCGGGGTAGTGGGACCAGAAACCACTGCAAACACAGGCAGGCACTGTCCCAGAGGTGGTGAACATGGGTTTCGACAGGCTGGCACACAGGGCCAGGGGCCAGTTTCCAACTGGTAGTGCCGATTCCTTTTTTGCCTGGTACATGCACAAGTTGAAATGCAAAGTGGGCACTGGACTTTTTTCAGAGAGATTAAATAATCTTTTGATCTTGAGAACAGAGGGCAGCATCTTCAGAGGCTGCATGTGCATCTTTTCTGATGATCAAGCCCCTTTGAGGTACCTCAGAAAAGACCTCCCCAAAACACCTCAGGTATCAGGCTGTTTGACTAATGTAGACTCCAGAAGTCCTGCCTATATTAAGCAAAAATATGATTTGTTTCGTTGTCATCTCTTGCAACCTTTTAGCTTTAATCAACATTTCCCCTATCTCAGGAGCAAAACTCCACCTCTCTGATCCTTTCCGTATGTCTTCCAAAAAGCAGGATCCTCTGCCAACCAAGTCACGCACCACTGCTGCCAAAAGACCAGCTGAACACCTCCTCAGCTTTAAGAGACACTTCTTGCAGGACTCTTGTTGCCCATGAAAAAAGTGTACTCTGAAAAGCATCAGGGCATCCAGAACAGTTGAGATTTTAACCCCGAGCCCACCAGGGCCAAGCTGAGAAGCACCTGAATTCCCAAATGATCTGATACGGAAGAGTGAGAAGAAAAGAACAAACAAATCGCTTTTTCACAGGAGGCAATGGGGACAAAGAAATAGATTCAGCTTTGGTTAAAACCCAAGACTCGCTTTCCACATGCAAGAAGCAGTAGAAAATAATTTTTACAAATTTTACCACCTTGATAATAAGACAGAGATCCACTGGACTACTTCTTCTCAGGGACAGAGATACAGCAGGCTGGATTTCTATTTTAGATTCCAGGTAACTCTTCCATTTACAGTGACTGATGCCTACCATTTAGTTCTTCTCCGATTCTCACTTCTACCCTTCAGAAAACAATCTTATTAGAAAAATAGCCTTATGAGGAAGGGCAGCAAAAAAATTGCAGTCCTTCTAAAGAAAGGCTCTAACAGGTATCAAGTGCTGTGTCTTCAGGAGTAGCTATACATTAAGTCATTTTAAGCAACAAACATTGCTTAAGAAATTCCCACTATGCTACTGTATGTTTCTATATCAGCTGTGCCCATTCTTCTACCCCGCATTGATAACTGGCACCTGAGAAGAGAGATTTAAAAGAAAAAAAGAGACAAAACTGAAAAGTTGTTTATATTTTAATGTAAAATAACAAAATTATTTCAGTTGCCTCTGGCCATGCAAGCACTGAGAGCAACAGAAGAAGGAGGCATCCTCCTTAGGATGATCAGTAAAAAGGTAATTAGGGCAAAGCTTAAGATACAGTTATATCTCAAGACCATAAATTATGTGAAGTTTGAAATGTGACTGTGACAGTTCAACCTGTCTTCCAATAGTATTGGTACATACATAGCAGAGCAGTCATTTAAAAAAAGACATCTTGTAGTGGTTTAATATGTAAGTATTCCTGGTAATTATGTCAGCCAAAGCTAAAAATAAAGTATAACTGTTAGTCACATGAACCCTGTCCAAAAGCCTGGACAATTCATTGCAGGAAGTACCTCTGAGAAGAAAGGATAACAGTAATAATACCCAACATCTCTTGAAACTATGACAACTGAGGTTTTTTTTTTTTAATATAACTTTATTTTCTATAATAGAATTTGTTATATATACATATATATATATAGACACATCTTGGCCTCTTGATATTACAAGGATTTTTCCTTGCAAACTATTGTTTACTTCAAAGGACACCTTCATCAGTGGAGAAGAAACTCATTCATGTGGAAAGGTGGAATAGAAAGTGATTGTTCTGTGGGTAAGGAGGAGAAATAACTACTTGTCTCAGTTCTTTCACTAAAGAAGTACACTGCAAATTGAGAGAGCTCTTATTTATAAAATGTCCATCACGGATTTCTCAAAAATATGCATGTTGCCACTGAGTACTTTGTATCTGAAATGCAAGAAGATTTGGGGGTCAAAGTGGGAGAGAGAGGGACATATTCAAGTCCTCTGACTGTTACAGGGAAGGGCCTAGCTGTACCTCTGTTAAGAAACTGAAGAGACTGAACAAGGGATTGAAATAAAGTGCTGCAACAAAACCTTGATGGAGCATAGTGGGAAATTTGAGCTGTTTTTCTGTCTGAGAAGACAAATGAGCAGAGGCAGCACAAGCAGCAGCTCCTATGTTTCCTTTAGACTGGGGAGAGCACAGCCACCTCCCAGCTCCCTCCATCCTTCCTCAAACCACAAACTCCTTTCCCAGCCTCCAATTTCTCTTCCCACTGCTCTGGCAAGGGCTACTCTTTTTCTTTCCTTCCTTTGCCTTTGCTCCAAATTGCCAAGCATGTAAACAAAACAGAAAAGAGATGAACATGTCCACAGAAAGGAGTGGGGATCAGAAAGATCCTGTGCTATGTTAACAGACCAAAAGTGTTTTATGCAAGAAGCACCTTTCTGATACTGTTGGGAAAATTGTTAACTTTCTAAAATGTATATATGGATGGGTACGTGGTTTCTACTCTTTCTCTCTCCTCTCCAGCACAAACATCACTAAATGAAACAAACAGCTATTAGCAGTGCAAGAACATTAAGGCTCAAATAGAATAGGAAGCAGAAGAGCAAAGCCAATATGCAAGAGCAAAATATCACAGAGCCAACTGAAACAGCACCACTATTCAGGTTTCTTTATGGCTAGCTGAAATCTGTTTCAAGATAAAAGGCATTCAACAAGACTAAGTGATGCTAAGAGCAGGAGGAAAGAGCTTCAAATAACTCCCTTCATAAATATCCCTCAATGTTGTAAGATATTACTCTCAAATTAAGTTAAAACAAGCCATATCTGTGAGATTAAACTATGGTTGAATTGCAGGTATCAGTATCAATTACAAGTAAATCACACCACCCTGACTGTGACTAGGTCACCATTATATTCTCATTAGACACTTTTAAGAAAAATGGAGAAGCAAATGTTCCCAAAAGCTGCCATTAACACAGCATGGGTTGCTGGGCATATCTGGTTCAGGTGCCCCAACTTCAGCAGTGGCTTCTCAGTCACAATCCTTCTGCTGAAAATCTGAGGCTTTTGAGCATACCAAGATACCCTGTCACCCCCCTCAACCTGCCACAGCAGTATTTCACCTGAGTTTTGGAAGCCAGCAGGTACCATTTTCTAAGAAAGTCACAGAAGACATTATACAGCATTTGTTAAAGATAAAATGTTGAGCTGTCAGCCAGAACATTTTAGCCCTTGACATGTCAGCCTGAACATGTCAGCTCTTTGCTTCCACAAGTTTTAGAAGTGTGGGCCAAGGAGCCACTGAGGTTGAAGACTGGCCAAATACCACATTATAAGAACGTTTTAGAGGACAAAGAATGAAGTGTTTTAGCAATACTTAGGGACTAAGTTCACTGTGGAAACTGCAGGCAATTTAAGACATTGATCTTGAGCAATAGAACCTAAACATTCACAGAAAATGAAGAACATACAGAATTAAGGTACAGAATCCTCAGGAAAACAGTCAATATAGCTTTATGAATATCAGACCTATAGTCATACCCAGAAAATGTCCCCAGCCTGATAAATTTCATTAAAGAAAGCACATAGTGTCTTTCGCAAACTAAGTGTCTTATAACTAAGCTCTTATAACTAAACAATTCTATTTAAAAAAACAGATGACACACAAATTAACAAAGCAGATTAGATAGCTCATAATTCTCAACCACTATTATTTAATCCTGGGTATACCAACTACCCTACTCTTTATACCTGAAGCAAAAGTCTTTGAGGAATGTGGAAGTCCTATTTAAGAAAGGCAATGCTGGTATAAATCCATTATTGCATCAATTTCCATGTGACCTGAACAAAAGGACAAGTTCAGTACAAAGATATGATGGTTTGGATCACAAGATACAATAGACTCAATTAAACAGCAGCATTATTACTGTAACCAAACAAGATCACAAGAAAGCAGACCCAAAATTTAGTTCACAGTGTTGAAATGTAATTTGGAAAACAGTAATGTAAAAGATCATTAGAGTCATGGTAGTTTGCCTGCTAGCAAAATCACCCCAGGGAAGTGAAGAGAGAGAGAAAATGTGCTAGCTACTCCAACACACACAGAATCAAAGCACCATGTTTAAATTGTGAGATGTAATTACGTCAGTTAACATCAGACTTCCTAAAATGTATCTGTTTCTGACATCAACTGCTTGCATCTAATGTCATTAAATTGGTAAGTGTTCAGATGGGAGAGACAGGGTCTTTATAAGAACCAGACTTAAAGATAGACACTATAACCAATCCATTTAAGCCAAGAGAAGGTAAAGAGAGGATGATAAAGAGGTGACGATCATTGTCTTTAAGTGTCATCTTGGAGATGATAAGTCTTTTTCTTAGAGCTGATTTGATCAGAGAACACCAATCCACTGAATCAAAGCTATTCTTAGGAACTTGGCAGATTTTATAAGATTGATAAAAAGTTTCTCAGGCTCCTAATGCTTTGAGCCATCAAACCAGGGGACTTTTATGTAAACCATCGCTGCTTTACCTCAATTGGAACAGAATTTCCAAGTTCAGTCTTTCATCTCCCAAACAAGAAACTAAACCACCAGCTCCCCTGCTTTCTTCTACCCACCAGAGCTCTTTCTCTTCGCATACAGAAATGCCTTTTGCATCAGGGAAGGAAGGGAGGGAGGGAAGGAGGGAGGGAGGGAGGGAAGGAGGGAGGGAGGGAGGGAAGGAGGAAGGGAGGGAGGGAAGAAATAGGAAGGACAGACTGATAGGATGGATTAGTGTCCCATGCAATCAGCTGCCCAGTTTAGGCTGAAGGTACTCCCCAAGTCCAAGCACCCCTACACCCTGTAGATGAAATCCTTGAGGAAAGACCACTGTCTACTCCAGAGTCAATTTTCTTCACAGAAAAAACAAGGCAAACCAACATTATGGGCTCACCTGCATTCTAACTTCGGAAAGAATACAAAGTGCCTCAGAATTAACCACTACAGTCTTTGATTCTTCCTGTGTTTTTTCCAGTCAGTCTCTCTTTAGGTCAGAGATCAACTGCTTCCACAGGTCCCCTCTGACCTTCAAAGCAACAAGTGTGAGAGCTCGTTTCCATCAAGACCTGACCCCACTCTCTTCCAGAGCTGAAACAAGAGCCCCCTTTTTGGATGGACAGTCTTTGCTGGTCTGACCTTCCTTCCCTTGCAATGTTTACTCATGTTTAAGACATACCAGGAAAAATGAAAATGTGACTTTAGCTCAGGAATATTTCAGAAGCATTCAGAAAACATTCAACAGACATAGTAGAGTAATATACTGCAACTAACTTCTCAGAAGTCATGTCTTTAGCTTCCAAGCTTGATCCTTTCTGGAATATGGCACAGAATTTTTAATTATACTGCTACTGGGAAATGGTAACGAGAATTAGCTGATGACTCAGAATAGCAATTACTAGGTGGTGCTATCATGAAGGTACAATTTTAGAAGCCAAGCAGGTGTTACTTTCCTGAATGATTCAAAAATCACAAGCAGCCAATCCTCCACCTAATTGCACACGGAAGCTATGCTCATCTGAAATGCCTTTTTCACACATCCAAAAGAGGCAAAGAAGGAAGTTTTTCCTTAATGCTGCTAAGCTGATTGGTTATCAGTGTTCAAAAATAATTCCCCAAGTACAAAGTTTGGCTTTTTCATGACATGTCAAGAATCTGTCTATTAAAAAGGTTAAGTTGCCTTTTCTTGAAGAAAGAAGCATTTCAAACTTGCTTCCACCTAAACCTCCCACAGCCCCCATTTCAGAGTGTCAGTCATTTTGCATCAGTGGCAGCAGCAGCAATAAATGCCTACTTGCAAATACAGCATAAAGGTTCTTACATTGCAGGGTCTGTAATAAAAAACTAAAAATAAATATATATAAAAATACAGTAACCCCCCCAACATTAAAAAGGGGACTCTTTCTTAAGTAGGGAAATATGCATATGAAAACAGTAAGTAACCCCGGAAAATTGTGCAGAACAGGCTTGTAACACTGAATTTTGGTAACTTATTGGAAAATACCTGCCATAAAAGGCTTCCCTTTTGTGAATTGTTCTCAGGTCACTCCACTGCACTGCAAATTGAATCATAAGAAGGTTTCAATGTCTCAATTTCTAATGAAAAGCCAGCTCACAGGGGACATATCTATGACATTTGTACTACAGAGTATTTCAACATAGGACTGTTTGTGACAGCAATTCAGAAGTAGTGAATCTCCCAACTCCCTTCTCCTCAGAGTGCTTCAGTAGTTCTTTATTCAACCACTCTTGAAATAGCTGTATCATAGAGTTACCTGGTCCTTGCTATGGGATTGATAGATAGATTATTTGGTGTGTTTTTTTTTTAAAAAACTCAACTTTTCCTTTTGCATATTGTATCTTAAATCCTCCCCAATATCACTGCTATTTAAACAGTTCAATTAAAATTTTGAGTGATAGCATGCTCTTAATTTCTTTCTTGATTAACTGGCATACAAAATGAGGATGATTAGGAAGTCCTTACCCCATGATAGGTGATTTTTTTTGTAAGGGGTTTACCAGGAGTTAGTGATAGAGGCAAGAAGCAACAAAACCCTGGGTGTGTTGGGCCACCAGTTGTGACGTGGGCTGGCAGAGGAATCCTGCCTTCCACCACAGGCATGCCCATGGTGACTAATGCTTTCACACCCTGCAGCATGGGATCACACTCACCCCATGGTTATGTCATTTTTAAAGCATTTAGATTTAGAAATACAAACCTAAAAACCAGACACACATGTAATTTGTAGGTCTCTATACAGAAAAGTAGAGATGCAGTCATGATTAAAAAAAATAAATGTTGATATTCACGCTTTTTAAATTTGAGCCAGAGAGTTTACCTGTTTACTACCTTGCTTAGAACACCAGAAGAGAAGATGAATTATCCCCTATTACATCTGGCAGTAGAGCACCACAGAAGAGATGTTTGCACTGGTAGATAGATGAACTTCATTACTTTGGAACTGGTCTCTTGTACAGAGATGCTGTACCAATTTAAAGCCCCTAATAAAGCAGATTACTTTATCTATTATCACTGCAAGCAATGTCCACTATCAGATGTATGCTTAAGTTATCACATCAGGTGAGCTGCCCTCATGGATGACATACACCCAATTAACCTGCCCCAAGCACAAGGTAAATTTCTCTCTGACCTCCTCCAGCTCCCTCATGTGCCCACTGCCTTAGAGCTCCATGCTGGGCTGCTCCACTGGCTCATGCCACCGAACCCATGTCTCAGTTCTGAGCTCTGGAACTACCAGCACAGAACAGCAGAGCTATTTATTATTGCACCTAGTTTAAAGATAGCAACTTTTTATGAAATTAATCACATTTTATTCTCTTGGGCACCACTGGAGAATACAGAAGTACACTCAATTGTAGGGTGTAATTCAGGAAATGTAATTACATTCATTAAAGATATTTAAATGTTAATCTGTAACAGTGTTTGTCCCTTATTCCAACAGGATTTGTTTCCATTTCTTTGAGCCCATGAGCCACTCATCAGACAACACCATCTCCGTTAGAAGACTGGAAGCAAAAGAAGATGATGTTACTAAACCTGGGCATTTAACCTGGAGCCTGTCTTCACATTCATGATTATCCAGTCATCCCCTGCCACCCATTGCTGAAGGAGCTCAAGACACATTTCAAAAACAACCCAACATACCCACTGTGATTGTGCCAAGCCATTCTGAATTAAGGCCCCTGATTCCCATCTACTTTGATGCCCAGCTTTTTGTGTTTAGAAACCTGAGAGCTGTTCTAATAAGACAGACAAAACATCCTCTAGCCCAACACCCTTCATCTCACTTTCTGCAGAGCAGCCCAAACTAGTCATTAGGTTATTTCTGTTTCCAAGGAGATTGAGCCCTCCCAGGGGCAATTCAGCTTCCCTAGTTTAGAAACATAGGCTAATACAAATCACATCAGCTTCCCTTTTTCTCATGTCCCCTGATGATAGAGTTTGCTGTAAAAAAATGTACAGAGCTAGAAATTAAGTGTCTTGTTGAAAACAGTCAGGGAAAATGAACCACATTTTAACAGTGGCCAGCAGCAGCCACTGAAGACTATTTATTTTTTATCCCAAACATCCTCCCAGATTTCTAAGAAAAATGAGTTTCTAGACTTTCTAAACTGAAAGTTGCATCAAGGCTTTAAAGTTATCTAAGGTCTTTTTTTCTGTGTATGTGCCTAACCTCTTCTCCATATCACTTGTATCTAAAAGATTTTTGCAGCAATTCCATGATTTAGCTTTGCCTTGAACAGGAGAAGGGGTAGAAGAGGGAACTGGACTTTAGGCCGCCGTCTCATAATTGTATTGTTCCTAGTCTGTACTTTTAAATTACATTGTATTTTGCCCCTCGTGGTTTTTCCCCCCACAGTTGAACTTTTCTAAGAAAAGTTGCCCCCACCTTCAGGTGGGATGATGAGAACTCTCCAAAATATATAAGATGCAAAGGCTTATGAAATCTGTGGAATCACAAGGATAATTCTGATTTTGCTCTCTATTCCTCTCCCAGTATTTCTTATTTTCTATTTACTGAGCACCATTGCACACTGAACTGACATTTACAAAAAATTATCCACTGCACCTCCGGTAGTGTGTTGGGGTTTTTTCCCTCTCAGAAGAGGATTATTTCTTTTCCCCCTCGTGCATTATTTTGCATTCCTTGACACTAAACTTCATTTGCCCGTATTTCCATCTCTCTGTTTAAAGAGTCTCTGCAACTAATTTCAGGCAGCTTCAGGTCAGATTATTGTAAATAATTTTGGTATCCTCTACAAGTTCTGTCATCTACTTAAAATCAGGTCATTGATGAATATGTTGAACAGCTCCAACAACAGCACAGATCTTTGAGGACTCATCCCAGGAACAGCTGCTATGGAGCAGAGATGCTAGCAGGTATTCCATTTCTTTGTTTCCTATTTTTAACCACTTAGCACTTTTTCTTTAATTTCCTAATAACTGTGGTTCTAAAATACTTCTGCGAAATATAGCTTGTACTTTTATTTTCAAAGAGCTTTTCACAAAGTATCAACTAGATCTGCCATATTCATACAGCAGTTTCCCTCCAAAACTTGTGCAGGATCACAAGAAACAAATTCCCTTTACAAAAGACATGCTGTTTCCTCTCTGGTTCATTATATTTCTGTTATCTACTGCTTCTATTCCAATTCTGATTTCTACCAATCTATCTAATACAGGAACCAAATTTACTGATAATCTGACCCCATGAGCCCAGAAGCCCTCACTAGATCGGTATATTTTTGGTTAATTTAAGTAGACAGCAAACCAGGAGCAATATCTTATTTTCACTGCTCCAGAGCTCTTGCATGAGCAGCATCAAGTCCAGCGACTTGTTACCAGAATTTTTTAATTTTTTTTTCTGTTTGTTTTTTTTTTTTTTTCTGTGAACAGCTTTTTAGAACTGATATTTCAAACAGAGCCAGGCAACTACCAAAGAGACATGTCTAGTCCAGTGAAGGCAAGTCCCTGCGATCCAGCTGCCTTGAAGATACCAACAGTAGTTTTAGCAAAGCTAAGGATCTGTAGCATAAGAGCAGCAAAGGCATGAGAACACAGGGAGTACAAGGTAAAAGGATAAGGGGTGGGTGATGCTATTTAAAATAACTGACATCTAAGCTTCTATTCATTGTGGCACCTAAATGTGTGTCCTCAGTCCACTCAAACTGGAGGATATGGGTGTAGCAGGTTGCATGACAGTGCCACCCTTAGGCCCCTGGGATGGGACATCCTTGGGCACAGTAAGTCAATTGGCAGTAACACCTCGGTCAGCCTGGATGCATCATTTCCCATGTGCAGTAGGGGATCCTGCACCACTTAACCAGGAGAGGAGAAACAAGGCCTCTCATTAACTCCAGTAAATGTGGATCTGTCCTACACTTAGGGTGGTGACAGCTGTAGCTTAGGCCCATTAGAAAATGATGAAGGAAGTGATCAGAGTGAGATTTGAGCACATTACCACTATTTGCTTTTGTGAATGGTACTGTGGTTTGCAGTAGTTGTGCCAACCCCAAATATCTCCAGAGCAATGACTCAGATGACTCGCTTCCCATGAAAAAAAAAAAGGCATAAAGCCAACTACACATGGAACATCCCCTTGCCCTCTCACATGGCTTTATTTTCACCTTGTGATTTTTGAACAGCTATGCATTTTTATTGTTTTTGTCTTTCGCTACAGTTTTTGAAATGCAGGAATTCAATTGAAAGCTGGAATTATTTACAATGTAACTCGGAGGAACTGTGCTTAAACAAAAAATACCCCATGAAATATTGGAAGATTCATGGAAGAAGTTAGACTTTCGATCATATTTAAGTGATGCAGCAACAAAAAGTGAAAATTTAGCGTATGTATCTGGAGATAAATAATTAGATAGGTTTGCAGCTTTCAGTCATATAATTTCTTAAATGCACTTGCCCAAGCATTGCTCAAGATCACATTGATCATCCTGGCAAAGAGGCCAGGATTTCCAAGGCTGGATTAGATTTACAGTCTCTCTCAGAGAAAGTATAATTCAGGAAAACCCAAGTACTTAGAATTTACTTTATTTTTCTGAAACAAAAGGTTCAAGCAAAATACAGCTTTGCAGTTCCTTGCAATAATTTAAACACTATTACAACATAAAATGTAAATACTGCAGTTATAGCCCCATATTTAGAATAATGTTCAAAAAGCTAAGAAAATTGGTATTACACTCAGATGATTGTTAATTCTTCCATCTTGAAGAAAAAAAAAAAGGTCTAAGAAGCTAAATGAGTAGCACATGACAGAAGTAAACAGACTTTTAAAGAAGCTGTGTGAATTCTCCAAATTCATTTTTGCCATCTGGGATTGACTTCCATCACTGCACTACAAGAGCTTCATTAGAAAGGTGTTATAACAATATTCCAGAAACAGCAGCAGAGCATAGGTTTTCTTTTCTCCCTTGAACACAGCTTGCAACTTTTCACACACGGAGATGAGCAGGAAAGACTCCGTCTTTCTACAAAAAGCCTACCTGCAATTTTCTTTCTCAGCTTCATACAGACGTAGAAGACAAAACAGATTACCCCATGAATGAACAAGCAAACTAGCTGTCAGTCAGACCAGGCAATTTTGGTACAAATAAAGGAAAATTACTGCAAAATACATAGTTTGATATGCTGACAAAAATCACTCTTGTCAAGTTGTATCGATGTGCAATGACTTGCAGGCTACTCCAGGTGTGTTACTTCCCCAAACTTCTTTTTCTCTCATGACTGTAAATGCTGAACTACATTTTTCTTATGTTCCCAGTACAGGGTTTGGGTTGTTTTTGGTATGATTCATAATCAGCTGCTTTGAAATCTTATTTTTGCACCCATGACTTAAGTGAATGTGTCATTGTCACTTGGGAACAAGCAACAAAAACCATGAAGAGGAGCATGTTCAGCACAGTGAGTTAGGCCAAATATTTTTGGATCTCTGTCTTCCAGCATTACTAGAATCATTGCAAAGTTTCTCCCCTAGACCTTGCTTTCTGCTGCAAACTCCTACCCCTCACTGAGAACACAGAAGTGGCTGTGCCAATTCAGCCTTTCATTTTAATTAAATCTAAAAATCAGGAGATATTTAACATTATTTTATACTGCTTAGAGCCAGTAATTGGACTCCATGTGCCTCTTCTTTTTGCAGCCAAGGGCATAATTTTGGCAGGTTCACATAGCTTTTGCTCACAAGTACTGAGTACACAGATTCTTCAAGCCAATTGAGACACAGCTAACAGATGCTGGGAGAGGATGTTATGAGTTTATAAGGGCTGGGTTCTCTTGGGCTGTTAGACAGGATTCCTCACAGAGGTGAGCCAGGAAGAACTAGTACCTAAGCAGAAGCTCCTTAGCAAGGCAATTACAACACAGCTAATGCCCATGTCTTTTCCATGTCTTTCCCAGCTTCAGCATAGGGTAAAATGAAGTTACTGGAGAGGAACCCAGGCACAGGTACTGCAAATCGCATTCAGAGCACAAGCACTTTCAGCCTTGGCCCCTTTCCAGCTCCACCACAGCACAACCATTTCTACTGATCTCGTGACTCACTCCACACGAGAAGACTCACTATATTTGTAGATACAGCCCAATCTTGCTCACTTTGTTTTGGACTAGGAGCAAGATTAGAGTGATTTAGCTACAGCAGTGTAAACATGGTGGACAAGGGACACGAGGTTCAGCACTGCTGTCAGCCCAGGGGAAAATGTCCCTAGCTATGGGTCTGTGCCTGAAGCCCTGCCACCAAGAAGTTGGGGTAAAAGTCCCACTGGCTTCCAGGGAGGTCCATTGGACTCTTTTACCAGCTTTTAGCAAGTGGGCAGTGACTTTGGGGAGGGGTGGAAGGCCTAGCAAGCACCTGGGGAAGCCATTGCAACTTGCCAATCCTCCGGCCGCAAAGCTGGTTTGGGAAGCTGCCTCCTTCCCGCTGTTGCCACCCCCACGCCTCCCTGCCTGCACAGGAGAGCTACCACACCTTTCCCTTGTGCTAGTTCAGCTGCTTACCTAACCACAGGCAAGCTGGGTGTGCATTCACACATGGAGTTTAAAAATAAAATCTCCAAAAGAGCACTGTGTTCTTTAAAAAAATGCAAACAAATCGCCCCCAAATCAAAACATCTCACAGGTCTAGCACAAAGCACAGCTCTGCCAGAAGCTGAATCAGCTGGGGAGGAAGCAGCATCCACCAGCTGCAGAGAAGGAAGGAGAGAGGCACAAGGAACTGGAGGCAGGATGGAAACCACTGAACTCCACCCCTCCCCATAAGGAAAGAGGAACAGCACTCAGGCTGAAAGCTACTTTTGCAGACAAAGGACAACTACAAGCATATTAAAGTTTCTTGGAGGTAACCCCACCAGCTTGACACCTGCTTCAACATAATGCATGTGCTCTGCCACCAGCAAGCCTTCATCATCATGACGTGCACACAGTCCCACAGTACCTGGGACACCCAGACACCTGGCTATGCAGGTCCAGGTTATCAGTGGTGGTTAGTATGAGCCAGTAGCTAGACTAGGTTTCCCACATACAATAAGACCTCATCTTGAAGGTGGAAAACCAGCGGTGCCCTTCACTAGTTGTGTAAGAGTGTGCAAGTCCAGCAGGACTAGGGCAGCGGCTCTTAAAGTGCCATGGGAAATGACACCCAGTTGATGGCAAAACAATAAGCAGTTTGCCACAGCCATTCCCAGAGAGTATCACCACTCAACTGTTTGCCCATGCAGCAGTATGGCAGAGAGGTGAGAGATGTTAAGAGCTAACAATATGCACTGGCTCAAAAAGCTTGGAGGCATATGGCATAAGAAGGTGAGAGGAGAAAGAAGGGTCCATATCTTCCACAGCACAGTAGCAAATGTCCAGGGTTACAAAACAAAATATCCAGCACAACACACATTGTATTTATACTCCATTTTTTACTGAAAAAAACTTTTTTTTGCACCTCTGAGGAGCTATTTCACTTAGAAGAGTTTTAAAGGCCTTTAAGTTCCATATTATTGGAAAAGTGAATAGTAGAGATGTCTTCACTCATCATTCACCCCTTATGTATCCATTCTTATGAAAGAAAAAATTAAATGTAATATCCAAAGATGCCCTTTTACTAAATACGCAGAAAAGCACCAATGCTTTACTAGTTTGACCACAGCCTGTGTGCAGCCTAAATTGGCAAATGATTTAAATTATCCTGTGGACACTCACAGGTAGGAAGGTTGGGGGACATCAAAACCTATGGGGATGTCTTGTTTTAGACTACTGAGTCTGCTTCCAAACACATCCCAAAATCACTCCATGCCTGCCAGAGCATCTCGTAGCTAACGATTACTGGAGACCCTAGGAGATTCTTCCTCATGGGAAGCTGGGTTGCTGAGCCCTGGGCTCCAGCCAGCCCTGTCCTGTGACCACCCTCCCAGCCAAGGGCTTCAGCACCAAATGCTGAAGTTGGTCCACCAGAACAAGGAGCTTTGTCTGTGCTGAGAAAGGAAGATGTGTTAGGTCAGATCCATTACCCACCTCCCATCATGCCACTGCTACCCATTTTTCTCCGCCATCTTCTCATTTGCAGCTTGTCTGTGCCTAAAGGCAGAACAATGATGTGCCCTGAGCAGAAAAGAAAGCTGTGAAAGCTATAAACTTCCTAAACATCCCTCCTGCCAACACCTGTCATTCGTTTCTATGTCTTCTATTTGCTCTGTTTTCATTTAAGGTATTATATGACTCAGATGAGACCTCAACAGCTTCAAAAGAATTCCTGTGTCTGACTGCCTCAGCTTTATTAAAAGTAACTGAGCCATTGATCATCATCTGAAGATGTAGTCTCAGGAGAAACGATATCATTTGTAAACAAATGATCCTGTGAACACAAACACTCCACCAGCTGCAGATAATAGGGAAACAATACGAGGCTGGGGAGGCGAGAAGCCCCCCCAGCACACCAGCAGATCATCCCAGGGATAACAAAGTGAGTTACACCTCTACAAAAAGGCTGGGTAACAAGAACATGCTCTTCCAAAGGTAGGGTGAGGGGGAGAAGTAATTTTCTTTTGCTGTTTTCAAGCCTCTAAAGGCAATTTCATGCTGCTGCCTTAGGATGCGAGCAAGCAAGACTGCTCATCCTTAATACGACCAATTCTATACATTCAGAGAGTGGCTTTTTAGCTGACAGTTTCCATACACACCCTCACATGCTACATTTCATGGCTGACCAAAGTATGAAGTCTGAAGAAGGGAAATGCACGACTGCACAGCAACACCTGTGAAGTCAAACCATTTTCCTTCCCTTACCTTCAGCTAGCTACCAACAGGATCAGCCTGTCTTGGATATGAAGCTTGCTTGTATAGAAACAAATTAACAAAGTTCAGCACCATGAATTAGAGCACATAAAGAGTGAGAGATGCTATATAAATGTCCTTGGAAACATCTGCCAGGTACAATCACTCATTCTTTAAGAGTAGCAGACCAAATATCTGTAAAATTAAGTAGGAAGACTTTTTAAAATACATGCCTTCATATTAAAGGCCAATGTTTCATATTGGAAAATATAATGGACAACTCCTGACAAACATTTAAGTTGAATACAGTGCAGGCTCAAAAGCTGCTGCAGCTGAAATGTAGCAGCTATTGTGCAATTTCGGTTTTTGGAAGGAAACGGATGCCAAAATTTGCACCAGATGCCCCCCATTCCCCAACCAAGAGTACTTTTAGCATATTCAGTTTAACACCATATGAATCATATGGAAGCCAACAAGAATCTGGAGAGGTTTGTCAAACAGAAAGTAGGCATTTAGCAAAGAATAGCCCCAGCAAAGCAGACACAGCCAAGGTCCTTTTGGTCTGTGTAATAACTTGGTAAGACAGTGCCCCTGAAGCAGCTGGGGCAAGTTCCCGCCTTTCCAGAAAACCACCTGGGAAAATCTTCTTTGAAGAAATCATTGTGCGTGGAGAGGGGGAAAAAAGAAAGAACCTCATGCTATCCTCACTGCTGGGTGAATACATCATGTAATCTAAAGCATGTCAGCTAGCCACCAAAAAGCCCAGCTGAGCTGATGCCTTGAAGTGAAATTCAGCTTGCTTAAGTTTGTATGGAGCATGCATATCAGCAGCTCACTTGCTTTGGGGGCTCAGTGTGTTCATCAGTGTGTAAAGGTGCTGAAGGAAAGAAACAGCAGCACTGCCATGTGGTTCTTCAAAAGAAATACTGTAGCAGTCGGCAAATTCAGGGCTCATCTAAACTCAAAGAGCTTCTCTAGGCAGTCTAGAATTTCCTTTGAAGTATGTATCTGTGAGCACATATGGTCCTGGAGCACATCCACACACATTCACCAGAAGGGAATGAGAGTGGGTGGAATACATAAGACTATCCCTAAGAAAGGGAGAAGGAAGGAGAGAGAATAAAAATCCTAGGCATAAACAAACAGCAGCTATTTCTAGCTCTTCTAGTTGAACCCCCTCCTCCAGCCCAATGTCACTCTGCAAGATGCCTTGTTCAACTTAAGAGACAAACAGAGAAATAAAAGCGCAAGAGCACGCACTTTTACAGGCCAATTACAACCTCTTACAAACTTATTGTAAATCTATTCATTGCTTAACACACCAGGTAAATTCAGGAAATGCGTTTGCTCAGTGTGTACTCCATGTAGCTTGATATTCTCCATATATCTCGAGTGTGCACATTCAAGCAATAAAAAAATTAAATACATCAAGTCTGGATTAGATTCAGTCCACAATAGCAGGGGGAAAAAAAGAGTAATTATTGACAGTGGCTTGGTTAAGCTTACAAAAGCTTAATGGAAAAGGATTTTTCCATAATTGCCATCTCTAACCTTTTATCCAAGCTCAGTGGGTACATTACCCAAGTCAGCAGGAAGTTTAGCCACTCTACATGAAATTAATAACATTTATGGGCTGACCCATAGCCCATAGCTTTTTAGAACAAGAGCTACGAAGAAGTTTCTGCCCTTCCATCAGGGAATAGTACATACCACACTCAGCTGCTTAAAACAAAACAACCCCCCCCTTCCTTCAGCAGGCAGCAGTCTGCTGCTGGGCCTGAGCCTCTCTCTTATGCATACTCAAGAGTAAATTAACCTTATGTACTAATTAGAGGAATTAAAACAAGCATCTCAAGAGCGGTGCATTCCATCTGCTGACTTGCAAGTACCTGGCAGGGCAGCAGCCTCTGCACCACCAGGGTACCCCTCTTCTCTCATCAAACGCCCTGAGAAGCACTACATGCCCCAAACCGGGAGTTTCCAGGCTGGCCTCGGAACAGCTACCCCTGTGCTCACAGGCAGGAATCAGTCCGTACATTTCTTTGTCCCATCCATCTGCCCATCCACAGAATGGATTGCAAAAATGTTGAAAGGATGTGTTTCAAGTCCAGGTGCCTATAAAATGGCTGTGAGTGAACCTGCACACCAAGTAAGAGCTCTCAGCCTGGTTTTGTATTCAAGTATACGGAGAATGAGATAAATTAATTTAACTAACACTGACCCAGTTTTACACTGGAAGAACCAAAACAGACATGAGAAGTTAAAATATATTCCTTAAGAGATACAGTTCATCTGTTTTGAAGTGGCAAGCATGAAATATTTGAGTATCTGTGATAAAATTCTAGGTGATGACTGAACAGAGCAAAAACAGGTCAGCAATCCAATTTAACAAAATTGTGCTGAAAATGATTAACAGGAATACAGCACACATGCTTTATAAGACGGTACTCTCCTCAGCATCACAGACCATGAAGAAAACAAGAAAAATCAAGAAGATAAACAAGGCTGGCTGGGAATTGATTGCCACCTTTGAAATTTTAGTGGAACAGTTGGAGCAAGAATCTGACTGCAGCTGAACTGAAAAATCACTATATGTATCTAGATTACTCATCTACTGCTAAACCAAATCAAAATGTTCTTCCCACAGGCAAGGCTGAAGATTTCAGAAAAGCCATAATTTATAACTCAGGAAAAGTTTAGAGGAAAACTCTGCAAAACCAAAATGAATTTTGTACTTAATGGGCAGGAAAACAAAGGACAGATGGAACTTCATGTAGCTTGGTATGACAGTAAATACTACACGGCATGCAGGATGTGACTGAGCCAAGAAGCTGATGAGCTGCATTAAAGAAGAGTTCACCTCACTCATGTCCCAGCCTTTCTTTCTCTGCAAATCACGGTTTCAAACTTTTACATAACAGCAGGAGCAGGTTTAAAAAAAAAAAAAAAGGATAGATTTCCAGCAAACCAGACTTCTATTACAATCAACATTAGGAAAGCCTATCAATACAGTTCAAATAGGCAATCCTCCTTAACCTTTCTCATAATTAGGTAGCAAAGTCATTTACAGGAAGTGCAAAAAGTGAGTGTGCAAGGTACAGAAAAGCACCACAGTATTTCTGTACACTTTGTTTTGCAGGAATGATCATGCCTTGGGTAGGAGCCCATTTCTAACAATTTATTTTTCATGTCTGGACAAGGCAATATAACTTCTACCCAATTTAATCTCTTTGCTAATATACTTAGCTGTTAATGCTGAAATACTCAAGCTTAACAATAAGGCTAAAATACTCAGAATACTTAAATCCAAGAAATGTGCTTTCTGGCTTCAATTCAGGACAAGCAGAAGCAATCATCTATGGCACTGTGGAGGGGGGAACTGCGGTGACACCTGCCAAGAGGTTACATTGGACTCTACACAATTGCCTACAACTGCTCCAAGCAGGGCACAAAAATCATCTACACAAAGTCTTTAATTGCCAGGGAAGCTCCTCCAAAGAGCCAGGAAGCACCTGGGTACCCCGACAGCTTGCCTTGGCTCCTTGGGTCAGCACTACCCTAAAATTACAGGGACGCTGGGCCAAACTACCAACACCCCCACCACCCCCACCCCGAGATGCCTGTCACGTTTCCCCCGAGGTTGTTTCGTTCTGCTTTCAAGCTGCAGTTCAGCGAACAGGCTGCAATTTACCTCTTCACCCTCACCCTCAAATTTGTTTGGATAAACAGGCCCTCCTTTGTTCCAGACTGCTACTACATTTACACATTGTATTGTAAATCAGCCGGTACAAAGCAAGGCAGGCCCTTGAATGAAGACACTAGCAGTTTTGTTCACAGCAAAATTAAACGAGTAAGAGGCACAGAACCCCATTTATAACCCCAGTCTGGAAACAATTGGTTTTTAAAAGGTGAGAGGTTTAAAAAAGTTTACTAAACAAACCTAGCCAGTTACAGAGTCTATAGTGAGCTCAAAAACAAGTTCAAGGCCGTATAAATTGCCAAAGCAGTGTTATTTCTGAAGAGAACTTTAACCAGTTTAAAAGCTTGCTTTCTTGCTGTTTCAAGGGCCCAAGAATTATTGGCAAATGATTTAGCTTTTACTAAGTACACAAACAGAGAGAAATTAGTCACAGAGGAAGGGAATGAACTATTCACCATGTCTATTAAAGACAAGAGACCTAAATGGCATCTAGGAGTTGCAGGATAAACATCAGGAAAAACTTCACAGTAATAACAGTTGAGTAGAGGAATGACAGCTATGAAGTCTTTCCCATCAGAAGAAGAGGTTCAACAAACATCTGTAATTAATGGCTTAACCACAGCTGATTCTGTCTTACAGACTGTATCTGTATCTGGCTTCTTCAGATCCCTCCTCAAACCTATTTTCCATCATTTTAAATGTTCTTTTAAATAAACTGAGTTTGCTGAGAACTCTCCCATGAGTAGATACTGCAGTACAGCTCATCAGAAAAGAGATCAAAACTAACCATTATTTGATAGGTGTCCACCCAGGTTTGCTGGAAAACTGTCAGCTCAGTCCCATAACTGAGTATGTATTCAGAAAAAAAAAACAAAACAAAAAAACTCTCTGATCCAAAGGCCAAGAATAAATTGCATTTGATCTTGTCTGCAGTCCAGAAGTGAGGACTCTGATGAGATCCCATGGAGAAACTTCAGTTTGACCTGTGTAGGATGTAATTCATTGCTGTAGACACCTTGCATTGCTCATAAACACCAAGCTTAAAAAAATTAATCCCAAGTCTGAAACATAAGTTTGAGTGCCAACAATAACTTTATTCCTTTGATTACTTTAAGGGGGAGGGGGGCAGAAACATTATGGATTTGGGTTTAAAAACTTTTTGCCCTGATTACAAGAAGTATGTTACAATAAGAAATGTTCTACAAACTGCTTTTGGTACATCTACTATCCATGGCAAAACAAACCCCCACTTTTCATTAGTTTCAGATCAAAACCAAAGAAAATTCAAGAAATAGAGGGCATGCCTCCATCGGATGTTTCAGAAGCCAGGGCATCACTATCCACATTATAATTCTGACATGATCTGATTGTCTGTGCATACCCTCAGCAGCAAAAGCAGGAAAGGGAAAGTACAAGTTCCCATGCACTGCGGTCCCTTCAGAGGTCAAAAAGCACTGGCTAAGCAAGACAAAGGGAAGCTCGACCTCTGCTTTGCCACCAGCCCCAGCAACACTACCTGAGCATAAGAGTCGTGAGTGAGGTGACTGCCCAAGCTGCTACCCTTGACTACAAAAAATAAAAAAATTTGATATAGTTGTGAGCATGGGAACCTCCCCTTAACACCCTTGTGATGCTGGGTCCCATCAGAGTGAGGGGTGCCCCATCCTCTGTCAGGGAAGGAGGCAGTGATGCACCACTGCAGGTGCTGAGAGCACTGGGCATGCTACAGCCAAACCCTTCTGCCAACACTGCAAATATTCCTACCAGAGGAGCACAGTGGTCCAGCACCATGCTTCCCACAAGCCAAGTTCAACCCCAAGCCCTGACCTGCTTGTGTTGCCCCCTGTGCCCCACCCCATGCTTCCAGCACCACCTCTTGCTAAGTGATCCACCTTTTATCCAACTTCTCTCCATCTTCAAACACATGATTAGAAGGTTAATCAGCACTGGAGTACTTTAGTTGCCACCAAACATCACTTGGATGGGCTTTGCTCACTCTCCCCCCTCTCCTGAGCTGCCCTTTCCTGTAGGAACAAGGTTTTGTACAAGGACTCGTCAGTTTCATCCCTTTCACCTGAAGACGAAACAAACCATGGCAGGAGAAGCTCACGGCAGGAGCAGCACTCTCACCTGCAGCTGGATCCCTCTCTGAGTCAATATGGAAATGCTGTTACAGGGAGTGAAAAGAAGCCAACAACCTACAAGCATATGAGGGTCTGAAAACACTGTAATTTGTGCCCTGAAGAGAGATTACAGCCCATCTGTCCCAGCGGAGTACAAAAGAATTCAGAACCGCACCTCCCCTCACCCCCTGCTTAGCCAAATAACTAAAGCAAATACATACAGTCATGTCGCTAAGTCGTTGAAAATAATCTGCCTCTTTGTCACCGCTGCAATCCTTGTAAGGGCATGGGCACTGCACTTGGGAAACCATAGGTTATCCAAAATCATCTCCTGGAATCTGGTGTGACACAGGCTTTTCCTGCAGTTTGGTCTGAACCTGCACTGATGGGCTTGAATTGCTCCATCACCAAGATTTACTTTCCTGCTTGTAGATAATGCTGCTGAAACATCTGTAAAAACAAATCCATTCACTTTTATGTTAAGCCCTTGCACTAAGTATTGAAGTGACACTGTCAGATTAAAGAGACCATAATATATTTTTTTAATACCCCATTTTAAACTCTCCCTCAGATTATTACCCATGAAAGAGCTTTTAATATTTCTTCTTTGACTGAGGTGCATGACACCTGCCTGCCCTCCATTTCTGACCCATTTTGGCTTAAAAAGGTCCACCTGGCATTTTACTAAGCTCTGCTCCAAAGGCAGCAGTGGTGGAGAATGGGGGAACCCACGTGACACCTGCATGTCACCCACACAACCAAGGGCTGGGACAACATGTGCCTGCGGCTTCCCCAGACACATGGTGAAGGAAAACTGTGAGGCAGATGCTAGGAACATGCTGCCATCCCAATAGCAGCACCACCCCAGCCTCCCACTACTGGAGCAGCCCTTGATCACAGACAGCTCTTCTGGCAGCCACCTGGGCACTGCTGCTCACTGCTAGCACAGGATGGGGAATAGGTATTGAAGTTTTATGACAGGCAACTGACCCTGTCACTTCTCATTTTAGTAATTTCTTACTCTGACAAGCAGAGGCAAGTTTGACCAAAAGGCTCCTAATAAGAATCACAGAATTGTTAAGGTTGGAAGGGACCTCTGGAGATCATCTAGTCCAATCCCCCTGCCAAGGCAGGGTCACCTGGAGCAGGTGACACGGGAATGCGCCTGGGTGGGTTTTGAGTGTCTCCTGAAATGAAGACTCCATGACCTCCCTGGGCAACCTGTTCCAGTGTTCTGACATCTTCAACATAAAGAAGTTCTTTGCATTCTTCTACCCTGTATTTAGATGGAATTTCTTGTGATTTAGGAAGACCAAACTGAGTCCTGAACAAGGAAAAAAGTGCTTAAAAGCTCTCAATGAGTATCACTATGGCGCACACAGACAATAAGAAGCCGTAAGAGGCTTCTCTGTTTTATCTGTTTTTGACTATAGGGCAACTGAAAATGATAGCAAAATCATAAGAACAAAATCATTTAGCAAAACACCCTCAAAATCAAAACAAACAAACAACTCCCAACAATATCTCTCGAAAGTCACAAACAAATAAATCGGTGCCTTTTTTGTTCTTAAGCAAAGGCAGGAAAGAAGAAAGTGTGGCTGCCCCTGGAAGTGCTGTGAGTGGGAACTCGCAGAAGACAGGACAATACAGACCCAGCACCTGCAATGTCAGTGTCTCAGCCCTGTGCCCAACAAGTTCCTTCAGCTACTCTGGCTCCTGGTTTCCACATCTGCAGAGTGGGGATAATAACAGGTCTTTACATCACAGGGGTGTTACAAAGATCAATTAGTTAATGTCTGAAAAGCGCTTTGAAGATATAGCAGGTGGTGAGTATTATTATGCAAATAACATGATTTAAGAAAATCACAAGTGCTGAATTAATACTAATCCCTTTGATATTTAAAAGACACCGTTTTTTTCATATTTTAAAGAAGTGAGCATTTATGTTATAGTTTTCCATGGCTGCTGCTACAACAACTTTTAACCTTTTCTTTTCATACAGCTCCTCACATAAAACTCCTCTGCAGACATCTTCACAAAATCCAATCTTGACTTAAAGCTACAAGTAGTGGAAGAAATTATGCATGTTGATGAACTGGATAACTAGATCCTATGCAGAATATTTCTCAGAGGATAGAATGTCACAGACCTAACCTACTGTAACAAACACCACAGAGTCTTTCAGTTTTAGGGCTTTTTTTGGAAGCACACTAATTTCACGCATAGAAGCATTTGTAAAACAATAAAGCTGCTATTTAATTATGCCATTTTATGTGGTGGAAAAAGTGGAGAAAGAAAGGAAGTTATGGTTCATTCACTTCTTCCAAGGCTGCATATCTGAATTGTAAAAAAAATAAAAAAAAAAAATTAATGTCTAATGACCTCATTTGGTGGTTCTACAGGAGATCAGGCATTGCAATGTTTCCTCCAACTTCCAGCAAGTGGCTGCACAACCACTTTTGCTTTAGGTGGATGGAGGGAATGGAGCAGATGGCTACAAGCTAGCCCAGAAACGCAGCCTGCCTGAAAGCTTGCCACTTGCAATGAGAGAGAAACACAAACCAGCAAGAGAGTTGAGGTGAGATCAGAACAAAGAACCTGAGGGGAGCAGCAATGTCAGAAACCAAGGAGAGAGCGCAGTCAAGAGTAGATATCCCTCTGGTTTCTAGCTTTGCCTTTGCTAGACCTCTCTGTGAAAGCAAGACATTCCAACCAGTGCCTGAAACCTCCCTGTGCCTCCAGGACTTCTACTGCCACGTTCCCTTTCTGTAAGGAAGCCTGTTTCTTGTCTCCTGCACCATAAAATTTACTGCAAACCAGCTGGTGCATTCAGTCTAGGAATCTGGACAATATTGCTGTGGTTAAAAATATTAACCTCTTCTGGAATGCATGTCTGAAACTGATATTAATGAAATAAGATCAGATATTAATATTCTGTACGGCTGGTTCCTTAAGCTGTGCTGTAGTGTCAAATCAAATCCTTTCCCAAGTCAATATACAAAATACCAACAGAGAATGGCAGGTAGTATGGCTGTGGGAGGAGGCAGAAGGAGCACTTTAAAACTTCAGAAGCTATTATGTTTGCAGCTATAGGCAGCCATGCTTTCCTTCCTACCCCATCTCCCACAGCAGCCATATTAATAGCTATTCAATACAGTAACAGGATTCAAGCTGTACATTTAGTTGTTGGGGTTTTTTTTAATCTCTAGGTCAATATTAAAAGCATTTGGATGCTCTTTAGGAGAGAAGAATGATTTTGCACTCCAGGAACAGCGAGGCATTTGCAGCATTCCCTAGGAACACCAGGAAAGATTTCCTTTACCTGTGCCTGCTGATGACTGATGTGGTAATACTTTATTTTAACTGGACCCAGTTGTACAGATTCACAATTCCATTTTCTTGCGTAAACATGCACTCTGTGTAATCTTAGTGTGATCTCGTTAGTTGAATTTATACAATTTACGTACAAAACAGATCCAAACCACCACCTGAGGGTTACTCTTCAGCCAGGAGGAAACCCTTGAGGGCATCTGAGCTCAAAGTCCTTTGGACACATGATTTACACTCCTGGATATGCCAGGCCTGGGGAATAAATCTGAAGTTCTCATCCTGGACAAGTAAGTACAGCTCCATCCTTCACTTTGCTCTCCTGTAAAATAGCAGCCACCCTCTCTCCTGAAAAAGATCTAATGATAGACCTCTCCAGTGAAGAACAACTCCCAAGAGGGAAGATGAGTCAGCATCATGCTTCCTTCATCTTCACAGGGGAGAAAATTAATTTCTCTCTCAAGAGTAACCCCTGCCTGCAGGTAGTTTGAGGTTTGGTGTACTCCATCTCCATGCTTTCAGTTAATTCATCTTTTTTGAATGTTTTGAGTTTGCCAACTGCTCACTTGAAGAAAGCAATCTAATTTTCTTGTAATCTGGTATTCAGTTTGAGGTATGCAGGTTAATCTTATTTAAGTAGGCCATAGATATTTATAGCTAAAATTAGAAATAGGAAAAATATTCCAGCATTCTCAAAACTTTCACATGTGCAGCCTCATCACACCAAAGAGATAAAACCCAACATAGACGGCACCAAGTTTTTTTTATCTCTGCTTCAAACAGCCAAATAATATTAAGTGACTGCCAAATAATATGGAGCAACTGCAAGACTGCTCCCATTAGCCAACCTTCCCATCACTCATCAATCTGCTGCCAGGTTTCTCCAGATAAAAGGATGGAATGTAAGCTTATTATCCCCACTATACTTAACATATAGTCTGAAAAAAACCCCAAAAAAGTCTATTGTAACTGTGATAGAGAAGTAGATAAGACATTGCCTTCTGTCTGCCCACAGAGCAAGAGGAAAGCTATTCAAACAGCCACTCAAAGGATGAAAAATAAAACATCTAGACTACTAGCTAGTTTGCTGATCTTTGCACCAAGTAAGCCAGAAAGGCACAGTCTATCCCACTGACTGCCACTGCCTTTTCTTCCCCAGGAGATGGGCAGGGAATGAGAATGGGTATGTACTGAAGAGAGTAAGTAGTTCATACAAAAAGCTTCTGGGCTGATGATCTCCTGGCTTTGGTATGATTTGCATCACATTTGTAATTGTATTGACCTGGACAGCTTTAACCTCATTAAGGATTCACAGGTAAAAAGCAGATGCTGAATCAAATCTTACAAAGCAGTGTCTGCTTCATGGGGGCTATGCTAAGCAGAAGGTTGACTCAGCATCTTATCTGTCTTTGGTTTGTAAAGGGTTTGTAAAGAGTATATTCATAATTTCACTCAGGAAAAAAATATATGTCAATTGAAGAAAGGTTTATTTGAACTAAAGAGCAAAACAATTGTGTGGTTTGGGATGTTTGAGCTCATGCTGTATTGAAGTACAGCTATTTAAAAAGAAATTATTCATCCTTACATTGTGGCTAATATATATATAAATGACTAAAAAAAATTTACTGAAACTGTAATATTTCCTCTCCCTCCAGTAAACATAAGAACTTAACATTAAATCTGTATTTAAAAAAAAAAAAATCAGCCTATGCATTGTAGGGACTACAAGTACAGCCAAACTAAGCCCTTGCAGCTGAGTTCACTGCTCTGCTTTTGGCACAAGTACAGCTGAAATACTCCAGAAGACAGATATTTCCAGAAGAGACATTCTTTCAGTTGTTTTGAATTAATCTTTATGGTACACAAGGAATTTCTAGGAAAAAACCCCCCATCTTCAGCAAATTTCATAACCTTCACTTGGGAAACGCAAAGGGAAAGTTTCCATATGACAGGGCATACATTTCTTTAAAAACAAATCAATTGTAACAATAAAATATATTATACATATTGTATATAATATATTCAAATTTATATCTTTTTTTCTTTAACAGAGATCCTATTTCTGAAAATGAGTAGAGCACACTCCATGCATATAGCCACTTTTATGAAGTGGATAGAAATGTGTGAAGGAGAACCACTATGAGTTATTATGATAATGCCCTTTGAGGCATGCCAAGGGAGTAAAATTGCTAATGAAGGACCTTCTTTTGGGACCAGGATGGCTCCAGCTTTCTATTTGTGCTGCCACATGCAGGAGCTTTAAACTGAAGTTATGTTTGTGCTCATGGTCTCATTAGATTATAACTTGACTGTTGATTTGAATTCCTGCAGGCCTCGTACTCCCGGGACCTGCCCTATCTCATTTGGAGGAGATCACATAATGGTTATTCCTCTTTACAGCCACACTACCACCTCGTAGCTAAGCCTCAGGGTCAATAACCTTAGGTCTAGTTTTCACATTTAACAAATTTTTCTACTACTCAATTGGCAAAGGCTGGTCATATCCTGTTACAGGTATTGTACGCTGCGACTGCTGCATACCCATCATTGCATCATCCAGATCCATAGTTTCCAAATCAAACCATAAACATCATGGCAGCACATGGAAATCCTTCTAAGCTTCCCCAAAGAGCTTACTAGAGGTAAGAATCTTCCTCATATTTAGGAAAAGCCTGCTTCAAAGTTAGTTTTTTACATATGAAGAAAATTCTCTGTATTTCTTTTAGCCCATCCTTGGTATTTTGCTTTTCTTTCTTTGCTGCAAGCAATAAAACACTTTTATGTTCAATATACGAATAGTGGAGATTTTTTAAAGTCTCACATTTTACAAGGTTTTCCTAAAGCTTGTAAAACATGAATGATCTGTGCAATGGCTCCATACATTAAAACGAAACTCAGGTGTACTAGTCTCCATCTCTCCCTTTATTCATTACTTAAAGGGTTAGGAACCATCCTGGGATGCCCTGCACTAGGAGGGAAAGTACATAACTAATTTCCTAACTGCTCTGTTTACTTGCATACCTTGTGGGCAAAACTTGGCAAGAAAGGATTGGAAGCTGTTTGCTTTGAAATTATCACCCCATTTACAAGATTCAAGTATTTTAAAATGAGGTAAGAGGGAAAAGAAAGTGACTATGTTCATAGTAAATGCTATAGACAACGTTAGCAGTGCACTGGAGGTCACCAGCCAAGAAAGAAAACCGACAGGTACCAACCGAGAAAGCTCTCTCCCAAAGTGCACATGGACATGATATTTAGAGCACCCAGAGAAAAAAAAAGGCACTAGCAAGATCTATGCAAAATGTCTGTATTTACTTTAAAGCCACCTCATATTATTCCCACAAATACATGGAAGAACACAAGCACGGCTGCTACTGAAAGTACGAACTCAACACCCTGTTTCCAAAGTCTCCTTTTCCCTGACTAATAGGGCCACCCAGGATGGGATCAGCAGGAAAAGAAGAAAGCTACAGACACAGGCAGGGCTTGATAACACAATGAACTTGGCAACAAAATTAGTTTAAGCAGGTCTTGAATCCTTTTTTTTACCTTGGGCGGGGTGTGTGTGTGGGGGTGCCTTCCAGCGTCTCAGTCCAACATTGCAAATAACTACATGTTTGCAGGGCTATGCTGTGAAACACAGTAGAGATGCAGGGAAACTTTCAAATACTTTTTTCAAAGCCATACAACAACTGTATATAATATAGTCTAATGCTAGATCAGCTCTGCTGTCCAGTCCACTGCACAGCTCCACAAAACTCACGGTAGCACAACCATGCAGGTACTGGCCAGTGATGGTAGGAACTACTTCCAGCAGAGCTGCCACCAAAGATTTCATATCATTGAATGATGGTCCATGCCTGCTGCTAACCCACTTGGAACAGAAACACTCTCTCCTATGCCAAGTCATCTCATGGGTATGGAGAGCCTGATGTGAAAGTGCTTTGTAGGAGGCTTTGCTCAAGCCAGGAAATCTGGGGATGCAAGGTCTGCTTTTGCATAGGGGGTTTTGGGGAGGCAACGTAGGATAACAGAGAATTATCAGGTCCCCACCCTTTCTGGTAAAGAAGGAATGCTGCAGTATCCACTTGCCCTACTTATACCTGACAAAAATACCACTAAAATGTGCTACGAATTTTCCAAAATTCCCCAAAGAGAGGCAATGTCAAAAAAATAAGAACAAAAAAACCTCCAAACTAAAAAAAACAAAACCCCAAACCAACCAACCAACCAAAACCAAAAACACCCACCCCAAACCAAAACAACAACAAAAAAACCCCAACCCAAAACCCAGCAACAACAACCCCCCCCCAGTCAAGAAACCTGCAGGACCCCACTGCTTATAGTGGATCCCATAGATGGTACTCTGGACACTAAATCTACACACAAAGCAGCCCAGACTTCTGGTATTCCAGTAAATATGCCTGTTGGGACAGAGACCTTCCTATCCATGCCAATGTATTGTCCATGAAAGGTGTGAGAAAATAAAAGTCTGTGAGAGGGGGGGAAAGGATGCAAGAATGTAGCCATTTCTGGCCGTAAATTTACCAGTCTCTTCCCAACAAGCTAAGTAACAACACAAAGTAACTCTTTACTGCTGCCTCATTCAAAAGCTCCTAATTTCCAAGGCTGCGAAAACCTCTTCTGATACTGGAGTTACCGTTCAAGTATAATTCAAGTAGATTAATTAAGCCACAGACAACAGAAAACACAGTCTGCCTCTTCAAATTATCAGTAGGAGAATATATCATTAAGAGTTTAGTTTCAAGGATGCTGTTTACATTTACTCATTTTACAGGTGTAAGGATAAAAATTAAAAGGTAATAAGTAATTGCTACAATTGGGAAAAGTAAATTGGAAACACCTCTCTGAGTACACCTGTGTAGAATAATTTGAACAATGGCAACATAAACAACACAGATTGCAAAAGTGAAGTGGAAAGTGTTACTCTGAGCAATTGAGATACTATGTTTTGATAACTGAGTTAACTTGTAGATGCTTCACGCACACAACCTGCTTAACGTCATTTGACACTACAGGTCCAGGAGTTACAAAGATACACACAAAAATCACAATTGAAGCAGACAGTATCCAGGACAATTACAAAATAAATACATTTCATGCCAGATTATTACACTAAATTTGAGGCTGTAATATTTCAACTTAAGCCCAAAGCACATAAACCAACACCATACAGCCATCTCTAAGCCAATCACACTGCAGTGCTCTACATGACGAACTCCTCCTTCTCAAGCAAGTAGCACGACACAAACACAACACTTTGGAAGCAGAAATGGAAGCTTAAAAACCCCGTCAATCCAAATGAGTTCTTAGCTCACCTGACCAGCACAACTGTTGCTAGTGAAAGGGACTTCTTGAGGCTCAGGCTTCCGTGCAAATAGCTTCCAAGATGAAGTGCCTTTTGATGTGTACTTGCTCCTGCTGCGAGAGACACAGAAAAGATTCTTCAGAGAAATAGATAAGACGAGGGACTGGGCAATATGACAATCAAAGATAAAGAGCTTGCTCCGTGAGTTTATTGGCATCCTAAGAAAGGAATCATTTTGGAGCTGATGTCTCAAGACATTGCAGAAAATTTCTCATTTTCATCCATATAAATGCAAAAGGCTAAGAGTAAGGAAGGTGAAATGTATTGATTTTGCACCACATACAGCAATGAAAGGGTTAAAGATGTGACATGATCAACAAACATTAAATCAACGGGATTTTGAAAACAGGATACCCAAACGTATAGGCCAAATAGGTAAAAACCAGTTAACTGAAAGATCTCAAAAAAGCTCTTGTTAGTGAGTAACATCACTATGCAACTGCAATGCTCCTTTTGTGGTTCAGAATGACTGGAATTATGCTCTACATTACTTAGCTGTCTTATTAGCTACCTGGAAATATGCATGTCCTTGATGGTAGAATTACCGGATTACATGGTTTAGTAGTATGATAAAAAAAACGGAAAGCAAATCAGAGTTAACTCAATTATTTGTCAAACTGGGTTAATTCCAACCAAAACAGTCTTAAGATGTCTGAATGCAGATATATGCATTTAGATATATGCAGTAATGTGGGATGCAGGTAAGGTTTGCATTTCAGAGGACTGTGACCTTAAGAAGCAAGGAAACCAAAAGGGATGAGGTCAACATAGCCTCATAGCTAAACATGACATTCAGACCCTCTACTGTTATTAGCAGGGCTAATGTGGCTCATAGGTGCAAAGATATGAGAATGAATGGAAATACTGAATGGGGTAGCATGGAGCATGCGAAGGTAAAGAGTGACGCTGACATACTGTGCTCAGTTCCATGGCTGATGCTCAAAAAAAGATGTTGAAAATTTTAGAACATGCAGAGTAGAGCTGCAAAAGCAATTAGCATCTAGAGGGGGACAAAAGGATTATGTATAATCAGATTTAAAGATGCAGGCCTTCTGATAAGCCACACAGACAACTGACGACTTACTTGATCATCTTTAAGGAAAAAAAAATATCAGCAACAAGAAACTCTTTAATATTGCCACAAGAAGACTTAAAAGGGATGAACAGATGCAAGTCAAAAGCATGGAAGGCTCCTGTTAAAAACAAGATGTAATTCTAAACATGCAAAACCTAATAGGAACAACTCAAACATCTTAAGTATTTTCAGGATAAGATATGCTTTACCCCAAGGATTTGTTTGGCCCATGAGCAATAGCCAAGTGAGATGTTCAACCAATTGTGGGATTTGACAGCTCCTCTGACCCTAAATTCTGGATGGCACTCTAAAAAAAAAAATCCAAACAAAACCCAAAACCTAAAAAAACCCTTAATCAAATAGTAGAAAAACCCCACCAAAATTATAATGCCCTGCATTTTTACCAGTGCTACTGAGCACTGAATGAAATGCATAATGGACTGTGAAATGCTTGCCCCAGCTAAATGTCAAACCAAGAAGCCATCTGTTAATAAACATAGATGTCACCTCTCTGGTGTTTTTTCCAATCTACTAATACATAACTCATATCACCATTTAGGGCTCAGAATTATCAAGACAAAGGAAGTCTTTTGTTTTTTTGTCTCAACAGCTTGGGTGAGCAGAAGGTGACAATATCTGGAGCACACAGAAGATGCATGTTCCGAGCCATGAAGACAGCTTTGTGGTTGTAGAGTTACTCTTGAAAAACTTCTTCAAAGTACTCACGAAGATACTCTATGACTGAGTAAAAGCCTTTCAGACAAAACCACTGCCAGTTGGCATGTGTGGGAAGAAAAATAAATATCCCCAAAAGTCACCCATTTCTGTTGTTTTTTAGGTTTGTAACTTACACCTGCATGGGTCATGGGCATGCATCGCAACCACAACTGCAGTTTACATGAGGCATTACTCAGTTCATGAGGGAAAAGGTCCAGCTGCTGCTGCAAATCAAAACTGCACAGAAAAACTTTTTACAGCTTTTAAATTACCTAATAATCCCACAAGACTGGAAACAGAAGAGGTCAAACTATTGCTTTCATTCTCTTGCAATTCAACAGGTCCAACATTAAGTTTATACCAATTTGTTTTGTACTGATTAAATGAACATAGCATGTTAAGTTCAACACATGCTGTGACAACACACTAAGGAAGGACAAATTAACAGTCTTCTGATGTATTTAAGAGAGATGTTGCATATTATGGACTTCCAACTGCAATGAGCATAATCAGATCCATTAAAGGGAAAGGACTAACTATTACAAGCTGAAGGAAACCATAGCTTACTACTGTTAACCATTCCAAGTGCCACATATCTTCAGAAAGGAAGCTTTTATTTGCTGTGTATGCCTAGTCTAAATCCAAGTAAGAGATTATTAAATTGTCCTGATTCGGGATAGCAGACTTCACCTTGTATTTTAGTTGCACGCTTCTTACCAAACCAATGTGTTTTATATTTTCTGCCCTCTGCTTTTTTCTATGGTTTCATATATTTAACTAATCACTATTTTCCTACTGGGCAAACACCAGTTAAAAAACTGGTCCTTCATAAGTTCTAAACAGTGACACAACTAGGAACGTAACAGCTAGATCTTCTTTACGTACAGCTCTTAGATGTCAGAAAGAGATACTATCTCTTCTTAAACTATCTAGAAGATAAACAAGAGCCCTGAGGAAGAAGATGTGAGGAGATGTACTTTTACATATTTAACATGTAAGTATAGACAGAACATTAAGCTTGAAATGTGAAAAAATCTTGATTTCTGCATCCCTCCTCTGAGGTACAGAGCTATCAAATTAACAATTCCTCTAGATATAGCAAGATTAGTGTCAGGTTTACGAGAGCTTCCTTCAAACCAAATTGACATGCAGACCTAATCCAGTTTAATTAGAAATATGCTAGCCAGGTCTATTCAGCAATTAGCACGAGCATACCTTGTTGTAAAAAGGTAAGTTCTGGAACAATTCAGTTTAAGTGCTAAATATCCCATGGATTTTTATTTAAAACCTTGTTGACCATATGCAGTTACTATGTACATTATCTGACAGAGTGCTTCCGACTGGTCTACCTTGAAGGTGCAGCACAGAAGGAGGATAACTTAAGGGCAAAGATTCTCCACAGCTTCCTGGATTGTTGTAGGATGGAGAGGGCTTTCAAAAAACAGACAGAAAGAATGAAAGAAAGGTGGCAAGAAGACCTCTATAACATAAAGGAAACTGTGATTGTCAAGTAATACAAAAACCATTCACTGCAAATTACGCAAATCATAGAATCATAGAATGTCCTGGGTTGGAAGGAACCTCAAAAATCGTCTTGTTCTAACACCCCTGGATAACTTCCACTAGAGCAGGCTGCTCAAAGCCCCATCCAACCTGGCCTTGAACACTTCCATGGATGGGGCATCCACAACTTCCCTGGGCAACCTGTTCCAGTGCCTCATCACCCTCACAGTAAAGAATTTTTTCCTAATATCTAATCTAAATCTACTCTCTTTCAATTTGAACCCACTCCCCCTTGTCCTGTCACTATCTGCTCTTGTAAATAGTTTTGCCCTATCTCTCCTGTAAGTTCCCTTCAGGTACTGGAAGATCGCAATAAGGTCACCCCAAAGCCTTCTCTTTTCCAGGCTGAACAACCTTAACCCTCTCAATCTGTCTTCATAGGATAGGTGCTCTAGCCTTCTCATCATCTTAATGGCCCTCCTAAGGAGTAGCTCCAACAATTCCACAGCCTTCTTACATTGCTGCCAACCTGTTGGCCATGCTTCTTTTGAAACAGCCCCAAATACAGTTGGCTTTCTGGGTTGCAAGTGCACATTCCTGGGATACGCTGAGTTTGTTGTTAATCAACATCCCCAAGTCCTTCTCCTCAGCGCTGCTCTCAATCCATTCTCCACTCAGCCTGTATTTGTGCTTGGGATTTCCTGAACTGATGTGCATGACCTTGCCCTTGGCCTTGTTGAACTTCATGAGGTTTGCACAGGCCCACATGTAAAGCCTGTCAAGGTCCCTCTGGGTGGCATTTCTTCCCTCCAGAATGTCAACTTCACCACACAGCTCGGTGTCTTTGGCAGGCTTGCTGAGTGTGCTCTCAATCCCACTGTCCATGTCACTGACAAAGATGTTAAACAGCTCTGGTTCCAATACTGACTTCTGGGGAACATCACTCGTCAACTCGTCTCCACTTGGACATCAAGCCATTCACTGCAACTCTGAGTGCAACCATCCAGCCAATTCCTTATCCACTGAGTAGTCCATCTGTCAAATCCATGTCTTGCCAGTTTAGACAACAATGCCTTGTGGGACAGTGTCAAATGCTTTGCACAAGTCCAGGTAGACGACATCGGTTGCTCTTGCCTTATCCACCAACCCTCTAACCCCGGTCATAGAAGGTCACCAACTTTGTTAGGCATGGTTTGCCCATGGTGAAGCATTTTGGCTGTCACAAATCACTTTCTTCTTTTCCATGTGCCTTAGGATAGCTTCCAGAAGGATCTGTGCAATGACCTGGCTGGGCAGAGAGGTAAGACTGACTGCCTTCACTTTTTACTTGTGGCCCTTAACTAGTGACACCAGATAACAAGAAAAATGAGTGAAACACTAGAAGTAAGGTTTTAATTGGATAACTAACTTCTTGAAAAGTCACACTTTGATTGAATAAATCAAAACTACTAAATTCACTTGTTTCCAGGATCGCAAAGCTGTTTGACCAAGGGCAGGAGGTAGAACATGACATGTCAAAAGCAAAGCTAGAAAGGCAGAAACTTGGAAGCTAACCACAAAGGTGGAGCAAGGTCGGAAGTGTTTCAGAAGGTGCCAGGTGAACTCTGTCCACTGATGAGTGCTGAGGCTCCCAAGCCTGGGAAACTCAGCACAGAGCTAATCATCAATCCATGCTGGCGCCAGCTCCCAGAAGCTAAATTCCAAAGAGAAACCGAGCGTCCCAACAGGCATGTAGCTAGTGACCACAACTCTGCTGACACACTCCTGGGGATAAAGTCTGTCTCATGTTATGATGGTGTCAGGCTGAGCAGTTGAGCAGGGGCTGATCATTATGTTGAGCCTGAGATTTCTTTGAATAATTATTAGTACTATTTATTAAGCACAGACACTTTTGGACATTATATCAACAAGTAAGTCTTTCCTCAACCACCTGAGATGGAAACTCAGATCCAAAGGTATGTATTTCCAGAGATTTAACTGCAGTGATAAAAACAGAAATACTTGATTTTAACAGATAACTAAATTACAAAAGTAAGTCTCATCTCTAAAAGACCACCTGACCAGCTTTCCAGTCTGCCTGGCTGCTCCAGGACTCGGGCAAGCATGTGTCCTTTCCCTCCTCCATCCATACTCTGCTGCCTCCAGGGGCAAGGACTCCACATCCTCTTTTTGTAGCCAGATTTGAGCAGTTTTACAAATAGTTAAGAGAGCTTTTTGTACCACTAAGCCACTGACAGTTAAATGAAATGTCTGTCTTCAACTCCTTATTTCCACTTAGTCTACATGAGTTTTGACCAATTAAATAGTACGCTAAACCACTTACTATCCATATACTGGTTTTTACTAAAACAAACATCCCCTCAATGACTTAGGCTGTGTGATTTTATTTAAACAAGCATTAACTGATCAGTATAAAATCCAAGTCAGACTCATACTTACACATAACTCTTAAAGTAATACTCCACTAATTCTAGTTCCCCCTGGCTTTAATACAGCTACTAATGCTCTTTTTCTTGTTTGGTTGGTTGTTTTTTTCCTAACGGTAATGGAAGAGGACTCTCCATTACAAGCTGAGCTTTACAACTTCCCACAGTGCACAGGAAAACCTGTGAGAAAAGCCAAAATAAATATCCACTACTGAGTTGAACTAAAAGATAAAGGTGACAAAGTAGGAGGAACATCACATTGGGGTTGTTTGTTTATTTAATTCCATATTGATTATTTAGACTCTCATCTCACTAACAGCTATGCAGGTGCTAGCTTTACTTCAAGAAGAACCTAGAGTTTTTGTTTGCATAAATCAAGTACGTTTAATCAAGTGCACATTAGCTCATCAACACATTGGATCTGAAGAGAAAATGCATAAGTGACAATGCCAAGCTATTTTGGTGAATATTCATGATATCTCTTCAGAACAGTCTGACTGGAGGAGAGTGAGAACAAAATGACAGTAAAAGAATGGTAGCAATTACTTTTCTAGCACTTGATGTTGCCATTAACTGCTTGCTGGCAAGATCTTAAAGTTGCAAACCACAATTTAAGCTTGTTACCTTAATTTTACAATTGTAATTCAATATTCTGAATGTGACACTAGTGTAACAAATATGTTCATTCTGTGCTTCTTACAATAAATAATTTAAAAGTATATGAAAAGTTCCAAATTATAGCCATTACAGAAATACAAATGCTTAGTATTACATCTTCATAAAAATAAATAAATGTGCAAACCATTTTCTCAAAACTGAGCCAGAAACCAAACCTGCTAGCAACAAGTGGGACTTTTTTGTTCTTAATAGGCATTCATGAAGAGCTCTCCCTTCAAAATGTAATTTGTTCTTTAGGAGCTTCTGCATGCAAGGCAAACAGCTCCCAGTTTTGTAAAGCTATACAAAGCCTTTATCCAACTTCCAATATCATCTGTAGGAAAATTCAGGCAGAAGAAGGCTGTGCCCTTAGTGAGGATATTTTACATAACAGGTCTTCAAGTCAGATGGGCAAAGCAAGACTTGGCTAAAAGAAAAAAACTTTGGTCACTTTCTAATTCCCAGAATGGATGAAGGAGGAAGAGAGGAAGAGGGGGTTGTTCGGGTGCATCCATTAGCAAATTTTCAGATGAGGCTGAGTTGGGGGGGGAGTGTCGATCAGTTGGAAGGCAGAGGGACCTGGACAGACTGGAGAGTTGGACTGATTCCAATGAGATGAGGTTCAACAAGGCCAAGTACCAGGTCCTGCACTTTTGCCACAACAACCCCATGCAGCACTACAGGTTGGGGACAGAGTGGCTGGAGAGCAGCCAGGCAGAGAGGGACCTGGGAGTTTGGATTGACAGGAAGCTGAACATGAGCCAGCAGTGTGTCCAGATGGCCAAGAAGGCCAATGGCATCCTGGCCTGGATCAGGAGCAGTGTGGCCAGCAGGACCAGGGAAGTGATTCTTCCCCTGTACTCAGTGCTGGTGAGGCCACACCTCGAGTGCTGTGTCCAGTTCCGGGCCCCTCAGTTCAGGAAGGATATTGAGGCACTGGAACAGATCCAGAGAAGAGCAATGAGGCTAGTGAAGGGACTTGAACACAAGTCCTATGAGGAGAGGCTGAGGCAGTTGGGGTTGTTTAGCCTGGAGAAGAGGAAGCTCAGGGGAGACCTCATCACTCTCTACAACTACCTGCAAGGAGGTTGTAGCCAGGTGGGGGTTGGTCTCTTCTCCCAGACAACCATCAGTAAGTCTTAAGCTCTGCCAGGGGAGGTTTAGGTCAGATATTAGGAAGAAATTCTTTACAGAGGGAGTGATCAAGCATTGGAATGGGCTGTCCAGGGAAGTGGTGGATTCTCCATCCCTGGAGGTTTTTCAGATGAGACTGGATGTGGCACTTGGTGCCATGGTCTAGTAACCGCAGTGGTAGTGGATCAAGGGTTGGACTTTTCCAACCTGACTGATTCTATGGTCTGCTACATCCTTCTGAAACCCAGAACCCTGTGTAGTGTGACCAACCTACCAAGAAGGTCACACAGCCTCTTCTTGTGCAGAGCTACCTCCCTGCAACCACCGCCCACTGAAGCCTGGTACGAGGTAGTTCACTGGAGTCTCATTTGCCATTTCATCTTTGTTCGTGAAGACTGGCCATACATACATACATTTGCCATTTCAGAAGAATGTAGATGCCAATGGACTATGGCTCACAACTGCAGCTTGATTCAGCTGACTTCAGTTGTTTGCCTTGTGCCTTTGCCAGGACAGAGTGATGAACAGGAGATTCATGCTACCAGACTTCACATCACATACTAACATGAATAGCCATAAAATACAGTTTACATTCATATGCCCATCTGTAAACTCTGGTAGATTCAAAGTTCAATAGAAAACAACGCTGAATTGGAGAGTAACCCCTGGCAAAGGGACAGGATGAACAGCTGAATGCATCAGCTCCTGAAGTATAAGTCAGAGTCACAAGTGTATTTATTGTGCTATCCTTCCCATGTCGTTGACAATCCAGGACTATCAAAGAAGCCTGATTATCAACACTGTTGTAACAGACTATCAGAGCATCCAAAGCTTGCAAGACCAGTTGCATATTTCAAGCTTTGGAAAAAAACAAAAAACAGATATATTTTTTAGCGCAACTTTAGAGCTGACATCTTCTGAAAGGAACTCTAAAGAAAACTGAAGCCAATCCTAGGTACATACCAGCAGCCTATTACTTACCAACCTTTGCTTCCTCCTAGATTCCATTGTAATGAGAATATAAACAGTAAAATAAGCATATATTTTCCTCGAATGAATTACCTATTCAGAGTTCCCTCTGGTGTTCAATAAGCTAATCATCACATTCAAGGTAACAGCCTTAGTTACAAAAGCATCAAGTTCCCTCACAAGCAAGTTATCATTTGATGACAAACTCAACGATAGGGACAGGACCGCAGTGTTGTTACTTATGGACAAAATCTATTTTCCATCGGATTTCAGAGAGGCGATAAACTTATACTTCTTTGTATATTCACTCGGGTGTCTGATTAACCCCGAAAGGACCAAAATCGCTAGAGATCCCTTCCGTCTCCTGGTATCACCAAGACGGATGAAGTCTCGGAGAAGGCAAAGTAACAAATCACAGGTACAGCCCGGCTGAACGCGGCACGCAAATGCGTTCTTCACCTCCCGAATATCTATGCCTTGAGTCACAAGCCTTTCCAGCCTCGCACTCCCATTCGCCTGCACGGAACACGAGCAAAGTACAGTGTATCTAATTAACAGTTTGGAAAGAAAGTTTAAAGCTGTCTCTGAAAAGAGAAAAAACGCGTTTGCAGGAAAACCCAAACGAGCTCCCAAGCTGGCAGTGCGCAGACGGAGCGCGGGGCTGGCGCCGGGCCAGCAGCGACACAGGGGCTGCTGACCCCGGCTGCGCCGCCGGGTTGCGAAACTCCCGGGAAGAGCAGCCAGGCTCCGCCGAGCAGGGTTGCGCTCCGCGGCGGGGGCGGCGGGAACTCGCCGGGCACCGGCGCTCCCCGGCTGCCGGCCGGGAAGAGCCGCCTCCTCGCGCCTCCCCCCTCGCCCTGCACGACGGCTGGGAAAGGCGCTCCGAGTCCGGAGCCGCCGCCCGGGAGCCCTTTAACCAAAACCATCTGGGCGCGGACAGCGCGACGGAAAGCTCTCTCCGCCCCGGCCCCCGCTGCCTGCCCCCGCCTCCCCGGCCTTGGCCCCGCAGCCGAGGAGGGGAGAAGCTTCTCTATCCGCGACTCAGCAGCTCCAGAGCTGGGGGAGACGGGGGAAGTGGCCAAGGAATCCGCCCCCACCCCCACCCCGCGCCCCATCCCGCGGCGCACGGCGGCAGGGCTGGGACTGCGTTACCTTCAACAGGTGCAGGCGCCGGCGGGAGGGAGCCCGCGGGCTCGGACCGTCCGAGTTGCCCGAGCGGCAGCGGCGGCCCCGGGAGCCCAGGAGCCCGGGGCGGGAGGCGGCGGGCTGGACAGAGGCGCTACGGCAGCTCTCGGCGGCCGCCCATGCTCCCGGCGGGCCCCGCCGCCGCCACCGCAGCCGGAGTCAGCGCGAAGGCGGCAGCGGCTGCGGCCACCTCCAAAAGGAGGGAGGAGAGCGGCGAAGAGCGAGAGAGGGGGAGGCAGAGAGCGAGAGGAGAAAGAAACCGCCCCAAGAGAAATAATCATCACATGGCGGTCGCGATCCGCCGCCGCCCCCCGACAGCCAGAGCCTACGCTTGGGAGCTGGGGAAAAGCTGCGAGGAGGGGACACACCTGTAGGCGCAGCACATATCCGCTGTGAGCACAATGCGAGACAGGAAACTGAAAAAAACAGCCCAGGGAAGGAGAGACGCTCCCGTTCGTCCCTCCTTCTCTCCCTCCCTTTCTCCCTCCCTCCCTCCGTCCGTTCTCCTCCTCCTCCTCCTCCTCTCTCCACCCCCTGCCCCTGGTCAGGATCCGCTTGCAGCGCTGTCTCATGCAGGGAGATCCAGGAGAAGGGCCGGGAGGCGGCTGGAGCTGTACTTTCTCCCCATTTTCCTTTCCCCTTCTCCGCTTTGTTTTGCCCGCCAGGCAGGCGCAGCCGGCTCGGCGGAGCGGGGCCGCCCGCGGTGCCGAGCGCTCCCGGTGAACCGGCGCCGCGCCGGGGGCGGCAGCTCCAGCGCCGGGAGCGCCGATCGCCTGCGGGGCCCGGAGGGTGAACAGCGGGGAGCGGCGGCACTGCCGGGGCGGTGCTGCCCGGCGCCTCTGGGCAGCTCTGCCCGCGGCCGGCGCTTGGCCTCCGCGGGGCTCTCCAGGCGAAAGGTCTACCTGCTGGTCTGTACATAAAGGGTGTGGGGTACCTGTCGGATCCTGGTGGTGTTTTAGGGAGGCTCCTGAACATGCAGAAACAGCGTAATTCCCGCCCCTCATCCCCTGAGCGGAGGCTCTGAGCACCCAGAGGTTGCTTCTCTTTTTGCACACCTTGCCTTGTCGTTGTGGGGGGCCAAAAATATGTTCCCTGGCATCACTTTTACTGAACTTGAAGTACTCCAGGGTTTATCTCTCTTAGGTAAACTCTCTGCAATCACAATTTCTGAAGGTCCTTTCTCTTTCCAAAGCACTCCACTGAAATATGTGTGCAAATTTCTCCTGCCTTCCTCCAGAAGCAAGCCACAGAGTTATTGCAGAGCCAATTTCCCACCTGTATATGAACACAGCATCACCTTGTTTTAGCATCATGATCTTCTCCACATTCAGATGTCAAATTTGTCTCAACTATAATTAATGTAGGGATAATCTGTTAAAAAAGGGATGCCTTAGAAGAATGGCTCAGTTAAGCTTTGGGCAAGTTTAGACTTTGTAACTTTCCATTAGTCAAATGTGGACCAGGAGTAATTCATTAACTGCTCTTGGCACTTCGAGTGCAGCTTCATTAAATGCTGTGTGTGTTGGGCTCCCTACTGAAACAACAGGAGACAGCTGGTCCAAAAGTCATGTTTCCCAAACTGGAAGTTGCTGAAAAGTTGCCTTTGCATCTCAGAACAGCAACAAATACCAAACAAATAAAAATCAACTCCAAAAACCAGGGCAAGAGTAAAGTTAGACTTGGAGGACTTGTCAAATCTGTCTTTCAGACTGTGGCTGTGCAAAGTGACACTGCAGACTTACTGGTGGGTTGGAACCCTTCAAACTTAATATGGTGTTTAGTGGGGTCTTCCCTCTGGGGTTTCACAGAAGAGACAGACTGTGCTAGCTGGGTCTTGCCAGTCTGGCCCAGTTTTTGTGCTAACCTGCACCAGAAGGCCCTTGTCCTTGTTTGTTTGCTTTTCCTTCCTGCTCTTCACCTGACTGGGCTGAGTCACTGTAAGATGAGAAAGAACAGCTCTGGAATAATTGCAGTGTTTCAGAAGATCTGCATCCCTGCTCTGTACCTCTTCAATTACTGGAAGAGTGAAGGGGAATGTGAAGAGAGAGATGGGACTTCCCTAGGAAAATTGTGTTAGTCATGTCCTGAAATCCTTGTGAGGAATCCAGGAAGGAGAAACTCGCAGGCTGCTATGGGCTTGGTAACGCCTCACTTTCCAGGCTGCTTTTTCAATGTCTGGGCTCCTGGCCAGGTTATACCAAAACTTCTGGCTTGGAATTACCAGCCCAGCAGCTCTCCTTGTGCCCTGGGCTGTGAATCACTATCTCCTGGCATGCTCTGCCTCAGGGCCTTTTGCTGGGGTCTCTGTCACTCATCCTCCCACCCTGCCTGCTCTCCTTCCTGTGGGGAGAAGCCCCAGGTGTGGGCCCACACCTGTTCCATCTGATGATCACTAACTAGGACCGTACTTGCTATACTTCTGCTGCCTCATGGTGGCTGTACCCAGGATAAATCTAAGCCTTGGCCCTCTCCCAGCACACAACATGGTTCCTTCTGCCTGGAACAGTTTCCTCCAGCTCCTGTTCAGCTCCTGTTGCTCTGGCCTCATGAAAACTTTTTTTAGAAAACTGCCTGTGGACATATACAGAGCCAGAGCAAAGGTGGCAGTTTATTTAATTCAAGAGAGAAGCTGGTGAAGTGAAGCAATGCTGAATCCTCATCCAGTCCGTAACAATTACTTGATATGCATTTCACCTTGCCAAGTGTGACAGGGATTATGAAGCTGAACTGAGGCTCTAGGTGGCCACATAGCATCCCACCCAAGGACAGCTGTCTTCTCCACTGAGCTTCTGTAAGTTGCTGTTCTGCCAGGCACATGTGGATGTGCTAAAGCACCAGTGTGGCATCAATATGGCTGTGCTTCTGCCAGCTGGGGCACAAATGTGTGCTGCAGTACTTTGGTTACTGAATTCAGTGCTGAATTCAGCACTCAGCTCACTTGCAAAGGTGAAAAGTGTTCACAAGATGGTCTTCTGCCTCCTATCAGCCCTTCCTTGTCTTGGAGCCAGCACACCATCCTTCTGCTCCATGGAGAAGTGATACAGGGAGATATTCCCCAGTGAACCCAGATAAAACAGCTCCACATCAAAACCCGCTATTCACAGCTGAAGGATTGTTCTCCTTCCTTATCACCACCCACCAAAAAAGAAAAAGAAGAAAAGAGGTCAAATTAAATCCTAAACACAGAGATACCTTGAAAAGAGCAACAGGTAAAGGACTGAATGATTAACAGCTTCCTAGACTCCCAGGGATCTTCACTGCAGTTGTGTATACACACAGGGTGTGACTTAGGGTGGAAAGTTTTGCTTCCTACCTCTCCAGCATCAGAACACAGATAATGGGGCTACATGTGAATAGAACTCTAGTCCAGATTTGAATTTCCTACTTATTTCCTTCTCCACCCTCCCTTTCTCTCCTCACCTTGTTATCACCCATTTGTTTTTCCGTGTGTCCTCCTGAATTTTTTTCTCTGCCTCTTATTTTCTTTTACACTGACTGCAACACCTGTGCCTCTCCCCTGCTTCTCTTCCCAGTGCCGTCAGTTCTCAATTTTATGCAAGACGCAGCCATACACAGTATCCTTCCTATTGCTGAGACCTGCAAGGCCTATAGAAAAGAGATGAATTTCCAGCCATTATTAAAAACATCTTGCTCTATGAGCAACAGAACTAATGAAGCCAGGTTTCCTGTGGTTTCACCTCTGACTCACTCATTGCTATAACCTCATCTCCCATTTCTCTTTCATGTCCAATGTGACATCTCTTCTTGGTGGTGAGAGGCAGCCGCTGTTGCAGCTCTGGAGCAGCACCGGTGCTGCCTGTGCTGCTGGGGTGCTGGCTGCTGCCAAGCACAGCCCTTAACAGCCGAGTTCCTCCCGTGTGTCTCTGTTGGAAAACTAATTTGAGTCTCTAGTCACTGATGCTCACAAATCTCTGGGAACTTAATTATCTTTGAGGCTTCTACCTCTTTTATTCATTTGTTTGCAACTAGCCAAGGTGTTCTGACATTTTTATGAGGGGCTGATGGACAGATAAACAGTTAAATGATTAATTATCAGTCTTTAGGAAGGAAGGTTGTTGCCCTGTGGTCATAGAGATAACCTAAGAGCAACCCAAACAACTAAAAAAGAACACAAAATCCTTTAAAGTTATGAAAATTGCACTTTCTGTGTGCTGAAAATTTTCATTGTCTGCAGGCCCATATGTCTGAGCAACCTCCTTGCAGCCTGCTTGGAGATGTCCCCTATCTCAGATCTCTTCTGAAGGGTGGGGAAGGGTAAGAAAGTGGAAAGGACTCTTCCTCCTTAAGCAACCATATGTCTGCTGTAACAGTTGAGATTCAGCCTGCCCTTGCACTCCTGCTACCACAATCCTTTATAAGAAATTTATATCAATAATGGGAAAACAAAGAGCACAAAAAGTAGGACACTACCTGAATGGTTTTAGTCTCATGGCAAAGATATAAGCAAGGGATCTATAGGACTTTTTCACTCTCCATTTGATGTCTTTGATTTGGATAGGGCACTGCATCTTCTTCTGCTAGTGACTGAAATGACCCAAATATGCATACTTATATTTTTACAGTCCATAAATCACCCTGGAATCTACTTTTTTCTGGATAAAAAGTGCCAGATAAATCTAAGGGGTTATTATTAGATTTTTTGAAATGTCACTGTGCACATCCTGATTTTCATGCCCTTTTACACTAAGCTTACATGGCAGATCGATTTGTATACATTTGGGATTGTTTTGCGGATTTCTCAGTGTCCCTTTTCCAACAATTAAAAAAAATATTTAAGGGTAAAATACCCTCAGGTTAATTGTACAATTCCCTTCATTTTGTTCCTTTGATGCTAGAAAATATTTGAATCACCCAAAGCAGGTGGGTTTTGGTATTTCCTAATCAACCCTCTCTTGATTGTAACCAATACATTTGTTTACCACTCCACAAAATTTGTTTACCCCTGTGCAAAATGCTATCCAGTCAGAATTTTGCTTTTGTTTATTTAGCAAACATTTTACATATACTTTGTTACAGATATAAATTGCTGCACAAAGGTATGAGATAAAATCCCAGCAGGTCCTGGATACAGCTTCCATGTAGAATCCACAGAAGGCCTTATATGGATGTGTGCAATGTCTATATGAATTTGTATAACTATTACAAGTAGCAGCCTTCTTAGTCAAGACTTGGTATTCTGACATTGCCCTGGTTGCACCTGGTTGTTTGTGAGCCCAGTTAAGAGATCCTTGGTTAATGAAGAGGTTCATATGGGCAATGCTTGTGGTTTTTTAATGCTATCTTGAATTTTCTGAGGAATATAATTGAATAAAATCAAAATATGATAACAAAATTCAGTGGGAAGTTTAGTGATGTTTCAAAATGTAGCTAAAATGAAAATCGATGTAAAATACTGACAATGAATCTTTGCCCCGCCCTTTTTTTCTCCTTTTTTTGTTTGAAGAAGCCCTTCACAAACATACACACACCCCCCTGTATATATACAAACCAGACAAACCAGCATTTCTAACTTTAATTGAGGCAGCTGCCTAGCTAAGCTCCGAAGCCATCACTTTGACATTTATTTTAAATTCAGCCAATCTGCTTACATTTGACGGTATTGCTAATTCTGCAAGTGGTTGAAGAACTGGGTATTAGAATGAGCTAAGTGCCATACATGCTGCTATAAATGTATCTATATTGTATTAAAAAACAGAATCTCACTATCTACTAATATTTGAACTCATTTTATTAGAGAGGTAGGCTATAGGAAAACAATTACAAATAAGAGTGCATGATTACAGAGTTCTATTCAAAAGTAGAAAATCAGATTTAATTATTCTTTGCTGGAAATAATACGTCGTTTTACATCAGTAACCTCAGATACTGCATAATTAATAATTTCCAAATATATATTGCAGAAATTTTGTGTTTATACAATTTAAGTGTATCTGGACTATAGTAGTTTAGCATACAACTTAAACACTAGGAGTTTAAGATGGTGCAACAGCATTAGAGAAGCGTTTATCGTTTTAAAAGACTTTGAGTAATCAGAATTCATCAATGACACTTCAGTTAAGATAGAAAAATAAAGTATTGACTATTACACAAAGGTTGTATTTTACCTTTTTATTCATAGGATGATTTCCAAGATAATATGGGTATTTTAAATGACTAACTGAGCTTCCATCATGTGATGGCAACTAATCAATAAATCATGTGTCGTTGTTGTGGCTCAGCATGTCAAATAGCTGCATTTCGGTGTCCATATTTAAAGGTTTTGAGCAATTTTTTTGTTCTTGTACATTTCTAGCTCATTAGCCCTGATTCTAAAAGTGATTATTTTCTTGTCAATGAAATTGGTAGAAAAATCACGTCTTACCTGTTTCTGTCAAGGGGAGGAGATGGAATGGAGTAATCAACAGGAAACTTCTGTTCCTTAAGACTGCTTGCCACCCCATGTGGTTTTACTAAAGCAGCTTTTCCTTGTGAGCAACATGGAAAATAAATACATGGCATCCTGCAAGACACGCTGGACATTTTGATGCTCATGGGAGATGGTAAAAGGATGTGGTGGGGGGAGGATGAATGTTTTTGAAAGCAGCTTTTGGCATACATAAATCATGAGATTTGTACTAAGGCCTGGGACATCCAACTCAGGATTTTGGTTAGATAACAGCATGAAGATGGACTAATAGAGTTTCGATTACCCTGTCCATCTCTGTTACATTTGCCTACCAGAACTCCAGTGTAATCTTCATCTGGCATATGAAAACTGCCCTGCATCTGTAGGTGAAATAGCTGGCCAGGACACATCCAAATCTCTGGTTTAAGAACAGTGGCAAACAGCTGAAAAAGCCATAGCTTTTGTTATGATCTCCCATTGCCATTAATCACATTTTGAGTACCTTTGCCACTCTGTCAGAGTATCTAAAAAATGTTCTTGATGAAAGCAATTGGTTCACTTGGACTCAAGCCAGAATAAAACGCTGTTTGTCCTCAAAGAGAGATGCTACAAAGAACTGGCCAAAGTACAGTCACTGTCTTTTGTCCACAGTAAACAGCCTAGTTCATCAGGATATTGAAAATCTCAATGTCGTCTATGCATTAGTCTAAAAAAATGCCTGTTTCTTCACGTTTTAATTTATTAGGAAATTAAGTTATTTTCTTGTGGGCAATAACTCAGGATGTAATAACCCCCATGTTTATCACAGGCACATCAGATAGCTGGAACTCATGCAATCTGAAGTGAATTGTGAGGGTTTGTATAGGTTTCTGCAGGTACAAAACACAGATGCTCAGTTTTCTGACAGCTCTGGTTTATTCGTATATATATATATATGTATATATACACTATGTACATATGCATCAAGTCTGTGCTTGTACTGCTTTCGTGGATGCAGTGTAAGAAAGCCTGGGTCTTTACTTCCAAAGCAATTAATAGTTGAGGCAGCAGCTATATTTTATTCCAGTAATTCTTGCATAAACTGAGCTCCTCTGAGAAAGCAGAACACAAAGCCTGATATACGATTTGTGAGAGCTGAACAAAATTCCATCCTATCAAATCAGCTAAGGATCTATCTTGCACAGTGGCTCAGGCAAATCAGGATTTTGATCCCCTTTTAGATAGTTCTGAATGCTTCTTCCCTTCAAGAAAACTCTTACAGCATAAATGCGTTTCATTCACGTAGTGCTTCCTCCCATGGCTTGTAACACAAAGAAATGCTGTTGGGTAAAGAAGTCCCATACCAGTGGCCCTCTGTAATGTGGTCTTTCTGCTTGGACCACATCTATTGTGTGACCTCATGCATGGAGTTTCACCCACCCAGGGGGCTGGAAAGGACCCTTGACTTGGAGCAATAACATGTACACCTCTAGGTAAATTTTGACTTGTTTTTCCAGAGGAATACCATGAAGTTTGATCAGAGGGCTGGAGCACCTCTCCCATGAGGGTTGTTCAGCCTGGAAAAGGGACAGCTCCAGGGAGACCTCTTTGCAGCCTTTCATTACTCAAAGAAGGTCTATAGGAAAGATTTAACCATTCTTGTTACAATAGGACAAGAGGTAATGGTTTTAAACTGAAGGAGGGTTGATTTAGATTAGATATAAGTATGAAGTTTTTACAGTGAGGATGGTGAAACATTGATAGAGGTTTCCCTGAGAGGTGGTTGATATCCCATCCCTGGAAACATTCAAGGTCAGGTTGGATGGGGCTTTGAGCAACCTGATCTAGTCGAAGATGTTCCTGCTTATTGCAAGGGATTGGATTGGAGGAGCTTTAAAAGGTCCAACCCAAAGTATTCCATAATTCTATGAATCTGTGATCTGCTAAAAATCTCCGCTGATGGAGGTCTGATCATTCTGCGGGCCATCTATCTACTGCTTAACTGTTATTGTCATCCTAATACGCCATCTGAATACTTACTGCAGATGAAATACTTTGTCCCTTATGTTAACAAGGATGTTGAAAGAAGGTAGGTTGTTCTTGTCTCTTCACAAAGACCCTTTATGTATTTGAAAATTGTGATTATACCTTCTCTAAGTCTTCATTTCTTTGCACTTCTCCTCCCCTATTCATTCTAACTTATCATGTAGAATGAATTTTCTAGGTCTCTGATTATTTTCTGGACTTGTGTAAGTGGGCAGCTTCATCCCTGAAATGCAGATTTTAACAGTGGCTGTGATCCTTCTGAGCTGTTTCTACCAATGGTGAATACAGTGGAAAGATTGCCTCAGGTGCTCTGCAAGTTGTACGGCTGTTTTATGAAACTTGGAAGTCTGAGATAAAAGGACTATGGGGAAATGGTGCACTGAAATGGAGAAGAATTGATCCATTATGGTAAGGGAAGTGTGGAGTCTTGCAGTAGATGGGTTTGCTTTCTTAAGTAAGGAAATCCTTCTACTGAAAGTAAAGCCTACTATGATTAGATGACCTATGCCAATTTTAAATTACCCCAAAGATGTTATTTAGTCTTGTGGGATTTTTGTTTTGTATTTAACCTCTTTCCTTAGCTGACTGAGGAAGAAAAATATTAAAAGTAATAAAATATAACCTTAAGTAGCTAGCAAAATAAGTATCCAGGAGGATAAACTTCACTTTCATTAGAGAAAATATCCAAACATACATGTAGAGGTCTAACCAAAGATACACTCCTTTTACATGCTGGAATTAAGCCAAGTCCTACATAGCTACCTGATGCCCAAACTAAAATACCCTTGTCAGTGCAATTCTAACCCAGTGTTTTGACTCCTGGGGCAGCCATCTCTTACCTAACAGCATGAAGCCTGAGCAGAGGGATTGAGTCTGAAGTCTGTTTACCTGAAGGCATACTAAAGCAGCATAAAGATCATAATGGACCTTGTAGCTGGGTACTCCTATCTCCCAAATCTTCACTCTACCTACACTTCTGATGCCTTTGGCACCTCTCCCAAACACTTCTCTCTGCATGGTGCTACATGGAAGTGAGTAAACGAACACTGAGAGTAGCAAATGATGATTAATGAACACTTTGTCCCTCTGTTTTACTGTCCTTCCCCTTCCCTGTCCTTGATAAGTAATTTCTTCAAGAGGGGCTTTATATTATAGCTGAGCTGGTTTAAGGTTCTCTTCAATGATGGATGGTCCTCATCTCTTCCCTGATTCTGGACATTTAGTTCCCCAGAATCTTGGTCCAACTTTGGTAATATCTGATTGTATAATGAGCCTCTTTTGGGAGCCAGCATTCAAAAAACAATAACAAAAAAAATGATCTTTTTTTTCTGCTTCCAGAATGCCTGATGATATTGCTTCCAGAACTGGTTTACCACAATGTCACGATGGTGCCAACAGTGGCACATGGATTGGAATGGGATGGGAGAATGAAACATGCAGGCAGCAGACCACTAAATCAACCCCTGGGTAAGCCTCAAAATCCCTTTTTGCTGTTAGAGGGAGAAAAAGTTATGGGAATCAATCACCAGGTGCTTCATTTGGGTTTTCTCTTCTGAAATCTGTGGTTTTAACAATGCTTGAGCTTAATCTTCTATGTCCCTCTGAAGTTGCAGCTGCCTGTACTTGAAGTAGGTGGGAGGCTTAAAGAATGAAATTGTTACAAAAAGGCAATGCAGTTTTAATCTTTCTTTTATCATCTGTTTTTCTAATTTTTTTTGGTATGATTCTACTCCCCAGTCAGTCTCAGAGCAGAAGTCAATAATGCAGTAGGAACATTCACATATTAAGCTTTCTGCACACCAGCTATCATGGGGTGTAAGAGCACTGTGTATGTGAACTCCTACTGCCACTCATTTCTCCTGCCTCCATCGCTTACAGAAGGACAGAGGCAGCAGGAGAGTCAGCACAAGCCAAAAATCATGCAACATGAGAAATGGCTGCAGAATTGTGACTGACAAGCAAGGGACTTGTGAGAGGCAAAATTCAAAGCCTCATTTCAGTTTTCCTTGTTAGGATGCTGTTAGGCCTCCTACAACAATGACAAACCTGATATTATCTAAGCAATATTGTGTGGCTGAGAGCTGAATGAAGCTCTATCAGACACTAGAATCTCTCCCTAATGTTTTACTTCTGATACTCAGGAAATTTTGTTCTGCACTTGCACCAGAAGACAAATCATCATTTGAATAAAACAAAGAAAAACAACCAAACATTTGGCAAAAACATTATTTTAATTGTAAATGTGGTAACTATTTGGAAATGTTGATATTTTTTGGCAAGCGCAGTGCACACATGTATGTTATTAGTCACCCAACACATTAGATTTGCGATAAATACACTTCTTAAAATAGATTTGCTCAGTATTTAGAATTTTTGTCTTCTTTATTCAATGAATCTCCAAAATTATAGCAGATGGAGAGAGGAAAAACATTTTTGACCTCAGAATGGAGTAGTTTGATGGAATTGCAACAGACAGATGACTTCTCTATGTTAATAGCATCATATTCAAAATGGTTACTGCCATGGATCACAGTACTATATTACAGTGTTATAAGAAGTATTGCTGTAGAGCACATTTAAATCTAGCTTGGAGAAGGAGGATAGAAAGAAAAATAACTTCACATACTGCGTCTGCTCTTAACCCTTTAGCAATTTTTGTAGTTTGACACACATTCTTATTTTTGCCATGGTTTCCTAATGAAATAAGGTTTATGCGGTGATGTTTTGGATTTTATCTGTTCCCCTATAACAAATTTGGAACCACAACCTAATTCCAGGTTTCACATATGTTGAAGTCCTGAAAATTTTGTAAAAGGAGGTATAGAAGTAAAAGTAGCCAGATTGGTGTCGGAAAGGAAAAATGTTGTCTCAGTGAGGCTGGTAAGCATCAAGGGTTTGAAACAGGAGAGAGATTTAGGTATGCTTCAGGTATGTGAAAGGGTTCATATGGTTGCTCTCACAGTTTTAGGCACTGAAAAAGAGCTGGCTGATTTTGCTACTTTTATTAATATTTCCCTATGACTATTGTGTGCGTTACACAAAGTGAAGGAGATATTTTGCTTCGTTTTTAGTTGCTTTGGGTATTATTCATAACAGCAACAGCTTACAACCAAAATCTTTTTTCTCTCTGAATGTTTGAGATATGTGACCCACTGAGAACTTGTGCAGTCTTGATCCTCTGGGGTGGCTGGTAGAGCAGTGGACTGAGGTCTTGGTCTCACCAGCGCTTACAGCCTGTTGTTAACTCTGTGCATATTGATAGCCCAAATGGGAGTAATTTTATAAGTTTGAAACGAAGCACGTGTAAGTGTTGGCAGGGTCAGTTCCCATGAGCTCCGTGTTTCTATCAGCTAATGGAGCAGCTCTCTTAACTCAGGTGAGGTTGACACGGGTGTCTTACAGAAGGTTTAATTCTCGCTGACAGCTCGTATTAGCGGCTAAGTGTTCACATTGTTTCTTTGTTTTCCTGTGGTGCTTTGCCTGGTTCTGAATACCTTTAAAGTGGTGCACTCCTGCAATTATATGTGAAAGCAATATTCATTGTCTTTCCAAAACGTGCTGCAGGAATCCGAGAGAGAAAACTAAATGAAAGGTCTTTTTAGGTGTAAAAAACCTATCAATCTGTTCTAACAGCTGATTTCAGCAGCCTCTTCTGTCACACTCCTGTGGCCAGGAAAAGTTCTTTCTTTCCTCAAAGAAAATTGCCCCCCTAATGTTACTTTGAGGCAGTGTGGGGAGAGTGAAGAGGAAATTAGTGTTTCTTCTCTTTTGGTCATTTTGTTCCACTCAAAGGCTGTTAGCAGCCAATGAAAGCAGTTGTGCTCCTGTTGGCCGCCTTCTTTGTGTATTAGGCAGAGGGAAATGGCCCAAAGAAAGGGCCCTTTTCACCAGAAATTATTGAAATTCCCTTATCCTGGCCCTGAACAAGCAAGCAAGGAAACAACAGCAGGAGATAGCACGATGTGTTGACAATGGAGGGAAACGGAATGGAAATGGCCATGGAACAATTGATGTGAAAGCCTTCAGCAGAAATCAGCATGTGGCCCATGCAGCCGGTCAGCCTGGCTGCCTGTAGCTGTAGTGAGATATTTCGCCTTGGACAAAGTAAGAGGGGTGCTCAAAAACCTAGGAGAGAATCATTAGACTGTGTTTATTAACAACACAGTGCTTTATCTTCAAAGTGTTGGGCATAATTAATCAATATATTCAGCAAGCGCAGTAAATGGATAGCATTCATTATCACCCAGTCAGTATCTTACAAAACAAATTTAAAGAGATGAGAAGAAAAACTTGAAACCTTGGGAAGGAACATTTTTATCCTTCTGTTTGAACTACTGCAACCCCATTTGAACTACTTGGTACCACATTGTCTTTTCAGTCTCTGTTTCACCAGGCAAGCATCGCCCACAGGGCTGAGAGAGCATTTCAGTGTCCTCTTTTATCACCTTGGTGTCTCCCTGTTAGGAGCCTGAATGAAATCTGTTCAATTCATAGAAAAAAGTGATTACTCTTGGAAGATAGTCATCACTTTCAATAGTGAGCAGAAGTGGTCCTAAACCAATATTTTATGTGAAAGTCCTCATTGAGTGTGCACCTGGCCTCAGGATACAGGGGAAGCTGAACTGGAGCTGTGCTTGTTTTGAACCTAAAACTTGTCGTCTTCCCCAGTTTCTGAGAGAGTGGATATTCAATGGCATTTGGATCAACCCCTTACTCCTGGGCTGAATTTAAGCTACTGGTAGCAGCAAAATAAAACTATAACCAGTCCTCCAAGACAGGTAGATTCCAGTTAATATCTGATTAGCTACAGGAATGATATATAAAGCCAGACGTTCCTACACGGTCTCACACAATAAGCACAGAATCACAGAATATGCCGAGTTGAAAGGGACCCACAAGGATCATCAAGTCCAACTCCTATCCCTGTGCAGGACTATCCCCAAGAATCACATCTTGTGCCTGAGAATACTGTCCCAGCACTTCTTGAACTCCGTCAGGCTTGGGGATGTGACCACTTCCCTGGGGAGCCTATTCCAGTGCCCAGTCACCCTCTCAGTGAAGAACCTTTTTCTAATATACAACCTAAACCTCCCCTGACACAACTTCAGGCCATTCCCACAGGTCCTGTCACTGGTCACCACAGAGAAGATACCAGTGCCTGTCCTTCCTCCTCCTCTCACAAAAAGTTGTAGACTGCAATGAGGGAGACTCCTCCAGGCTGAACAGACCAAGTGACCTCAGCTGCTCCTCCTACGGCTTCCCCTCAAGGCCCTTCACCATCTTCGTTGTCCTCCTTTGGACACTCTCTCATAGCTTAATATCTTTCCTATATCGCAGTGTCCAAAACTGCACATAATATTCAAGGTGAGGCTGCACCAGTGCAGAGAAGAGCAGGGCAGTCACCTCCCTCGACCAGCTGGCGATGCTTTGCCTGATGCCCCCCAGGACACGGTTGGCCCTCCTGGCTGCCAGGGCACTGCTGACTCATATTCATGTTGCCATCGATCAAGACCCCCAGATCGCTTTCCATGGCACTGCTTTCCAGCATCTCATTTCCCGGTCTGTATGTACATCTGGGGTTGCCCCACCCCAGGTGCAGAATCTGGCACTTTCCCTTGTTGAACTGCATATGTTTGGTGATTGCCCAGTCCTACAATTTGTCGAGGTCTCTCTGTAGGGTTCCCTGTGTTTGATGGAGTCAACAGCTCCCCCAAATTTTGTGTCATCTGCAAGCTTGCTCAGTATCCCTTCCAGTCCTATGTCCAAATATTTTATGGAAATGTTGAGGGGCACAGGGCCTAAGATGGAGCCCTGCAGAACCCCACTGGTGACAGGTCACCAATCTGATGTTACTCGATTCGCTGTTACCCTCTGTGCTTGACCATGAGCCAATTGCTCACCCACCACATGATGTGTTTATCCAGCTGTGGGCCGGACAGTTTGTCCAGAAGGATACTGTGAGATACATGAGGTCTTGTGAAGAGTGACTGAGGAAGCTGATGTTGTTTAACTTGGAGAAAAGAAGGCTCAAGGGAGACCTTATTGATCTCTACAACTACCTGAAAGGAGGTTGCAGTGAGATAGGGATCAGTGTCTTTTTCCAAGTAGCAAGCAAAAGTACAAAAGGAAATCGCCTCAAGTTATGCTGGCATGGGGGTGGGGAGGTTTAGATTCAATATTAGGAAAAATTCATTCACAGAAAGAGTTGTCAAGCAATGGAAAAGGCTGCCCAGGGAAATGGTTGAATCGCCACTGAGGTATAGGAACATGGTTTAGTGGTGAACTTGGCAGTGCTGGGTAAAGGCTTGGACTTGATGATCTTAGCAGTATTTTCCAACCTAATGATTCTATGATTCTGTGGACTAGAAGATGAAATCAAGCTCAGAAAGACAATTCAGATCATGGAGAGCTTTTCTAACATAAAACAATATATCAGTGATGTTAGTTGTCTGAGTATTGTCATTTAGTGAATACTAAATCTCTTCAAAGTTATCTTGGCATTCCTAGGACAAAGTCACTTCAATGTGGATGCACAAGTACCAGTTCCAAGAAATACTGGCAATCTTTTCATTAATGCTTTCCTCCTCACTGCCCTTTCACTGGAAGTGAAATCAAGTCTCTCTTGTTGCATCCATTCATGATGAACAGAGTTATATGCATACAGTGTAGCTGAGTTAACATGACTGTGGTAACTGCAGCATTTCCGTTTCCTTCCAACTGTAGCTAACTATCCTAGAATTTATTATGTTCTAAATACCAAAACATTACTTTTGAAATTCAAAACATGAATGGGCCAAAATGCTTTGCTTTTCAATTTATAGCTGTGATTTCACAAAAAAAAATCCATTGTAGGTTTAGAAATTAATGGTAACCTACAATATTTCTTGCATCCCTTTGCAGACCAGGAGAAAAAATTCAAATAGTTGAATTTGAAGCTCATGATTCTAAATAGCATGATAGGATGTCCACAACATTTCTGCTTTTAAATTGTGCTGCAGCTCAAACACATATTAAAGGGTCAACTGCTGCGCATAAAACATACAAAACTCTCGAAGTACCACCATTCAGCCTTACTTTGTAGTTCAGACACTACTAAAAATCTCGGCGTACCAGAACAGATGTAGGTAGGCACTCTCCCTTTTCTCTATTCTTGCATGGTGTCAAAAGGCTGGAGGGGGCAGCACATATGGCTCTAAGGAGGGAGATATACTGCATCCTGCCCAGAGACACTGTGGAAGGAGAGGAAAAGTGCAGGCTGCCCAGCTGGGTTCTGGAGGAGAATGGCTGTTAGTATGAGACCACCCTTTAGGCAAAGTGCTTAAGACCCAACACAGATTAAAAAAAAAAAAAAGGTGTAAAAGACACATAGTGAGAATTTCTTAGCAGGACTGTTGCCAGACTGCTTTGGCTCTTTCTTGTGGAATCAGCCTAGACGTGTGTCACTGAAGTGTAAAGATGTTGAACTGAAATGCCACTTCATCTGCATGGGCACATGCTCCCCTGTGGTGCCACAGCAATTCTTCTGGATGCCCCTTCTTTCCTGATGGTGGCAAACTGCCTTTTTGCAAAGGGGAAGCCAAGATGCTCTGCAAGTAACACACAGAGTACTACTGAAAATCAGAAATTATAAATAGTCTTTGTCTTGCTAGGATTCAGTCAAGATTGTCACAGCAAGGAAGGATGGAATTGTTCTTGAGTCACTTATCTTCATTCATTGCCTTGCTCTGTTCTACATGCGCTCACCCACATGGATTGCTGGACTTCCCATGACCATTGTGCATTTCACCCTTGTGCATTGCCATAGTGGCTTCTTCCCTAGAATCTGGAAGATCCAGTACCCTCACCTGACTTCAAACTGGACTGTGATGGGCAGAAGCTGTATGCAAATAGCAAGCTCATGGCTGATAACAAAACAAAAAGCTATACCTGTGGCTAGTGGGGTTAATGGGGGTAGGTTTTCCCACCAGGCACTGGACTTTAGCCAAATAGCCAAATCCAAATTTGAATGTGTGATATGATGTATATTTAAGGTGAGTGTTCCTGTTCTAGTAAACATCCAAGGAGACAAGAGACTGATCCAAAATATGCATTTCAATAAAACAATAATCAGACAGGGAAAATGGCCTTTTACTGAAGTAAAGGACAGAAAAACTGGATAAGACAGTTATGGGCAGCAGTGGGAAAGCCAAAGACTGCAGGACCACAAATAATATCTGTCTTGCAATATCTACTGGTCCAAAGCCACTGTTTTTTCCAAATTGATTTGAGCCTTACTTTCATCCAGATATTTGCATTCTGTGGCTTCAGTATTTTTGACCTAGCACTTAGGATCCCAGAGACAGGGCTTGTGAGTGTATACAAGGCTCCGAAACATGCAATTAAATAGCACATGATTGCAGGTCTAGTTGTTTTGTAGTGTGACTTGCAATTGCTTTTTCACTTACTATTCCTTCAGGCAAACAGGCTTTTTAATTCCTGTGCGTTTCACAGGAAGATTTGCAGATCTGCCTTTAATGTTTTGCTTCATCTGATTTTGTTGAGAAATACCAGGGACTTGAACTTGAATTCTCTGCCTGGAGACATTTTTTTTTACTTAACCTATGCAGTGAAATTTGGAACAAAACTTTCTGCAACTCCAAAGGTATTTCTTATGTTCTTTTAAAGTTAATTTTGTAGTGTTCGGAGGCACTTGTATTACTCAGTAAATTATTTATCCTGCCATAGTGTTCTTCATTAGTGTGGAATTCTTGGACAAAGACTCTTTTAGGGTTAAATTTTAGACTTGATTCTTAGAAAGCCACATCAGTCATGATCTAATTGCATAATTTTAGCAGAGCTAACATTTAAAGTATGTGATAATTCTACCACTTCAGACAACCACTATTTCAAGGAGTATCTCCTAGAAACAAAATTAGGATCATCTAGATTGAAGGAAGAAGTGCTGAAGCATTGTTGGATTAAAAAAAAAATAGATTATTCTACAGGAAAAATAATTGCGATTTGTTTATGCAGAAATTTGAGATACAGTAGCACTGAAAATATGCAGGTAGCCAGTCCACCAGAAAGTTTTCACTTACCAGAATTTCAAGTCTTCTTCATTCTACTGACATAAATTTACTGGCAAGAAGACAGCTGTGTTTGGTTTTGATGCTTAAAAGCGCATATTGGGAGAAATGTCCCATGGATTAATCGTAATAAATGTCAGTCTCAAAAGGTAGCAGATTCAAAATCAACCTGTCAATCCCAACTATGTACTTGTGGTTAACACACTCTTTTGTATTAAAAGTAATTTTTCACAGTAAAATTTGGAAGCAGAGGTGCTGTGGGGTCTCTGCCTGGAAAACAAGCTATGAGGGCTTATGTGGATGGTTGGGCAAGCAAAGTGGAACAGACAGCAACTGTTCCCTTGCTCCTCCAAAGACGAACATTGATAACAATAAAGTGAACTAAGCTAGCATAATCCAAAACAGCACATCTCTCAGCTTGCTTTTCAGTCAAGTCATATGTCAGTGAGTGCACATCTCTGCCTCCCAAAGCCATTGCCTTCACTCTGCCTCTGAAAAAAGCAGTTACCTTGTCTGTTCATTGCCTGCTTAGCTGGGGGAAGGAAAAGATGAGCCAGTTAGGTGCTGGCATGAGGTCTTACCATAAATCTACTTGTTTCTTTTTTACAGTAGACATTTAAGCACATGTGCTTATTTTGATTGTTAAAACAACCTTCTTTTTTTATTCCTATTTCTTAAATGGCATCATAGAATTATAATGCATTTTATGCATGCAGGCATTGTCCTTGCTTGGAGAGCTTGAAACATAAAAAGAAAGCAAGTCAAAGTGAATAAACACAAGGTAAAGTAGAGGACAGCAGTACAGGAGAGAGAAGAAAAGAGAATTGGTTGTTTAGCAGGACAAGATTTAGAATGAATTTGAAGACAACCCGGAGAATGACGATAGGATAATTATTCAATTGCAGGGACCCACATAGACTGGAAAAATAATGAAGGAAAACAATAAAGCAAAATGAGTATGGAGAGCTGAGAAATCAGGAGCAATTGAAAATGAAACAGCTGTAGGCAGTTTCAAATGTACTTAGATTTAAGGACCATTTAACACAACTTGGTATTTAGGCTGTGAAGGAACGATGTGAACACTGGCCTGATGGAGTTTAGGAGCCGGTTATGGCAGCAGCAACCTTCCAAACTTAACCACTGGATGCAAATAATGGAATGGAGCAACTACTGAAACTGTTTGGGCCATTTGGGGAAGTGCTGGCTGAGTGCACTGTGAGGTCAGACTGCAGTGCCTGCCCACTTGGTTTTAGACAGTGAGGCCATGGACATGCTGCATTTTTCCCTGTGCCTCAGTTCCCCAGCTGCTTCCTTAACCCAGTGTCATTGAGGAAAACATTATGTTGGAGGGGTACAAATATCACAGATTCATCATAGAATCATCAAGGTTGAAAGAGACCTTTAAGATTATACAGTCGAACTGTCAACCCAGTCCTGCCTCTGTAACCCTTAAATCACTAAACCATATCACCCAGAGTCAGATCCAGATGCCTATTAAACACTTTCTGGGATGGTAACACCATTACTGCCCTGGGCAATCTATTCCAGTGACAATTTTTTTCTAATATCTAATCTGAATCTCCTTTGTCTCAGCTTAAGGACATTTCCTCTAGTCCTCTCACTGCAGGCATGGTAGAAGCGACCAGTCCCACCTCACTACAACCTCCTTTCAGGCAGCTGTAGAGAGATATGAGTTCCCCCTTGAGCCTCCTCTTCTTGAGACTAAATAAGCCCAGCTCCCTCAGCTACTCCTCATAAGACATGTTTTCTAGACCTTTCATGAGTCTTGTTGCCCTTTGCTGGACACACTCCAGTATCTCAATGTCCTTTTTAAAGTGAGGGGTCCAGAACTGAACTTGAGGTGTGGCCTCACCAGTGCTGAGTACAGGGGATGATCACTGCCCTAGACCTGCTGGCCACACTATTCTTGATACAGGCCAAGATGCCATTAGGCTTCTTGGCTACCTGGGCACACTGCTCTCTCATATGGAGCCAGCGGTCAAACAGACCCCCAGGTCCCTTTCTGCTGAACAGCTATCAACCCACTCCTCACTCAGCCTGTAGCTCTGTGTGGGATTGCTGTGACCCAAGTGCAGGATCTGGCACTTGGCCTTATTGAATCTCATGCATCGGTACTTAGCCCATTGATTGAGTCCATCCAGGTCTCTCTGTAGAGCCTTCCTACCCTCAAGCAGATCAAAATATTACCACCCAGCTTAGTGTCACCTGCAAGTTTACTGAGGGTACACAATCCCCACGCCCAGATCATCAATAATGATGTTAAACAGGACCAGCCCCAACTACCCACATGAACAGATACATTCATGCATGAGAGTCACATAATCGGATATTGCACAGGAGCAGGTAGGACATATTCTCGCGTACAGTCCTAAATTCTGTGATACCAGTTCTGCACAGCCAGGCTGATGGTAGGTCGGTTTATTGGTACAGTTACAAATACCAAAGTCGCAGTCTAGATTTGCTGCACTTCTCTCTGATAGTCTCTGTTTAATTTGATGGGAGTTTGTTACCACTAATGACAACCATCTTAAAAAAGAGAATTATATTTTTAAAAGCACTGAGGAAAGCAAAGGCTCCAAGCACTTGTACTACATGTTTGGTAAGAGGTGGAAGCTGTGGGGAGTGCTGTAATTCAGGGGTCCTCTTAGGTCTGGTTTGGATCACTTTTAAAACTTTGTTCTTTTTGGGCACTTCACTTTAGGTGTTCACAAGCATTAGAACATTGTAGATTTTCATTGTAGATCAGGATGGAAAAAGTTTTTTTTAAAGAAGGAGCAGGTGAAGCTGTACACTACCTTGGCTTTACTGCAGCTTTTCTTATGGCCTCACATGACATTCTTACAAGCAAACTCAAGAAATATGGCAACTTCTACTGAACTACAAGATGAATACAAAATGGCTGAAAAATTCTGCTTAGAGCAATTTAAAATTTTATAGAATGCCGAGAAATACAGAACATTTCTCGTCCTGAAAAGGTTGTTATGCAGCCACAGCTTTATTAATCAATAACCTTGTGTTAGAAGTAAGAGAATGATTAGAGAAGATGCAGTTCCATTATTTATGGGGAACTAAGCAACTAATGGACAAAATAGGGGGAAGACTGAAATATTCATTGCTTTTCTGTTGAAAAAAACCCACATAGCTTTGACCACAAATTATTGACGAGGAAAAAAAAAAAGCTAGGGACAGTGAAGAAGGAAATAATGGATTAAAAATATATTTATACAATTAGAGGTGTTCAAACAAATTATTAATAATTTCAAGCCCCTAGGTTTGCAAGAAAGGAAGCAGTGTAACAAAACAGAGTGAAGGATCCTCCAGCTGATTACTCACCAACTTGTTATTCAGCCATGGATGCCCCAGGTACTTTGAGCCCTCCTTTCTGTGCAGGCCCAGACCTAATTTCCAGCCTTGTGTTCCTTAGGAACCACTCTGAGAACTGCAGTACTCCTGGCTTCCGCTTCCCCCTCAAATGCTGACATGCCTACAGGCTCAGATTTGCAGGGTGCCTGAGCAAACCAGTTTTACACAATATTTCTAGGTCTCCTAGTTTTATTTAGACGTCCGTCCACAAGAGGTCCCACCCCATCACCAACACACCAGGAGACTTTCGCTGGCGGGAGCCGGGAAGGGCTCATTGACACTTAGTACCCAGAGGGCAAATGTGTCACTTTTAGTCCTCCTCAGTGAGGAGGTGACTTCTGGCCAAAATCACCTTCTCTTTGCTCTCCAGAGTAGGAGCTGGTTTATTTCGCATGGTGATTACATTTCAGTGGGAGAGCACTTAAGCTAATTGCTAAGCATTGTTAGTTCTGTGTCAACATTCCTCTGAAGCTTTAGTTCAAAGGCCTATGTTGCAATCAAAATACTTTGCTGTTTGACATAGATATACCTGGAGTTCATCAGCTGGAAGAGAATGACTGCATTGTGTGCACAGATATTGTCACGGGAGCAGGCAACCAAGAGTAAAAGCCGAGGGTGAGATTTCCTATTTAGGTTCCTGAGGATGAATAACTGAAAAGCCCTTTTCCTTCAGCTGATGCCATACCAAAAGGCCATCCACAATCTATCTTCTCATCACCAAAATTTACTTTATTGCTCCATTTCACGTCTTGTAAAAGCAGTGGAGATGCTTATATCCAGTTCACTTGTTCAGCTTGATAAGCCATACAGAAGCAGTGAACTTCAGTCTGTTTCATTTAATGGAATTGCCAGTCTATTATAAAAAGCAAAATATCTTCAAAACTAAGTCTTATTGCTATTTACAACACATGCTGTGGCTTTTTACTGTGAAATATTGTGACACCTATCAATAAAGGTTAGAGCAGACAATTTCTTGGGGAAGTGTGTGACTTGTATGAAATTCACAGAGGGGGTATGAGTATAGTAGTGGCTTTCTACAGAGACAGTAGTCCATGAATCTTTGTAGAGAAGACAATGAGAAAATAATGAAAAGCATGTGTTTTTCTGATTTTTCCCTCCTCTATTCAAATACAAATGATTAATTGTGGTGGGCTTTTTTTTTTTCCTAAAACATAGCTTTCGTGTAGACTGTGTCTTGCAAGTGTATTTGGTAAGTTCGGTACATGTGTTTTTATACACGTATGCTTCAGCATACATCACATCTTTTGTTGTTGAATCCCTCTTCCACTCAGGTAAAATCTGAAGTGCTTTCCAAACTTTCAAAGAGATTAGGGAACCTTTTTGCTGGCATGTGTAATTGTTTTGCCCATTTTTACAGGGAGTCTGTTTAGCATGCAGCTATTCTGCATAGTAGTTTAGAACAGTAGAGCCAAATGAAATTGTGGTGGGAGTTTTCAGCAGACAGGCTATAATTATTCAGTTTGGAATTTGACCAGGGTGAAATAGAAGCCTGCCTACCAATAAACATACTTGAAGTAACATGTTTTTGAAGTTTTTAAACAAAGAAGCTTGTATGAATGGTGAAAGTGCAAGATGGGAATCAGAAAATCCGTGCTGCTGTGACATATATTTAGCAGCTATACTGAGAATTATTTAAGCTCTCTTTCACCACCTTTTGTTCCACCAAAAAGGAGCAATAGTGTGTGGCCTTACCACCACTTGTTCTCTTCATTTTTACCCTGTATTACCTTAGGAATGATGATGGGGTTGGTAGGAGTACCTTTTAGCTTTTTTATTTGGTGCTCACTGGGTTCTCACCTGTGACTCCAGAGTGGCCTCGCCTGTGCAGAGCCAAAGTCATTACTGTGGTAAGGACAATTGTGTGAGTGTTTGTCTGGAGTGACTCCACCCTGTAGAATTGCCTATAATTTCAGCAATTATTTCATTTTCAAAATAGGATTGCCATTATTTTTATATTTCAACAGAATATTTTCCCATGGTAGGTTAGTCTGTAGTGGCTGTGAGCTACTTTATGTAGACAATCTTGTTGCTTAAGACTTTTTTATTGTCCAGCAGATCTGCTTGTAAACCCCTGGGAAGAATAAACTTCTGTAAGGGAGCAAATGATGAAACAGCAATCCAAAGAAATGTTTCAGCTGTGAAACAACCATGTGAAGGTGAGGTTTTGTTCTCATGTTGAAGTTTTCCCCATAATTTTCGTACCATTATGCTTCACATAATTTTTGAAACTTCCAAATTTTGATGTCCACTAATTTGTCCATTAGTTTTGGCTTATGCAGGTAGAGAGCTTAGCAGTGCACAGGATGAAACAGTGTACATGCATATACTTGTAGTGAGGTAGGGCAGAAGTGACAAAAGATTGATTTCCTCAGAGCTGACCTCAATTATTGGCCCTCTGCAAGGGATGTGCTAGGGCTAATTTTGCCGTAAGTGTCATGGCATGTGAACGTGGCAATACGGGATGGATGAAGTGACATCATGATATGCAGCGTTGAATTACTAATGGGAAGATATGAAAGAACGAAGAATGTGTAGAGACAAACTCTGAAACTGCTCAGACTCAGCTTCTGAATATGCTTCAAAAAAACTCTGAGACTCAGTAAAGGTGAAGCACTTGAAACTATACTCAGCATAATTAAAATTTTGTGACAAAACCCAAATGCTTTTCTAAACCATGGGTATTTGCAAACCTTACCAAGTTAAAAGGTTATTTCTTCTTCGAAGATTGGATCTTCGCTGATGTCATTCTCAGTCACAAATCTCTCAGGAGACAGGCTCAGGAGATCTCAAGACACAGAGAGCAACTCTCCATTGTGCTGCAGTAAGGAATGGCACAACAGCTCTCTCTGATTCTACCTCTACAGTGATGGGATTTTTTTAGAATGACCTAGAGAAAAGCATAAATTCCCGCCATGGACTCTATGTGAATAAGTCAAAAGCATTCCTGACTAGATGGAGCAGATTTATAACTTTTGTGAAGCAGAATGAGCTTGTGATGTTGGAGTCACACAGCTAAATACACACTTAAATTCCTGTAGTCACCCTGAGAACAAACCACACAGGCTTTCACACACAAAAGACCCTAGACATATAACCTTTTCCCCTTGAACTGCTTCATTTTTTCCTACTATTTGACAAACTAGATATATTTTCTTTCAGAACAAAGTATGTTATGAATTTATCACTCAGCTCAGCACACTATCATTCTTTCTTGTGTTGCTTTCAACCTAGTACTTCTGCTTTTTTTCTAATGGGATATTTTGTAGAGTTGGATTCTGGTCTTGGTTACTCTGGTAGACTTTCAAAGGTATGTCACTGGCTGCAACATGGCTTCACAGATAATCAGGCAGCATTGTGCTTCTAAATTTTAAATTTGACCACTCAAATTTAGATGCTTGATTCTATCATCTAAAGAAACTACATAGTTCACATTTGCTGTCCAAGTGGTGACAACAGTAACTCCCTGAAGTATTGGCTAAGGAAAGACTGGGCTTCACATGTTTGAGCACTAATTTACATTGCCACATATCCCATTGTCCTCCTGGAGTGCATGACAGTGGCTAGCCACCCTGTCCAGTTTTAAAGCTTTTCAAGATCTGTATTGCTGTTTATATTTACAGCACAACTGAGTCTCCTATTTGCTTAAAGTAGTAAGAAAGCAATAGACTATCTGTTACAAAGAAACACAAAGGACAAAGAACTCATCTGCTGGTTGAAATATTTCAATCATAAAAAGTGCTGCTAATTAATTAGGCAATAAATACATTATTTGAGAATCCTTATGAAGACTTGTTTGTGCAGATGGCCAAAGATAATAAGAGAATAATATTTCCTTACTAGATGAGGAACTCGTGTTTAAGTACAGCAGGTATTTACACTGTTTCCTTTCAACATCTGCATTTAGATCTCTAAATTAGGGGCCTAGGCCTGTTTTTTTCTCATCTAACTTAAGCATTTATCCAGGCTGGGTAAATCAGAAATCAGAGCTGTCCTATTTCACTTAAACAATCAAAGTGAGGGTGGAAAAGGGCAGGGAGAAGGTGGAGAGGGGTGGGGAAAGGAGAGAGAGAGAGAAAAGGAGAGAGGTGGTAGGGGAGAGAGAGAAACACTTCTGAGAAAAAGTTCCTGCAATACAAGTTGCCTTCTGGAGATTAGTTACCTAATTCTTCACTGATCAGGGTGATTTAGTTAAGTAAGTGCCTGAATTCACGTGGGACATATCTACATCACCCCTTAGAGCAGCCCATCTCTGTCTACTGACTACACATGGAGAATGGCTACCTAACTTACTAATTTAAAATCTGATCATTAAATTAAGTTATTTCAGTTTTGGGAAAAAAATTACTACCCCATAAAGAATAGATTGCTATTCATAATATTATGAATATTGTATAACATATAATATATATAATAAATTCCTACTCAAGCTATTCATAATCTTTGTCCTGAAGACAAAATACAGTAAAACCCCTAAACCTTAAAAGCTCTAGGCATGTGATTTTGCTCTCTTCCTCATTACTCATATGTTAGGCTGAAAATGAAGTTGGAGGAAATGAAAGTCAGGACTACGCAATAATAGAGTGCAGACAGTGATTCAAAAAGAAAATGGATTGGGCTCAGAGGTTTTTTTTTACAGCATTTCAGGTAAAATTTTGGTTTCATAGGGATTTGCATGAACATTGACTTTCTGTTCATGGTGCTTTCTTAAAACAGTGTCAAAGAAAGCATTAACATACAAAGTTTCTTCGCAAACAAAGGATGGTAAAAATGCATAATTCATCATTTTTTCAAGTGAAAGTTAATTCAGAAATAATTTCTGGTATTTTTACTTCTCTGTTAGATTGTGGTTAGCATATGTCAGGAATGGAGGAGGAATCCTTGTATAACTGTGCTGAAGAAAGACAACAATCACTGCAGTTCAAGGCAAACTATGCATTCAGTGCCATGCAGGCTGATGTATCTTTTTATTTTTTCAGTAGTAATTGGATGCATATAATTTCAACGCATTCTTTGTTCCAGTTAATAAAAACCTCGTAAGGGTATGCTGATCTTAAGGTGTTAATGCTTATGAAAGATACAGGTCTGGCTGTTCTAAAAATTAAGCCGTTTATTATCTTGGAGAAAGAATAGCAGAAAACAAGTGTTTTGATATATCGAACTACACAGACCCTGACCTAAAGCGAAGTTCAAGCTCATTCTCCTATGAAGCTTTTTTGACTGACCTCCAGCTGCCAAATACAGGGAGAGTTTTTTTAATGTGGACACCTGTCAAGAGTAAATGGCTTGACACTACTCCTTTGCTTCACATAGGCTACTAAGAACCTCCTCAAATGCATGCAATAAATAAACACATGAATAAGATGGAACAAAGTAGATACCTGAGTATGTACTGCAAAACCCCATCAGAGACAAAAATGAGGAACCAAGGGCAAGCAACTTTTAGGTTGTCTCAGTCTGATGGGACTGGAATGTTTGCTAAAGAGGATGAGTTATGAGATAGACCAAACTTCTCTCTCTCAGCAATTGTAAATTCAAAATTAAAGGGCTTTAATCGAGGAAATGTGGAAAAAACAGAAGAAATAACAGCCCTTTATTAAAAGATATATGTATGTTGGCAAAACCAGTAACAGAACACAAAAAAACTAGACAGCAATCCTAGGAAAAAAAAAAACACACAAAAAAAGGCTCTGACTGAATACTTCTCTGTCCTTTGTCACAGTCCTAATCGTGGCCTGCAGGGGACGCTGTTGGATCACTGGCGGTCACCACGCGGGGAGAGGGGTCCGGGGGGCTGGTCTCGAGTCACAGGAGGAGGCGAAAAGAAGATGGGGGACCCTTTCCCCCCCCCAGTGGAAGGAAGGGGTAAGGAAAAGCAGTTCACCCCCAACAGGACTCACTGTTGTTCTCAGTTGATGGCACCCCAAAGGCTCCTCCTTTTCTCCCAGCGAGCACAGAGACTCTCCGATGAAACACACAGCAGGTCCGGGCTGGAGACAAAAGACAGCTCACAGGCAAGTTGAAGCCAGCAGTCAGGGCTGACCAGGACGGGAAACCAAACAAAAAGGCTTCCAGGCATTCTCTCCAAATGCCCCAAACACAGACCCTGTCTCCATCCTTGAAAAAAAGAACCCAGCCGTCTGAACCTCTCCCCTCTGAACCAAGCCAGCCGCCCCTTCCCCAAAACTCCTCCCCTCTCCCCCCAGCCTCTGATGGGCCATTTGCAAGGAATTCGGTCAGATCTTTTGTAAAGCTAATTGGTTCCCTTCCCCCTTTTCCACTCAAACTCCATCTTTCCTACAGTGGGGGGGGGGGGGCAGGGGAAAGAAAAATTCTCCTGAATTTCTAACCTATAACACAGGTACTCACCCATCTCACAAAAAAAAAAAAGTAAAAGTGAAATTATCACACACTGAATCACAGAATAATAGAATCATAGAATGATTTGGGTTGGAAGGGACTTTAAAGATCATTTCATTCCAATCCCCCTGCCATGGGACACCTTCCACTAGGCCAAGTTGCTCAAATCTCCATTCAACGTGGCCTTGAACCTAGCCTTGAACCACACCACCTTTTACATTGTGAATTCTTTTTGAATAATAGAGAATAATATGAACAATGTTCTTGTTCTTTGGCTTTCCTTACTTGAAGTGGGTTTGTGATTACAGAAGAGAGGAATCAAAAGCATATTACTAGACATTTAGTTGAAGGAAATGGATCAGATCTGAACAACCTAGAGATTCTAACATTTTTTTTCCACCCAAGATCTCAAAGAATTCCAGAGCCTTATCAAGACTCTGCCTACATACTCCCAGGGAGACTGATTTCAAATTGGAGTAATGCTTAAATGAAGACACCACTGAAAGAATTGTCATAAAAATGACTTGTCATAATTAGTATTATTTTCTAGGTGAGCCCTACTGTGCCAATCCACCCCTTACAGAAAGACTGCTGCTTACTACAGAAAGAAAAAAAGACAGTAGACTAATTGTACTGTATGATTCTCTATTGAGCTTTCAGTGTTTGATGTACTTGCTGTAACGTGCTTACTGTTTGTGTTCTCCAGATAGGCAGCACTCTGTACAAACATTAAATAGTCATAACCAAGTTATGGTCAGTCTTCTCTTCAATCTCAGAGTGAGGAGCTTTCCCAGATGGTACGTTCTTTAATAAAGTCCATATGTTGATCAGCAGCAACAGCGCGGAAGAGGCTTTATAAGCAAAGGCTGTGGGACCAAGCCAACAGCAGTCACAGGCTGGTTAACTGGAGAGGCATGTGGATACCTTGCATCAGCTGGAAATGTGCTGCCTTTCACTGGTTGGCATGGCTACCTGCTCGCTTCTTCAGTCTCTTAAATTCAACCCTGTCCCCAGTCCGTTCTTTCCTTGTTGCTTGGTCATCTCATGTCGTCCTTCCTTTTCTGTGTTCAGCTGTGGCATGGTATGTATATTTTCCATTTCTTTGCTGGCTCTCAATTTTGTCTGTTACTGACTGCTATGCCCAGCCATTTGCTGGACTGTGTATCATTTCAGATGTTCCTTGCAGGTCTTTGATCATGCTTTTTCTAGTGTATGCACTCTTAGTTTTATTGCTTCTCTGCTCAAACTGAAAAAACAATGCCCTAGAGGAGCAAAGACATTAAAAATTATAGCTTCTTCTTATTTATTTCTGTTTGTGTTTCTGTAATATTTATTTATCTCTTCTATTTTTTAGCACAAAGGACGAACTACACTGAAGATACATAAAATATTGTTTGGGATTGAATCACTCACAAAAGCTATTTATTGCTCTATATAATCTTCTGACATTCATAGAATACCTTAAACAAAACTTCTCAGTCCCTTCCATCTTATATTACATCTGCTTACTTCCCAAGCTAACAAATCATGTTTCAAATGGATGAAGGTCCTGAGTGAATAACTTTTTGTGAAGAACAAAGAGCAAATAGAAAAGTACAAAATTACAGTAGATGAGGCTGCAAGAAAAGGTAGTAATTCAGGGAAATAAGGAAAGATGGAAAAAGAATGTAGAGATGCACAAACAAAGTGGCTGCATACTGTAATAGAATAAGCTCATCTAAATGTAAAAGTTTTTAAGTCTTAAAAATTAATTTCAAGAGGTAAGATTTTTGCTTGGTTCTGCCAAAAAAAACCCCTCACTCCTAAATTTTGGGTGTTTTAAAAAAGTTACTTTCCCAATAAGACTAAAAATAGAGGAACAAACTATTTCAGTGAATTATCCACTGAAGTATACCTTATACTTTGGTATTCTGGTGAAGGCTGTTACAGAAAAGGAGAAAAAATGAAACTTTTTTCCACCCCAGGAAGAATTAATGTCTTGAACTAAAGAGGAAGATTATTTCCTACAAATATTTAGCTTATGAAATGCACAACTTAAACTCTAATCATGAAAACTCTTCACAAAAGCCAGAGCTTCTCTTAAGCAGACATGTTCCTACATGTATTTGAAGTTGCAACTGCAATAAGTGAAAGGAAAAAAGACCTCAGTAAAATACGGCACCTCTGTTTTCCAAAGTCTTGGAATCATACTGCTGAGACCTCTGACCTCCATAGCTGTCATTTCCTACCCCAGCTGTGAGCTTGAGTCTGATTTTCATGCAAGCAAAACCTTCACAAATACCAAGAAGGACAATGAATTTTGAACTTGGTGATTTTGCAAGATTTTCTACTTTTACTGTTTATAGCAAATTTTTTCTCCTCTGTAACACGTTAGTAATTTCTACAGGAAATAATAAAAAACCCCCGCACATCCAAAAAGCCCCTATGCTTTTAAGAGTACAGAGAACCAAGTCTACAGTTTTTTGTGAATCATCGTCTCCCACTGTAAAATTTTTCTTTAATGAACTTAGATGATTAAGAAGGATTCAGCAAGAAATGAAATTATATTGTTGATAACTGATTTAATAAACAGGAAATAAAAGTGCAAATAGGTTAAGTGAGGTTATTTTTGCCTGCTTTCAACAATCCATAGAAAAGCAATATGTTATTGGTGATTTGATTTACTGACCTACTTTACAAGACTCTATAGGAAGCTGTCTGTAGATGTTGAATCAGATTCTTTCAGATGAAATGTTACTTTTCTTGCTGTGTGCATAAATATCTAAATATGATAATCATGTACACACACAGAGGCTGAATCAGCTCCAATTGATGGCAAAACTTCAGTAATGCAAGTTCTGGGCTTTGGCAGTTGGTAGAAATGTCTGCAAACAGTGAAGATGTTATAAGCAAAAGGCAGTGAAAGCTTTGGCAGTAGGTAAAGACTGCTTAGACTTCTCCTTTTAAAGCTTATGTGGACTCCTATCCTGGGATGGAAACTTCTGCCCCTTGCCTTACATCTGCCTAAAAAAGCTGATGGTTCCAACATTTGTGCCTAAATATTTTTTAGCCTGTGATATGATTTCCATAAGATTACTTCTGAGGGACAGGGACTTATTATTATTTCACTGAAGAAAAAGTGAACTGCAAAGAAGCTTCTTCTTGGGCCCACAGGGAGTTTGTATTAGGGCAGGTGTTTGAAGCTAGACTAGAGCTCTAAATTCTAGGTCATGTTTTCTCCTGCTGGACTCCTGCTTGCCACATCTTCACGGCTGTGTGGGTTGAAGAAATCACTAGATTTTTCCCTGGAGCAGTGTATGACAGTAATGTTTGGACTAAGACATGAGGCAGGAAGCAAAATAAAAATCTACCAAATGCATAGCATAGTGGGAAAAATTAATAATTAAAAAAGGGAACACCTTTTAAATTTGTGCTTATTACAGGAACTTAAGGTACTACTTAGAGCAACAGTTAGCACTGGATATGACATGAATGAAAGATAGCATTGGAAATGCAATTTGCAAGTTTCCTTTATCATGCCAGTACTCTTCCGCCTTTCTAGTGGTGCTCTTTAGGAAGCATTTACACAAACCAGTGCATTCACTCAGCAGTCTGTTCAGGGAACATTTCTTAGGCTGGCCTTGCTTTCTGCCTGAGTCAAACACATCAACAACTCCAATACAAGCACTTCTTAAGTTACTTTTAATTTCAGAACAACAATAAATAAATAAAGCCCTCTTTCACATAGCTCAGCTCTTCAGTCTGAAGTCTTCATCCTTCTTTTCAAAGCCAGAAGTTAACTGTCTCCATGTTTTCTGACTTGGAAGCCTGTTGGAATTCAGAAGCTTGAACTTGGGTGTCTGGGCTGTGTCCTGGTATCTGTCTGTAGCCTCTTTATGAAGGATAAACTCAATAATCTCCGAGGTCTTTTCCAACATAGTTGAGTCTGTGATTCTGTTACCATGTGCTCCTCTAGACCTATGTAAGGTTCTGTGGTGGGGGGAAACAGTTTTCCCATGAAGTGATAAAATGGTAAAACCCCAGGGGGTGGTGACCGTTGAGGTTTTACCCAATGAACACTTCTGCAAAATATAAACATATCACAAGCAGAACAGAAGAGAAGGTTGTAGTAGTTGTTGTTGGAAAAGTAGCCATGTTGTAGAGCCACAAGGAGAGAGAGGCAGGAGCCCCCTGGGGGCTCTGCCCCCCCCAGCCCCTGGCAGGAGGGGCTGCAGGGAATTGGAACAGTGTAAAACTGGGCTAAGTACCTGTAGCTAGAAAGCTAAAGAAGTTTTCTCCACCGTGAGTGAGCAGAGACAGAGAAGCAGCAGGAGCAGCGTCCAGAGACTGTGGCTGAGAGCCAAGAGATAATGGAGAAGCAGCAGAAACAAACATACAGCCAATCAGGAAGACACAGAGTTGTCTGAGAGAGCCAAGAGAGAGAACCAGCAGCAGCAGAGAGAGCAGAACTAGCTTTACAGAGACAGAGTTCTGGTGTAAGAACTGAAATCAAAAAACCCCAAAATCCTTGAAGACCCCTCCTAGAAAGGAGGAGGATGATGAACTCTTACTTGAAAGAGTCTTGAAGTGCTACAGCACTGCAGAGAGGAGCTGAAAAGCTCAGAGAAGGAATGCGGAGGGGGTGACCTTGCCCTCCCCCCCCGCCTTGAGACAGAGCACGGAGCTCTGCAAAGGGGACTTGAATTCCCTGAAGATACAGACTGTCACGAAGACCCCTGTGCTTCGTTGATATGACCGTGGTGAAGCGACTGTGTCTGGGTGAACGCAGCCCATGGATGAGAAGACCCTCGCTTGGAGACGAGTGGCCGAGAGGGCTTGGATACCCCCTTGTGTGTACTGGCAGAGATCCAGTTACAGCTGCTGCATGAGAGAACCTGCTGCCTTAGAGACATTGCTGCTCTGAGAGTAGAAAAGATCTTTCCTTCTTCCCTCCTGGACTTTTATTTGGAGGGGAGAAGAGATTTGATCCATTGTAAATACTGTTTTGTCATGGTAGAGTTTAGAGGTAGTTAAGATTGTATATGATGTATTATACTATTTATTTGTACAGTCATTGTAATATATAATCCCTTCCCCCCATTCTGAGTCTCATGTGGTATCTGCAAAAACACATCTCACACTGGGTTGAGATGTGGGAGGAGGTTTGGACTAGGGAATTGGATTTTGGGGCTCTCAAACCTTGACATTTTCATAGAAACCTCTGTTTGCAGAGGAGTTTATATAATGGCTTAGGTGACATATCAGAGTCTATGTCTCATTTGGAAGGCTCCACAGGATATTTGTCATATTCATCACTGCAAAATGTGTATCAATGCACCACAACAAATTTAAAAAAAAAAAAAAATTAAAGCAAATTGTTCCAGTGCTGCAACAAGGGATCAGATCCAGATTATGAAGTTTTTTCTAAGCTGGAAAGGTAAGCTGTGCATTTCCATTACTTGACTGTTGCCTCTGCTATATTTTTTTGTTTTTCTTCTGTAAATAGTAAGATGCTACTAACAGTCATATAACTCATCCTGATTTATGACCTAGTGGAGGAAGTCAGTTCTAATACTTTATGGCTCCAAAGCAGAATATTTTTGCATGTGGTTCTGTTATGTTGATTATCTGTGGTGTCAGAACCACAAATCAATATCTAGTAAAGCTTAAAATATTTAAATGTTAAAAATGAACCATTATTTCCTTCTTCAAGGAAACAAAAAATGTCAGAAATGCCTCTGCTTCTGATCTGCAAGGCATTTAATTTTAGCATCAATAAAGATAAAGGAATCTCCTCATTTTAGTACTTTTTATTTATATAGCTTTGTGTACATGCATGCAAATATATATATATATATATATATATTCAAACAAGAAATACAGCCTAATTTCTTTTTTACTGGCATCTATAAGGGAGGATATTTGCCAAAAAAAGTGATTGTTATAGGTTATAAATCTGAGAGAGGAATTTTTCTTTCCCTGCTTCCCTGTAAGAGAAAACAGAGTTTAAATAGGGAAGGGAGAAGGGAATCAATTAGCCTTACAAAAGAAATGGCTGGCCAGACTGCATTTCTGGCTAATGGCCTATCGAATGTTGGAGTGAGGGGGGGTGGAAGGTTTTGGAGATTTGGGGAGCTGGCGGCCCGGAGAAGAGGGTAGACGGTGGAGTTCGCTCTCGGGGACGGAGACGGGGGTCTGCGTGAGGGCATTGGGAGAGAAGACCTGGAAGTCTTTCTTTCTGGCTTTTTGTCCTGGTGAGGCCGGACCACCAGACTCGGTCGGCTCGCTCACTGCCTCGTGTCTCCAGCCGGGACCTACTGGGTTTTCATCAGAGAGGTCTGTGCTTGCTGGGAGAGAAGGGAAGAGCCTTGGAACGCCGTCATCTGGGAACAGCAGGCAGTGCAGGCCCTGCGCCTCCAGCGATCCAACAGCGCCCCCTGCCGGCCACGGTTAGGACTGCGCCAAAGGACAGAGAAGTATTCAGTCAGACCCTTTTTTTTTCCTAGGACTACTGTCTAGTTTTTTTGTGTTCTGTTACTGTTTTTACCAACATACATCTATCTTTTAATAAAGGGTTGTTATTTCTTCTGTTTTTCCACACTTCCTGGATTAAAGTCCCTTAATTTCGAATTTACAATTGCTGAGAGAGAGGAGTTTGGTCTATCTCATAAGTCACCTTCTTTAGCAAACATTCCAGTCTCCTCAGACTGAGATAGGGATACAGTAACAATCTGAAACAAAATGTAAAGATTAAAAGGTTCAAAACCAGGCATCTTCTGGTAAGGTCGTTTTAGATTAGAAGAGACAGTCTACCTTCCCCAAACCTCCTGAGGCTCAATGTAAAACAAATAATTTCCATGAGTCAACCATACAATTAAAACTTTCACAGTGTCATCTCTCCAAACATGGCTATGAGTATGAAGTCAGAATTCATTTACAGAGTGGTCATGAAGACGAGACCACATTAGATACTGGTATGATAGGAGCAAAGACAGCTATCAGTTCACATCCTAGGTTACTGAAGTGAGGTTGCAGCAAAGGTCAGATGTTACAAAGACATGTCCTGTAATGTCTTCTAGAACATCACTATTTGTTTTGTTTGTCCCAGAGAGCAAAGAGCTCGAGATAACATGTAAATAATCAGTTACGCACAATTTAAGCATATACGTAGGTGAGCATGTGAGATAATTCCATTTGGCAATTGATTTTATGTTTCGAGATATATTTAGCTTTTGAAAGGAGAAAGAAAGTTCCCTTGAAGGCATGTAAATGTGTTATTTTTGTAATAAATTCTTCAATTCATTCTTTATCCAAAAAGAATTCAGAGCCTTCCTGGACTGGTCATAGATCAGCAATGGCCTCTTATATGGTCAAGCTGTCTGAAATAATATACTCACCAGGAGAGTGGCTACCACTCCTAGCTATTCACCTCTTTACTAGCCTGGGAAAAGAACACTTTTTTTTCAGGCTTTCTTGGCTTTTACAAATGCTCTAGTAAACACTCAATGACAACTTCAAGCTGTTAACCCAGAATAGCCAAATGGTTGGTGTAATGGTGGCTGTCACAACAGTGGGAAACACTGTATTACCTTATTAAGTTATCATTTCTGTTAATAAACTTGTGTCCTGTTTATAGCAAACAGCAGTGCAGGAAGAAGAAAAGTCAGCAGAAAAATATGGAAAAGAATGTGTGTTATTGCCTAAAAAAGGCTAACACTAAACTGTGAAAACCATGTAGTAATCAGGTGATTGAATGTGAAGTTAGAAAATATAAGAGCAAACAAACAAACAAAAAGAACCAGTTAGATCAATATTAGCATTTTGTAGAAATATTTCTGGTGACTTGAAGAAATATTGTCCCTATGGAATGAATTGCTACAGACTGGGAATGAAAATCTGCTGTGTTGGTACAATAGAAATACTTCCATGTTACTTGGGCAAAAATTGCTCATGAGTCTGGAAGAATAAAGAAATTAATATTATCTGTGGGTATTCTACAAAGAAAGAATGCTCTTTTTTTATATGGGTGTGAGCCATTACCAAAGCTGTATAAGAGAAACTAATAGGTATTAAGAGAAAGTTGGACATTGATCACAGGCATGAACTTAATGAAGAAATACAGGGGAACATTCCAGTTTTGTGAAGAACTAAGTATGATAACCTGTTAGGACTACCCAGTTGTGCTGTCAAGGCCAGCTAACAGTCACGACAATGTAACTAAAAGAGACTGAGAACTGTAGGCTTAGCTCTTGATCAGTCTGGGGACAGAGTCAGGATATAAAATTAAGGGGAGAGAGAGAATAGAGTGCAGCACGCTACAGCCTCAGATATTCAAGTAACAGCAGGAGATTTTGGAAGCGTGCTAATATCAGAAGATAAATGGCATAAATTATAAGAAAACTGAAATCCTGTAGTGATGGTGCATTTTTTCCAGCTGCAAAGATGACATATGCTCTAATACATTACCACATTTCAAATTCTAATAAAAGCTACTGGTTTGTGTGGTTTCAAACCTCTTGCTTCCTCTTTCGCATTTTTAATTCATTTTGAACATATTATGGATTTCCTGAAAAGTAGGATGTGCCTACCACACTAATGCTTGCAAAGAGATAGGAAGAAAGGAGGAAGCTGTGCTTGCATTAAGCAGTGTTAATAACATTTGAGGCATTGAAGGAGACAACTAGCACTCATTTTCTGGGAAGGAGTGGAGAAGAAAGTCTTGACATTATTCAGTGTGTAAAGAAACAAGTCTGGTAAAACTCCCTGGTAAAGGGAATCATTACAGATTTGGACCCTCTTGGCTCCCCAGGCCTGAGCCACATCCCTGCTCCATGTTGGGGCAATGATGTTGCTGTTAGCCATCGGTGTGTGACAGGGAACTGCAGGAAACTCCTTACCCAGTCCTTGATCTGGACAGCTGGAAGAACATGTTTCAGAAAGACAGAAGTATGTCCCAGCTGGTCATCTAGACACAATTTGAAATGCCAGGCAACAGTTACAGCAGAATGAGCTCCATGTCTGGCAATATCAGGAGTGCTCTGCTGACATCCCCAAAATATTTCACTCATCATGCTTCTTGGAAGAGAGATTTTCAGCATTATAAAATTACATTCAAATACAGTTTGACTGACAAATGTCAGCATTCAGCCCAATAGATGCAAACTTCATAAACTGACTGTGCTGCCAGAAAAAAATGTCCCCATATCCCAAGCCACTGGTTTTTGCAGATGGAGATCAAGAGGGATTGCACGTGGATGTGAATGCCTCACCTACACATTTACAAGCATTTTGGCATTACACTGAAACCTCATGCTTAAGAGCAACAGAGGAAATCCATATGAGGAACAGCAACAGATGCATAGCAGGATTAATCTCACCTAACTTTAGAGTTCCAGAGTGTGGGCGTCTCCATCTGAACTAGCCAGCCTGTGCTCCTTTTATAGTCGATGGAGAGAAATAGGCACTTTCAGGGGCTGATTCGTCTGCTTTATTTTAGATCATATCTACATTGCAATGAGATGACACGCATCCTAGAAATGCCAGTTGCTTTCTATAGACTATGCAAGGACCTTGAGGTGACTAATTTAAACATAAATTTCAATGCTAGCTAAACCATGAACTAAAAACCATTTTTTTTGGCAGGTATTTTTTTAATGCTATCTTTGTTTTCTGTTCAGTTATAGCATGGTTCCATAAAACAATGTGCTTTATGAACAAGTGACAAGGTCTGTGGGGCCAGAACTATCTTAAATCACATTGCTTCAGAACTCTTCTGTTCATGAAACCAAGACAGTAATGTTAATCTCACACAGGGATTTTAGAAATTGAAGACTGACTAGATTAGCCAGTTAAACAAGGCAGAGGTTTGTTTAGCTCAATATGCACAGATCAGGTCAATCTACACCAGAGTTACCTATGGTGTGGAATGGTTATCCAACTGATCAGCAGATCCCTGGGGCCAAATATCTGGCCTAGTTTGGAATGGATATATATCTGGCTAATAAATACATTGGTTCCTAATGACTCTATTTCTAGTAGTGACACCTATGTATGTAAAACATCTGAAAAAATGGAAACAGAACAACATGACTCTTTGCACACGCATGTAACATGAGAGATACCCATGAGCAATTCCTTGTAAATTTTAACATGTCCTCAGAAAAGTTTTACTGTAGGAGGATTAAAATGTCCGTTTCATGACCTTCAGTTTTCTTATGTGTTTTTTTTTGTCCTCCCTCAAGGAGAGTTGAATGCAGAGAAATCAATGATGGACAGTAACTGTGGGTTCCTAAAACATTGTTTTATAAAATTATTTTACTATGTACCACATCTGAAATAGTTGTTTTTTTTTTTAAATGGCATAATTTAAAACTTGCTTGAGGTGCATCAAATGAATAATAGGCTGGCAGTCAAAGTATGCCAAAGGTATTAAAATTTACATTAAGCAGTGATTGGGAGGAAGATCTGGACTATAAAATCTTCCTGATTAAAGTGTGATTCTGGGCTGAAATTGTATATGAGAAAATGAAATATGGCACCCTCTTGATGTTTACTCTAGAGATTCAATATTTTCACAGTAGCCTTGTTCCTGTTTCTGCTGCAAAGCTTTCTCAGGTAGAGAAGAGTTATTTAGTTTCCTTTGCATTCCTGTATCCTTACAATTATTAATTCGGTGTTAAATGTAGGGACTGTTCTGCTGTCTGAATTTTGTTGGTGTTTCTGTGTACTATTTACAAGTATTATGTTCTTATTAGCACCCTGGTTAGGTGTTAATAATCAAGGATCAGTTTTTCATTGTTACAGTCTCTGCCTGGAAGACCTCAGATTTAAACAGACAGTATAGACATGGGAAAATCAGATGCATAAGAAAATGGAATCATTTGCCTAGTGTCTGGCAAGTGGGGGCAGAAGGACCAGAGTAGGAATAACAGCCAGGACCTCTGACTCCAGCTCCAGGACTTATTCAGTGAAAAATATCACCTTCTGAGTATATTTAACAATAAATAGTCCCTGACCAAAACTGTTACAATCTCATGGCTAGGCTTTGCGAACGAAGATTTATCCACATTTGTTGCAAGCACGCTGGTGGCTAATGAGGCCAATACGAGATAGACATATCTGATTGCAAAAGGCACAGCAGAAAGACTCCTTAGGTTGTATATTCTGCAAGACACGATTCTTTCTGCATTGTCTTTTTTCTTGAGAGTGATCCTGCGTGTGTTCTCAAAGGAAGCAGCAGTGGGGTTATAGATGGTTACAATCTAAGCACAATATGAAAGCAAAACTTGGAGGCTGGAAGGAAACCCTAAGGCTGTAGCATTATGCATTGGCTAGCAATTTGCTCAGAGTGGTCTTTCCTGCTATATTCTGTAACCTCTTATTCTTTTCCTTTTCCCATCCTCTTTCCACTTCCTGTCCGTCTGGTGGCACAATCTCTCCCTCTCTTTTGGGATCTTTTTACTTACCAGCAAGGCAATGCAGTCTGCCAAAAGGGTAAAACTCTGTCCTCCGTTGATTACGTTCCAGTCAGGAGGGTGAGTGAACTGCCTCACTGAGGGGATAGAGATGGTACAAGACGTGGGTAAGCTCTACTATCAGAAGAAGAGCCTAGAAAGACTAACAGCTGGAAGCTATCAGAGCAACTCTGTCTTATCTGTCAAACAGCACACCAATGATGCCATTAATTAATTGTTACTTCTCCAGTGTTACTATTATTAATGATTTCTATTGCCAGTACTCAGGAGAGCAACGACAACACCCAGCAATCCCCTCCCAACATCTATCATGATCCCCTCCCAACATCTTACAGAAATCCCCTTGTAGCTAAGAATTGTCACTGCTAGTGATGCTGTGAGAGCAAGAAAAATACCAGGCTTTATTTTGCAGTCCCAGGTGAGTTTTGTAGATATTCAAGTTCATTAAATCACCCTGTGAAAGGAACCTGTTTGATCCTGAAGTCATTCAGATATACCGCCATTGAACCCTAAAGAATGACTGCTATAATTTTTCAAAATTTAAGTATTTCTATAGATATCTGTATCTCCTATGAAGAATTCTAGTCAGAGGGAAACTTGTGCTGAAAGCAGTGGACATTGACAGGTTTGAACAATTATCAGTATTGCTGTTATCCTCAGATTTAACTTGTTGCTTAAGAAAGTAGAGGTAAAAACTGTCCTACTTAGATGGCAACTGGGAAACTTTATTGAAGTGACAAACTGTGACAGCTAAGGAAATAGGCTTTTATACACAGGGAAACAAGTGTTAAAGTCAAACCACACAAGGCTTATTAAAATCATATTGAGTGTTGGCAGTGAATAAGTGCAGATGGCTTTCTGAAAGCAGCTTCCTCATGGTTAAAAGAACAGGAAATAAAAACAAAACAAAAAATAACTAACGAATTGCCCTCATTGTTGAGGTAGAGATATGGGAAGATGGACAAAAGAAATTACCGAGTGTCAGGGCAAATTTGCCAGTTGGCAAAGATGTGGCTTAAAAATTAAGTAGGTGAATGCACATTTACAAATTCTCAGCTGTCAGCTGCCAAGAATGAAAGTTGCACATCTTGCTAATAAAATGGATTTGTTCTTGGTTGCTCCGTTTCCAGTGGTATTAGTTAAAGATGTAAAATTCTAGAAAAAAGGAAAAAGGTCTTCTCTCTAAGGACTCTTCTGTAACACATAAAAACATGAGTCTTCCTATGTCCATGTCTTATCCATTGGTATTTCTCTACACATTCCAGTGCTTCCTTAAAAATGTCTTGCCGTAGGAGGATTAGAGTGTCTGTTCAGAGACCTTCAGCTTTCTTGTGTTTTGATTCTTGTCCCTACACCTCTAGGGAGATTTTTGATACACTCTCTTGCTCTTGCCAGTGAGAAACATACTGTTAATGTACCTACTGAAGGTCCTTGCTGCCCTGCCCATCTGGCACCTTCCATCAGCTAATTTGTGATACCTGGAAGAGTAGAAAGCTGTCATGCTCTGATTATCATGTGGCTGGACCTCCAGATAAAGTTGTGGGGCTGGACAGAACCGGGAGAACAAGGAGCATAGAGTCAGGGAGGTAGGGTAAGGAGTGGAAAGAGAAGGAAAAAAGGGTTGAGATTCTGAGAAGGTGCAGAACAGTATGAGATCAAGATTGTAACACTGGGGTGAAGGCCTTGGCTTAAAACTGGAAGATGTGTGGTAAAGGAATATATATAAATTATATTGTCTATCATAGGATTTTTATAGTTCATTTTGGTATGGTGCAGCTCATTTACTATTTGAAGAAACATCTAGGGCCAAATCTTTCAACCTCTCATGAACTGGCTCTCTTTACAGGTCTAGTCTCATTTCTGATTCCCCTCTTGGATTCCAATTTATTATTCCCAATGATATAACACTTACATTCTTATGCAGGTCATCTGATTCTTCTTTCACGGACATGAAATAGCCCCCCCAGCCCAGGCATATTCTTTATTCTTTTATGCCCAAACAGCACACTCTAATTGCCTATTTATCATTCCTGAGACCCTGAAGTCAGGGTATTGCAAATCCCAGAGTTGTCAATAAACTCCCTCATGTATCTATGAACCACTTTTTGTCTCCTCTCACAGGCTCAGGCATTCACTATTTACTTAATACCATTTTGACAGTACTTTTTAGTGAGGTTAGAAGTTGAACAGTTTTACTGCTGTTGGGCTGCAGCCAATGATGCTTCTATCTCAGTTGGGAGATGAAAAAAACCAGAAAGTATAATAAATGTGGTTTTACTTCATTGCTCTTTGTCAATCACAGCTGTTGCATTTACAGAACAGCACCAGGCCACACAGCCTTCTGGGCCACATGTGACTCACAAAGAGCTCCAGTATGACTCCCAGGCTGAGGATGCATTTCATAGCCGAGGGCTGTGCTCATGTAATCCCCATTTCTGTTTCAGAGAAGATGTGAGTTAAAGGAAATTCTGAAACAGATAGCAGGTTGCCCTTGGACTCACTTGTATTTCCAACCCAGGTAAATCTTAGAGAGGAAAAGTGGGAACTGTGACTACTCCATGTATGTACATTACATGGCTGTTGATACGATGTAAAGCTTGGTATGAAACTTTTTTGTTAAAGCTTTTACTGTGTAGCTTGCAAGGTCAGGGAAGTTTGTAGTTGCAGTTTGGATGGGTACAGCAGATGTAGTACAGATGCAAACATGATTTACATGGAGTCCAGGGCAGCAATGAGGAGTTTATCTTGATTTTGGCCTGGATTCATCCTTCCTGTCTTAGGGCTTAGTGAAGATTTCTTTGTACCTTACTATTTGCTGGGGAAAGGTAGGAACATTCAGGGGGCCATGGGGTTCATTTCTGCTCTGAATTGCACTCTGAGATAACTCATTGGTCAATAAGGTGCCTGTAGCTACAAGCTATAGGCTTGACCAGATGTAAAACCTAAGTGCATTAAGAGGATACTTTTATCTTTAATTATTAGACATTTTTGGTCATGAAAAATGTCGTGATTGAACACAGTGAAAGCAAAGACTTTAGTATGTCAAGGAAGTATTGAGTATATCATGGTCTTTCACAATATAACATAAATAACAGACATTTCTTGTAACATGTTGACCATTAAAAGCGTAATTGGTAAACATTACCAGCTTCAGGGTAATTTTTCATAAGTGCAGTCCCACTTCTGACTCTGTCAGGCTTGAGGCTGTGACCGCTTCCTTGGGGAGCCTGTTCCAGTAGCCAAGCACCCTCTCAGTGAAGAACCTTTTTCTAATATACAATCTAAACCTCCTCTGACACAACTTCAGGCCATTTTCTTGGGTCCTGTCACGGGTCAACACAGAGAAGATACCAGTGCCTGTCCTTCCTCCTCCCCTCACAAAAAGTTGTAGACTGCAATGAGGGAGACTCCTCCAGGCTGAACAGACCAAGTGACCTCAGCTGCTCCTCCTACGGCTTCCCCTCAAGGCCCTTCACCATCTTCGTTGTCCTCCTTTGGACACTCTCTCATAGCTTAATATCTTTCTTACATTGCAGTGACCAAAACTGCACATAATATTCAAGGTGAGGTTGCACCAGTGCAGAGAAGAGCAGGGCAGTCACCTCCCTCGACCAGCTGGAGATGCTTTGCCTGATGCCCCCCAGGACACAGTTGGCCCTCCTGGCTGCCAGGGCACTGCTGACTCATATTCATGTTGCCATCGATCAAGACCCCCAGATTGCTTTCCATGGCACTGCTTTCCAGCATCTCATTCCCCAGTCCGTATGTATCTGGGGTTGCCCCACCCCAGGTGCAGAATCTGGCACTTTCCCTTGTTGAACTGCATATGTTTGGTGATTGCCCAGTCCTACAATTTGTTGAGGTCTCTCTGCAGGACCTCTCTGTGTTTGATGGAGTCAACAGCTCCCCCAGATTTTGTGTCATCTGCAGACTTGCTCAGTATCCCTTCCAGTCCTATGTCCAAGTCATTTATGAAGATGTTGAAGAGCACAGGGCCCAAGACGGAGCCCTGCAGAACCCCACTAGTGACAGGTCACCAGTCTGATGTTCCCGCATTCGCTGTCACCCTCTGTGCTTGACCATGAGCCAATTGCTCATCCACCATATGATGTGTTTATCCAGCTGTGGGCCGGACAGTTCGTCCAGAAGGATACTGTGACAGACAGAAAGTTTTACTGAAATTCAAAAAGATGGCTTCCCTTGATCAACTAGGTGGGTTACCTTGCCATAGATGAAATCAGGTTGGATAAGCAGGACTTTCCTCTCATGAAGCCATGGTGCCTGTTACTAGTGTCTGCACTGTCTTTCAGATGTTTTTCAATACTTCCCAGAATAATCTTCCCATAACTTTACCAGGCACTGAAGTGAGACTCACAGGCCTGTAGTTTCCAGGGTCCTCTTTCTTACTTTTCTTGAAAATCAGGACCAACATGTGACAGTCAGCCATGTCAGCTAAGCTGGACGAACCATGGAGGCTTCAATGATCAGTGTCCATGTAAAAAGAGGAAACAAATAAATCCCTCGTAGGCTATTTGATCTTCATTATTTTCTCCCCGTTACAGTATTCTTACACAAAGTTGGTTCATTTACGTGAAAATAATTTCTGTACACGGACTTAAAGGTCAGTGATTTGATGTCCTTGAAAAGCAAGGAGTGTGCTGTTAACAGCTGTGGGTGGATGGGGAAAAGACTGGCCTGAAAATCTCCAAAAAATCCTGATGAATAGATGAGATTCCTCTGTAAGATGCTGTAAGCCAAAGAAACTGGATGAGCAAACTGTGTCAGTGCCCATCTGTCAAAACACCCTTCACACAAATGTCTGTGCTGAGTAAAGGAATATCATGAACAAACCTCAGCATGCTCACTGTTGAATTCAAGGTAGTGACAGGAGTAGGCAGAACGCAGAGAATGCCGGAAAGACTCAAAGGGCAGGAGAATTAGCAAATAAATGAGACCAGGCAGCCTTAAAGCAGAGAGGTGAGGATCTCCCTGCTTGGTACCAGATTTATCAGTCACTTCGGCTGGCATATGAACTCCTCTGGCATGAAAGTTTTTTAGGGTCTGATTGCCATTTGGATTTTTCTGAGGCTGCCTTGTAGAGAGGAGTGGGACTGTGACAGCTGCCCATCTTCAATGGTGAGAGGCCAGGTCACAGTTCTGGAAGGATACCTCAGAAGTATCCAGTTACAGGCCAATAAGTAAGTCAGGTAAATACTAAGGAGGCAGCATCTCTGTGAACGCTGCCTTATACAGCACAGGAGAGTTGAATGATTTGGTATGGCTACATCCACACAACTGTGTATCCTTGTTTTCCACATTAGGTCCTCTAGTCTCATTGACTCTTGATTTATTACCCACTGTTCCCAAGCAACTGTTTATTACATTTTCCTTTTCCTCTTGATAAAGCTCTGTGGTTTAACACTTTGAATCAAGTGCTTGTCAGAGGTCAGATATAGTTCAAGAACCCCTAGACTATGATGCTGTTTTCTAGATTTGCTTATGAGAATCAAAGCTAGTTTTGCCTAAGTTTGGAGAAGCCTCTGCTCTCAATAAATAATCCTCTTTGCTGCTTAGCAGCTTCTTGTGGAGGAATTACACAATCATGCCTTGAGCATCTGCCAGGTATAATGTTTCTTTTGTTGTGCTTCTTGAGATAACAATTAAGCAGGAGTATCATAAACATTTTACTTAATATTCTACTACACCTCACAAAAACAATACCATCTTGGGCATAATAGTAACTTGCTGATTGTTTGGCAGTTAAGGAGCTCTAATTCACAACCCTTTCTAGATTTTAGATGCAGTGTTTGAAGAGGCTATTCATCTAGATGTCCATCCCTTTCCTTGATGATTTGCCAGAAGGGGCAGAATGGGTGCTTAATCACTAGCTACTACAGTTCACATCTGGTTTAGGTATATAACCTAAAATCAAGGGCAGTTTCAGTTAATTCACTGACTGTGAACTGCAGCAGTTAAAATGTCTGATTCATGATCCCTGGTGGCAGCTACCAGGGGGAGCTGTGGGGGAGGTCACCTCTCCAGCCTACTGAGGCTGAATGTGACAAAGAAAATGAATCAAAGCTGTAAGACATTTTCCTCTGATTTGGGGAGAGTTTTTTTTAAAAGCTTTCTGTTATACAGTAAGTCTTGTACCTTGCAGGCAGTTTGATGCTAGGTTCCATTCATTACCGGCTACAGCATTCAGCGAGTGGCATTTCAGCATTTGCACCCTGCTGACCAAATTTTAGTGCCATGAAAGTTTCATCCAGCTCCACAGAGATGTATATGGCTTGTGTTCCTAGTAAGTGAAAGTGTCTGCAGCTTTCATGCATGCCTGGCTACTTTGTTGAGTTCCATCATTGCTCAAATCATGTGCCTTCTGAGCACACAATTTACTCCAAGAAAATTGGCAGGGCTAGTTGAAGCATACTTGCTGATTGTATTTGGTCTTGGTATGCATGTTACATTTTTCACCACTGATATCTCTACTAATTAACCTACCTTCAGATAGCTGGCACAACAGGCTCTAAGATGAGTGTATATCTTGATATCAAACATGCATCCGTGCTGACTGGACCACTGGAAGACCAGTGGGGGAATGCAAACATTTTCCTCGTAAACACATCTTCCCATTATCTTCATTCTTTGCAACATTCTCATTCAACCTTAGCAATTTGAACCACTGACTTGCTTTTGCCACTAACTTAACAGGCTTGATGCAGTGACAGTGTGGTAGAATTTCCATTTCTAGATAAATCTTACAAGTGTCACTGAGATCTATGACCTGAAAGTCTACTTTTTAGTACACATTGGATATCTCTACTATGTCCACATTTCTGCAAGGCTAGTTGTGTTCATTCTCTGGCCTCTCATAAAGAAAGAGTAGCTAGTAGTTTTTGTTAATTTTTATAGCATAATTTTCTCTGAGACTTTTTACTGAAATTGAAATACATATGAATGTTTAGGTCTTCCTGTGTTTTTGCAAGCACAAGCACTTGTCATGTTGCTTTTTACTCTTTGCATCAGGTCAGAGTGCCTGGAAGGGCAATAGAATTCATCTAACCTAACCCTTAGAATAACTGAGCCAGGCTCTTTTGAAGTCAGTGGTAAGAAATACACTTTCAGTGCACGATTCATCTCATCCTAAAATAGATATCCAAAATAGGTCAAGTATGCATTCTACAAATGCCTTAAGTTAGAAAGCTGAATCTCTTCCCAAGTGTCCCAAGAAGTGCAGTCAACTGCAGTTCTGCCAGGGAAACTTCTACTTATTTCCCTGGTGTTGCTGATCGTAACTCTGGTTGTCATTGCTATGTGGTGAAGTTTCCTCAAAGTTGTCTCCATATGAATACACTGGAATGCTATGCATCCATTTGGATTTCCACAAATCCTAGCAGTCTCTATTATTGGTGAAACCGATATTCTTCCCTTGCAAATTGATTCCTAATCATGCTCCCAAAAATCTACGCCTACTCAGTGCTATGCAAGATTAAGCAAAGTACCCATTCACTTCTGTAATTCTTGGCTTCAGCAACAATAGTACAGAATAGGAAGGTCGTTTTTAATTTAGCTGAAGGCACGTGAGAACAATGTTTAAGTATATGAAAATATGTAGTTTAGCCAAGTGCAGTTTAGCCAAGTTTAGGAGTAATAGCTCCTTTTCCCAATCACTTCATTATTTCTATATGTTTTTTCTCATAACAGAATGATAAGTATGAGACAGCAGTGTGGTTGGTGAATTGTTTTTTTATTATTTCTAGATAAACTATGTCCAGAAGACATCCCAACCTTCATATAGAACTTGCTACAAGAATGCAGCAATATATTGCCAGGATATATTTTCTGTTTTATTCATATATATAGTGTATGAATTACTTATTCCCCATATAGTTTAAATATCTTCATTAATAAATTTATTTGAGTGGGGCTTTCTGTAACATCAGGCATTCTTCTTTTCCTTAGGATTCTGTCTTCTCAGTGTAGGCTGTTTCAAAGGGTTCTAAATTGATGACGGGAACAGTGATGGTTTCTGAAGGCCTGTGATGCTCCAAACAGGGAACTCCCATTGGTAGCCCCATCAGAGATCTGCCAGTTTCCCTTTGCCTGGACTATTCTGGCAAATAGTCAGCATGTTCAGACAATTTGTGAAAGATATTTATACCTCTGTGAAAAAGCACTGACTCACCTTACTTACACTGTGATGATTCTTAGGTCACAAACCAACTTACTACCAACAGAATGGTACACCCTTTCTCAGGGAGGAACACAAGACATGTTCCATGTTTTCCCAGAGCCAACTGAATGGCTCAAGGACCTTGGACTGAATTTATAATTCTGCTTACAGTTTGCAATATCTAAGTGATGATGCCATCATATAATTTTAATTAGCCTTCGCTGTTTGATGTTCTATTTTGAAATCTGTAATGCTATGGAACTCTTTGTAACCTGCTGGCGTGTTCACTGATGCCCCATTGCCTATTCATTATTTAGTTTCTGGTTTGCTCTGTGTTTCTGGTTTGTCTTGCATTTCTGATAGAGCATTCAGGCATTATTTCTTCCTCTATTGATAGTGTGCTCTCTCATCAAACCTTTCCCAAAAGTATTTTTCCTATATTTAGTCATACAGAAGCTGCAATCCTCTCTTTCCCTTTTTGTGTATTTATAATATAGACAGCAATACCAAAACAATGCTTACTATTCATGATGCAGTGGTGTGTGCCATTGAGCAAGAGCTGTTTCATGCTTTGTAGGTATATAGTGACAGCTTGATAACTCTGGGCAAACATTTAGTTTCTTTGTGTAGTTCTGACAGGGGAAGATGGGGATTTTTCACTTCTCTTTTGTAAAAGGAAAGTCTCATTTACAGTCCTCTTCAGATCCCTCCCTTTAGTAGGGTGTATATATATTTTCCTTCCTCTGTTCTTTTTACGTTTATGATATTAAAAAAAACTGAGGCAGAAAATAAAGGGTAGATGTCTGCATTTAAATTAACATTTTCATTTGCAGTGGTACAACAGCTCTGATGTGAAACTCCTGATCATCCTCACTTGTTGCGTGCACTGGCTTAGTTTGCAGAGCTTTGCTGGCGTGTGTCAACTAAAACTTTCAGAGTAAACTAACCAAGGAAGTCTACTTTAGATTTTTATCTAATGGACTTCACACTTTAATGGGAACAAAAAGGTCAAAACTGAAGAAATGTCTGTTTGGGCAGCCTTCACTTGCATGGGTGTTTGGAACATTTGGTTGTGGCGACCAGCCTAAATCTAGCCAGCAGTACCCAAAACCTTGTAACATGTAGATGTGGTGGTCACTGCATTAACCATTTTGATCTACTAATCTGCTTCTATAGTGCAAAATTATTTGGTAATGGAGATAAATCTTGGGCTTTTTAGAAAGATAATAAAATAAGTATGAACAACATGGGCTCAACTTCACTTGTGCTATGTTAACATTTGTTCTTAGTAAAAAACAACTTAAAAAAAAAATCCATTAGAAACAATCTCCTCCAGCTGTGGTCTTACAATATCGATTTTGCAACTAAAAAGTTTTAAATCAGATGGTCGCATGAGGACTTCCCACAAAAATATTCCAACTTTCAGGACTGATGTGATCAATTTCGCTCGAAATGCTCTCGGTTATTGTAGCTGGCAGCACACATCCTAGCAAAGCTAATCAATAAGCACTAACATGCAGATTGATACCATCCTCTGTCAGGCAGTTTGGAATTTAATGTATTTGCAGAACAGAACTCTGGGAGTGAAAAATAAAAAAAAACCCCAAACAACTACTTTATTGATTGTGCTCTTGTGACCCATTTCCTATATATTTTTACTCCATTTGTCAGAATGTAGTTGGGTTAACCATATATGCCTGTGCACCATTTCATAGCATAGTAACAGCTCTGCACTAAACTATAATTTAACTTAATAAAATATTGTCACCAGAAGCTTGTAACCTAATTATATGTAATACCAATATTTAGAGAAATACTCAAAGATACTTTTTCAACAAGGCCTAGCCACAAACCAGATTGGAATGTTCTGCCTTCAGTTGTTGCAATGGCAGATATGTTCAATTACAGAATTTTTGAAATGGAAAAAGAATTTGGTTTCTTTAATGTTCTCATGGTTTAAGGAGATAAAACTATTTTTACTGAAAATGAAAACAAATGGATCTTTAGACAGGCTACTGTTATTACCAATGGAGGCTCTCTGGAAAAAATGAGAGTTTCACCTTAGCTTCCATCTTCATCCATATGTAATAAATTCCAGTGGTATGGGAAAAATACAAATAGAAAGTAGTTTTTTCTCTGGCAACAGAAGCTTTTAATACACATTATGTCCTTGATGACTCTTAATTAACTCAGGCAAAGGAGATTAGCTCTGACCCTTTACAGAAATACACATAAAACTGAAACACAAGAAATATGTTTTCAAACTGATGGTGTGGGAATTAAATTGAAGAAGAATGTGAATACTGAAGACTAAAGTGCATTTCTGAGAAACTAACAGAATATCTGAGGAATTTAAGAATGCCTGTCATCTATAGCAAACACATAAACTAAGTCATTGAAATGAACTGTCTTGATAGCACAGTAAAAAATGACCTTTGAGAAAAACAGATTTACTAGTATTGTCCAAGCAACTCTGCTCATTCTATATCACATATACTCCTTCTAAACTTCCATGCTAGTTGTGCAGGTGTAGCTTTGCACTAGAAGATATGATAACTCGATAAGAAGCCATGTTTATTAATGCTCTTTCTCCTAGACATAGTAGCTTGAACTTATTAAAGACTGTAAATAGCTATGACATTTGGATTTCAACCCGTAATCCCTAATCCCTATTATTTTCAGTATGACAGGCTAATGCAAAATGGATTCATCCACCATGAACCATAGCTTACCTACTGCAGATATTGTGTTTAATATAAAGATAAGATTCTTGCGGCTTTTGAAGATGATGTAATAAGTGTTTGGGATTTACAGAAAAAAGAGCAGACAGGAAAAGATGAAGAAATGTACTGTCTCCTTTCAGTAGGGTTAGCTGTTATCATACTATGAAAATGTTGCATGGACATCTCTCATAGAAGTCTATGGTTACAGGCACTTATGTGAGGCTTTTCTGAGGTTGTAAGCAGTTAAGTTTGCAATCAAGTCAATAACTTCTCCACCTTCCATAAAAGGGGAGATAAAGTGCTTAATGTTGCTTGTTTGCACCAGAAAGCATGTTAACTGGCCATTAGTGGAACAAGTAAAGCTGATGTGTCTCAAGTTGTAACAGGTGACAGATAAAATAAACTAGGACACAGCCAGTTAGACAATCATGACTTTTGGAAGACCTGAGCCAGCATCAATTGCCAAAAATTAGGCATATGGTGCTGTGTGTGCATATCCTCCCCTGCCTCCAGCTGTAGGCTCCTTTCAGTCCTGTCATGCTGGCAGTATAACAGAAAAGAGCAGATTAGAATGAAATAGAACAGAATAGAATAGAACAATTTCAGTTGGAAGGGACCTACAACGATTATGTGGTTCAATGATGCAGATATCTTGGTCATCTTAGGGTGCCTCAGATGGCATGATGTGAGTCTGTTCAAGCAAGAGAATCCTGAGCCTAGTATCCAAACAAGGCACTCCTGAAGTAATTAGTTTTAGTAAGTTAAGCCAGTAAGGTGGCTGCAGTTCCAAACCCAAAATGATGCTTTGGTTGCTCGGTGTCAGTTATGTTTGGGCGTAAAGACAGAATATTTGGAACTTTTACATATAAGAGCTTAACTCTGAAGACAGAAAGTTTAGGGATGGATTGAAGAAGCCCATGTTCTGTTATGTGTCTGAATAAAAAGTATCTTTTTCAGACAGCTTGGGTCCACTTAAAATTTTTGTACCAATTAAACTGAAAAGAAATGGCAGAGCATCACACCACAAAATAATGGGATAGAGAGGGAAAAAAAAAGAATAAGTGAAGATCCTCCAGGTAAATGGAAAGACAAAGAATGGTCCCCTCTGTTCAGAAAAGGAACTTCATTAGTTTATATTAGAAAACTGGAAACCCTTATTTTTAAGGCTTTACTTGGGTTAACTTCTTTTCTAGCTTGAAGTGTCAGTAGTTAGGTACAAACATGGTGATTTCTCAGATCAGAGGAGTGTATTGACAGAAAGTGCAAACATAGAAGGTCCTGTGAGTAAGGAAGAAACGTGATGAGTACTAGAATCATGAAACTAGACTTTAAAGTGGTATTAGCCTTACCCCATTAAACCCTAGGCAGTGTGAATTTTTAGAACAGCCTCTCTTACTTTTTATGTTGACATATTTCTCCGCAAAACTACTCCTGGAGTAATTTAGGTTGGAAAAAAACTTTAAGATCACCGAGTCGACCCTTAAACCTAACACTACCATGTTCACCACTAAACTGTGTCCCTAAATGCCACATCTACACAGTTTTTAAATATAACCAGGAGTGGTGACTCAATTGCTTCCCTGGGCAGCCTGTTCCAATGCTTAACGATTTGGTGCAAAAATTTTTCATAATATCCCATCTAAACCTCTTCTTGTGCAACTTTGAGGACATTTTCTTTTGTTTTATTGCTTGTTATATGGGAAAAGAGACCAATCCACACCTGGTTTCAACCTCTTTTCAGGTAGTTGAAGAGAGTGATGAGGTCTCCCCTGACCCTCATTTTCTCTAGGGTAAACAGCCCCAGTTCCCTCAGCTGCTCCTTATAAGACTTGTGCTCCAGGCCCTTCAGCTTCATTGCTCTTCTTTGAATGCATTATAATCTAAATGGCAATGTACCTGAGTGATATCAGGAATAGTGTAGGATTTTCTCTAGTGGAAACAAGGTATGGATAGTTTTTATTTGGTACCTATACTCTTGCTCTTCTTAAGATGAATTAATTTTATTCAGTTCAGCTTCTTTGCCACTAGGAATGTATTTATCTAGCCACTTATCTGATCTTAAAAACTGTTATGTCCATTGCTATGCAAACATGACTTGTAGTATGGATTTTTAATTTTGATTAGGTGTAAGTATCTAATCTTTTCTTATGCATTCTACCATCTTTCGAAGTCTGACTTCCACCATAAGAGAGTCTCATGCTGAAACAGTGCTGAATCAGCAGAGAGGTTCCTCCCCCACCCCAGTCTGTTACAGGCAGGTTTAACACCAAACTACTGTTAAAAACAAGTAGTCTCTAGTAATATTTTGTTAAAAGTATAGTAATACTTACAATTTAGATCTTCACCTTCCTAGATAAAAGAATTCCCAGCATACTGCATGGAATGTTTTCCAGCTTGTTGTTTTTTATTCAATTTACTTTATATCTTCTCTGTTTGTTATTTTTATACTAGAACAAGCAAATGAGTCCTACTTACTTTAAAGGATAGGCGGTGCAAAATGAAAGCTACACCAACAAGTACAAAATAAAATCGTACTGGCATGGCTGGCTTGTGTTTTTTCTCTTGTCTGCAGATGTGGCAATCTGATGAGGACAGAGGGAAGACACGAAATCTATCTACATAAAACCTAGGTGACTAATTTTCTGAGTAGGAAGCACATACTCGATCTGTTGAAATCAGTGGGAGTCTGGGTCCTGAAATATCCTCATGCATCTGGCACTTAAAGATATATTTAGACAGTATGAGTTCTACCTGTATCCAAATATCTTGTCAGCAGAGGAAAGTTTCAAACTCACTCACATAATATGCCAAGAACTCGACAAGGTACTAAGCTTGAACCTTGTAGAAATTTCTTCTATGAAAGTTTAGACACAAGAACTTAGAATTCAGGCTCATGAACTGTGGAAACCTTACTATTCTCATGGCAGAGATACCTGTAGGATATTCATTTTAAGGAGACTAAATTATCTATCTTCTCATAAAGAAGCAGGCTTTGGATTAAGATTATCTGCTGAAGGAGAACTGTATTATTACATCTCTCAGAGGAAAATGTGTTTTAGGGCACAGCTGAGCTGAATCAACAATCCCAATAAGAAGGCTCTGAGAACTAAAAACCTGCAGATGCTAATGCTGGAAAATAAGGGAAGCTATGAAATCCCTGAAACTCAAATAACACAAAATGACTCAATGCAAGGTGAGTCCTTAAGATAACACATGAGAAAGAAGGTGAAGTTAGTAGTTCTAAGATTGTTCCAGATACCCTTGGAGGGCTCATCCTCAAAGGTCTTAAAGCATACATGTGGAACAATTACAGCTTGAGCATAGAAACTAATGCTAAGTATTTTCCAGATTTTAGACAACTACCCAAACCCTCATGATGTATTTGCCCTCTTGCTCACATTATATTAAGGTAGGGTTAGTAATGACATGGACTCAAAAGCAGTTCTAGAGTACATGGGGATTCTCCCTAAATCAGATGCTTTAAATATCAAAACAGCTGAATCCCCATGTTAGCTGTTTTAATATTTAAAGGCAAAAGGGTATGAAGGTATAAAAAATGTAGAATCTTCCCAGTTTCTCTGTGAAAGCTGAACGTTCTGATTTCAGCTTTGTATGCACAGTCCATGGGAAATAAATGACTTGTCAGTGCTCAAATGTGCCAAGAGAATGCTGATATATTGTGTGCTTCACTCTCAATTACCCATGGGCTCTTTATCCAGTTTGCCAATTAGCCATGTCATGGATGCAAGAAAACTGAGCTGGCTCTCTGCACAGCTGGTTGGCTTTGGCTTGGATTAACTCAGGTGCAATTGAAGCGTTTCATCGATTTGCATGTGGTATAGACCCAACACCTGACCTGCTGCTTATTACCTTCTATGAAATGCTAATTCTTGCCTGAATGGCTTTGGTCAATTTTGGCTTCTTAGCTCCTGTTCAAAGCTGATACTACTGGACCAAGGGTGGTTTTGCAAAACCTTAAAACCTTGCTTTGAGAGGGCTGGTCAGAGTGAACTCACCAGCATGACAGTGCTAGGGCAAATCAGCAAGCATGACAGTGCTGTGTCTGAGTTATGAAGGCTCCAGAAGTCAGTAGCCCTGGAGAGTGGAGTTCACAAATATCAAGTGAATAGTCTGGTCCTGGGCAGAGCCACCAGAATGCCTCCTATTAATTCTTCCCAGATTGCATGATCTGGGGTGATCATTAGAATGGATCCTTTCAGTCCTTCTGCAGTGCTGCAACAGGCTGGTGCCACAGTGTGCTATGAGCAGAGCTGCTGAGGTGAATACATGGAGTATATTATTTGGAGGAAAGAATGAGACAAGGGCATGTTTCTGTAGAGCTGGAGCAATTGCAAAAAGCCTCTTTTTTTTTGATTTTCAGTCAACTTAATTTGAAGAAAATTCCTCAGTTAAATGACCGAAATGGAGGCTCAGGAAATTATCCCATACTCTTTTCCTATTTTGGAGAGAGAATGGAACCTCCGGTTCTCCATTTTATAAAACTAGATAAAGTTCCCAGGAATGTTCCTTTAAGAGACACACTAGAGTCCTACTAGCTGTTAGCTTACTAACCAAGACAGTGGCTCATTCTCATTGCTTCTTTTCTGTTTCTCCTCCCTCATCCAGAGTAAGCATGCCCACCGGAAAACTGGTCAGGTCTTGTCTGCCTGGATCTGGACTCTGAGGAGAATTTTTATAGCAGTAATCTAACTCCTTCTCTGTGATCAGTCAAATGTCTTCTGTCCATAGCTGGAATATATTACTTTTGATTGTAGAGTCATTTAGTCAGTTTATGTGACTGAAATTATTGATGGCTGAAAGGAAAAAAGGATGAGTATGCCCACACAGGAAATTTCACAACCATGATGATCTACCCTTTGACAGAGAACAGGGACCAAGGCATCACACATTTGTACTTACACTATTCATCTCAAATCTCTAAAAACTTGTTGCTTGTTGCAGATTCCCCAAATAGGAGAAGAACTGACTACATTATAAAAGTTTAAGACTCAGTCTTCCAGACAAATTACTGTGTTTCAACAGCTTACTATGATGAACTGAGCCGTGGCAACTGTCTGAATGCAACTGCAGCTGTATGACTTCACGTAACACTTTCTCAGTGTAGGCTGACAGTCTCTGTATGCCAGAGGAGCAGTAGCTGTTAGGCCATCAGGAGTAACTTGGTACAATTATTACTACGTTTTCAGTTGACATTATGGATCAGATTCCTTCCTTTTTAAAGCTAAAATGTGAAATTGTCTCTTGGTATATGAGAGGTGCCATGAGGAGGAGAAGGCAGAAAGGACAGATTGTCTTCTCTGTGCTGAACTGGTCTAAAGATCAAGTCTTAGGAACTATTTGTGAGGCACAGATGCTTTCAGGACCGACTGTTTTTCATCAAAAATTGTTGGAGATTTGGAGGGTTATAAATAGCACCTACTTCATTAGCAGAGACCTCAAAGACTTCAAGCACAGGTGCAGGGATTTCTATGGGGATGAGAGGAAAAATCATTCTCAGTGGAACTGCTGTGTCCTTGAGAGTGAAAAATCACAGGTCACGTCTGTATTTCTTGTTGCTGAGTAGAATATTATACATAAACTGACACAGGCCACAGAGAAAGAGTGAAGAGATTAGATGTTGATTCTAGTATTGTATCCTTGGATTATTCTTGATTATGAAATAATTTGAATAGAAGCTACTGTTAAATTGATAACATCTTGAGAAGATGTGTGATGGTTGGCTCCCATGAACAGTGAGAAAAATGGATTAATAGAAAGTATGGCAACTGATCAGAATATTAATAATCTCCATCCCTTGTATATTACACCAGAAAACACTTTAAAAAAAATTATCTCTGTCATGAACATCTGTTACCATTCGAGCAAATATTAACAGCAGTTAGCAGCTGTTCTTTCATCCTGTGTAGAACTTTCATCTCCAAGTTCAAAATGAAGGTCAGACTGGAAAGGCGAGAAACATAAGAGTTCTACAGCACATTCTCCAAAATAACCCCCAAGGTTATAGCTCTGAGCTCTACTCCTGAGTATCATTCTGATCCACAGCTTGGAGAGATGTCATCTTAGTACAAACAGGAAGGGATAGCATAGCAACAAAAATATAACAGTGTCTGAGCAATGGTTTTAATGAAGAAGAGGGCAATAAGACTTCAACTGTATTGGCAATTGGAGAGGAAAATAGTACAGCCAAGGAACTTCTTAGCTTTGAGAATGTGTTTGTTATTTTGTTTTTCTGGTTGAACTGAAAATTTAAACATCTGTTGAAACCTATTAACTTCATCAGTTTGTCATATGTTATTAAAAATAAGCCAGTGATTAAAACCTATAATAAGTGAAATGTTTTGAATAATGAAATTACATGTGGATTTGAAGACTAGGACCAATGCGAAAATAGGTCAAGATTCTTATAGTACTAAATAGGCTGAGATTTTTGCAGCCATAAGATGTAATTTAGTATTGTAATTATTTCACATTTTCACAGCTGTATACAGATGTTTTAAAGTTAGTAACACAAGAGCTATGCTGTTTTTAAGTTTATACAGTTTTCCCTCCATTTGTGGCCAGAAAGCTAAGCAAAAGGAATCTGTTTTACACGTTGATCTGGAATGAAGATTGAGTTATTTCTTAAAATTCCTTGGATCAAACCTCTCAGCCTTAGGTCTATTATCAATAGATCCCACTTCCCTATATAGTAATTTTCTTAATATCTAGAAATATTGGATAAAAAACTGCCTAACGATATCAAGAGAACTTGTAATTCTGTGAGTGATGTTGGTAGGCTGGATATGTGAATTAAAATGAATCTTGAAGGTATTGTGTGAAACAACTAATTGGACTTGGCAGAAGGAAAACCACATTGCAGTGATGAATGACAGAGTAAGTAAGAATTTTGTTTGAATTAGTTTATGGTTGTAGTACAATAAATTTAATATAAAATATTTTGTTTGTTTGTTTTTTACCTGCACTATTGCTTTGTATTCCTTTACAGTTCCCATCATAAGCATCAGAATTCTTCAACACTCTGAAAATTTACTAGCTTATAAGAACTGGAAAGCCACTGGGCCAGTTCTGTAAATGTTGTTAGAATCCACTTCAAACTAAACTGTATTTTTGTTTGGAAAAAAAAAAAAAGAGGAAAGGAATTCAAGAGGTAACATTCACTCTTTCAGGTAGTTAAACAAAGTAATTACATTCAAATGCTACATAAAACTGGTATGATTTGTTTTATCCCTCGCTAATCTTCTTAAAGTTAGCTGACCAACACACACATATGCACATATATATATATAGTATATATATATGTGTACATATGTATACATATATATATATATATATATATATACTACTCAGTACAAGTCCCTTCTTGTAGGCTCTATTTATACCTCTATTTCTAAGATCTGCAGCAACTTGGTAGAATTTCTCTCGCACTATGAGCTTATCATTCTGAAACGCATTTGACCAGCACTGTACACAGTACTCAGTCATGGAATATATATGATGATGTTAAAACTTTTCTACTTATTTTTCTGGAAGTACTTTCTGTTATATCTGAAGTTGTTAGCCCCCTCTATGCTGACAATTCAGAGGCCTGATTAGCTAGGCATTTTAGTTCATTTCCTCCTAACCACAAAGTTCTTCCCATTTCTAGCAGATTTTTTTTATTATCACTCTGTAACTGCAGCATTTTGAAACACTAACTGCTGTACAATTACTGTTAAAAGAGTCTTCAAGGTTGTCCGATGATACATGAAAACAGGATACTTCTCTGTATGGCAGACGCTTCCCAATTTTGTATCACTAATTAAATTCTTAGAAAAAGGCTCCTATGCTTTTGTTTTCTTAAACTCCTATTAGACATTATGCCTTTCACTTCGCATTCTGAACTACTGTCATTAATGAAAACTCACAATACTTTGTGTAGTTTTTAGAGAAACTGAGATGGTCATTGCTAAATTGCTTATATTTTTTCATTTTTTTTTTTTTACTTTTTTATAATTTTCCAGGTCTTATTCAGCCTCATTCTCACTTTACCCCTACAATTCCTGTGTTTGAAGACATAATTTGACCTTAATTCCCTTCTCTCTGTCAATACACTTCTTTATGCCTTGCAGACTCTTCTTTGCTCCCATCTTTTCCATATAACTTACTACCTTAGGTTATCCTTTTGCTTCCTAATTTTGCCATGCCTTTTTTCCTGTGACCTTGAAAAACTTCAGCAACTACCATGAACTTTTAAATGATTCAATGTATTCTTCAACCAAGAGACTCACCTAGTAGGACACTTGTGTCTCTTGTTCCAACATGAAAGACAATTAGTTCATTCTTCTGGCTCTTATCAAGTCCTTACAACCTTACAGTTTCATCTAATTTATATTCTTATTAAATAAATCCTGACAAGCAACATATTTTTTACTGGATCTGCTCAAATGACAAATCTACAATTTCTTAACCAGGAGTCTTGAGTGATAAAAACCTACTTTTGTTATGTTTTTTAGAGGCTTCAGTCCTTTATTCTCTCTCTTCTGTCTGAGAGTCATGTTTCCTTCTACTTCTCAACATCTTGAAAATCATCATCTCTCTGTGTCCCCATGGTCTTATGTTACCTCATTCATTTCTTTCTGTACTTCAGATTTTGCCCAATGTGTCTTTGAAAATCCGAAGTTGTTTATGCTTCTGGGATTGTTCCCACAAACAGTCAAACTTCCAGTTATTTTCTGACCTACGCTCACCTACATTCTAGCACTGAGGTCTTCTCTATGAATTCTGTCGGATTCAATTCTGTTGACACTTCATGCATTAACAGACTGAATTTTCCACTCAAGGACAATGTAGCTGCTAAAACCTTCACATCCAGTTATCCTGACTGTCTCGTCAAAACTTAACTTTTTTCTTGCTGAAGGCTTAGCCACCATCACTGTCTTTTCTTACAAGTTCACAGCTTTAAAGAAATAAAGTTCTTCTGGCTTAGCCTCCTTGCTTCTGCCTTTATGCCTTTACAAGGTTTAGTCTGGGTCAGTGCTATCGGATCATTGAAACTCAACAGTTTTCAGTTTTTCAGTTGTGATCAGTCAAAAGCAGGAAGCTCTTTTAACACCATTACCTGCAATGTCTCATCCCTACTCATGAAAGAAAATTGTGATTTGAGAAGCTGGGAATATTAAAAAAAAAAACAGAAAGGAGAGCTTTAAACATATTACTTGAAAGGTAAAAAATCCAGTCAGTGAATAAAAAACAAAATAGTCTAAAATGTTCTACTAACTCAATCATAACATTTTTAAAACTGTCTAACTGTGAATATCCTTTCAAAAGTCAATGAGACAATTAGAGTGTGGTTTTGGTGCAAGGTTTGTTTGTATAAAGATTTTTTTCTTTCCTTAAAGCTAGTTAATTTAAAGTTCCAGTTTCCGTGCAGTCTTTTTTTTTTTTTTTTTTATGGTAGTTCAATGGCTTTTTAGGTGAAAACTGAAGCTTTGATTAGATTGTAATGACTGCTGTTTGCCTTAAGTAAGCAAACATGCAATTGCTTTTTGGTAAAGGCGAAATTACTTTGCATACCAGTGTCACCTACCCTATTGCCAAATTCCAGAAATTTTTTTACTGTATCATTTTTCGGCCATGATAGATACCAAAAGAGCACTGTGTGTTCTCCTACAGAGCAACTACTTGGATCACTTCCATTATTCTGACTCCTTTTATGCCCCAACTCCTTAATCTTGTCATTTATAATGTCCCCACAACCTTCATCTCTTTTGGAAAGGGAGGAAGAAAGAAGTCTTCATATACTTACTTCAAAATTGATTTGTTTTTTTCAGAGCAGAACTCTTTTTTTCATCTGTATCAGTCAACTTTTAAAATTTTTGCATATAGAGAGATAGAAATAGAGATAGAAATATTCCTTCCTCCTTCCCTCCCAAGAGTTTTGCTTTTTACACCTCAAGACAAATACAAGCATAGGATTGTGAAATCCCTCAGAGGAGTAATATGACTGCAGCAAATGTCATGAAGGAAGATGAATAACAAAACCAAAGTAATGAACTGGACCATTTCGACAAGCACTTTCAGCTTGATCTCAGGGAGGGATGGTAACATATTGTTTTGTCAGGAAAACTAGAAGTCATAGTAGGCCTGAGGCTAAATCCTCAGCTGGGTGCAATACGGGGATTCGTTACTTGAGTGAAACTACACTGGTTTATGCAATTGAAAGAATCAGTCCGTTGTACTCTCTCTCAAATAGTAGCTTAATAGAACTGGAAATATTATGTGGAGAAAGATCAGGAGGTATCAAAGCCGTGACATCTGATTTATTTCATTGTTTGCTTTTTTTGGTTTGTGTTGCTTTGATTTTGTTTAATTTTTTTTTTTCTTTGCGTGTCATTGAGTCTCAGTAGAACCAGTTAGAGGATTAGAGGATTAGTCTTATATTGCTGTATTCAGAGCCCTCTAAATTGTGCTTCCAACAAGAAATAAGAATGGAAGGACAAAATGACCAGCAGCTGTGATCAAGGCATAATACAAAAAGATGCTACAGATTCTTACTTTCTTTACAGAAGGAGATGACCACTTGTCCGATCATGGCAGCTGCAAAGGTATGCAATCATTCGCTTGTCTCTAAGCTCAAATGTTCATGCTGGGCTTATTGCACTCCTGCTATATGCTCTGAGGCACATAGTGTGATTTTTGGGGCTGTCCTATGCAGGATGAGGAGTTGGACTTTGATGATCCTTGTGGGTCCCTTCCAACTCAGGATATTCTATGATTCTATGCTGAAAACAGGCATAGGAAATGGATTTGAAAAGTACAACATTCCTCTGGATATTCTATGGCTTCAAAGAAGTCCAAGGAGTAAGTATTGTTTCAAAGAAAAAGCCCGTGAGAGTTGCAAAGCACTTGTTTCTTCAGCAGAATATCCAGGAAGCCATGCTCAGCCTGTACAACTGCCTTCAACTGAGGCAAGTGTAAGTCCCCCGAAACTAGCAAGTGCTACAAAAGTCCAGTCTCACATCACCGATACCAGAAGGTGCAATTGAGCCAGCGTGATTATAGCTTCGAAAGCAAAGGCCAGACAGTCTGCAACAAGTCAGAGAGGTTACTGCTATCGCAATGGATCTGGCCTTAGATATTCCAAGAAAGTACCAGATAAAAAGCCAGAGAGGGTCATACTCTCTGTATAATGGAGCCTCCATGACAGAGTATGCATATTTCTTTCAGGTGCATATTCACATTAGCTGTTACACACGAGCTGTGGATGCTCAGTTTTTGGCTGCATAAGCATTTGGAAATGTCCCATGTTGCTTGATAAGACCCAGATGGTAACCAGATGGCTACATGTGACTCATTGGAAGTGCTGCTGCAGACAGGGACTAAGAAACCAAAGTAAGTCTACAAATATATCTTTCTCTTTCCTATAAGTTTTATTAATAGGGAGGGAAGATTACAATACTATATCCCCGTTGTTAAATAATGGCAGGTGTTGTGGGGGTTTGCAGATTGTTTTTTCATTTCAGGAAAAATGAAAACACCCAGAGTCCAGGCATTTTCCAGTCATGACTTGTTTACTTATTTGATCTATACTACATTGTCAAACTTGGGACAGTTTCAAGCTTGAAATTACTATGAAAATCCATAAATATCACACTATCTTCAGGAATACAACAAAATCTGCTCTAGCTACTCCCTTTCTAAGAGCTCTCCCTTAGACCAACTTAGCAGCCATCCCTCTGTTTCCTAAAAGGAAATGGACACACTTACATTCACTAACAGATAACATGAAGGCAAGTAACATACAGGCTAACCCCTCCTTTGGAAACCAACGAAATTCTGAAAACAATGACTAGCTCTCCAGAGGATTCCTGTATAAGAGCTTATTCCAGCTATGGAGATGCAAACAGAACTAACACTCTTGCCATTAGTTAGTAACTTCTCTTCCTTAACCAGAATTACAAACGAGTTGTAACATTTGTTTACGGTACTTTTCCAAATACTACATTGTTTACGGTAAGGAAGAGAACTTACAGGATGATGATGATTCACTCCATCGTGGTATTTTCCAGCCACATTCAAAGACAAGCTGATGATTCAACTGCTTCTTCCAGTTGCATATCAGGAAATTGTAGTAGAATTCGAGGAAATTTTTTTTTACATTTCTCAAAAACATTGGCTGCCCATATTCTTCTCTAACTCACCAGGCTCTTTTCTAAACATAACAGAAAAGTCTCATACAGAAGGGCTAAAAGATGATTTAGCATAACCTGTAATACCAGACATCTTCCTTGCCCACACATTGCTGTAGTTTGCTGTCAATGAAAATATGCTAATGTGAAGATTTAGAGGTACAAATGGGACCTGGAGTATTTAACCATTGTTAGCCTAATATTGCTACAATGCCAAGGAAGATTAACATATCTGAGTTTCTACTTGTGTATAAATACTGTGCTTTTGAAGGAATTTCTTTTGGAAATTCTTCATAAGAATTTATTTGTCTCCAGATGGATTGTGTCTGCTCACTCTATTACTATTTCCTAATATTGGTTGGTAAGTTATTGTAAAGTTTCTGTTCTACCCTAGTTTAGAGCCTATTATGCAGTCATCACTTCTGTGTGATAAAACATGATAAAATATCTTATGATACCTGACAAGAATATTTCAACATGTCACCAAAGCCTCTTGGTATCAAACTCTATATACTCCATGAGTAATAAATAATTTTCATCTATATAGGCAGAGGACACATTATGTTGGTTTGTTGTTAACCACATTAGATATTTATTAGGGACATAAAACAATTAGATAATGCATGTGCATTGATAGGAAGGTGTACATGTTTGTATACATGAAGGAGATACGATACAGAGAGGCAAAGGGATAGAAGGGAAACATCTGTGGTGAGGAATACACTTAAATGCAGGAAAGCATTGCCACTGAGAATAAGAACCAAGATGTTCTTTTAAAATATCACAGTTGTCATTTGTATGGGAGAAGCAGCTCATAACAATTACAGTCATTGGTGCTGAAAGTTTTGCTAGGAGTTCACCAGGATCTAGTTATATGCTAATATTTTTCTGATTTGGTATCTTGAAACTGTACATTCTGTTAATGAACTTCTGTCAAAAGGTTCATTACTTCACCATTATTCTATTTTTAATAGCAGAAGGTTTAATGATTTTTGCCCATTCTTGAATATTTGCTCTCTGGGTGTTCCTCATTGCCCATCGTTCTGAATTTTAATTTTGATGTGCTTTAAACTGTTCAGACTTATTGAACAGAATGCAATAAAAGGAAGAATAGGAAAGAGCCAATAGAACTGGTAAGCTCTCACTGAAGCATTTGTTTTGTGTTTTCGTGCTGCCATCTTGAGGATAAGTATTAAAACTACACTTATTACACAACTGAAGAATCACATCTTTGCTTTCTTCCTCTAATATATCATCTTGCATGCTTGAAAGTGGATTTCAAGGACTGCCATATTAAAACAGCTGCACCTTATACACAGGGATGTAAATAGGTAACAGCGAACCAGGTCATCTGTGATGAATGTTCAGTACTACCAAAACATCGTGTTAAACAAACAAATAGACATTGGTTAGAAGAAAGATTTCCATTTTCACCAAAACACAGGAAATACCTGATTTAAGAATTATTCGTTTTACTTTTTCAACATGAAGATATTTTTGTAGATCTCTGAATTCTAGGAATGTGATGAGAGAGTACTAGTTGGTAAGTGTTGAACACCCATTTCCCCTTATTTTCATATTCTCACATTTTAGATAAAAGCCTGTTCTGTTCTTTTTCTGTCACTTTCTTCAAGAATTAAGGATTAACCCTACAATCCCTTGCTTCCATTTTCCAAATTGACTCGTGATTTAGAGACTAACGTGATCTGATTCTCAGAAAGTTTTCAGCCACTTGCTCTCCCATCAGGCTACCATAAGGGCAGTCACAGATTGCTCTCTGAGGAGGCTGTGATGCTGTGGCTTAATGAATTGCTGGTGATCAACTGAACCTTGCTGCTTGTAGGGGCCCATTGAAATGGTTGATCTTGTGCTTACAAGGACTCCATCGGCATAGCATGATAATGGCAGGTCATTAATAGAGATATGTAAGGATAAAGGCTCACAGTTCTTATTTATCAAAGCCCTAGCTGATGATTTATCACCTGATATTCACGAATCAAGATCTTCAGAAATTGCCAGCTAGAAAATGGGAATAAGGGCTATATTCTGTATGTCTACATTGACTAAATAAACTTTTTGTTTCAAGAAACAGTTCACAGACAGATAGTCCCTTTCAGGAAAAGAACACTACACAACTTAGCTGTATTAAGAGCAGGCAAGGCTTGTGTGCAAGGAAAAGCCACCTTTTAAGACTGAAAAGATTAAAAGATTTCATCTGGCAAGTTCCCCATTTTTTTTCCCAGTCACATATAATGACAGCTTTTAGAGAATGATTGTAATTTTTATGGTTATTCTGACTTTATATTAGAAGAATAGATGAACAGATATCATTTCTTAATCAGTCTTCTTTGCTTAAGTGATGTATGGAACTCAAATTATATTCTGCCTGCCTATTTTACTTGTGAATGTTCTTAAGGCAGGTACAAAATTATGATTAGACTTCACATATATAGACAATACTTGACTGAGTGGGCAGAAGAGGCAGATGAGTTGTATCATTATGGTATTTCTTATAACCAAAAAGAAAAGCAAAATAGAAAAATAATTTGATTACAGGGGGTATAGGGGAGATGTGATGGGTCTTGCTGAGCCGGAATTTATTTCCCCATAGTAGCCCTCACAGTCCCATGCTCTGCATTGGTAGCTAGAGGAGTGTTGATAACACAACCGTGTTTTGGCTACTGCTGAGCACAGAACTGTAACATTCCTTCTTCAGTCGAGGGCAAGATCCTGGGAGGGGACACAAGTAGGCCAGCTGACCCACACTGACCAAGGGGATATTCCATACCATATGATGTCAACTCAGATATAAAAGCTGAGGCAAGGAGCAGGACTAGAGGCACTCATTGTCTCTGATGGCTGCCTGCTGACAACTGTTATGCATCCTGGAGCCCTGCTTCTCAGAGAGGTGGCCGACCATCGCTGCTTAGGGATAGAGCAGCTGGGTGGGCATGTGGCGTTCAGCCAAGGTGAGCCCACCACATGGGACCATTGAAAAAGCTTCCTAAAAGAAGATAATACGAGTTGTCCTAAAAATATATGATGGCAGGTTCTGGGGTATGGGTCCAATTTAGGCACATTTCATTGTATCTCAGAATTGATGGCACACCTTGAAATGCATCTTGTAAGTAATCCTTTCATTTCGAAACTATCTGTCTTTTTTCATTTGCCTCCTTTTTTTTTTCCTCTTAAAAGTTTGCTGGAAAACAAACCTAATTTCTCAAATGCCTGTATTTAGACAGGTGGCCTTACACCCTTATGTACCAACTGAAACATGCCATGAATTGGTCAAATAGTTGACAGTAACTTTTGGAAAACAAGTGTTTGCCTTTAAAACACATTACCTTTGGAATCCATTCTTCTTTTCAGCTGAGAGGTGATTTCTTTGAAGTAGTAAACACTGCTACTCAGAATATGGTGTGGCCTGAAAAGTACCGTGTCTATTCCTGACTAAATTTTGATCTGGACACAGATGAGCACAATCATCAGGAAGCTGATATTTTTCATATAGCTCCGGGAAAAATAGGAAGGTAGGAGGAGAACAAATGCTGGAGAAGTGTGTGGTATTGTAATATATTTTCAATTCATTTAGTTTTGCTTTTATTTTCTAAACTGGCAAAACAAGTGGTTTGTCCAGTTTTTGATGTCATAATACTTATAGCATTGAATATAAGCTAATACCATAATATCATAATGATTATGCAACTTCAGTGTTGCTGTCATTTAATTCCTTCAATTAACAATAACCACATGTGAAGAAATAACTTTTTACGTACCTGATCTCCTTCTATGACAAGGTGACCTGCTTAGTGGATGAGCAAAAGACTGTGGATCTCGTTTACCTACATTTTACTAAAGCTCTCCTGGAGAAACTGGCTGCTTGTGGCTTGGGCAGATGCACTGCTCACTGGTTAAAAAACTGCTGGATGGCCAGGCCCAGAGAGTGGTGATGAATGGAGTTACATCCAGCTGGCGGCCAGTCACTAGTGGTGCTCCCCAGGGCTGAGTATTGGGGCCAATCCTGTTTAATGTCTTTATCAACAATCTGAACAGAGAGATCAAGGATACCTTAAAGAAATTTAAGGGTAGAAAGGCTCTGCAGAGGCATCTGGATAGGCTGGATTGATGGGCCAAGGCCAATCATGGGAGGTTCAACAGGGGGACATGCTGAGTCCTGCACTTGCGTCACAACAGCCGCATGCAGAACTACAGGCTGAGGGAAGACTGTCTGGAAAGCTGCCTGGCAGAAAAGGACCTGGGGGTGTTGGCTGATAGTTGGCTGACCATGAGTCAGCAGTGTGCTCAGGTGGCCAAGAAGGCCAAGGGCATCCTGGCCTGTATCAGAAATAGTGTGGCCAGCAGGACCAGGGCAGTGATTATCCCCTGTATTGGTGAGAACTCACCACAAATCCTATGTTCAGTTTTGGGACCCTCACTTCAAGAAAGACATTGAGGTGCTGGAGCATGTCCAGAGATGGCCAATGGAGCTGGTGAAGCATCTGGAGCACAAGTCTGATGAGGAACAGCTGAGGGAGCTGGGGTTGTTCAGCCTGGAGTTAAAGTGGCTCAGGAGAGACCTTGTTGCTCTCTACAACTACCTGAAAGGAGGTTGTAGTGAGGTCGAGGTCGGTCTCTTCTCCCAAGTAACGAGCAATGGAATGAGAGGAAACTGTCTCAAGTTGCACCAGGGGAGATTTAGATTGGATACTAGGAAAAATTTCTTCAATGAAAGGATGGTTAAGCATCGGAATGGGCTGCCCAGGGAAGTGGATGAAGTGGAATCACCATCCCTGGAAGTGTTCAAAACAATGTAGGTGTGGCACTTAGGGACATGGTTTAGTGGCAGACTTGGCAGCATTAGGCTAATGGTTGAACTCAATGATCTTAAAAGCCTTTTCCAACCTAAATGATTCTATGAACTATGAAAATTACTTTTCAACTGTAAAAAATTGTGTATTTATGACTACATGGAGGAGAGCTCACATTCCATTTAGATGCCTAGATCAAATGAATGTTTCCAAGTACTATATTTTAATCATTCCTGCTGCATGCTGAACAATATCTGGTCACAGTTTTTTTAAGGTTTATGTCATGTAATTCCTTAGAAGTTCAAAACTTTTTAAAATGAGTCCATATTTGCTGAGATTATAACCCTTATTCCCCCAGTTTCTGTATTTTGTTTACTGCAGTCTATGGCTGCTACTGACAATTATTGTCTTATGTGGTATCTGTATCTACCCTTTTCACATTTAGATTGTAAGTTGGGGACAGGAATCATCTTTTTATTCTGTCTTTATACAATACCTAGTTCATGTGCTTTTGCTGTATCCTTAGTATATCATCACTTTTGGACAAGTAAGAAAAATATTATTTCTAAGTTCACCCGAGACAATAATAAAGAAAAAAATCCTTGAAATATTAAAATAATTTCATCTAGAATATTGAAGGAGCCATTCTCACAGTCTCACACAGACTATGTTGCAAGTTAAACAGTGATATGTTAAAAAGGGAAGAACTCACTGATAGTGCCCTATTATAGGTACTGACTTTGAGAAAAGCAAAGTCATGATGGAGAGAGTCCAAAGAAAAAAAAGATACAGATGCTTAGAAAGGGAATGTGAAGGAAGTGGTATAGTTAAGGAAGAAAAATCTAATGGAGTATGTATAGTAATAATCTTCCTCTGCATAAAACAACTTTTAGTAGAGAAGATGACAAGAAAAATAAAGAATTAATTTTTCTTGTACTGGCACAACTGTCTAATTGAGATGATAAAGCACTGAAGCCTAAGAATGCTATGAAATCTCCACTTCAGTATCTGTCTTAAAGAATTCCTTCTATTCCTTTTCCTTATGTAATTCTGTGATGTCTAGCTGGGGACATACTGAACTTCCAGTAATTTTTTGACCATTTGATCTAGTATTCAGCAATTTAAATTTGGACAAAATGATAAATTGTCCATATATAAATGCATATGGTTTGCATAGAAAGATTTTGATAATGAGTGGCCATAGGTGTGAGAAGCTGCTAGAAGCGTCCCACATGTCCAACAGAATCAATGCCAACTGGCTCCAAGACAGACATCCTGTTGGACAAGGCTGAGTTTTCAAAGCCTCTGGGATAACAGAGTTAAGAAAGGGGAAAAAGACCACCTGCACAACTACAGATGGAGAGAGGAGTGAGAAAATGTGAGAAACAGCCCTACAGACACCTAGATCAGTGAAGAAGGAGGAGGAAGTGTTCCAGGTGCTAGAGCAGAGATTCCCCTGCAGACCCATGATGAAGTCCATGGTGAAGCAAGTTGTTCCTCTGCAGCCATGGAGGTCCATGGTGGAGCAGAGATCCACCTGCAGCCCATGTAGAACCCCAGACCACAGCAGGTGGATGCACAATGGAGTCTGTGACCCCAAGGAAAGCCCATGACGGAGCAGGGTCCTGGCAAGACCTCTGGACCTGCGGAGGAAGGAGCCCATGCCGGAGCAAGTTTGCTGGTGGGATTTGTGACTCCACAGAGGACCCATGCTGGAGCAGCCTGTTCCTGAAGGATTGCACCCCATGGAAGGGATCCACGTTGGAGCATTTAATGAAGAACTGCATCCCATGGGAAGGACTCACATTGGAGAAGTTTGTGGAGGTCTGTCTCCCGCTGGAGAAGGGGAAGACTGTGAGGAGTGGTCCCCCAGAGGAGGAATGAGAAGCAGAGACAACATGTGGTTAAGTGACCACTGCTCACATTCCCTATCCCTGCTGCTGCAGGGGAAGAGGTAGAGAATTCAGGAATAAAATCAAGCCTGGGAAGAAGGGAAGGGTGGAAGGAAGGTGTTTCATGGCCTGATTTAATTTCTCATTATTCTACTCTGATTTTATTGGTAATAAATTAATTTTCCGCAAGTCTGTTTTTCCTCTGACAGTAGTTGATGACGGATGTCTTTCTGTTCTAACCTCAACCCATGAACCTTTTGCTATATTTTCTCTCCCCATCCAGCTGAGGAGGGGAGTGACAGAGCAGCTTTGGTGGACACCTGGCATCCAGCAAGGGTTGCCCCTCAACAATAAGGAACCTTGGAGTGAAGGGAAGAGATGAAATCCAAGAAGAAGCTTAGAGGTGTACATTTAAGTAATCTAGGTATCTGTTTTCACCATGTGCTGCAGATTTGAATCAGAACACTAGGATCAAATTAGTGAAACATCAGGAGGAGTGTGTAATCTACATTGAAAATGATGGCAACTTTCCCATAGGCTGAGAGCTGTTAAGTAACAGAATCAAGCTAACCTCCAAGAAAACTGCTAGGCTGCATAGAACCACATCAAGTCCTAGACTCCTACTTACATATATTGTCCCTTAAGTGACCCAACAAAGCTGTTGCATAGATCCTTTCATAGCATTTTTCCCCTGTAGAAAGACAGAGGCTAGGAAGTTTTGGAAGGGGAAGTCACATTAATACATGTTCCAATTCTTCATGCTGTCTGAAATGTTCTGAATTACTTCACTCAGTACTATACATATCAAAGAGTAAAAAAGAGGTATCACAGGTGACCAAGTGAAAAGGAAAATGGATCTAAGAAAAATCAAACACTAAGCAGTATGGAACTCCTCTTCAAACACAGAGAGCAAGAGGATAATTCCGTACAGGACACCAGTGAATAGATTTCCATAGCAAAAAAACTTGATAAATATTCAAACCATAATTCTCTGCAGGAAATCATGGAAAGGTCAGTAGTGAAAATGCAGATTTCTATTCCTTGAGACTGTATTATCTGCACTTTTTTTATATGTTCTTCACTCTCATTTTTGGTGTGGAAATTTGATATAGATAATGGAGAAATGAGAAAGAACAATAATTTTAAAAAGCACTTGTTTAATTAGGATATCTGCAATCCAAATATAAAGTTTTTGTAAAACTAGTTTAATTACAAGTAGTTATCTTTCTTTCCAAATATTCTGAGAAATAAGCTCACTGGTGTGCTTAATGAAAGAGCGATGCTTGTGGAATCTGTCATAGGAGAGGAAACACCAACGCTCTCTCATAGTGAAGTCTCTGATATTGAAGAGACGTCTGATTTCTGGAAAACTCAGTAACACTATTCTCATTTTGAAAGGGATGCAGGACTTGCCATACTGCTGTACTGTGGCACAGAGACCACTTGATGGTGGTGTTGTGCAGCGCCCCTGGAAGCACAGCCCCTGAGAAGCTGCACCAGCTCATTCTTCGTAGCCAAGACAATCAGTGTGAATGCAACAAGCCCTAGGGCTTGTCACCTCACGGCTAGTGTTGCCCACTAACTGATATATTGACCAACTCATATGCTACAGACCCCCCTAGAACAAGAAATAGTTTAGACTCAGGTTGAAGTAATTTAAAAAAATCCATCTTAGTGTGAGTGTAATTCCAGGCAGCTGGACATGGGTTCAAAACAGGACAACTCCCTGGGACCTGGGTGTGTCAGGTATCACAGTGCACTGGCAACTAGAGCTCAAAAATGCACAGTTCTGAGAGCTACAGGTCCTGTAAAATCTCACTGGAAGTTGCTTCATCTCTTTGTCTACTGTGCCAGATGATGAGATCCATCATCCTTCTAAGTCACCACCACCTTCCCAAGGTTTTTTTCATGCTGTCTGATAAAAAAGGTGGGGAAAGATTTAAAGCAGAATACACGGATACCTCTGTAGTTTTGGGTAATGTCTATTAGATGTTCTTGTGTTGTAAGCCCAGTCTGCACACACACAAAGGTCAGACACGGGTGTCTGATTGTCTGTGATGCCCTGTCCTCCACTGAATGGACCTCCGTGTCCTCCTAATGGATCCAATGGTAGATCCTGTGTGCTTCTGCTGGTCGTGCTGGGTGTAACTTCACCATTAGTTTAAATCAATCTAGCTGCAAGTTGCTGCCAAAATGGGAAGTTCTACCCTTGTTCTTTGTTATGCGCTTGGGTGCAAGCCGACAAGTAAAATGGGGTTCGTTAACCTCCCTATATAATTGAACCGTAGTTCAGCAGTTTAATAAAAAAGGTTATATGATACTCTGCTCTGGTGCACCCAGTAACCTTTCCCTTTTCTATTCATGTCTTTTTCAGACAAGATGGAATGAAATATTATAGAATCATAAAATGGTTTGGTTTGGAAGGGACCTTAAAGATCATCTAGTTCCAACTCCCCTACATGGGCGAGGACACCTTTCTCTGGTTGGTCAAAGCCTCATCCAACCTAGCCCTGAACACTTCCAGTGATGGGATGTCAACAAATTCTCTGGGACATCTGTCCCTCACCATTCTCACAGTAAAGAATTTATTCCTAATATCCAAATAAATCTACCTTCTTTCAGCTTAAAACCATTGGTCGGAGCATGTCTGAAGTTATAGTATTTGGGAGCATGGAAACATTTCAGTGGATACCTTTCTAGATGAAACTATCATAGGAATGTGTTAAGAGTGGGGCATTTGACAATGAGGTATGAACAGGAGCTAATGCTTGGTAGGAAGTCTCCATAGGCAGATGTTTAACTCTGGCCTTGTGTTCAACACCAACTGCCCACCTTTCAGCACCTAAGTCAACCAATATGTTTTAACTACAGCCAATGTGCTTATGACTTCCCTGGAGCATCTCATAAAATATATGCTCTCACTCTCTGTCTTAAGTTGAAGAAACGTGGTGAGCATAGGATACAGGAAGAACATATATATGATGGGAAGAAAATGAGTCCCAAGTTTTACAGGAGAACAGAAATCTTATTTTTAGAGACTGAGAATAAAGACTATTAATATAATATTACACTCATAAAGGTACTATTTAGAATCAAAATGTGTTACCGAGTTCATGCACAGAACTCTGCCTACCACCGGTATATTGGTTTTGCAGTCGTAGCAAGGAAGAACACTTGCAATGGCCTATAGACACTGCACCAAAAGGCATTTCAGTGTTGATTTTACATGGACTCTGGATTAATTCATTGGCCAGTGCTGTCCAAGGGCAGATTGAACTCAAAGTATTTTACTTTGACCTGTAATCATAATTAGTAATTAAACAGGAAAGTAACTATCCAAATATGGAACTTAGTCAACATCCCCATCCAGTGCATATTGTACCGGACTGTAGAAGTAGAAATCAATTTCAATGCTTGTGAAGTTGCTTTTAGCTGGCATAAATCATGTGACTTCACTGCTAGTGTAGGCACTGAATGATTTTTGATTTTTAAAAAATCCTGTCCTTAAGGATCACCAAACAAGAATTGAAATGAAATATTTATGAATGTTTGCCAAGTATCTGTGTTCATCAACAATATGTGTTTATGACAAAGCATGTGTTTATGACAAAATACATGAAGCATGTTTCTTGGGAATTTGAATGAACTACATGGTAAATGATGAGACTGATTTCTATTACTTGAGCGTAGAGCATACACTCTTTGAGTAATCATATCTGGACTGGCTGCTATATTGATTTGAGCCAGTCATATTGGTCACTATGAAAACTAGATTAGGAGGCTGACCCCGTATGAACCTCTGTGCTTTCCAAATATTTTAATGTCCCAAAATGAAAATACTTTTCTTCAGATTAATTAGTAAAATGAAAGTGAAAAAAATGAAAGTATTCAAATTTTGCATTAGCAAATTCACAAGTCATCATTACTATATAAATGACTGTGAGAAAAAAGGTTCCTAATTTACTTCATCAGCTGTTCAGTTGCCAACATGTACCCCTTAACCAGAGCTTGAGACCTAAGCAGGTCTGAATACTCTCTTCTGCCTTCAATATCTAATTGATAATAAGGTCTGGGCTAAGGTTGCCAGACTAAAGCTTAATCCCCATAAAACTGAAGATAATGTGAGATTGAGACAAGCTACAAAAAAATCTGGCAGGAATTTCCATGTTTATATGTGATTGCAGTACATTGTTGGATTTGCAGTCTGGGTGGCTGCTTGGTCACTGTTAAATGGTCTTATGAGAACGACTCATCCGAAGGCCCCTTTTTAACTTTGGGGGTGCTTTTGGAGTAAATTATGTTCCATAATATGTTTTGATTAAAGCAAACCTAAGAAATACTGTGGGCTGTTTGGTCAGAAAGTCTGTGATTTACTAAAGTGCATCTTTTGTTTGAAGGAGCATTTAAATTGCTTTAAACATTTTCCCATACCAAAAGCTGCAATTGTGAGGTAGAGTTAGCACCAGATTTTTTTGCAGGTCAGACTTTTAACCTCTATCTGCCCCAGCCAAACACAGAGTTTATACGCCCCATCGGTTTTAATCTGCAGTTCCTAAAGTCGCGTGTGTTGTGTAGTAGGTCTGTATTGTAAAACACAAGTCTTGCGAATGGTATGGTTTAAACTTTCAATCTTAAACTGGAACCAGTTAAATTTTCACACATTGTCAAAAGAAGCCACCACAATAGAAATAAATTCCCAGCAACAGCACCCTATATAGCCGCAAGTGCCTTTGCTGCTGTAAGCGCAAATAAACTTCCATAGTAGAGCCATTAATTTACCGGACTCCGATATCTAATTCTAGCAGCAGCCATTAGAAGGTATTTCAAGGCATGAAGAATCCCTTAGTCTGTGTGAATTACTGCAGAGAAAGAAAATAAACTTCCAGCCCAAATTCTTTCACAGACTTTCTCTCAGAGAATGCTTTATTGTCCATAGGGCAGTCAGGGAAGCACACAATCAGACTGAAAACCACAGGGCACCCAGGGCAGGCAGAAAGGGAACACATCCTTTCTAACCCCGTTTCCCTTTTTTTTATAATCTATCCCCATACTAGTAGGACAGACCTGCTGGGGCCTAGTAACCCTCTATTAATTGAATTCTGTTTTCCACTATGCTGCCCAAAGATGAAGTTTCTTTTTAATTGTAAAGGTTTTTTTAAAGTCATGAAGTTTTTCAACTTTTCTATTATTTTGATTTTGATAAAAATATTATCTTAGTTTAAAGCTAATGAGCATAAAATGCTCATTTTCCCAGATTTATTTTCTTTCTCTTCACATCACTAAACTTTTTTTTCAGGCTTGACTTGATCCCACCTGACCACTTTCCTACCTTTCCTTTAAACCCCTTCCTTACCAGGGCTTTGCAATGAAGACAGAAAATAAGTAATTAGTAATAAACCTCCACTGGTCAGTTACATAAATGTCGAGTTTTACAGCTTGTGAGGAAAGGGTTTGGACAGAAATATTTGCAGCATCAATCAGATTGGTGATTTTGCCAGTTGTTGAAAAAAAAAACAAACCAAAGCAATGTTTTTCTTTAATTTGACATAGTTGTCTAAAGAGCCTTTACTTACAGTATACTTGAAAAAAAGGAGTTTGTGTATAAAGAAAGGAAATAAAAAAAATCCTGCAAAAAACCATAAAGCATTCTCTATTTTTTGGCATAATTTCTTTTCATTATCCAGCTATGTAAATATACCTAAATGTAAGTATGTAAGTACAGAAGTGGGACTGCTTCTGTCCTTGTGTTATAAAGTGTTTAGTGTCGATGGCTATAAAATGGACTGAAATTCTTCTTATGAAAATAAACTTACAAATATATGAATACTACTTAATAATTACAATAAATGCAGTCTAATATCATAATAATGAAATTCATAGACCACAGCCATCAAGAATATGTAATAGGTAAAGGGTTTCTTTTGCAGTTTATGTTTTCTCATGCCATTGACTCTGATTTAGCCTTGACTTAGGCTCCAGTGGACTTCTCTAGCTATACTGGATTTTTTTCCTTGTCCCCATCTCAGGATGAAAAGCAGTCTCAAAAAAACGGTTGTTTTGCTCCAGGTTAGAGCTGCAGCTCTCATCAGTAGAAACAGAAATCCCTCAAATGTCACTGCCAAGAAAATGGATCAGCACCGATGTTTTACTTCCCCAGATGTATGACTTGCTAGTGACTGTTTTCTCCAGCTACGGACTGGAAGCTGATTTTGCTGGACGGCTACCAGAGCTGAGGAGTGGCATATAAGACATTTAGTATTCATCTGACTTTGCTGATGATGGGTTTAAATTTGGTCAAGAAATAGCTATGTGCACTACTCGCAATGTTTAATGACTAAATAAAGCTGTTTTAAATGCATTGACAGCTGTGGCGAGCTAACCAACCAAGTGACATTGTGACGCCTTTGCAATCCTTTCCTGAGTAAGATGATGGCCTGCTTTTGGGTGGTGGTCTTAGGAGCATCAATTGCAGTTTCCCTGGTGTCCAGTCTCACCTAACTTTTAGATCACCTTGTGCCAACCATTTCCTTGGTTTCCTCAGGTTTCCAATGTGCTTTACCTGGGATACGCATTGCTCCTTACAGCTGCACCCCCCAACAAGATGGATACTGCTCTGCAGTGCAAAATAAAGGCAGCAGCAAAGGGCTTTGTTCGTGTCAATCTCTTAGGCAGAGTAAGAAGCAGGCAGAGAGAGGAAAGGGAAAATTTCTTCTGATTTCAACTGTCCCCAGAGGTATGGGGAGAGGGCTACCATTTGGTGCAAAGGAGTATCTGGTGATGGAGACCTTTTAGCCCTGTAGACATGCAACCTGGTCATGAAGGTCACAACATTTTCCCTGGTGGTATCAACCTCTGTGCAAACTGTAGGATATTGGTGCCCCATAAATGCTTTACTAGGCTGTTGACTTAATAAGAAGTAAACAGCAATAGTGGCAAGGCAAGTTTTCCTTCCCTGTAAACCTCTAGTTAGAAAACTGCAATTTCTGAAATGAGAACACTCTCACAGAAGTTTTAAGTTTTCTACAACACATTGCTTTATTTGGGGCAGCCTCTGGAAACACAAAGTAGGTGGCTGGCCAAAGGCAGCCTCAAATATCACTGTACATTGTTCTAAGGGAGTTGAAGTAAGGAGCTAGTGCAAAGTAGTAAATATAATGAAATTCATAACAACGCTTGAATTCTTTCAACTTTCCTATGTAAATAAGTCCTGAGATTCTTATGTATGAAGTTCAAAGAATAGGTCATAAAAAGTAAAAGCAGTGAGTATTGTTCAACTGGATTCTCTCATCAAGTTAAATCACAGGTAGATAAAACTGCCCTGGCCTGTACTCTCAGCTACAAAAAGCCAAAACCAAACCACAAAAAGAACATAAAAAAGAAAACAGATGATTCTGTCTTTAAAATACTGTCTTATTTTCTGTTCATTCAATAAGAAGGACATAAAAACTTTTCACAAGTTTTCTAAGACGGAAAAGTGAAATTGAGGTAGCTACTGCCCCAAACTGTGGGAGCAAAATCAAATGCTGTCATGTTTCTTGCTTATAGGAGTAGAAAGGAGTATTTCTGAGGAGTGACTACATAAATTCTCTCTGATGCTTAGTTCAGTACCAGTTCTGGTAATTAACTAGCATTGTTGTTTCCATGAGTGACATGAAAAGCAGAAGTGTGTTTCTTCCTTCCAATGGAAACTTCTTAATTACTTTCCCATCCACATAAAACTGGAGGTACTTTAAATTTTTGTGCTGATTTGTAGGACCCTGGGCAAGAACCAGCTGTTAGATGCATGTAAATGTGCCTGAAATTAGATATTCTCTGGGATCTTGCAAATATGACCACTTCCTTTGGCCAGAGAAGTCAAAAGCCATTTCTACCTTGGGAGAGAAGAGTTGAATCAGAAAATAGGGCTGTAACTTGGCATATATTTATGATAAGTTTCCAGAAAGGTACTATTGAAAGAAACAGGTTAATAGCTGCAGTAATTATTCCCACAGTTCTCAGCAATTATATGTTTTTAAGTACTTGAAATATGTAAGTGATCACTACTGCAAAGGAAGTACAGTTATCCCACCAGAGGGACAGAGGTAGAAAGACACAAACTGACTTTATTAGTACCACCTGTGAAGTGAGAACTGCTTACAGATTAGCCACTAGACTACCATGATTCACTGTACTGTCTGTTCTATCAGGCTGTGAATTTTATGCAGTATTGCTTCCAAATTTGTCATCTTCATGGTAGGATTAAGTAATGGGCTAATAGTGGGGTGGAGAATAATGGGACTAGGAGAGGGAAAAGACAATACATTTCTCCACTCTTATAATACAAGAGTGCAGCTGTAATCTCTGACATTGTTTTAGCTCTGCTGTATTTCCCCATATTCCTTTTTCTATTCAACTGATGCAGCGATATTTCCATTCTGTCAAAGCAGCATCCATTCTCTGCTCATCCTCCTTTTTCCTGATCAATTTGACTTGTGTATTCTAGGATATATTTCCAGGACATCCCCCTGTGGTGTCTTCCAGCTCCCAGGTTAACTAAACATATTTGTCTCAGGCTGTTTTAAGACAGCAGTCAAGAAAGACATAGAACTACCAGAGACAGTTCAGCAGACAGCTATGAAGATGTTTAGGTGTCCTGATTCTGGCCTAGATCAGCATGAGGGGGAGTGGCCAAGACGTATTATTTTTTACCACCTCATGCTATTGACAGAGGCAGGGAAAAGGGACTCCTGCTTCTGGGAAGAAGGGTGTCCCTTTCCAGTGGAACAAAGCATGATGGGGTGGGGAACCTGTCGGCCAATGTTCGTTGTCTGGGGGTTGCCCCGCATTGGGTCAGGCTTGGTGAGCATTTTGTATGCAAATGCTCACTTGTACAGTTTTCTTATTAATATTGTTGATGTTACTGTCTTGTTTACAAGTTATCAGTGATGGCTTGAACAAGGAGGGTCTGCTCTTTGGTGGAGTAAAGAGGGTTTACTGACCAGTGATGAGATCAAGCAAGAGGGTCTTCTGTTTTTAGTGCTGAAGAATGCTGAGACCAGCTTGACCAAAATATCAGACCCACCATGAGGACATGCAAAAGAGATACTCCTTGATGGAGGCTGGAGCAGCAAGGATGTGCAGGTCCTGATGTGGAAGTGAGTGAGAAGTGTCGAGCAGAACAAACCAAAGAGCTGCTAACACCTTTGTCAGTATAAAGCATATTTTGCTGAGTAAACTTGACAACAACTAATCTAAAAAATGCATGTGGCTGACAGTCAAACACTTTATACTATAAAAGATCAGTCCCACTTTTGTGCAGCAAGGACTTCTAGCACACATCCTTAACGTGTATGCAGGTTCTTCCTTGAGTGGGGATACCCCTCAAGGTTACTCCTCGAGGCTGAGCAGAAGAGACCTGCCCGTGTTCATTGGTATGGGTAAGTAACATCAATCTCTACTCCATATTTGTTTTGCTAACTTTAATTTAATTGCTTCAATATAGTTGCTTCGATTTTGCTTCAAGAATAGTGCACTATACTAGTAGTTACAGCTATTATCCATACTGTGTACTATGTAATTCTGATTAAACTCTTTTTCCTAATGATTATAATTATTGTAATCAATTTAAATAAATAATTAATTTTATCAATATAAATATATTTGGGTTGCCATCCTTAGTCCTGCAGGATGAAGTTGTATAAAAGTTCAATTACACCTGTATAATCCTCTAGTCATAAACTGTTGACTAAACCTGGGGCTAACACTGGATCCAACCACACCAAGGCTCCTCTCTGAGAAGGAGTTTGGAAAGCAAAGGGGTCCTTTCTGCACCTTGTGACTCCATAGAACACTTCTCTAATAAACTTTCTCTGAAGTTCCCACTCTGCCCACAATACTTCCCCACTGCAGTCGCCTCTGTCTCCTTGGTCTATCCCAAAGAATTGCATTTCTGCTATGGAAAGAAAGATGTTTGTGTAATAAAGCTGGAGAAAGTCTCTTGTCTCACAGCAGCACCCAGGCTTCCCTTTTCTCATCTTCCTTCCAGCCACAGCCATGGCCAAACCTATGTAGTGGGCCATTAGTAGAGCAGTAGGAAGAATATGACCACTTGGGCTGTATTCTTTAATTGATCTCCTTTAGGGAAACAGCAGTAGGCTGGATGGATATATCCCGTATGCTGGATTTTGACTGAGAACTGTTAGCTGAATGTCACCGCCTTTGTAAGACATCATAGTGTTAGATAGTTAATGAGAGAATACATGAAATGCAGTATTTATTTCCATTTTTAGAAATGTGTTTGGGGACAGTGGTAGTGGTGTTGTGTTCTTGGTTTTTATCAAATAGTGTCATAGGATGCTGAATCTAAGACATTGATGTAAACTCTGTAAGAGTTTTAGCTTCAATTCCTTCTCCTTTCTGAGAAGATCTGAACCAGATTTTTAAAACATTCTCAGTTCTATATATTCAAAATATCCGGGTACTGAAGTAAAACACATTGGATAGAACAAATAGGAATATGCTTACTATCCCTCAAAGTATTGCACTTCAAATACAATAATATATTGGCTGGAGAGAGAGCACGACTCCATAGCTCACTCTCATAGGATCAACAAATGTGTGTATTGTATTACATGGTCTTTGGAGTTGTCTGCTGTTGGAGAGTTGAGTATTTTGAATACTAAACTACAAAGTGGCATTTATTTCTAACCTTTTCCTTCCCTATATTAAATATGTAAAGTGTAATTCAGCTTGCACAAGAGGCTCAGAGTGCCCCCTGTGGAATAATCCATGCTGCAATTTGCCTTTGCCTGGGGACGATGCAGGTTCAAATCCCTTTGCCCTCCATCTGGGTTGCTCTAACGATGGAATGATTTAGTAGGAGAGCTCTGCAAGAGGACTGCCTCATCTCACTGTAGTTTGTGTAGACTGTAACCTGACATGCGTCACTAGAGAAAACCTATTTGATCAGTGTCCTGAAAAGTGGCAGGGATCCTGTGCTCATGGATCCCGAGGGACTTACCCTATTATTGGCTTCCATGTTATGACCTGAATCTCGGAATGCTTATAAGCTGACACAGTTTATGGGGCTTTGCTGCTGGGAATTAAGTAGTGATTAGGCATTTCCAGGACCAAACAAAAAGAAAATAAGCATGTGCTTGAAGATTTTTATGTTTAAACTAGGTATTTTTATAGATAACTGGACATCTAAAAGTGTCTTCGGATCTAGCAACGAGCACCTGATTCTACAACCAAATGGATTTTAATGAGATTTGACGTGCATACTTACAGGATTGGGGCCTAATTGCATAATGTATCATGTTTTTCTATGGGCTGATACTTCTTTATACTGAAAGTGTTGCGATAGTGTAATAATTAATCTCTTATGGTAAAGAGACATTTGGGACAAAATTAATTGAGGTTATCTTCTTTTTTGAGGAAAAAGCAGCTTGTTTAAAGTACTTTTCTGTGTACTACTTTGTACAAAGACCCAAGCACCTAATTTTGACTTATTTTAACTTCTGGCATTTATTTCTATTGAATATGTGAAATGACATACAAATGTTTAGATCTAACAGATTTTTAAAAACTGAAACTGTGTCTCTTTCACAGTGTAACTGCATGCTTTTTAAAAACATTGTGCACCCTTGAAATACATAGCTAATTTTACGTTGACTTTTTCTCTTCAAATTCACAAATTATGGTTTTCATAGTTAGGAGAAGTAAAATAAGGTTGGTACACCAGTGAATTAAGAGTTTTTACAACTATGCATTTATTACATAGATTTTAAAGTCCTTTTTTCTCAGTGGCAGCTATTTCTGTCTCCACGGGAACACTTTCTTGCTACACAGCATTTGTTACTAACACCACAAAAACACTCATTTCATAAAATACAAGAAGTAAACAAATACAACTGTTATATTAAAAGAGTACTGTTCAAAAATCTAAACCCCATTGGAAGTGGCTAACAAAAGCATTGAGTTAGCTCCATCCTAGATAAAATGACTTTAATATTAGTTGCAGCTGGTCAGCTTTTCAGCTTGTCGCTCTCAGCCTGATGTGTCCTTTAAGAGGCAATGGCACATATTGCTGCACGTGTTCAGTTGCTCTACCTTTGTGCTGCGGTTCTTTACTCTCTAAAATGTTCTTCTCAATACACAAAAGCAGCTGCTGAAGAAACTGCTTCAGATCAGGGGTGAGAGAACTGATGGCAGCAGGATCACTAAGCAAACTCCAGTAGAGACTGAGAGCACGAGAGGGTGCAGAGACAGAGAAGGAGCTTCTGTGAAAAACAAAAATATCAGCATTATTGCCTGCCATCGAACCCAAGGTGAGATTGAAAAGCCACTAGAGGCTTTTTGGCTGTAGATCTATGGACCTGTGTTATGCTTGGCTTGAAATGGTTTACCTTAGATTGTGAAATAGAATATTTTGCAGAAATACCAGCAACTTTTTCTTTTTCCTTTTCTTCCTCAGTGATGATGATGGTTGTGTTTTTTACAATAGCAACAAAATAATTCTGAGGGAATTATCTGTATCTTTTGGATGTTTCATTACTCACTGTTAAGTTAATTAATTAAAAATTCCAATGTGCACAGACTTCGGAAATGTCTGTGGCTGGCTAAGTTATCCATGCACTAACTACATCAGTGCCTCCTGAAAATGATGGCAGAAAGCCAAATGGGCAAAAACTGATGCTTGCTACTTAATTTACTTATGTTTAAATATATTTTATTGTAATTGTTTGTAGTGAGAGATTTACCCTGGAAGAGCCCCAAAAGCTTCATGTGAAACATGCACAGTTATTTCTGTCAGTGCTGAGGCTTTATGTCAGGCAAGGGTTTTTTGCATTGCTCTAGCCATGCAACGATCTGTAAAGGGAACCTACTCTGATACAGTTTGAAAAGTGCATTTTGTTCTTGGCTTTCCCTTTGATCGAATTAATCTGGGCTTTTTTGTAGTTCTAAATGAGGCCTATGGGCTGACAATGTAGCTGTTTAAAGGGGATTTTAGGGGATAATAGCCAATGCAAATAGTGCCATGAGAATGGCAACTTGCTTTTGCACTTTCAATCACGTAATAACAGCAAAGAAAGCTTTTAAAATGAATTGAAATTTTGTGGCTTGCCATCTGGGATTATTTGGGGAAACAGTTCTGAATACTATGGTTGTGTAAAAGAATGGTACTATGGGGCACTCTTAAGCTGACATGTTTCAGATGGCACCCTTATGCTAACTGCTGCAAAGTTGGCTAGCATTTTTTTTTATTATTTTCTTTCTTCTGGATTATCTGCAAAAAATTCTCTTTGCTGGTATTTGGGCCTGAAAAACTTTTCTATTGTTAAAGAATTCAATTCAAACCCCTTGCAGCTGCTGATCCCTTTATTGTTCCAAACGTTATGTATACGCGTCTCAGATGAATGTAGCCAAGCCTTTTAGTGCCTTAATAGGTGTCTGTATAAAGGTCATTTATTCTGCAGTACTTGTTTTAACAAAAGTTTATACACAAACAACAACTACAGCTAAAACATTCACATTAATCAATGCTCTTTGCAGTGCAAAATGCAGAGAAAAAGCCTAACTGAAGAAAGTATGTCCAAACATGAGAACTCGTTTCTGTGTTTAACTCTGAAGCAGCACATATTTTAGACGCCATTATCGGATGCTAAATGAAAAATCATTTTGAAGCTGTTCTGAGCAAGGATTAATGATTCCAGACTTTTAAGGACAAGCATCCTGAAAGGTCACTGAAAGGTTTAATACACAGGAATCAGTGGATATGTGATAAATATATCTATATCTATATATCTGAGCTCCCCTTTCCAATTAGTTTTACAACTGAGCTTTAGGCTAGCCAGCACCTTGACATTTCAGTTGACATAGCTGCCTTCTTTTCTTTTCCCATTCCTTTTGTCTTAGCTCCAACTGGCTGCCCTTATAAATGGTCCTTGAGGAATTGGGGTGCGTGTCAGATATCTTAGATGAGAAGAACTGAGTACACTTCTCTGGCACGCAAGATTTTTCTTTTTATAGAAATATTAACATACCATCTGTAAGTTTTAGAATGTAGGTCATGTCCATGGAGTGTTTAAATTTGAGGTTATGACAGATGTTAGGTGGTGAATTAAATATTTGGCTCTAAGTCTGTAAATCTAACTTGGTTCCATTGAGTTCCCTGGAGTTAGTTCTGCTGACACACATGTAATGAGATCAGATTTTGACTATCTAAGTACTCAGTTGAGCTCAGCAGAATATAAATCCATCAGTGATATGAGGGATGAGGCTTGTCAGGAAAATAATGTGCAAGCTACGGTGGGGACACATAAAGATCAGTGCCAAAGAAGCTGAACTACTTGATCTCTAATAGAAGAAAATGTAGACAAAGCTGTATTTCCTTGTTTGCTGTTCAGTATTTTTATACCATTCTTGAGAATAATAGATCATGCTCTGATCTCTAAATATGGGATTTTTAAATATATAACAATATATATTGCTAGTGCAGTTACTAGGGACACTCCTATACAACACTCCACAAGTCTGTGCCAAGATTTATATACGAATCACAGTTACTCTGTACAAAAAACTTAAAAATCAGTTGTTACAGCAAAGGTCTGCGAAAAATCAATGTTTATTCCACTCTATTGATCATTTGATGTATAGATGTGGGCTCTGCCAGGTAGGTGAGGACATTGTTCTGTCAAGAGTTGCAGTGAGAATACCCAAGCTCTCCAGCCTGACATTCTAAGCTAGCACAGCTCAGTTGCTCTAAAGTGCTACCTGTGCGACAGGGCCGGGCTGTCTGCGGCTGCGTCATGCAGGACCTCACAGGGCATCACTTCCACTACAGCCATATGCAAATAGGTGGAAAGTGCAGTGTTTGGAAAGTTGATGTACTATGTGCCTCAGAGCAGACACTGTTAATCTCATGGCCAACTACATACTGCTCTAGCTGTAGCTTCCAGGTGGTCTTCAACACATGTGTGATGTATTATAATAATCTCATTTGGCAACAGCACAAACACAGCTGATTGTGGCTAGGTCCTCATCCAAGCAAAATGACTACAATTTTGCCAGAGAAGACAAGGTGTCAATGCACTTTACTAGTGTGATGACTGGTCAAAATCCCATATCAGAAAATGTAAATCCTTCTTGTTTTGGCAGGTATAAATATTGTTGCTATAAATATTCTAAATGTTTCATAACAAGAGTATAATATTTCTGTGGGAGAGATACAGAAGAGCCATGTTGCAGTGCTGCAGAGTGCACAAGAATAGCAGGAGGGGATAGGGAATGTCTTTATCAGAAGTGGAGGGAAAAAGTTTCCTCTTCCCAGTAAACTAAGGCTAATAAAACATAAGGAACAGATAAAAAATTCCAAACAGAATGTGTTGCCAGTCACTGGGGCACGTTTCCTGTATGAGAAATAGAATTTCTCAGCTTCTGCTGAGCTCCTTCCACCTTGAGAGGTGGAATAGGCAGTGTCCATTACAGAAGCAGGAGATCACTGATTAGCTGGTTCATGGTGTTTAGTTGCACTGAGAAGTAGTGGCTCCTGGGCAGCATACCTTCTGCTGCGTGCAGGAACTCTGGGAAGGCAGCACCTGGCACCAGGTTCTCGAAGACATTCTGAATGAGGTTGTTTTGCCCCAGAACAGGAGGAAATCCAACACGGTGTTTTAGGTTGACATGATCGTACCATTTTCAAAATATTATTCATGTATTTTAAGTCAGGTAATGGCTTGAGCAAGACTGCTAACTATATTCACTGTTCAGCCTAATATAAGAGTGTTCACAAAATGTTTTTGTACTCATTTGATTTTTCTGAAAAAGGTGAAGTGTTTGTATGATACTATTATGCCTATATCACGTCCAATTTCATAAAATGAGGAGTCAGACAAATATCTAAATGACTTTTATAATGCACCTGCAGCCAAGCCTTTAGCTGGGTTAAATGGTTAATATCCTTTCACCTTGCTCTTCAAATTACAAACCTGATCTCATGAATCCCAGAGAACTACTTTTCAGTGGGTTTTTTTTCTGCTTTTTATGAAATCCCACTGCTCAGATTTCTACCATATCCATGACTGCAAAGTATGTGCAAAATAGGTGTTCGCATCAAAATAGTTTTTAATACTACATGGCACAGCAGATGTAAGAGCAAAATGCATCTCTTTTATCCCCAAGCAATGCCTATATACCTTCAGATAGCTTCGTCACTAAATCAGCTATAAGAGGTTTTATAGAAACAACAAACTAGTACTGACATTTAACATTACATTCTGAAATAATGATTCTGACTTAAAGGATGGAGTGATCACTAACAAAAAACTGACATGGATCATGAAGAAGGCTGGTCAATTGATAAAAAGTCTAAAACAAATAAAGTTAATAACATCACCAAGTGTTCAGCAGCACAAGTTTACTGATTGGTGGCAGACAAATTCTTAATTTGCTCAAAAATATGTTTTTAAGAAAGTTGCATTCTCGTGTGTTGACTCACACAGTATTCTGAGTCTTTGAGAACACTCCATTCTTCCTGATGCAGCAAAGGTAGTAATTAAAACATAAGAATAGCTAAACACCCAGGATATATGTAATTATTTTGTCAGTCACAAGTCACATATTTTAGTTCAGCATGAAATGTGCATATTGCCTTTAATACAGTACTTGCATAATTCCTTTACTGAAAAAACACAACCTCAAACCCAAACCCAGCAGTAAATGTGGTAAAAACTATTACAAAAAAGACTACCATTGAATTATTTGTAGTATATTGGAGGGAGTTGGCAAACTGTGCAGGAACTGCAGAAATGTTAGTATTTGATATTTTCACTGGCTTAATCTCCAGGTTCCCTGATTAGATCTGTAAACCAATTGTAGGTGTTTCCGAAACATGTAGTAATACATGGTCCTTGCACTAATGAGTGTAAAAATTTGCTAATGTCAGGGATGTGAGGGTCCTTTCTCAGCAAACAGTCCACAGGTACTTTTCATGGGAATGTTACCAGTAGGATGGAATTCTTTTTTCTCTTTCTCCAATTTTGTTTGAAATGTTTGTTCTGCTGCGAATAAAGGTTTTAGTTTTAATGAGCAAGGTGAGAGCAACAGGTTTCAAACTACTGACTCCTGTGATTTGGTGTGGGAATGCCACATTTCCTTGTGACTCAGAACATCATGCTGGATCTATATTAACTCAAATATATTTACAGTAAAGAAGGTAAAAATAAAAATTGTTACATCATTTCTCTTTCACCCTTCTGTCTAACAAAGCTCAGTATTTTCATTATTCACTGATACCATGGTCCAGAACTGTGAAACAGCCTGAATCATAACAAAGAAAATCTTGTTTGAAGTCCTGATCACCTTGCATTCAAGTGAATCTTAGCCATTTTGTACTTTACATCTCAGATACAAATGACTGGCACAGAAAATTACCTCTGAATAAATCACGAGATGCGTGGGGGGTGAAAAGTCCTCCAGGATTATCAGGCTTAGATCTTATTCTGAACACAGTTCAGTTTGGCTAATCATGGCCTACCAGTCTAACTTACTTTCTGCAGATTTGAATATATGGGCTGATCGTAGTCCTCGTTTTCTTTCCTATAAATGCTGGCATCACAATAGTGCATAGTGCACATCTAGGAGTCGGTACTGTGTTGAGGAGATGAAGTAATGTTCTTTGGTCAAGACAGTATTCCTCTGAGGAAAGGAGGGCAAACAGGTGGCAGGGAGAGTGCTGTAGCCCATACATGACACGAACTAGGAACTGGAGGGTTTTTTGAACTCATTTACCTTGGAAGAGGAAATGTTTTTTAATGTACTGAAGACTGAATTAGCTATTTAACTGTTGAAAAGGAGGCTACCAATCTCCAGCCAAGTAAAGACAAGACTATTGTGACCTTGAATGACTACATGATTTGCTGCCAGTTCGATTTAGTGTTCAATTTGTTGCTGATGTTGCTTCTTTCCAAAAATGCTGGAGCCATACATACAGTAGAAAACACAGGGAACATACTGAAACATTGCTTCTTAAGTCAGCAAGAGTTTAGATGGCTGTTACTAATGTGACACTTTTCTTTGCTAAATACACTGTGGAACAGGGTCATGAAAGTTGGCTTTGTCATGAGGTGCTGAACTTGGAAAGCCTCAGTTCTCAAATCACACGTCTTTGTTCTGGAGAGTAATTATAGTAGCTGACTATAGTTGTGAGTCTTTATTGTCTGTGAGGGCAACCAGTAGAGAAACTTGTTGTTATGCTGAAAAGCAAGCAGATCCAGTTGCCTCTTTGTTTGTTTGTTTGTTTTTTTTCCTGTAAAGCTTACCTCCTCATTTAGCAAACTCCATAAAAAAGCTCATGTGGAAACACAGACTGCTAGGATAGGAGGAATGCCACAGTACATTATTATTCTAGTCGAACTCATCTCACTCTTTTGTAGGAAGCTAGCAATGAAAAAGATACTACATTGCTAGTTTGTTTTTAAATAGCTTTCTTTTAAGCTGCCGTTGTCCTGAAGACTGGTATTTCATTTCCAGGTTCCATCTTACACTTAGAGGGATCCAGATGGAAAAGCTTTTGTGACTAAATTACTATATGTCTTTCAGTGCTTTTCGGGATGTAATGTTTACTACAGTTCACATGCAGATGTCAGAAATGCTGAAAGAGTCTCTAGACATGAACTACGTGCTGCTGTGTATTGATTTGTTGTACCTGTTTTTAGACCTCAGCTGCACATGGATATCAGGAGATATGGATATCTACTTCCAGAAAGACTGACTATCGAGTCTTCAGGTTTTTGTCTCACATTTGGTTCTTCATATCCAGGTGACTCACATGTGGAGATGGAGGTGTACTGATTTAGGTTGATCTCCCGGGTCTTCTGAAAATGTAGGTCTGTAAAGATGCTGTTACAGTTTGGCACACTTGTTACCAACAGGTGTCAGTGTTGCGGCGTGTTTTTATTGCTCAGGGTCTGCTCGGACTCTGCTTGTTAGGTTGCTCCAGACGAGTAAGTAATGCATCACTCACACGATGCACATATAGCTTTAACACATCCTTTCCTCGAGAACTGCCAGAAAGAGAAGCACCTTTTTCCTGGTCATGGTAATGAAGGCTATTTGGAGAGTACTTCATACTGCAAGTTGCTAAATTAAACAAAGATCATCTACTGATACAGTAGTAGATAATGACAGTGTCTGGGAAGTGAAAGGAAGAATACAAAACAGTAAGTCTAGCTGATGGCAAAGAAACTTGTACTGGCAGCTGCTGTCTTCTTAACTAAGGGCTAAACTTCTTGTCTACAGTTTATTGGCTTGATCCATCAAAACAAAATTGTTACATTTAGATGTTTATGGAAAAAAACATTTCATAATTATTTTCTGTACAGTAACGAGTAAATATGAATTCTTTTTCTTTTATTGAGAGTGAAAACAAGTAGTGACTTTTAAATGAAATTAATATGACATGTGAGGGGACTAAGATTTGCTGGATCACTTTCAAACATCAAAGCCAAAATACTTTAACAGACTAAACTAAAGAACTGCATTCAAAGTTAAGCTCATAAATAACAGATTTTTAAAGAATCTTCGTATTTTCTTCACAAATATTTTCCTTACTGAGTTTTCACGCAACTCATAGAGCCTATAATTTGTACCAGAAACCTGATTTTTATCTACATTTCTATTAGAAAAGGGCAGAGGAACTCCCATACTGGCAAAGTAGAACAGCTCAGCATCTCTTTCTGTCCAGAGACCTTCAAAATTCACAAACTGGATGTCTGTATGTTACCCTGCCTGACAGGGCTGATCTGAGTGTATCTAGCCCAGAGTGGCATCACTGAAAGCAAAAGATAAGGACATCTCTATTTCACATCTTTCATAAATGCGAAAGCAAAGACGTTCCTGGTTTATCTTTTTCCTTTCCAGGGACAAAGGCTTTTTCTACTTACTTCAACATCATATTGAGACACTTTTCTTCAGTTTTGATCCCATCTGTTATCACCTATCAGGCATTTAACAACCTTCTGTCCAGATGAGCCAGGGTATTATTCATTTTTCCAGTTTTATCACTCCCTGGGGGTACTGTTCTGGAAAAAAACCATGGAGACAGGTTCTTTCAAGGTAATCGAGATTGACTTTGGAAAATCTTAAGTGGGGTTGAAAAAGGGGAAGTTTAACTGGGTGTTATGCATAAAGGCAATATTTTGTTGGTGATTTTGTAGACCTGGGCAGTATGAAAGATATATCTGAAAAAGTGTCTGACTCAGAAAAAGAAAAAAGGTTTAGATATAATACATTATAGTCTGTAAAATGATTAATTTGTCACTAAGTCTTCCTTTTTCATGCAGTTGTGTGATGCAGGACTGTCAGTCTCAGTTTTTCAAAAGCTAGAAATTTAGCTTCCAATGCCTTGTGTTAAAAACATAATTTAAAAGATAAGGGGCTATATTTGCTTATTTATCAAAGCTTTTCTTTGTCACAGCACAATGCAAAGCAGAAAAGATAACTTATTTCACTCCAGAAATGGATAAACACACAGTAGTAACATGCTAGTCATCTACTTAAAATTGCATTTTACAGTAAAATTGTTGCGTTTGGGAACTAAGTAATCACTACTGCACAAGAATTAGCTGCTGCAATGTGCTGACTTCATGCTGCATATAATAGTTACAAGGAAGTAAAAAGCACCTGTTACTTAAATACAGCAAAACATACAAATGCAGTGCATAGTGCTCTATTGCATTGGCTCCTTGAAAGGAAAAGGTAGACAGCCTGTAGCATGTTTGTGTAAAATAAATCAGTAAATATTCTCTGATTCAGTGCTTCAGAAAGCGCTTCACTGTGAGAAAGCTCAACTTGACAACAAAAGTTAATAGCAAAGGACTCTTTTTGCATTATTTAGTGTAGATGTTTGTGAAGAAACATGGGAAAGAAGGAAATTTATATTACTACTACTGATGCAGAGGATATTTGGATTGTATACAGTAAAGAAATCATTCAACAGAAGTTAACTCATGAGCATATAATGTTGTTGCTAAGATTAGCAAGAAATGAGTCATAGAAAAATTGGCTCTGTGACACACCTGCAAGCGTCTTACTGAGCATATATACTGGCACTATTGGTGTTTTAGCCTACTGATAGAGGCAAAGCCAGGTTTGAACTAAAGCCCAGTATCAGAGTTGCTCTGCCTTAGGTGGAAATCATAAAACTTATGCAGTGGGCTGACCCTAGCCAGCAACCAAGAACACAGTCACCTGCTTACTCCTTTCCCCTGGTATGAGGAGAAAATAGAAAGTGAAAAGACTCGTGAATTGAGATCAAAACAGTCTAACAGTTGAAGCAAAAGCTGTATGGGCAAGGAAAGAAAAAAAGGTATTTATGCACTACTTTTCAGTGCTTGGAAAGCAGGGCCTGAGCATGTGTAATTCCATAAACACAAGCATCATCCCTTACTCTTTCTTTCTTTGAGCTTTTATTGCTGAACACACTTTCATATGGTGTGGAATATGCCTTTGGTCAATTCAGGTCAGCTATCCTGGCTTTGGCTCCTCTCAGTTTCTTGCCTACCAGTAGCCTGCTCACTGTGCAAGCGCAGTTCAGCCATAAGTAAAACAATGTTGTGTTATCAACACTGGTTTAGTTACAGACCCTAAATGCAGCACCATGCAAGATGCTATGAAGACAGATAACAGTATTGGAGCCAGACCCAATACAGCTTATCAAGACAGAACATGTGGGGCATGAAGGATTAATTAGAAATTTGTCCCCTCATCTCTCCCCTTGCCTGCCCCCCTGCTCCCCTTACTGTCTGCTGCTTAAAAGAGTAGTGTTCTGGATAAATGAAAGCATGTTCCTCATCAATACCTGTCATTCTTCTCTGATAGAAAGTGAGTGAAGGTTGTATACTGGTTTGTTGTGGCAAGACATCCTGTCTGCAGTCATCTGAGTTCTTTCTGCAATATCAGATGTCATAGCTCTTCTTCTGAAGAATGGTAATTCCATAGGACATGCTGAAGCAAATTAAGCAGGAGTGTAGGTTCAACTTTAATAAAAAAGATGGTAACAGTACTTGCAATGTGTCACACTTTATATGATGTATGAAAAAAAATCAAATGCCATTTATAACCTGTCTTATTCATGTCAGTAGAAGTTACAGACACAAAATTGCAAATGCTCAGCAAAAGTAAAATGCATGTGTTACTTTATTATATTAGTATGAAAGATGATTGGCATTGTATTAATTATTATTATAGATGATTCATATTAATAAAAAATGATTAAGCATAAGTTTTATGATTTAGCAGTGGGTTTTTTGTTTATTATAGGATTCCAAATACTGTCTAAATACTTACACAGTCTATTGGGAATTAATGTACTTCACGTCTATATTGACATAGTTGAGTGTAAACACAGGAAAAGCATTGGTATCATAAGTATTTTACATGGAACTTATTTCTGATCACTCTGCTGGGAAATGGAATATGATGTTATTACCTAAGTAATGTGAGGGACTGAATTTCCTTTCTTAGAATTGGCTGTGTCACCCAGATCTGCCCTGATGGCACAGTACTCACCACAGACTTGCCCTGTTCCTATGGTTATCACTGGGCCTTCCAGGAAAATGTTCCTCTGAGGTTTTGAAATGTATCCTCCAAGTAGAAATGGAACTTCAAGCTGGTTTAGCCTGGTTTCCAAAGGAAATCAGACACACATACCTGCTTACCTACCAGTATTCTGCAAGTAATGTTGACAATTCATCAGTTGTAGTTACAATTGACAAGGCTGCAAGTTTCTCTAAGATGATTTACTTTAGGTCTTACAAAAATTACCATCTGGGCATGACAATAATATAATTAATCCACAGGAAATTATGGTTCATTAGTTTTGTTGATAGGTCGGTTTATTCTTTCTTTTCTTCCTTTCCTGAACAGCTCTATTCTCTTCCGCCTGCCTGACAATCCTCTTTTATCCTCTGTATCTGGGTCCTTCAGACTGTACACCCAAGAAATAATCCTCTGAAGACTTGTAAACCCATTAACAACGTCTACAATTGGAAGCATTTCTGAAATGATGAGGCCTTCTTTTGTGTTCACTACATTTCTATCATAGAATGTGAAAAACAGAGAAACAGAGTATCTTTAGTCCTCAAAATAGGGGAAATATTTTTTTTTTTGTTTTAGATTTTTCTTAATAGCTAAAGCCAGGGCAAGAATTTTCTAATGAAAAGAAAAGAGGAAAGAGAATGTAATGTTATGTTTCCTGCAGTACCTTTCAAATATATTGTGCTTGTAATGCAAATAAGCAAGGATCATTAATTCTTCTAGCAAAATTTTATTTACTTTTTATTGCTTACCCTAAAATGTAAATGTAATATGAGAAATTTAGCTCATTAATTGTCACACTTTTGTCTGTTTCATTTTCTTTGTCATATTCTTTAATTAGTTTGTACAAAACATGATTATTTCAACTGTTTTTACTGTATTAATTAAATTTGTTTCAAATTTTTCTAATGTTAAATTCAAAATGGAATTAAAACATTAATTTGTGCAAATGAGAAAGTGAGTAAAAATTATCCTGTAAGCCAAAATGAAATATTAAAAAAACCCTTAAAACAGTTAAAAATAATTAATGTCTACTGTAGAAAATTTTATGGAGTACAATTCCAATCTTGAGACAAATTATGTATTTTCTTGTATTCTTGGAGCTGTTTATTTACACTAATCAAAAGAAATGTACAGCTTTACAGAGTTTTATTCATCAAATTAGCAGATGTTTTTGTTTTAGGGTCCTGTTATTCTCTAGTTTTCTTATATATATAAATACTAACAAAAAATAAAAGCTGCTTCACAAGAACTTTTCATAAAAGCTCCACAAATTTGTAATGCATCTTGACAACACTCTAAAATGATCTAAAAATGTTGAACAAATGATATTATTACTTACTAAGTATCAATTATTAATAACATTACCTTGTATGCTAGTACAACCATTTGTTAGCCACCGGTTTGGAAAACGTTCATGGGAAAAGGTCTGATAGACGACTTTTGCAGGTGAAGTCATAGAGATTGTATAAGCAAATGCTATAGGACAGCATTCCCTTAGCCTCTCTCTGAAGGTTCCCACCACTGGAGCAAAGAGTAAGATGCTTCAAAAATGCAGCAACATATTTGCAGCTACTATGGAAATGGAAATATATTACTCCATTCAAGGCAGGGTGGATGGCCCTGATTGTACATAAGAGACTGGCTTTTTATCAGCAGAAATTACTCTGAAAGGAGGTGGAAAAGGGAACCAGTCCCTTGCCTTTAATGCTGCTTGTCCACAACAGGTGACCCACATTGCTGTTTGGTCACCACATGACCAAGATATTGGTTGAACTGCTCTTTGAAGATTTGTTTGTGTTTGTTCCTAATAGCAATATATTTTCTGCCATTTCAAATGCTTGAAAATTACATAAATGAGATATGTCCAGTGAATTTTTGCATTGCCCATTCCATGTCTTTCTATGCTTTTTATTAACATAGATCACATGATTTAATTATTTATTTTAAATTTATGTAGTAGGTAAAAAAAGGAAACTACACGAATTTTTTTGTAGGCAACAAAGTCATCTGGACAAAAATTGTGAAAGTCATATTAGAGCTGCCACAAAAACTTAATTTGATCCACTGCATGGCAATAAGCTGCATTTCATCAAATAGGTTTCTGTGTAAAAAAGGAACTGTAGAATGGCACTAATTAACAACAGGACATCCACAGATGATGACCACTGGCAGACAGTTGGGAGACCCTGCCATAGTCTTCTCCATAGCAGGGGTAACCCTTGCCTTGCATGAAGATTTCTGGAAAAGAGCTGATCCCCTGAAATTCACATTCTGGAAAACATTTTAATTTCTTTCTTAAATTAATGATTAAATTAGTTGATTAAAATTCAGATGAAGACACAAGATCATACTGCTAAAAAAGGCAAATTGCTGACTGATGGTCTATTCCTAGCCCCTGACTTTGTCCAAGTTGCAAATTTATAATGGGGGTCTGTGAATGCACTTCTTAAAGCAGGGATCACCTCACTAACAGTAACCCTCAAATGTGTAAAGCACTGTCTCCACAAGCCATATATCTCTGCACACTTGTAGCCAGGAGCTTCGAGGTCTCACAGATACCTTGTTCAAGGTGCTACCCATCAGAGCTAGGCTGGTTTTGTGGGTATTTGCCTTTGGAATCAGTGCAATACATTGCTGCCTCTGTCATGTCCGTGTCCTGGCCTTGAACCATAACAGGTAGAGAGCCTGATCTGTCCCATCCATTCAGTTCTGTTTGAAAAGCTGCCAGGTAGTACCAAGTGATAACATTGTTTCTGGTCAACAAGCTGTTAATGTGGACTAGTTTGATTATTCCTTTTTTTATTACGCTACCTTAAAAAGGTACTTTGATCAGGTAAAAATTAAATGAAATGTCAAAGTGAGATTGAAGGTAAATGAACTGACTGCAGAGAAATATAAGGGAAAAAGCAAGAAATTAACTTAAAATACCAAGAGCGATAGCCTGAAATTAAGGTTTTAAAATCTTTCAGGACAACAGCTTAATTAACCCAGAATCATTGCTAGTGAGGGCCAGCATGTAGTTGCATAGAGAATAGCTCTAATTACAGCATTGGGTGCATAAACCACTGTCATGGCATAACCCCAGATCAGTTGCAGACCCCAAAGCCTCCAGCAATAGCAACAACTTTTTTCTTCTCTTATCTACTGGCATTGAATCTGAATGTTATTAATGGTGAGACTACTAAAAAGTGCAGTATCAGCAGTGGTCCTTAAAAGGCAAAACTATACATGCAGCTCTCAGAACAAGCAGGGCCCACCTACTAATTGAGAGAATGCAAAAGGTCATTGGATGTGTGTTATATGAAGAAGAGTGATGGGAAACATGAAGTCTAGGCTCTAGGAAATGAGCCGTATTCTGAACAGTCTATACTGAAAATTGTACTGGCACAAATACAAGCAAGCAGAGTTAATGCAACTCAAGCAATTACTGTTCATTCTCCAGTAAGTCACTTCATAATTCACTGACCATGAGTTCTTAATCCATTACAGTGGAAAGTAAAATGGTTTATTTAAGCTTAAATGCAGTCTTTATAGATTAAACTGTCGCCTGAATAGGTCACAGCCTTAGGAGACACTCCATCAGATGAAATATATTTTAAAGATTAATTTTCCTGCTGAAAGAATGTAATACTAATACTGTTTTTAAAACCTACTTATAATTGAGATGCTTTCTTTCCTATGTATCTTGGTTAACATAATTCTCTCAACAAGTCTTTTCATCTAGACTATTTTTAGAGTGTATAATCTTCCACAGGTGATGCAACTTTTTTTCATGCTTTTTTTCTTTATGGCTACAGATTGTGACATGATAAACTTCATACTGTGGTCTATTAATGTCAATAATCTGAAGAAACGTGTTTTGAAGCAGATAGCTGTTAATTAAAAGTGCATAATACAAAAATAAATTAATCTGAGTACTAATAAAAAGTTCTTCACTTATGAAGAAATAAAAGAACTTGTTTTTTTACAATAATCAAATATTTTTCTAAAGGAGGAAACCCAAGAGGCAGACATAACAATTTCCCAGCTAAAAAGTGCTTAAACTTACAAGATGTCATCATAGTTTTTCTAGAGACTTGTATTTCTTTTCCTGATGGAACTGGAAGCCAGAATTCTCCCTTTAATTTTGTTGGGGATGTATTTTAGCTTAAAGAACAGAGTCTGAAGGGAAATCAGTCTTGCAGGACATAAAAGATAAATTGTAAAATAGGTAAAGTGGAAAGGAATAAAGCATGTTCCATATCCACTGGAGACTGGACAAGAAATAGCCATAAATGCCAGCAAGGGAAATTTGGATTTAACATTGAGGAATTTTTAACAGTCAGAACACATAAACCCTGAGAAAATTGGCCAAAGGCAACTGTGGTGTTAGGAATTTTTAAGTATAACTCAGATGAGAGGTTTAAAGAAGTTAGACAAGATTTTAAAGATGAGGTTAAACAACTGTGGGAAACTATTTAGATACAGTTGACTCTGCTGAAAGAACTAGGTTGGTTAGGTGGTGAATTTGGGTCTAAAGTTATTTGTTGAAAACACTTCCAGACAGGCCTGTTCTGTCTATTGCTGTGCCCTTCCAGAACAAGATTTAATCAGTGGCTCCTTTCCTTCAGGCTTAGGACTGGCCCTAGAAATCCCTGTCTCCCTAAATTTAAGCAAAATGGGGACATTTTTGCAGTATGTCTTTGACCCAGTAGAGCTAAGCAAAATGCAAACTAGTAAACTAGAATATGAGACATTCCAAAAGTTTCTACTAGAGTTAAAAAGAAATTAGTTTAATTCATGATATATTATTTCTTTGACATTGAGAATTTGCTTTGTAGGATAGAAAATGCTCTGTCACCCACCTTTCATTCTGCGCAACATACACGCACACGTTTGGTTTACTGAGAAATAGAGTCAACCATAATGTGGAACTTTTCAACTTCATTTTGCTTTACTTTTTTGTTGCTGTGGTTTTTAGAGAAATTATTTTGAGATCTTGAGGCCTGTTAGGTTGAGGGCTGAATATTTGTTTGTTTTTTTTTTTTCTGAGCTTCTGTGTACTGATGGTGAGGGACAGAAAGTTCAGTAAGCTAAAACTCCTGTCTACTCCTTCTGAGGATATTTTTTGAGTGAGGGAAAATAAAAGTTAGAGCAGTTTGAACATTCATTATATTAAGTGACTTTCTTTTCTCCAGGCTTAGATTTGCTGTTTGTGTGTTTACTTTTCCTAGGCAGGTGGTGTGATTGTATGGAGCAGAAGAAATTATACCACAGTTGTGTTAACACCATTTTCATCTTTTCTGTGACGTTGCCAACTGTTTCATCTTAGTAAGGATCTTGCCATTGGTTAGCAATTTAGTTGAAACACATTTCCAGAAATTTTCTGGAGAATAATACGGCAATGAGGTAGATTCTACTTTTTGTGTATTATTTATTCTTGATCTTCTTGGAAAGACTATTCCTTGGTAATTTGGTGCTGAAATTCTTGTTTTTCTTTTTTAATGGCATTATTCTAGATATTATCTCTTCTCTTACCACACAGGGATTATTCTGAATCATGGAAAAGGACAAATGAGAAAAAAAAGTTCCTGTATTTTACATTTTACATACATCCCTAACCTCATAGGTTAGGGATTTTTCCTTATCATGTAATAATAATAGGTCTGGTTGCCTGCTTAGGTTTCATCTACATTTCTGATTTACTTTGATGAGGACCTAAGATCTGACTCACATCAAGGAGTAAGGTTCTGCAGATTTTACCTTCAAATATTAAACTCCGACAATAATGCAACCTTAAAAAATACACAGTTCCCTGCTTTCAGAAATTTTACAAATTGTCCATTCCTAAACATAGGGCATACCATGTACTCTTGAAGAAAATGGCATCTGAAAACCTTAAAAAAATTGTGGAAAAACTATAGGAGGGAAAAACTATGTAATTTTAAATTTCAAAGCACTGCATGTGACTGCTTCAGGATTTAACTGTGTCTACAGTGCAGAAAATGAGCGCAGTGAAAATTGATAATTTTTCAGATATTTTCACATTATTTATGTGCTTTCACATAAAATTTAGCATTTAATCTCAACAAATATGGCACATTTAATTCATAAATACATGATAAAATTAAGAAACAAAAAAAGAAAGTTATATTGCTCGTGCTTTGGGATTATTCTATATAGTCTTTTGTGAAGGCAGGGATGTTCACAGAAATGTTGTTGGAGAATATTTGGTCAATCTAGATTTTGAATGTTTAAAGTAAACCTTCACATCATATTCTAGATTCTAAGAGCAATACTGTCAGGAATCAGATCCAAACATATGTGATGCACATAAGCAATGAAATCTAATCGAAACTTTTTAAATTGCACATGTTGATAAGAACTGTTTGCTAGTGAACAATCTTCAGAGCAAAACTGGTTCATCTAAAAGTATACACTGTGCAACTCTGAAGAACAAATATAATCGAAGAAACTGCAAGCTACTCTTGAACAACTCCTGAACAGAAACATGCTTGATCCATCCAGTTATTCACAATGTATTTGCTCAACTGTAATAGAAATGGTATCTGCAGAGGTTCCCTCCAGTAAATTATATCACCACTAATATGATGGCCCCTTGCCTGCTAAGTTTATTCCTATAAAACCTCTGTGTCCAGAGAAGGGCAACAAAGCTAGTGAAGGGTCTAGAGAGTAAGTCATATGAGGAGCAGCTGAGGGAGCTGGGGTTGTTAAGCCTGGAGAAATGGATGCTGAAAGGAGACCTTATCACTCTCTACAGCTACCTAAAAGGAGGTTGTAGCCAGGTGGGGATTGGTCTCTTCTCCTGGGCAACTAGCCATAGGACAAGAAGAAATGGCCTCAAGTGCCAGAGGATGTTCAGGTTGGACATAAGGAAGAATTTCTTCACTGAACAGCTGGAACAAGCTGCTCAGGGAGGTGGTGGAATCACCATCCCTGCAAATGATGACTGGATATGTCATTTAATGCTATGGTTTAGTTGACATGGCAGTGTATGCTCAAAGGTTGGACTAGATGATCTGGAAGTCTTTTCCAACCTAAATGATTCTATGATTCTGTGATCTCCTAATGTTTGAAGAATGTTGAAGCAAAGGCTTTGGGGTTGGGTGTTGTGGCTGTGATGGAGAGCTGCAGACATGTTTGAAATGTCCAATACTGTATAACTTTTTGTGTCCATGAACACAAATGCAGCTTTGTGTTCAGTGACAGATTACCAGGCCTTTCTACAGCTTGTGCTCCGTTGTTACAAAGATCATAAAGGTTCTTCTCCTTGCAGTATTTCCGTATTTTCCTTTTATTTTTTTTTAATTATGGTATATATTTAGCACAGATATATTGGAAATTCTTGTGCTTTTCATGGACGATATATGAACAATGAGTCCAGTCTTTGAGACCCACAGGCCCAGATGTCATGCTGAGTGTACTTAGGCCATATGGACCCACTTGTGTACTTGATCTGTAGGGACCCACATGTAGGATGTTTCATTTTCGGTTCCTACCTGTTGTTCTAGGTCTGTCAGTAGGAGCAAATCTGCTCAAAATCCAAATATATGGTGTGGGCCCTATCAGCTTTCTACTGTTTTTCATCACATCAGAAATGTACTTCACGCTTCCATATTTCACTCTAACCGTATTGGTTGTGTTTGATAAATGTTTAGATCATGTAACCATATAATTTTCTTATCTTTTTAAGATAACGTGCATCAACTTGTATTCTCATTACTTCCTTTTTGTTATCTTGCCTGGCATCATGACCTGAAGCCTGGTATTTCCATCATTCATTATTCATGCCCTTTAATTCTCTAATTGTTTTCATTGTGCCACCATCTGAATTAAAGCCATATTCCCATGAGAAGACAAAGAAGCTACTCATGTTGGCAGAAGAGATTACTGACTCTCAAAGCTGTAAATTGTCCTGAGTGCAGGTGCCCAGATGCTGGCCACTGGGGCTGTGGAGGAGAAGCTGGGGCTGCCCCATGATGGACATGAAGAGTTACAGCTGTCTCCCTGATCCACTACATGGCACAGCTGAGCTCCTTGGTCATACTGGCAGTACCCCTGGGAAAATGTATTTTAGAAAGGGCAAAAGATTTCATGGCAGAGGTAAAAAGTGTGAGGAAGAGCCCTGCAACACCATGGTCAGAGAAGGAGGAGGGAAGGAAGTGCTTCAGGTGCTAGAGCAGAGAATTTGCAGGCTGTGGAGGACCACCAGGGAGCATATGGATATTTCCTGAAGGACTACAGCTTATGAAGAGCCCAAACGGAAGCAGATTTTCCTGAAGGACTGCAGCCCCTTGGAAGCATCTGCACTGAAGCAGGGGAGAAGTGTGAGGAGAAAGGACTGGCAGAGGAGAGCCATTCTGGACTGACCATGACCATGACAACATACCCCCATTCTTCACTCCCCTGTGCAGCTTGAATGTTAGGATGGGTGGAAGAATCGGGAATAAAGGAGTGAAGTGAGGACTGGGAAAAAACTGTAGGTGGGGGGAAAGTGTTGCTATAATTTGTTTTTCTCTATTCAAATCTAATTTAATCATCAATAAACTAAATTTTCCCCGAGTTGTGTGTATTATTCCTGTGCTGGTACTTGGTAAGTGACCTTCCTGTCCTTATCTAGACTCATAAGCTTTATTTTTTTTCCCCATCTTATTTTATCCCCCTTGTCTTGGTGAGAAGGAATGTGAGAACATCTGGGTGGGTGTCTGGCAGCTGGCCAAAGTCAACCCACCACACATGTAACCTCATGAAGTCAAAACTACTTTAACAAACATTTTTTTACAACTAACACTGAAAAGAAATATCTGACTGCTATTTATGAAATATAAAAAACTCTACATACACCTAGGATCTAGTGTAGATTGATTGGATCTTCCATGTTTCCACTTTCCACCGTGTTCTCTCTTTTGAGTTACCAGACTTCTTCAAGTTTACAACGCAAGAACTGTAAATTCTTATTGTGTGAATCCCTCCTCACTTGGTCCTGTCAAGTGATTATTTGAAGACCTACCTTCAACTAAAAAAATACATGGCAAACAAGGAAATGCCTTTCTACTATAAAATCTACATGATATTTCCTCATTGAATGTTACAACATGGGTTTTGCTGTATTGCACTGACAAGAAAATGTCCATGTTCAAAATCTCCATATGATGTCAATGAAAATAAGGACTGTGAAGAAAAAATTATTTTCCTGGTGCACAGAAGAAAACAGGAACAAGAGCCCAGGTCCATTAACCCTGAATACTGAGTCTAGGCTATTTTAAGAACAACTGCTGTAGGCCTAATTCATGAGGTAGGTGGTCCGTTTTTTAATCTGTATGGGATTTTATTTTTAATGTTTGTAATTCTTGATTTCTATTTCTGTTTCTCTTTTTAGATACTTTTTGTAATAAAGAAAGAAGGAATGGGAAAGCAAGGAGATGCAGAATTGTGAAGAACACATTTGAGAAGGGAGGAAGCGAAGTCTTGAGCCTTCTGGAGACTTAAACATATATAATATGATTATGTACTTTCACAGCAACCTCACATGATTTATGCTAACTAAGTAACAATTAGTAAGATATTCTCTTCGTATAGTGAAAAACTTGATGAACTGGCACTTCTCTGAAACCTTATAGACTTTTAAAATATGCTACAGAGCTACCACAGTTAGAAATATGTAACTTATATAATATGTAACATTTGTAATATGCACTCCTCTGAAAGACTGATTTTAACAAAAGTTTTACAGACCTGTTATTCCACCGGTATTAGTAGCATAATTCCAGGTATAAATAATGCAAGTACGGGCCTTGAAACTTTTATTTCAAGGTTTTATTGTCTTTTTGGATATGGAATATTTCATTAAAATCCTACCTAACATCCTTTACGTTTGCTCCAAGATAATTTTATTGATATTATTAAAAATGATTCTGGAATCTCAGTGTGGTTTAGTAATTAAAGGGCTGAAGGATATTTGACAAAATACTTTCTTTATCCAAAACCTAATTGTTTGTATTCAGAAATATAAACTGTGCTATAGTATAGGCTTACTGCCTGAAATGCAAAGTATTACTGAATCTTTCCCTCTGGATTTTGAAAAATGCTAATGTTTGATGAAAAGCTCACCAGTTGAGAAGGTGGGATACAGGATCTTACAAATAATGTAATTCTGCTTTTTCATTCAGCCTGACAACTTCCTAGTGTAGTCATTTATACCTTAAGACTGAATTCTTACCTCTGATGAACTGCTGCACACATTTCATCCCACTGAAGCCAATCAAACTGATCAGAATTGCACACGTGGTGTATCTAGCCCTTAGCTGGTAACTTTCCATGACAAAACATTTAATTTGGTTTTACTCCTGTGAGTGGTGTTAAAGCTTATAAACAACTGAACCAATGAAACTGAAACCAAAACCAAAGCAAACTAACAAATAAATCAATCCCCAAACAAAAAAAAAATAAGCAAAAAAAGGCTTATCCTTTGGAAGAGAGCATGTACTCAAAAATACACATTTCTGGGGAAGAATCATTAAGGAACTCCTACCCTGCCTTTCTGGGACTGGACGGTAAAACCAAATAATTTTTATCACTTAGATTTGGGAATAGGCTGGACAGACTCTTGAGAGGCATCACAGTCCCTAGGTTTGTAACTCTTATCATCAACAGCACTGAGGTAAAAGTGTTGACAACTTATGTCAAAACAGTCAAGTGATGCTGTAGCTATACCTTTGTTCTGTTGTATAAATAACCAGGATGTCAAGAGATGTGCTCACTGCTGTATATAGTAGATGTTGCCTGTGCAGGTGCCTGAAAACTAATTGTAACAAATACAGATGTTCATCATTAATTGTCCCTGATATTTCCCTGTTGGCCTCTTTTTCTGTTTACATTCAGGAATGAACATGTTGCTGAAGTACACAGGATCCAGAGTATTTTAACTGTGGTGCTTTCAGTTGCAGAAGTGTTCTCTAAAGCTATCAGCTCCCCCTGTATTTTTTTTCAAAAAAGATGATTAGTCCATTCCATAGTGCAAGTGTAAAGGGTGGAAAGGTCTCCTATGTTTTAAAAAATATTAAAGACCTTTATCTTCATACTCAGGATAAGGGATAACAATCTGCATAGTGTTCAGAATCAGTTTCTGTAAATGTATTGCTGCAGTGGCTTTTCAAGGGATGTTGACATTTTTTCAGAAATTGAAGGTAATGCAATCCAAGACAAGGAGAACTAAGGCTTTCTTGTCTGGATGTTGATCAGGGGCTAACCTAGATTAGGAACCCAACTGTGAAATCAATATTGTTTGCAATATACCACATGATAAACATCTTTAGGAGCTGCATGTTTTTTTTGGAAATACAGCAGCAAATAGTCTTAAAAAAATTGTGAGTGTGCCTGTCAAAAAAAATAAATTATTATTTTATACATATGAATGGCTCAAATTCAGCTGGGAAGCTAAATGTGGGAAAAAAACAAACTGCCAGGGCTCAGTGTAATAACTCACTGCTTAATTTTAAAGAGCTATAATATCATCTAGCTTTCAAAATATTACTGTTCCACTTGCACAGAAGAAAAGCATGGAGCTTTATAATATTTCTGTATGCTTGTTTTACACACACAGGTTTTTGAGAATAGCATTTCTATGTTATCCTGATGTTAAAAATTAGACAGGAGTATCCACCGATAGTGCCAAGATGTAGGTGCTAGTAACCCAACAGACTATACAGTTGAGGATAGTCCTTTTGGAGTTTTCTCAAGTAAAATCAGTAAAGAGCTTTTCTGTAAAGCCCTTGAAGGATAAAATTTATGAGATACTGAAGGCATTTTCCTCAATGACAGCAGAAGCCATGTGTGCTGGTTTTGGCTGGGATGGGGTTAATTTTCTTCTAGTAGCTGGTATGAGGCTGTGGTTTGGATTTGTGCTGGGAACAGTGTTGATAGCACAGGGACATTTTCATTGTTGCTGAGCAGCGTTTACACAGAGTCAACACCTTTTTGGCTGCTCACCCAGCCCCACCAGTGAGAAAGCTGGGGGTACAAAGGAGCTGGGAGGGGACACAACTGGGACAGCTGACCCTAACTGACCCAAGGGATATTCTATACCATATGACATCATGCTCAGTGTATAAAGCTGGGGGAAGAAGAAGGAAGGAGGGGACATTTGGAGTGATGTTATTTGTCTTCCCAGGTAACCAGTAGGCGTTATGGAGCCCTGCTTTCCTGGGGATGGCTGAAAATCTGCCTACCCATGGGAAGTGGTGAATGAATTCCGTGTTTTGTTTTGCTTGTGTGCAGCTTTTGCTTTACCTATTAAACTTTCTTTATTTCAACCCAAGAATTTACCCTTCTAATTCTCTCCCCCATCCCATTGGGTGAGTGAGTGAGTGGCTGCGTGGGGCTGAGCTGCCAGCTGGGGTTAAACTATGACACCATGAAATACATCCAGACCTGGTTCCAGGCAATGTCAAGTGTAAGAGTTTATGCCCCATAAATTTCAAATTACATCTAACTTCTTAGTCCTGATTCATGGACTCTAATTAAAGTGTCCTTTTGGCTCCTAACACAGAATGAGTTTGACTCCTGCAGTGGATATACACAAAAAATGTGGCCAGCTGGCCTGGAGTCATGTTGTGTCTCGTATTGTCTGAGCTCTGCACATTGCACATTGTGGTAGGGGAAAAGAGGCTGCTTGTAGGCAGAAACAATCAATGGATTGTCTTTGAACTCCAAGCCCTTTCTTGCAGAATGGAAAACATTTTTGATTTTCACTACAATCAGAAAGCATTGAAGGAACTCAGCACCTTCTACAGTGTATTATGAGTAATTCTGAGAGATTTTTTATAAATGAAAGTAGCAAACCAGAAGTTAATGTGGAAACACATTACAAGTGAACATGCAGAGTACTTCTTGGGTACCTACTAGGACTAATCTTATCTCTTTCTGCTTGTCTCAAGGGTTGTCTGGATTCCAGGTTCTTCCCTCTATTGAAGTCATTGGCAGGACCCATTCAGCCCCATATATTCTTCCTTGCACATCTTGCTGACACTTTGTTTTCTTCACTGTCCTTGTAACAAATCAGGACAGCAGAGAGGTCTGCGGTAATATCTCTACTGTGACTAAGGAAATTCCAGGGTCTAAATAAATCCTTCAAGCTGTGGCTACGTATTAATGTACCAGTTGTAGCAAAAGATAACAATTTTTATTAGATCAATTAATAAAAATTAATACAAACTGATTGGAAATGCACAGGCACCTTTTCAAAGCCAAAGAAGGGTGAAACTTCATCCTATATATTAGAAAATAATTTTTATCTTTAGGATGTCACAACTGCTGCTTCTGCTTCTTGCTGCTTATGATTACTACTATGATGACTTTTACACTTGACATGGTCCTAACATGACCTCTTTATGATCTAGACTCAACTTTGAGAAATTACATAGGATTCAAATGGTACATATAGGTTGTGTTAATTCTTTATATCAGGTAAATTTAATCAGATATTAATTACAATTTACAATTTATAATTTCAAACAATTATAATTTGTTTGAAAACCTCAAGAGACTAAAAACAGCCACAGAGGGGCAGCAGACATTTGCATGATGCTTGTATGCTTTTCTCACCAAATCTGTTTACTGTTTGATGAAAAAAACCCAACAATCCTGGAAAATTGTGAGGCTAGGATTTTCTTTTGTGAAGCACAATCTCCACTTCCTTCCTGAAAATGTCATAAAAAGATGTATAAGAGTACATACTTTAAGGCAAAACTCTTTATAATTTTGTTTTAATTAGTACTTTTTTAACCATCTTTTTCAAGGAGGTGTGGTGCCTATTATTGAAGTCTAGACCTATTATTACCCCTCTGACTTCAATTTTCAGAGATAGTGTTAAAAGAACACACAAGAAATGACTGATCCTCACTGGCAGAGAAATTGCTGGCTTTTGTTGTTTCTGCATTAAAGGCATCAAATAAGAGCTCTGAAAACTCCTTGAACAAGTCATTCCCTCTACAGCACATAATTTTTACTACTGATAAGAAGATTGAATGTCAGTATAAGCCATCTACAATGTAAGGGAAACAAAAAAAAATCATATTTATAAACAACATTGCCTATTTGCTGATTTTCAGGACATAAACTTTGGTAAACATTTTGCATATGAATATACTTAACATTTATCTTTTATTATTGTTTTACATCCTTTACATTGTGTTTTCTTTGTTCTACTGTAGAAACTACTGTTTGCATTAGTGGACATGCAACTAAGAGATTATTTTAAATAATTTCAGATAATTACAACATTTAAAAACAGTAGTTTATGTACACTTGCATATCAAAGTATCAGTAGTCTAACTTGAGTACGATCTTATCATAAGCTTCAAGTAATACACAAACTTATATATCTTTTCCTGAAATAGAACTACTTAAAATAGCTGACATGCAACATTTCATTTTCTGCATGTGATTTATTGCAAAGTTTGTGTTGCAGTTACAGACCTCTAAATAAAAGCACCCTGGAATTTTAGTCTCTCAGTTTCAGCAATTTAATTTTTCCAGAATATGACTACATAAGCTGAAAATTCTTATGTTTGTTCACTCAGATGTGAACATTTCTCCAAAGTTAAAAAGAAATCTATTCAGTTCATTTTTAATGATCTGAATATTGTGAGAACCCTGTGGTTTTCATACTTATAGAAAATTGCTCAGTTGTTAGTTCTTCCTGGGTAACTCAGAAGTCTGTTGAATGTAATATTTCAAACTAGTCATGAACAAAATTACTAAGATGGAATAAGAGGTTTACTAAATTTAAACCAAAACAGCAAAACCCCTCAGACTTCACATATACAAGCTCTGCATCTAACACACTCCACATACTCAGTATGTAGTTTTCTACTAATATCTTCAGATTTTGATTCTGCAGGCACTGATACCCCCATATTGATGCACAACAGAGTCATAACTGTGCACAAAGAGACAAATAGTAAGCTTATTACTGTGCCTGAGCAGCTAGGCTGACTGAGTTCTTTCAGTAGGTATTGCTCTTCTCTTAGCTATGTTACAACAACAAAATTATGCCATAGGTGCTTCCTTTGTCCAACAGCTTGAATTGTCCCTATCTATGTGCTACCCACGTAGACTCTGTCCAAGCTGGAATAAAAATACAGTGTTATTCCTTATTAAGAAGGACTTTGACCCTGTTCAAATTCTCAGGATGCTGACTGAGATGCTGCTAAAAGGAAGCAAATATTCCTTTTCCAATATAAAAAAGTGTTGGCTGCACGGAAGGTAAAACTAGTCTGTGACTCTTTTCCCTCCATTTTTAATACCAAAAGCCATGTTACTCTCTAAATGTGATATTGTACCACAAATGAAAAGACAGGTGAAAAATCAAGTGATACATTTCCCATGACCTTCTTCAGAAGCTTTATTTCCGGGTTTATGTTTACTGAAACAATCAGTTCAGATAAATTTGAGTTAACTTTCTTTAGGCAGCTTACCTATTTTGACTAAAGAGCAGTCACACCAGTCTTGCTAAAGCAGGAGTAACCACATTTTGTGATGATGTAACTCCAAATAGTCATTTGATTAGCAGCTCAAAATCTTAGCAGTTGGATTGAACTGTCTCCTGTTGGTACAACCTCAGAACCTGCATTTGCACAGTCATACTATGCACCTATTCCTCTAAAATATATACATGAAATGATTTCCCACCCTCTGTTGGTTCTTCACTCATACTGTGACTTGTTTTTTTTTGGTTCTCATGGTAAACCAGATCAGTGTATTGAATAGTTGTTCTTCTTGTCAAATTGTATTTTGGTTGGTGAATCAGTCCAGATTTCCACACAGCCTTACAAACCATTGGGTCAGCACAACTAAGACTGGTAAATAAATGTCTAAGGATGGTGAAGACGATTCCTCAAGATTTCATTGCTGCCAAGCAAAAGGAGCATGGGTTCACCCATGAGCATTAGGAACATTCAAAAGCTTCCAGCCAAATGCCATCAAGGTTATGGTAGTAATGGACACATGCAAGATGACTCAATATATAAAACTGGAGCAAACAACTCTTGTGACAGCAGCTTACAATAAAGCTGTGCATCTGAAAGCATGAGAAATAAATAGGCTGTGTATTGGAAGGTGTACAATTAAAATGTGACAAAATTACCTGTGGTTCATCCAAGGGTAAATTTGTCACCACTAGAGCAGGGCTATATTGTCTCTAGAGGTTGAATCCTGTTTGTGGTTTTTAAAAATCTGGACAGCTTAAAATACTGGTTAACTCATTCATGTGTTCATGGTTTCTGCTGGATCTGTGGATGATGCATTTACTGTAGAAATATTGTACTACTGTTAAGGTAGCTAGCCCAGGTACTTCCAGTTATGTGGGCATTTAGCCAGTAATTCTGTGGAATTACTGTAATTCTGTAGAAGCTATACTGTTAAATGCTTATCCAGCAATTTCAGCTATTGTTGTTAATCTTTGCAGCAGCATCAAAGGGAAAAAATTGCTTACTCCTCTCAGAAATGTAGGGATGAGGGAAATGTTACAGAAAACTGTGCAGAAAGTACATGCTGCTCCACATACTATGATGTATGAAGGAGCATTAATACTCACTTTCCATCAAAGAAATTCAGTCAAAAGTATGCTGGATGACTTTTAAACACCAATAGTCAGCATGACTAGAAGCAGGGGTAACGTTTGCAGTGACAGAAAAAAAAGGTGGTAATAGAGGGTGCCACAGGCCTATAAAGGTTTTCTGGTAGGAAAAAAGAGCACCTTTTCCACAAATGCATATTGGTCATGAATAGGGCATGCAAGCGTGTTCACGAGTTTGAGGACCTCTGATGAACTAGAAGTGGTAAAAACTGTGCTACTGCAGATGATGTGCATTTGTTCCTCAATCACTTTCCATGTCCTTTCAATTAATATATAACGGTTGCTTACCAAATGGCTTGGATGAGCAGATTTTATTATATCTTGTTAATAACCTATTCAAACATTTGTTGTTAACTTTTTCATGATTCTGAACAGCAAGTTTCTTCATTAGTGTGTCTGTGCCACAAGAAAATTGTAACTTTACTTTTATGCTAGAGTATCAATTGCTGAACAAGCCTTGTTTGCCTATAACAAGTTCTTACAAGGAACAGCAATTTCTCAGGCACTGCCATGAACAAAACTCCCTTTCCATGGATGCTAAGAAACAGTTAATAACAAGAGGCACTAAAAGCATCACAAAATCCAAATGTTTGGAATTCAGATGAGGGCTTGAGAAAACTCCCTTACTAAATGCCATGCCACATTTGTGATTTCAGGGCAAAATATACACGCACCAGACAATGCAAACATATTAATTAACACTAATTACATCTCTGCAGTACATATGGGTTCTATTCTCTTGACATGAGTATGCAATATATTTGGCATAAATGTCAGTTAACGTGTTTATGCAGAAAAAAAATCTGTAGTTTGCAAATACACGATCAACTGTCTTTTAGTTGTGAAGACGTTATATGCTACAGCCCATACAAATTGACCTACAATGTGATGGTGCAGATTTTCACCTTCATATTTACTCCAATAACTCCTGGAAATCCTTAAGGTTTTTAAGGTTTTTGCCATTCCTGCTGTGTGACTATTAGTAGAACATGGATGCAGGTGCAGTATGGGCAGATGTTGCACAGCCTCCTCTGTGTCACATAATTGAAGATGAAGGGGAGGAAAGATTTTGTCCTTCAAAATCCACTCTGAAATCCACTCCTTGTACAGGTTCTAAGCATAACACATGTACATCTGCACTACTTCTCTTGATTCCAGTGTATGCTCCTATACTATATGTACAGGTCTTTGTGCCAGCTGGTTATTCTCACTGGTGTGAATAGGAGGGAGGATTCCTGTCTTCCTTCCATCCCTTTGGAGTTCTTAACATCACCATTACTGACCTCCAACAAGTATTCTGTTCATAGAATTACGGAACCATAGAATCATACATGGGTTTGGGTTGGAAGAGACCTTTAATGGCCATTTGGTTTAACACCCCCTGCAGTGAGTGGGGGCATCTTCTTGAATGTTTCCAGGAATGGTATATCTACTACCTCTCTGGGCAACCTGTTCCAGTGCTTCACCACCTTATTCATATAGGATGTCTGAATCAACACTCTTTTAGTTTAAAATGATTTCCCCTTCTCCTTTTGCTACAGACCCTACTTAAAAGTCTATCCCCATCTTTCCTATAATCTTCCTTTTAGTACTAAAAGGCTGGAATAAGGTCTTCCCAGAGCCTTCTCTTCTCCAGGCTGAATAATCTCCATTCCTTCAGCCTTTCTTCGTAGCAGAGGTATTTCATCCCTCTAAACAGTTTTGTGACCCTCCTCTGGATTTGCTGAGACAGGTCCATGTCTTTCCTGTGCTGAGGACCCCAGAGCTGGATGCAGTACTCCAGGTAAGGTTGCACCAGAGCAGAGAATAGAGACAGAAACACCTCCCTTGATCTGCTGGCCACGCTTCTGTTGATGCAGCCCAGGATATGGTTGGCTTTCTAGGCTGCAAGTGCGCATTGGCAGCTTGTGTCCAGCCTCTCTTCCAGCAGCACCCCCAAGTCCTTCTCTCAACCCCTTCCTCCCCCAGCTTGTATTGATATTGGGGATTTCTCTGACCCAGGTACAGGACCTTGCACTTGCCCTTGTTGAGTCTCATGAGGTTCACGTGCACTCACTTCTGGAGCTTTTCTAGGTTCTTCTGGATGATATCCTGTCCTTCAGAAGTGTCAACCACACTACTCAGCTTGGTGCTGTCTGCTCAGTGGACCAGGGAAGTGTAAGGTCTGCAGTTGCATCCAGCCTTTACATGCAGACATAGACTAGTAAAAAGCTATCCAAAAGTGAACTTTAATAAAGGTCAGATGGGCAAAGTTGGGCCACTTTTTCAGTTTACTGTTATATTTTTCCTGGTTTGAGTTAGGTGGATATTTGTCTTTGCTCTGTCAGGTCCTCGTAGAACCTTTCCAGAGTGGATAATTTTTTTATTTTATTTTATTTTATTTTAATTTAAGAGCTACTATGTTTATTTAGGCATGGAAATAACAAACTTCTAGTGTGTTTCTGTTTACCTCAGGATATTTTTAAAGTACATAATCTCAATACACATAGTGACATACAATTCCATCTGAGGAAACACAGTTACTTGTAGCCTAGCTTCTGTCAGTTCCCTCCTATGTAATTTTTTTCCTTTTTTTTTTTTCTTCTTTCAACGTAAATTACCCTTCCATTTGGAGCAGGCATGGGTGACAAATGTTAGGTATCAGATGTTCTAGAAATATTATACATTAATTGTGAACCTGACATTCATTAATTGTCTGACAAGCTGTTATCATCTAATTCTAAAAACATTTCCATCTTTCATTAGTTGAAGAACTACAAAAGCATTCCTATGAGCATTAATTTGCTCAAGTGTACATAGCTAAAATCACAACAAGGAGGTGGTGTCATTCAACCTTTAAAAAAGGTAGCCTCTATGATGCGCTGGTTTTAAGTTCTGACTCTGTAGATCAGTTTACTAGTGCAGACTCCCATGTCTGTGCAGGATACTTTCAGCAGTGGGCCCATCCCATGTAATTAATTTCAGTTCCATTCTGGTACTAGCCTGAACTACAGCATTGAGACTGAACGTATACTCAGAACTCCTCTTCCAGCACAACTGTAACTAAAAGATGCTGGTTAATTTAGCTTAATGTAACATTATGTATCACTTTAATTTCTAGTAAAACATCTTATTAAAAGATTATTAAAACATGATTAAAAATATACATTTTGGATTTTTAAAGGAAGAGTTATTATACTAAAATGTTACTGGGCACTTTTCCACTGACTTAATCAATGTGACATCTGTGAGCTTGGCTTTGAACAGACATGTAAAATTAGTCCTCCAGCATTTATTTCATGACTATCAATTCATTTTAATACTTAGAGCAGATATTCCAGAGCTCTCAGTAATAGTTCTCCTAAATATCTTAGGTGTTTTGGAAATGCCTGTCTTTAACTGGTTTTAAATAATTATTTGCAGCAGAGGAAGTGTCAATATGAAGCTCGTTCATCATTATTTCAATGTTCTACAGTTTAGGGCACACCGTTATGTCTCTGGTATTTCCCGGACTGTTAATTTAAGATTCTTGGTCTTTCCCTCAAACTCTTTCCCTTCTATCATTTGTACTACTGTAATCAACACTAACTTCTTATCTCATAGCATACAACCTCATATCAGATGTCTTCTTTCTCTATACACAATTATTATGTATGAGTTGGAATATTTTTTCTTTAAGACTCTCTTTAATGTGTATCTTCTGCTAGTTAGCATCACAGCTAAACCTGTAGTGCAAGATAACAGCATACATTTTTTCTCTGATACTGAGTTTTCTTTTCCTAATCTTGAAACTACTTCTTCTTGAACAAATGAAATAAAGAACATTTTTTTTGATGTTGATTGTGTGACCATTCTCCATGGGTTTCTCTTCCATCACAAATTGCTTATTTCTGCTAACCCTATTTTGTGGGCCAACTTTCTCACATTTCTTATCAAAATGTGGATATCTATATTTGCCTTTGAGTGACAGCAGCCTACTACACTCCCTTACTGAGAGTTCAGAGAAGCACCTTACTTGTAATGCTCTAGCTGCCCTGCATGCTGGAGAGGAAATCTTTGTGCGTATCTGGAACCACTCCAGTAGCTACAAGGTTCTTCTTAAAGTTCTTCTTTTGCATAATACTTTCTAAAAGACTGGATACTGTCAGGTTAGTGTGCTGTGATCACTGCCTCATTGTTTCCTGGTCCCATGTTTATCAGCAATGATCTCTTTAGTGGTTCATTTGTCATTTTTTTTTTTATTTTGAAAGGGACTGATTTTTGTTAGATTGGCATGAGCCAAAGTCTTCTGCTACTAAAATCTGAATAAATAATAATAGTGCCTAATTATAGTAAATACTTGAATAATTCTATATATCTTTGAATTATGTAGCTAAAACTCCTGGTGCCATTTTTCTGTTCACAAAGTAGTTATTCTGACTTTACAGTGAAGGCCAAGGAGCTAGACTGTGAAGCCACACAACACTGGATTGCTGAGCAAAAGAGCTAAACTGGAGGTTCCTGAGACCCTCGCCTTGCTAGAAAGTATGCATCTAAGTCAGGGCTGCAGGAAAGCCTTGCCTGGCCATTTTTGGAGTGGGGTACCTAAGCTGGCCATTTAAAAAAAATATCAGGAGTTGGGGATTTGTACTATTTTAAAGGAAAGTGATACTATGCTTGTGTCCTTTTTATAGCATTTACTACTCTAATGTTTAGCATATCTATCAAAAACTTGGAGACTTAAAGTAAAGTCTGCCTCCTTCGTTTAGGAATCTGTTAAAACAGAAGAAAAATTATGACGGGTCTTTGGCATTGTGAGTGAGCACAGATAATAAAATGCAAGAAAAGGACAGAATAAAGAACATGATTTTATGTCTATTAAACAGCTAAAAAATTCTTGGCATTTGTATTACAGTTTTGGATCTGAATTCAAGTGAGTTGCCTTTTTTATGCAAGCTAGGTGAAGGCACATGGAATCACCAGGGAGTGGGATCCATGAGCTTAGTTGTTCTGTGGTTCTGAAGAGAGTTTTTGAACACAGTTTGAAAGAGCTCATCCTTGTTCCAACATTTCCTCTCCACTGCAGCTCACTGTTTCTGTCTCTAGTCAGGAAGTCTGGACCCTTGCAAAATAATCTCATTAAAATGTCCCTGACTGAAGACAGAAATAATTGTGAGAGAGGAAAGAATTAAGGCATAGATGCTGTTTGGGACTTTTCCCACATGATTGAACTTTATCTTTCTTCTAGGTCCTACCATAAGGGCAAGCTCCACTTGTCCGTGCTGTTTCATACCAAAGGGAAACCCCTGATTGTGAGAAAGACAACTAGTCCTTGTCCCTTGCACATTACCTTCCTCCTCTGTCAATTGAAAGTTCTTGTGTGGTCCTGGAACTTGTCTAAGGCTCTGCACTAGGAAAACACAACTTTCTAGCTCAGTGGAAAGAGAAACTGATGGGATTAGGGAAGCTCCTGGCTTTTATGGTGAGGTAAAGGCAGCGCTTCCAAGTGCTACAATATTATTGTCTGACATTTTCCAGCTTATAACATCCAGGTCTTATTTCTCTATCACACTGCAAATATTAACTGCTTGGGCTCAAAATTTGTTGCCTAAGACTGACTAATAAAAATCGTCATTACAGTAATAAGGCTAAGGAGAACTATGTGGTTTTGTCTTTTTTTAAAAAAAGGTCTGGCAATGATTTGAGAAGTTGTACTCTCCGTACTTTGGTGCATGATTCTTGAAATTTGCTGTGCTGTTGATCTTTAATCAAAGGATCACAGTTAGTCAGTTTAAAAACTTTTGAAAAACTGTCACTTTGCCAGTATTACCAGAGATGTGCCTCAAATTCTCAGACAAATTTCCCAAAGACTGCATTTGGCATCTCAGGCCCAAGCTGAGAAGAATTTTTCTGAAGTGGTAGTTCCTACCTAACTGAGATAAACTGGTTTTGAGTAAAGTTTTCTGTTGTCAACTGTCATGTACTCTCACACTTGTACTCTCAAAATTTATGCTTGGACCAAATTGAAGAGGACATACATTGAATCAAGTGTTGATAGATCAAGAGCAGAAATTGGAAAGTGGTGTAGGAAGAGAATAGACTGAAACAATCTGTGAGCAGAGGAACAACTAAGGCAACTGAACTTGCAAGGTGAAAGAAGAGAGGAAATTGAGACTGTGTTGAGTGACAGAGCAACACAGAATCTACCGTCAGTACTTGGGAGAAAGGCCTAGAACCAAGGGGCCACACTTGGACAAAAAATTCCTAAGTGATATACAGGTTTTCTAGCATTCAGAGGTACTTTCTATGCTCTGAGTTGTGTAGCTTTTCCATTATAAGAGGTAGGAATGTTTGGTTACTGAAGGTGTTTGTTTCTTCAACTTCTTGGTGTGGTGAGAAATAAAACCAGGATAATTGTTGCTATAACCTAATCCAGACCTGTTCTGCAATGACTGATAGGATCCTTAGGAAGCCATTATCATCTCTTGCCTGTCACTCATCCTGGAGTTCTCCAAGTATTGTTCCTCAACCACTATTGGCATCCAGTTCATGGAATCCAAAAGGTTGGCTATTCTTGCAGTAAATGGTAGAGAATAAGCAATCAACTGTGGGAGGCAGTGCACTAAAGGAAAGAGAAAGTGGGAAGAACTGGGCTGGGCTGAGTGGGTAAGCTTACTTTTACTTTTTTTACTTTCTTTTACTTTTTTTTTTTTTTTACTTTTGCCTTTTGTCTCTGTTACATAATTATATATTATGTAAGTACCTTAAGCTAGGCTTCTCTTATCTTATATGATCATCAATTTTGTGTTTGTTTGCTGGATACTGGACTTAGCAGTTAGTAAATGCTCTTAAAATTTAATGAAGTCAGTACTATGCTGCTTATACTGAAAAATCACATCAGAAGAGTCACAAACTGACTACTTAAAATTAATAAGTACTTTTGACCTTTGCGTCTCTCTGCTTCACAGGTAATAAGAGGAAAGTAGTATCTCTAATCTCATTTGTGAAAATAAATGTTTGGGAAGTAGTCAGTTCCCATACTGATGTGTATTATGAAAGAATCTCTAAGGAAATTATTAATTCAGAGCAAGAGTTGAATTGTGTACAATAAATAGGGCATAAAATACACTGCACAATGAGGAGAAAACAGTTTGTTGGAGAATCACTTGTTAAAGGAGCTCAGTACATCACGGGAACTTGGTGAATACTAGCTTTGCAACTTCAGTGTTCTGCTAATGTAGTTTTTATGTTTAAAAACTACTGCAGCAGTAGTCTGTAGTACTTCTAGAAAGATTAAGCTTAGGGCTTTGGAAGACAATGTTTAGAATCTAATTTTTAACAGTAAAATAATTTCAGGTTATAGAAATTATGGAAGATAATTTCATGACCTGTTTTACTGCATAGAAAATACTGTTTTATGCTGTGAAATTGGTTTCTGAAATTCCTCTTATCTCTATATGTTATAGTTTTGTGATCTTTGAAGAAAATCAAAGGTATTTCTTTCTCTTAAAAATAACTTTCTGATAATTTTCTTAGTTTTAACTACAGAGATTACTAAATGGAATTGTGATAAGAAAGTGAGAAAAAGTTAAGCAGTCACAGAGTAAAGGAATATTTTTGTTTCTATTTGTTTCTTTTAGTCTTCTAAACTTGTTATTTACTAATCCCTATTTACATAACTCCAATAACAAATACAGAATTCAGCAGAAGGTTTGGTACCTTTTTACATCCTTTATAATTATTCAACAGCAGAATCAGGCAACACTAGGACTGACATTTATATTATTAGTCTGTCAAAAGCACATAAAATTAAGCAATAGTAAATGAAGTTAAAAACATTTCAGGACTAAGAGCAAGAAAACACAATAAAAATATTTATTACCTTTGAGAGTCAACATAAAGCAGTGGCTTAGAGTAGATGTATACTCTTACAATTTTCCTGGGCATATATGAAAAGAATCAGAAGGTGTTCGGGACAGCTCTTTAAGAATACTGTATTTCAGTATTGCAGATTGTAGGGTTGGCGAGTGCAGCAGGGCAGGAAGGGGTGCCATAAAACCATATGAGACATCTACAGAAATTCTAAGTGAAAACCATTTTTTTAAAGGGGTGAAAACAATAGGCTTAAATAAACTTCCGAGAATCAAAGAGAAGATAGTCAAAGACCTTGACCTTAGCTGCCTGCAACAGGGGAGTGAATTACGAAAATTTTAAATCTTTTCTGGTACAACAATATCACTGCCAATCAACAAAAGGGAGAAACAGCACATGTAATCAAGGAACCTTAAGCATGTCAAAGGATTATGTACATTGAGAGGGATGACTATAAAAGAAGTCCCTCTGATTCTCTAGTAGCTTTCTATGTGGAATGCTAAAGCGTTTCAACTTTGATGGCTCATTTCTGATACTTATTCAGTTGGCCTCGATTTCTCCTTGTGTACTTGATCAGGCATGAACAATCTCCCTCACAGCTATTTTGTCATCATTTGCCGCATCTTGCCTTACTCTAAAAGGAAGGACAAAGTGACACATATCTCTGACCAATTTTATTGTAGTTTAAAGGGTTTGTAGAGTATATGCCTCCCTGCCTCTGCGTCTAGGAGATGAGTTTGTCACAAGCCGTTTGAAGGCTTTTGTCCAATTACAAAGAAAAATATTTGTGGCTTTAGACTTTTATTCCAATCAGTTTGGATTATAACAGGTACAAAGCTGTTACCTACCATGTAGTTCTGCACAAAGATATAACCTTGTTTGTTTAACATTCTGTGGTTCTATGAACTGACAGTTTGTAAAAATGACATTGCTCACTTAGATCCTTATTCTGCAGACAGTGTTAAGTGAATGGATAAATGTTCCTTTGAAAAATAATCAAGACTGTAATAGATATGGATGATTTTGTATGCCATCTTCTCCTTTTTTTCCCTTTTTTTGGTCCCTCAGAGCTAGATTTTCAGAAAGTAGGGATAAATACCTTTAAAAAATTCATTATTTTTGAGGGTCTTGCACAAAAAGTTAGTAGCTGATACTGAAGATTCTAGAAAGATTATCTCAGGAGACTCATTTCCTCCTCAGATGCATTATGTGTGGCTTGCTTCTGTTGCCGGACTTTTCTACTATTACTTCTGCTGGTACAAGTAATAGGAAGTACACTTGGAGCATGTTGACCCTTGTCTCTGCTCTAGTGATCATAATCCACAAAAAATCCTACCTGTTCCAGTCAGCAGATGCAGACTCACAGAACATTATGAACACTGGTCTGCTGTGTTCTTGATTCTCATTTAGTATTTTGTTTGTAAGGAAGCATTTGGACACAGGCTTCAGTTTTCTGGAGGAAGAAAGCTGGCACCTGTTCAGCACCTCAGTGCCTGCTTAGGCTCTTCCTGTGTGGGCTGTCCGCCCTAGGCAGAGAAGAATATGCCGTTGTGGAGGTGTCATGCCACAGGGATCTCAGGGGCCACTGTGGCACAATCACAACAGGCAGCTGCTAGTGTCAGGGATAAAGAAACATATATACGTCTTTGTCATCTTTTCTCCTTGTTCCTTGCCTCATCCTGAAGGCCTAACCTTAGAGCACAAATGCTGCCAACAGCTTGCAAAGCAAAATTTAAAGCAAAAAGTATTTCTCCTCCAAGAATGATTAAGAGAAATATTTAGGCAACTTTACCTGAGCTTTTTACCAAAAGAATAAGTATTCACTGAGAGAACATATTGAATAAGGGGTGGTACTGATCTTAATATAACATGCTGAATTGTTGCATATCTTGCTTTTAAAGATAAATAAATAAAAACAAATTTTAAATTGTCCTTATGAAAATGAAAACAAATCATCACTGGCTATTTGAAAAATGTGACAAAATACAGGGAATAACACTAAGCAGTGAGTGTCAAACCAATGGAGAGGAATTTGACTGTGATAAACCGTTGCTGAGCATGTAAATAAAATTATAGTTGATTAGTGATGGAGTGAGAAAGAAAATTAATATACACAAAGACAGCATGAATAGCTGCATGCTAGCATGTGGTCAAAATAGTATGAATTTTTCACACACACTTCAGACAAGCCATTCCTCAAATGTCAGAAAAAAATAGGACTCTAATGGATGTAGAACACATGTAGTCCACCAGCTGAAATTTAATTGTAAAGATATAGGTCTAACAGATGTCTTAAAACCTAGGATGATACAGATTATATACTTCCTTAGGCAATCTACACAAATATTTGGGAACTTCCTGTTAAAAATCCTCCCTGTGGATTTGGATCCCAAATCCTCTTTGCAACAGCTTTCTATGTTTTATTCTTTATTCTTATGACACAGTGAACAATTTTTCTTTCTTCCTTGATGCCAACTTTACCATATTGGAAGTATTCAGTCTACATTAAAGATCTGTAATATTTTTCATTTCTCTTACAGGTCATATTCTTTGGACTTTTTTATGCTTACAGATTTTTTTTTCTGGATATTTTTGCTTGAAATGCAATGCCAAAACCTGGCCAGTTTTCCAGGTATAGATTTACCATAGTTGAGATGAAGGGAAATATTCCTTCAAATTCATGGTTTTCCTTCACCACTTGATGCTTTTCATTTTCCAGAACAGTATGACATTTCTGACTCTTGTTCTGCTTGTCATATACTATATCCCCAAGAATCTTTTCTGCAGATCTTCTGTCTAGAATATCATAATAATTTCATAAGAACTTGTGGCCCTTCATGCCTGACTGAAGGGCAGTGTAACCCAGAGCCATGTTCACAGCTGAAGCCATTATGCGCAACTTCCAAGAAGAGCATAACAGTAATCCTACCTCTGCTATGTCTTCTCAGTTAAAGAGCTTCCTGGGCTGTAGGCCATCGTATTTTAGAGCTACAAATTGACTTTTCTGCATCCATTTATCCACCAATCCATCACTTTTGGAACTCATTTGTCCTTTTAGTTTCCAAAGTATTCTGTGACAATGAGATCCACAATTTAGTTACTTATTATATTAAGAATTAGTAATGTTTACCTTGCTCTGAGGGTTTGATAGTTTCTGTGAAGTTAGAAGTAATTAATAAGCACTCCTAATTCATCTTATTCAAACAGTTAACAATTTTATAGCTCTCTATCATATCCCTCTGTATCTTCTCCAAGCATGGAAAGTGTTGGCTCTTTGTCTCATCCCTTGTACAGATGCTGCTGTTCTTCTCAGTGACTGACTCTTCCTTGTAGTATTTTTTAAAAAATTCTATAGCACCTCTTTTCAGAATTCTATAGCACATCTTATCAGAACTGTATGAAGTGTTCAAGAGGAGCATCAAGATGAGTTGACACAGAGATAAACGAGATTTTCTGTTTTGTTCTCCCTATTCCTAGTAATTTCAACATTTTCTTTACTGTTTTTTTTTCCCCACCTCCAGTGGTTCCAGACCTCTTTCTGAAAGATAACAGATACCACAGTTTGAGACAGCTGATATATATTTATAATAAAAGTTATTTTTACCTCACTTGCATGGTATTATACTTGTCACAATTTAATTTGGTTGTTTTTACTGGAAAGACCTTCAGTATTTGAGGTCTCTGTGGATTTCTTTGCAGTCAGTTTTTTATATTTGTCTAGCATGCATAATACTTCATCACCTGAAAATTCTTTTCTTTCACAATTCCCTCCTTTTTCATATGGTTATGTCTGCTTTACAGACCAAATATTCTACCTCAGATTCTCAGGGGGTCTCCATTCATAGTTTCTTCTCATTGTAAAATCTGATTATTTAACCTTATTCTTATTTTTATATCTTTTGTATAACAGTGTAAGTTATTTAAGTGCCTTTGATAAAAATATCTACAAAAAAACCCCCACAACAATCAGATGACATTTATTTCACTTCCTCCACAGATCTCTAACAGGTGGGTATGGAATGACTCCCAAACAGACGTTTCGCTGATTCTCTGTCAGTCCATTACATCTACTTGTATAATATTTAATTATGCAGAAAGAAAACTGATTGAAAATATAAATCATATTTATGAGCCAGCAGTATCTGGAATTTCTCTTGGAGCCTGTTTTAAGCTTGGTGCCTTATTTGTCATTGTCCAGACCTCTGGCACTAAGAGGCTGATTTAAACCACAGGTCATGTACCACAGTACTACTGCTCAGCAATTTCATGTTTGCACTTCTCTACGACTCTGGGTTGATTACCATCTTGTCCACGTAACTGAGCATGGGTAATTTTATTGGCTTGTTTTAAAACCTTTTTTATCAGTATTTGAATTGAGTCAGTTCCTCAGACTCATCACTTGTAAAGAATGGTGCTAAGAACTGACCCGATCTTCAGTGAAAACTGTTGCAAAGAATTAGTTTAGCTTTTTCTGATATGGTTCATCTTTGTTGAGTGCTGCTTGTGATCATAGATCGGTTCCACTGATGGTCTGGTGAGCTGCTTCTTTTCAATGAGGTTAAGATGCCTTTGAACATTTAGCTAGGGCATCAAAAGTTTGGACTTATTTGTGATTTTACCTTCAACTTCATAGATATTCTACTTGTGTGGGGTTTTTTTCCCCTCTTTTGGACATGACTACATTTTTTGGAAGTTATTTCTGTATTTTAGCATCTTTCTTCACAGTTCAATCAAAACAATGTTGTTTTGGTTTTAAATGCTTTTGATGTCCTCTTAATGACACTCGGCCTATAACATGATGTTTTTATAAAGTCTCCAATACAATGAAACATTTTTTATCTTTTTTTTTAAGTTTCCCTTTTCTTTTCAAAATTTGAATGTTACCATTGAAGAAGTCTTGTCTCATTTTCTTCCTAACCTTTATCATCTCAGGATGGGCTATTCACTCCTGATTGCTAGGAATCTTAATAGCATGGCAGCAGATAATTGAAGCCTGTCATTATTAGAATTTTCAACCTCACTAATTTCTTCAGTAGCTGGTGATAATTGTCACCAGTTTGATAATCTGATAAACTGCAGCTCTAATATTATACTCCTCATTTTTAGGTATATGATTCACAGAGGTTCATGTACACACACATTCTGGTAGCATCCTTACCTTATTCCCCTGTAAGATTTTTTTTTTTTTTTAATTACTAATACCTGTGCGCCCCCCCCCACATTGTCTATTCTTAATTGAGAGTAGAATCTCAAATTTCCAAACTTGAAATATACCTTGTGTCAAGAGGATGGAGCCAGGCTCTCCTCAGTGGTGCCAAGCAATAGGACAAGAGGCAATGGGCAGAAACATGTAGGAAGTTCCACTTTAATAGGAGGAAGAACTTCACTCTGCAAGTGACCAAGCACTGGAACAGGTTGCCCAGAGAGGCTGTGCAGTCTCCCTCACTGGACGCAGTTCTGTGCAATGTGCTCTGGGATGATCCTGCTTGAGCAGGAAGTTTGGACCAGATGACCCACTGTGGTGCCTTCTAACCTTACTCATTCTCTGATTCTGTGACACTTTTTGTAGATTACTCTTTGAATTCATCAAAATAATTTTAAAGTCTCATGTTGACCTTCTGTGTGCTTGCAGGTCAGTCAGTTTGAAATCATCTATAAATTTAACGAACACACCCAGTTATGAACAAATGCATTTAATTGTATTGGACGAGAATAGAGTCTTAATATACTTTTCTAGTTTGACAGTAAAACACTGATAAATTCTCTTTGCATGTGGTTTTCTAATCACGTTACCTTGCTTATGCTGTCTTGTATTGACCTCATAAGCCACCAGCATGCCTGTAACAAATGTGGATAGAGCCTTCCCAAATCTTCGTTCGCGAAGCCTAGCCATGACCTTGCTTATGAATGAGAATCCCACATAAGAAAACATAAAAAACCTTCTTGATATTCTGCTAGATTCTCTTTTTCTTGAGGTCTATTACTCATCAAGAAGCAAATTAGGTGACCTGTCATGATTTGTACTTGGCAGACATATGTTGCCTTTTACATATCCCATTTATCTTCTAAATGCTTAGCAACAGTGTCTTCCACTACTTGCTTCATTATCTGGGCTAAACTGTCAGGTTTGTTAAATCCTTCTCTTGATAGTGAGTTTACTCTGTTTTGATGAATATATCTTGTAACACAGAATGAGTTAACATCACTGATGAATTCATGGAATCCAACTATTCTTTTGCTACTACAATTCTTTATGGGCTATAGCTTATTCCTTCAGACATAACTAACTGAATTCACTAGCTGTCTGGGACCAAGTCTAGGCTACATACTCTCTGTGGCGCTAAAAATTGGAAGACACAACATGTTCACCAGACTAGTGATAACACCAAATTCACATGGTTTTCAGAACTATTCTCTAATATCTATATTGCTTAATACAATATGATTACAAATTGTGCACCAGATGTGTTATAGGCAAAGCAAATGATAGAATTAATTCATCCAGGAGGCAGCTGGCATGATGCTTGGACAATATATTTTGAATATATTTTAAATACCCCACATTAAGTTAGCTTGTTGGAAGTATCAGAAAAGTGTACCAAACTAATGAATGAAAAATGATGATTTGCTCTCCAACATTTTCTTTAACAGATTAAAAAAATACAATTAGTAAAAGTTGTGAGATAAGAACAGTTTGAGCAAGAGTCATGATTAGCTCCTCTATGGAAAAAACATCCTGTGCCAAAATACGTTCTGGGAACCTCAGTTCAGTTGACTTTCGTTAGCATAAACTTCACTCACTCCAGTACTGTCAAAATGTGGCATAGAGACCCAGAAGGTCAGCGCCAGAGCAGATCAGTCCTGCTCATTACAGGGATTGATTCTCTGAGGTTTGATCCTTTGAGACTATTTGTCATTACTGTCCAATTCCAACTTGAACAAGGCTGCTGAAATATCTTGCTACTGATGTAACTGTCCACTTTTATTGCTGAATACTATTTATACCATCATTTCTTAACCTTCCAATTCCCGATCTTTTAGTGTACATTCTTATGCATTCATGGATTTTGAACACTGAAATAGGAACAGCATTGTGTCAATCTTTTCTGTCACATTTGTTGTACAGTTTCTTTTACACATATTTGAATTGTGTTTTACACCTCCCAATATGTACCTTAGTTTACTGTTATTGACTTCATTTGAATGAATGTGTCCTTTATTTTGGATTTCTAGTCCAAATTAGGCATGCCATGTACTGCCATCCAAGAAGCAAATCTGATTTGGAGTGCAAATACAAACTGCATTTAGCTTTAAGGTAGTGGCAGGCAACTATCTATCTGAATAAATATCTCATCTCTTTTTGTTTTTCTACAGTTTTTGCCTCACTTCCTAAGGAAGCAAAATTTACTTTGCTGCATATTCTGTCAGTCCAAGTCTTGCATTAGGTTTGGAATCTTCTTGAAAATTTCAACCAATTTTGACAGTGCTCAAGGTTTCAGTGTTAAAACATTCCCACAAACTGAGTGGAGCCAGGCAGAGTGTAGAAAGCCAATCAGTCTCCCACTGAGGGCAGAGCTGCACCTAAGTTCATTGATATGGATATGCTCTGTCTCAGACAATGTAGACTAGCTCGTTAGCTGCCTATCATCAGTTTTCTTTAGGCTGTGCCCCATTTCATTTTTCTTTCAGTTCATCCTGTGATTTATTATTTGTAGTCCTTCTTTATATGAAACAGTAATTTTATGCTGATTGCATTAGTTGTATTTAGTTAATTTATTATGCTTGGGGACTGGAATCCAGGCTGCCAATTTATTTATTTAGTTAATTTTTTGCATTTCTACAACTCCTTGTTCTTAGTACTTTTATTATTTCTGAAATTCAGCTTTTTTTTTGTTTTCATGGCTTGTTCTCAGACATCTTGAAATACTTGCATTTGTTCCTTGATGTCGAGTAATATCTTGTAAGTTTGCTGATGAAATCAGAATCTCTGAAACAAAATTTAAAAGCTTGTTATTGTCCTGCAATACAGCACTTGATTTACATTCAGACATATAAACATATATAAATAAGCTTACAAAAATAGCTTCTTCCTTTTTTAATAGAAATACTCTTCTTGTTTCTGGATTTGTTAAGCACTAATTAGACCCAAGACCTGGATGCTTTTGTTATACCTCCTTGCTTTTACTACAAAGCCTAAGAGATTGTTCAGCAAACAGGATAATATTATCACAGGAAACTTGGCTTAATGAATTCTATTGCTTGTTCTTTCTTTCTGGGCTTCCTACTTCTTCCCCTCCTTTTCTGCTATACTTCTTGCTGCAAGTCTTGCCTGCATTATTTTTAAGCTAGTGTACGTTATTGGATCCTTTCATTCTGAATCTTTCCTGTGCTCTTTCCAATTCTTTCTCCCCTCTTCTCATGAATCTCTCTCATTCTCACTTTCCTTCTCCAAGACTCCTCCCAAATATATCTCTCCCACTATTCTATTTCCCTTATCTGCCTCTCACACTCTACTGCTTCCCATCCCTTCCCATGCTATATCCATACAACTTCATATGTATATACACCACATATATATGTACGCACAGAGAACACGTCCTTGTCTACTTTTCTCCAGTACTTTCCCCTCACCAAGATATTTTGAGATAAGTTTAGCAGCATGCTTTTTATATTTTAATCTGAAAGAATTAGGAATTCTTATGTCTTCCCTTCCCTCTCTTCCATCTTCGACAGTCTAGATCTTTTACCACCACCTACATAAGAAAGAGACAGCTAGCAATGCTTTATTTTAAACTTCACTAGATCCATAATTTGAAATAGCTTTTATATACACTGTGTGGTATGGAACATGATCACCCTGTGAATAAGCATGCTAGACCAGGTCTGCATTTGGCCTCAGATCACTTATCCAGATGCATTATCCTCCATTTCCTAGAACACATCATAAGAATAACTAAACCCTTAGAATATATATGCCTCAACTGAAAGATTTCTAAAAGCACAAAGCTCATTGTTTTGCATATCTGTATGTATTTTGTAATAATCAGATTAATCAGGGATGAGAACATGAATTAAATTAACTTTATGTTCATTCTACAGGAAGAGTTTACAGGGAAAAATCACTGGACTGGATGAAAACTGAACTTGGTAAGAATATGCAAATTCATTATATAATACTGTAAGGAAGTCCTTCATTTTTCCTAATATATTTCATTAAATTAATTCTTTTGTTAAGTAAACTATGTGTAGTGTGAAAAGCATTGTTTTTTTACCCAGCTAGGCAGGTAAGTAAAAAGGAGAGAATAATTACACAGAATAATGCCTTTCTTAAAAAAAAGTATGCAAGACAAATTATTTTAAAGTTGCAAATCATGATGTACTTGTTATTGATCCATAAGGAGGAAATGAGAATACTGCAACTTTTTTACTTAGTTATGGGTGTCCTAGTTAGGACAGCTGAGATCAGTTCATCATGGTGGGTGTAACCCAAACCTGTATTCTATAGCCTTCCATGTCATTTCCCAGAAACTAGACTATTGTTGTCAATAGACTATTCGCACCCTCTGCCCATAGAGCCTGACTCCTCAGGCTATAAACTAGGTGTTAAGAGGCCTGTGAGATAGAAGGATGTTTCTGTCCTCACACCCTTTGTGAACTCCCCGCCCTGAGGGGAGTACCAAGCATTCCTGCCCGAACTGGAGGATATATAATCTTGGAGTTTTGGAACATTTTTCAACCCACTCGTGGGATCCAGAGGACGGCTGCATCTCATCGCTCTCAACCAGACTTAGACCACCACTGGACTGCGATCACCAGTTCTGGCCAGACTGCAGCAGCTCTCCCACCAGCAGGTTCTTCCCCTCTCCCTTTACTTTGGACTCAAACAGGGCCCAAGGAACACCACTTTGTTCAGGCCCCAGGGTACTGGGTTACACATTTGGGTTTTTGTGGGTTGAGACCAATTGTTTGTTTGTATTATTGTACTTACTGTATTATTTTAATAAATTGTTATTCTGACTTATAATCTCTCCTTTGAGTTGGGTTCATTCCCCCTGCTGGTTAACTTTTAAACCAGCACATTTTGGCGCCCAACGTGGGGCAGAGAGAGAGAAGTCAGAATCACAATTTCATTTGAAGTATTTGTCTATTTGAATATAGAAACTCCCTGATCACCATGTTGTTTGATGCACTCACATGGATGTTGTATTTGAGCCTGTTCATATTTCCACAGATGGCGTATTATTTGCCTGTTTTGATGCTCTCTTTAAGACCAGGGAGAGGGATCCAAATTGCTTTATTAGTATATTATGTTTATGTCATTCTAACATCAGAAGCAATGAGTTTCATTGTAAATGTGTATTCAGTCCTGTTTGCCTGTCCTGGTTTGGGTTGCTACCTCTGGGGCCTCATTAAAAATCGTACCCAGCTTTTTGGGGGAACAGGGGTGGATGGTTTCCAGCCTCCCACCTCCTTCTTCCCCTTCAGACCTGCTAAAACAGTTTTTGAAAATATTGAGTTCCCTTTTGATGTTAAGGACAGCATAATGTTATTGTTAGTGTTGCTCTGTCTGCTCTGTACTGTGTACACCATGTTTAGGGTCAGAAAAGTGCCTTTTAGGGAGGTTGGTTGGACACCTGCCCTGGGAGCAGATAATGCTGAGTGGCACGGGAAGTGGGAGGACATCAGCCAGTATTTGGAAAAGTTTTCTCCTCCAATGATCTGGAAATTCACCCCTGAACAACTGCAGGATCCTGTTAGCATGATAAGACTGGTGAAGGAAAAATGCTCTGGCAGCTCCAGAGACGGCCAGCTCACAGCAACCTGCTGGGCCCTGGCCACTGCCTACCGGGCACTGCTTGACATGATACAGCACTGTCAGGGCGAGGAGAGAAGGACCAAATCCGCAGACACCACGTCCACCCAAACCACAGCTGAGTCAGAGGGAGAAAGAAATAAACCAACCGGCACCGTGTCCACACAAACCATCGAGGAGCCAGAAGAACAAGCAAAACCAATAGCAGTCGCCCCTGTCCAGAAAAGGAAATCAAAGACTAAATCAGTTCGCATAGCAAATGATGACGAAGAGGCGGGACCTTCACATCCACCGGAGGAGACAGAGCCAGAAATAATCACTCGGTCCCTGTCCCTGGGTGAGCTACGTGAGCTCCGGAGAGAGTTCACACGACAGGCAAACGAGTCCATTCTGACCTGGCTGCTCCGAATCTGGGATGCCGCAGCTAACGATACGATCCTAGATGGGAGTGAAGCCAGACAGCTGGGATCCCTGTCTCGAGATGTAGTCATTGATCAGGGGATTGGAAGGAGGCAGGAAACTCTCAGCCTCTGGCGGCGACTGTTGTCCAGTGTGAGGGAGAGATACCTTTGCAAGGAGGACCTCCACGTACAGCAAGGACAGTGGAACACGATGGAACAAGGTATCCGGTGCTTAAGGGAGTTAGCTGTACTGGAGATAATCTTTTCAGAGGATGAAAGATTCCCTAAGAGTCCAGATGCCGTACAGTGCACCTCCCAAATGTGGTTAAAGTTTGCACGACTCGGGCCAGAAATGTATTCCCGCTACTTAGCAACGCTGCAATGGAGGGAGGGAGAGGACAAGGTGGGAGCATTGGTTAGCAAACTCAGGATTTATGAAGACACTGTCACCGCCCCATTACGAGCCCACGTCTCATCTGTGGAAACCAAACTGGCTGAACACGTCCGAAGCCTGGAAGAGAAAATTGAAGAGGGACACCAGAAGCTAAGAGAAGAGATTAAGGAAGGGATTTTCCATATCTCGCCAGGACAAACAAGAGTCTCTGCTATCAGGAGCCAGCGTCCCCCAGCTAAGGAGAGAAGGTACACTCCACGTAGCGATCTATGGTTTTACCTCCGTGAGCATGGAGAAGATATGAGGAAGTGGGATGGGAAACCCACCTCTTCCTTAGCAGCCCGGGTACGTGAACTGAAAAAAGGAACAAATACCATAAAGAACTCTTTAAGGGTAAACGTTGCTCCAGTCTCTCGTGGGCAAGACTCCAGACGGTACAGGAATGATGATACGTCTGATCCTCTTGAAGGGACCTCCAGGTCATACCCACAAGAAGAGCACAATGAGTACCATGACCAGGACTAGGGGTGCCCTGCCTCTAGCCAGGTAGAGGAGAGGGACAATCGAGTCTATTGGACTGTGTGGATTCGGTGGCCTGGCACATCAGAGCCACAAAGATATAAGGCTTTAGTGGACACTGGCGCACAATGTACATTAATGCCATCAAGATACGTAGGGGCAGAATCCATCTCCATTTCTGGGGTGACAGGGGGATCCCAACAGCTGACTGTACTGGAAGCTGAAGTGAGCCTGACTGGGAAGGAATGGCACAGACACCCCATCGTGACTGGTCCAGAGGCCCCGTGTATCCTTGGCATAGATTACCTGAGGAGTGGGTATTTCAAAGACCCAAAAGGACTTCGTTGGGCTTTTGGCATAGCTGCTGTGGAGACGGAGGAAATTAGACAGTTGAACACCTTGCCTGGTCTCTCAGAGGACCCCTCTGCTGTGGGACTGCTGAAGGTTGAAGAACAATTGGTACCGATAGCCACAGCAACAGTGCACCGTCGGCAATACCGCACCGACCGAGACTCTGTGACCCCTATACATAAGATGATCCGTGAACTGGAGACCCAGGGGGTGGTCAGCAAGACTCGCTCACCCTTTAATAGCCCTATATGGCCAGTGCGTAAGTCCAGCGGAGAGTGGAGGCTGACGGTGGATTACCGTGGACTCAATGAAGTCACACCACCCCTGAGTGCTGCTGTGCCGGACATGTTGGAGCTCCAGTACGAGCTGGAGTCCAAGGAAGCCAAGTGGTATGCCACCATTGACATAGCCAATGCTTTTTTCTCCATTCCTTTGGCAGCGGAGTGCAGACCACAATTTGCTTTCACTTGGAGAGGTGTGCAGTACACCTGGAATCGACTGCCTCAGGGGTGGAAACACAGTCCCAGCATTTGCCATGGACTGATCCAGACTGCACTGGAAAAGGGTGAGGCTCCAGAGCACCTACAGTACATTGATGACATCATTGTATGGGGGAACACAGCGGGCGAAGTCTTCGAGAAAGGAGAGAAGATAATCCAGATTCTCCTAAGAGCCGGTTTTGCCATTAAACGGAGTAAGGTCAAGGGACCTGCTCAGGAAATTCAGTTCCTAGGAGTGAAGTGGCAAGATGGACGCCGCCTAATTCCAATGGAGGTGATTAACAAAATAGCAGCCATGTCCCCACCAACCAGCAAGAAGGAAACACAGGCTTTCCTAGGCGCTGTGGGCTTTTGGAGGATGCATATCCCCGAGTATAGTCAGATTGTAAGCCCTCTCTACCTTGTGACACGGAAGAAAAATGATTTCCAGTGGGGCCCCGAACAACAACAAGCCTTTGAACAAATTAAACAGGAGATTGCCCATGCGGTAGCCCTTGGGCCAGTAAGGACAGGACAGGACGTGAAGAACGTGCTCTACACCGCAGCCGGGGAGAATGGCCCTTCTTGGAGCCTCTGGCAGAAAGTGCCTGGGGAGACCCGAGGACGACCGCTGGGATTCTGGAGTCGGGGATACAAAGGATCTGAAGCCAGCTATACACCAACTGAGAAAGAGATCCTGGCTGCCTATGAAGGAGTTCGAGCTGCCTCAGAAGTAATCGGCACCGAAGCGCAGCTCCTCCTGGCACCCCGACTACCAGTGCTGGGCTGGATGTTCAAGGGAAGAGTTCCTTCCACACATCATGCCACCGATGCCACATGGAGTAAGTGGATCGCTCTGATCACGCAGCGAACCCGGATAGGGAATCCTAATCGCCCTGGGATTCTGGAAATTATCACCAATTGGCCCGAAGGTGAGAGTTTCGGACTATCCTCTGAAGAAGAGGAGGAGAAGGTGACACGGGCTGAGGAGGCCCCACCATATGACAAGCTACCCGCAGATGAAAGGCGATATGTGCTCTTCACAGATGGCTCCTGCCGCATTGTAGGGACAAACCGAAAATGGAAGGCAGCTGTATGGAGTCCCACACGGCGAGTTGCAGAAGCGACTGAAGGACAAGGTGGGTCAAGTCAGTTTGCAGAGCTTAAAGCCGTTCAGTTGGCTTTGGATATAGCTGAACGAGAGAAGTGGCCAAGACTCTATCTCTACACTGACTCATGGATGGTGGCCAATGCTCTGTGGGGATGGCTGGAGCGATGGAAAAAGGCCAACTGGCAGCGCCAAGGGAAACCCATCTGGGCGGCGGAGATGTGGCAGGACATCGCTGGCCGGGTAGAGAAGCTGAGTGTGAAGGTCCGTCACGTAGACGCTCATGTAGGCAAGAAACGGGCTAATGAGGAGCATTGTAACAACGAGCAGGCGGACCGAGCTGCCAGGATTAAAGTCTCTCAGGTAGATCTGGATTGGCAGCACAAAGGAGAATTATTTCTGGCTCGATGGGCCCATGACGCCTCCGGTCACCAGGGGAGAGATGCAACATACAGATGGGCTCGTGACCGAGGGGTGGACTTAACCAAGGACATTGTCTCACAGGTCATCCATGACTGTGAGACATGTGCTGCCATCAAGCAGGCCAAGCGGGTGAAGCCTCTATGGTATGGTGGACGGTGGTCGAAGTACAGGTATGGGGAAGCCTGGCAAGTTGACTACATCACACTTCCCAAAACCCGCCAAGGCAAGCACTATGTACTGACCATGGTAGAAGGAAGCACTGGATGGTTGGAGACATACCCCGTGCCTCATGCCACTGCCCGGAATACCATCCTGGGCCTTGAAAAACAAGTCCTGTGGCGACACGGCACCCCGGAGAGAATTGAGTCTGATAATGGGACCCATTTCAAGAATGGCCTCGTAGACACCTGGGCCAAAGAGCACGGCATTGAGTGGGTGTATCATATCCCCTACCATGCACCAGCTGCTGGAAAAGTTGAGCGGTGCAACAGACTGCTGAAAACCACCCTGAAGGCACTGTGTGGGGAGACTCTCAAACACTGGGAGCTGCATTTAGCAAAGGCCACCTGGTTGGTCAACACCCGAGGTTCCATCAATCGAGCTGGCCCTGCCCAATCAGAACTTTTGCATACTGTAGATGGAGATAAAGTCCCCGTGGTACATATGAGAGGAATGTTAGGGAAGACTGTTTGGATTAGTCCCACCTCAAGCAAAGGCAAACCCATCCGAGGGATTGTTTTTGCTCAGGGACCTGGTTCCACGTGGTGGGTAATGCAAAAAGATGGGGAGACACGTTGTGTACCACAAGGGGACCTAATTTTGAGTGAGAATGGTCTGTAATGTTTCATTGTATATATATATATATATAGATAGATAGATAGATGTATATAGTTTTAAAGGGATATAGTTTTTAAAGGGGGTTAATTTGGGCATGACATGGATGGCATAGAATAAGGGGTGGATAATGTCCTAGTTAGGACAGCTGAGATCAGTTCATCATGGTGGGTGTAACCCAAAACTGTATTCTATAGCCTTCCATGTCATTTCCCAGAAACTAGACTATTGTTGTCAATAGACTATTCGCACCCTCTGCCCATAGAGCATGGTGGGTGTAACCCAAAACTGTATTCTATAGCCTTCCATGTCATTTCCCAGAAACTAGACTATTGTTGTCAATAGACTATTCGCACCCTCTGCCCATAGAGCCTGACTCCTCAGGCTATAAACTAGGTGTTAAGAGGCCTGTGAGATAGAAGGATGTTTCTGTCCTCACACCCTTTGTGAACTCCCCGCCCTGAGGGGAGTACCAAGCATTCCTGCCCGAACTGGAGGATATATAATCTTGGAGTTTTGGAACATTTTTCAACCCACTCGTGGGATCCAGAGGACGGCTGCATCTCATCGCTCTCAACCAGACTTAGACCACCACTGGACTGCGATCACCAGTTCTGGCCAGACTGCAGCAGCTCTCCCACCAGCAGGTTCTTCCCCTCTCCCTTTACTTTGGACTCAAACAGGGCCCAAGGAACACCACTTTGTTCAGGCCCCAGGGTACTGGGTTACACATTTGGGTTTTTGTGGGTTGAGACCAATTGTTTGTTTGTATTATTGTACTTACTGTATTATTTTAATAAATTGTTATTCTGACTTATAATCTCTCCTTTGAGTTGGGTTCATTCCCCCTGCTGGTTAACTTTTAAACCAGCACAATGGGTAAGTTCCCAATGGTACAAGTGTCCAAGTCCTACTCAAAACACCCAAGTTGTGTCTTCAATGCAGTTAGATTTCTTCCTTGTTCCTTGTAAGCGAGGCTTACTGACCACCAGCATCTGATGATTCAGAATATCTTCTTGGTGCATTACAATGGTCACTTCTTGTAACCTCAGTTGCTTCCAGCTACACAGACTTTTTCTAAAAAAAAGACCAAACTCTGTATGTTCTCTAACTCTCCTGCCAGAAACCACTGCCAGAAGAAGGGGCAGCACTGAAATGGGCAGCCTGGATTCCAGTCCCCAAGCAGCCTTGCTGGAGACTGAACCACCAGCTCATGCTTTCCACAAAAGTTGCTGTAATCATAAGCTAAATACTTCTAGGCCAGAAATTTTTATGCCTCCCTGTGGAGCTCTGTCACTGTGCAACCAGGAATCAAAGCTGAAGGGGGTAAAGGGAAAACAACAGAATAGTTTGAATCTGTGATCAAATGATGACAAGAACCTCCAGGGGAGAGATGCATTGCAAATTATTCCCTTTGCTATACTTTATAGTCGTGCACCAGAAAGCACAGAAGGGAATTAGACCTCATGAGAAGTCTAATTAATTATGAGTTTTAATAACTTCGTAAATAAATGAATTATGGGCAAGATAATACACATAGCAATTTATTTTTATCCCAAAAGAGCAATGAAGCTTTATGTTTATTGGGGAACAGAGCATGAAGATGCAGCTGCTTGTTGGATTGGAATACATATTGACTAAGATTCAGAATTATTCTAGCCCAAGGATTTTCCATAAGATACTGTCAAGGCTAAGGTATAAGGATAGTGTAAATATTGCAATTATGTAGATGTGGATTTGATGCAAATATAACTGAATTCAATGTGAAGATTCCACCAAAATATGAGGCATATAAATATACAGACTTTAAAAGTTTTCTATGCACTACAAATGAAATTATGTGAGCTGGTTATCCAGATGCCATTTTATAACCCAATGCAACTTGCTATTTAATATACTTTTTTCCGGTGACTGACACAAGAGAAAACAACATAGAGTTGACTGAGTGATCCCACCTTTATCTGAAAGTCAACAAGTCTGTGGTCTAAAGACTAGTTTATTAATTTCCCATTTATGCATCCTTGGATATAAACAAATAAACAGGGTTCGGACTAGCAACAGAACTCAGTATTGTTTTTTCCCTTCCCCAAGTTAATCTCACTCTAATAGAACCAGGCTGTCTTTGTTAATTTCTCTTTAGCCCCCCAGCTCTTGAATTCCTGATTGAACTGTTTCTTGTGCTTAACAGAAAGGGTCTCTAACCTGTAGTTCAGGATTTAGAAGTCAAAGTCCTCTGCTTCCTTGACGAGTATGCTATCCGTCTGGCAATTATCGTCACAGAGACTCTATCAAAGGAGTCTTAATGGGCCTGAAACTGTCCCAATTTCTCTCAGGCATCTATGTCTAAAATCTGTTTAATATGGAGTTTATAAAGGTACAGTTCATCATGGGATGCTTTTAGAGAGAACATTAGATGAAGACACATCAAATCAATAAATAGACAAAGAGTGATACATTAAGGAATGCTTGAATATCTGTATTTGCAGTGAAACACTTTATGATTTGTGACACTGCTTGATTAGCACACATTACATGTGAGATCTGCCAGAGTTAATACAACTTTACCTTCACCTCTGCAAAAAATGAACTCTGTTCAGGGCAGCATCACACCATTAATTTACTCCAATGTAGAATTATTTTCTCCTAGGAAAAAACAACTGTGAAGCCAGATGCTTCATCCAAAATGCATCCCAAATACAGAAAAAAGTGTCAGTGGTCATAGCATATGAGGAAAAGTTTAGTAATCAAATTTTACAGCTCTTAGATGTATAAACAGATGGCAAGGCATCTCAGCAGGTGTTCCTACCAGCCCTTTGGCAAGACAAAGCCTCTCAGTGGACATTAAGTTTACTATCACAACTATTTGAGATAATGCTTCAATATCCTCTACCAAACCTCCCTTACTAGAATACTTTATTTTATATTTTGGAAGCACAATCCAGTAACTTAGAGAAATTGTTTTGAATTTTGGATTTCACAAAGCCATAATCACAACTGAAAAACAATTAAAAAAGAATTTGATCAAGTTAGTGCAAAACATCTCACTGGTTCCACATCATCTAAAAGGCAATGAATAGATAAAGATGATGTTTCAAACTCTGCTGGTTATGTTGAAAACCTTAGCCAGAAAATGAAAGCTAGACTCAAAACCCCCTCCCCTAATAATGTACTTTATGCCTAGAATTTACATGAAATGGATCAAAAGGGTTTTCATCCTTATCTTTGTTACATGGAAGTGCATCCTGCACTTTTTACATTGTATGTGGTTTAGCTATGAATTTCCATGTTTCCTGGACACAAGTTAATTATGGATTGTGTGAAGTACTACTTCTTATTGTTTTAAAAATCTCTTTCATTTTCATGGAATCTTTCTTATCTATATAAAACAAAAAGTTAGTTTACCCTAATTCCCCCCCGAGTTTTTATTCAGTAAGTTTTATTATAAGGTATTATAGATTCCAATTGTCATTAATATTTAATGGAGGACTACTCCATTTTTCAAAGTCAGGCAACATCATGTTCTTGTTTCTTTTACACATGAAACTCAAATCAGATCTGAGTTCCAGTTTATCCTGTTGGATGAAAAACTAACTGCAGCAGTGTGTTGTGAAGTGAGCTTTACTGGGATCTTTGCCGCCTTGATCCAAAGTTCTCATACGCAATGCCCAGCCACTGCTGAAAGGACTCCCCTCTGCAAGTGCCCTCCTGAAAGAACCTAATGCTCGGTCAGGTGGAGGTATCTGATCTGTGCTGGCAGCTTTTATCAGTACCAGAGGCACTGTCCACGACTGGCTTTCTGACTGGTCAAAGTTTGGGTGAGTTTGTTTGCCCACATCACTAATTGTTTACATTATAAACTACATGATGAGTTAAACACAATAACATACAGATCAGGGTCTTCAACCCACAAACTGGTTTCAAGGTCAACCAAGTTACTGAGATTCATACATGCATGCAACAGTGCCCATTTTTCTGATCTTTCTTAAATGTGGAACACAAAAATTATGGAAATGCATTTAAGATAGGATAAAACTTCAGCTGCTATTTGGCTACCCTCCAAAAATATGCAACTCCCCCTCTCGACAAAACAATAGAGAACTGAATGTTAACTGGAATTTCTGAAACTGGAGAAGGCAAATTTTCCATAATTCATGTCATTGTCTTTTATGATGAAATGGTACCTCTGTGGATGAGGTAAGAGCAGAGGGTAACATTCACCTTGATTTCAGCTGGAGTATCCACTTGGGTTCTCATGGTATCCCTCTAGCCAAATGTAAATGTATCTGGGTCAAAAGACTACGGGGTAGGTATACATGGCATATAGTTGGCTGGACTGTCAGGATCAAAAGGCTTGCAATCAATCAGTAGTTTGAAATCTTACTGGTAGTTAGCTATATTCCTCAAGGAGCTTATTAGGGCTTATGCTGTTTGACACAGTGATCTGATTGGTGAGTTGGAATGCATCCTCAGCATGTGCATGATGTGAAACCAGGGAAGTGGCCAACACGCTGGAGAACAGGGTTGCTGTGTAAATGGCCTGATAGGACAAAGTCTTGCACTCAGGACAACCCCCTCCCATGAAATGCTGTAGGCTGGGGACTGACTGATGAGGTGGTAGCTCTGCAAAAAGTGACCTGTGGATCCAGCTAAAAACTGGAACAAGGGTCAACACTGCAGCTTTATTACAATTAAGGCTAAACACATGCCATGCTACATTAACAAGCATACAGCCAGCAGATGAAGGGCAATGATTATTCTCCTCTGTTTAACATTTGTGGGGCCAACATCTGCAATACTGTGTCCAGTTTGGGCTCCTAAGTATGCTAGATACTTAGAAGATGAACAGTATCCAGAAGAAGGTAACCAAGCTGGTTCCAGGGATTGGAGCATGTGACCTAAGAAGAGGTTAAAGGAATTCAGATTCCTTATCTTGAAGAAGAGAACACTGAGCACGTAATCCCAATGCTTCACTGAATGGGTTATGAAGAAGGCGAAACTATATTCTTTTGGAGGTGAATAGGGGAAGGACAAGAGAGAATAGCCCTGGTTGGATGTCAGGTGCCCTCCAAAGCCCCTCTATCCCTCCCCTTCTCAACCGGACAGGGGAGGGAAAATATAATGAAAGCTCATGAGTTGAGCTAAGGATGGGGAGAGATCCTTCGGCAAAACAGACCCAGCTTGGAGAAATTAATTGAATTCATTAGCAATCAAAATCAAAGTAGGATAATGAAAAGTAAAATTAATCTTAAAAACATTCTTCCCACACCCCTCTCTTCTTCCCGGTCTTTATTAACTTTATTAACTTTATTCCCAATTCTCTACCTCCTTCCCACCAGCAGCGCAGGGGGATAGGGAATTGGAGTTATGTCATATTGTTTCTGCTGCTGCTTCTTCGTCAGGGCGAGGAGTTCTTCCTCTGCTCCAACACGAGTTCTTCCCACAGGTTGCAGTTCTTCATGAAGTGCTCCAACATGGGTCCTTTTTTTCAATAGAGAGTCAGTCCTTCAGGAACAAACTGCTCCAGTGTGGGTCCCCCGTGGGATCACAACTCCTGTGAACAAACCTGCTCTAGTGTGGACTCCTCTGTCCACAGGTCCTGCCAGAAGCCTTCTCCAGTGTGAGCTTCCCACAGCATCACAGTCTCCTTTTGGCATACACCTGCTCCAGTGTGAGGTCCTCCATGGGCTACAGGCGCACAGCTGCCTCACCATGGTCTGCACCACGGGCTGCAGGGTAATATCAGGTCTGGCACCTGAAGCACTTCCTTCCCTGGCCTTGGTGTCTGCTGGGCTGTTTCTCACATATTCTCACTCCTCTCTTCTCTGTCCACAATTACAATTTTTCTTTCTTAATTTCATTATCACAGAGGTGTTACATTGCTGACTGGTTTGGCCTTGGCCAGCAGAAGGTCTGCCTTGGAGTTGGCTGGCATTGGCTCTGTCAGACATGTGGGAAGCTTTCAGCATCTTCTCAGAGAAGCCACCCCTATAGCCCCTTGACTACCAAAACTTTGCCAAGCAAACCTGACACAGGCCATAAAGTAAAACAGAGAAACTTCAATCGGATTTGAGGGGGAAAAAAAGTCACATTGAAAGTGGCTAAACACAGAAGCCCAAATACAACCAAGAGATTCTAAATTTCCATTGCTGATTTATGATTTTCAGGTGGCTTTTCTCTTTCTTATTTTTTGATTGCTCAATAAAATTATATTGGTGACAACACTGGTGAACCAGTGTTCATAGTAAATAACCAACAGACAAAGTTAAGCAGTTTGTTACTCTACTCTTTAAACCTTTGTAGTGCAGTGGCATCAGAGAGAAAGGAAGATAATCTCTGAATCTGATTCTCACATCTCCTGGGAGATGTGGAATGTTAATTCTCTGAGTACAATACTTGGTCAAGTACAACAGTCAGTAGGCTGTTGTGCAGAACTAGAGCTCTCAGCCATGTTCCTTGCACTTTGTTACCCATGAGCTTTGCAGTTTTACCCAAATGCTCTATATATGGGCTGAGCACAGGTGCATGGCTGGGTGGACTTTAAGCCTCTTCCACTCTGTGTCTAAAACACAACAGAGATCAGGAAATAGCTAAGCTCTAAGTGAGACCACCTCTGCACATATGTAGAGACCCAAACCCAAACCCTGTGTTTGGTTGTCTGACATAAAGGTTTCAACTGACTTCTGCTGTACTTTAGAGTTAAGATGCTACTTGGCACTTGGCTGTTTGAAACTGTTCTCTGATACCTGAGGTGTTCCCAGTTTATTAACCAAAACCCAAGTGCAATTTATGGAGTTTGAATTCGTCCTCACATTGCTTTGGAAAAAGTCTGATTAGTGAAATGAATGTCCATGTTTTAAAAGAAGACATTATTGTGTACAAGTGGATGGCCACAGATGGTAAGGTCTCTCCATGTCTGATTTGAGAAAGTGTGAGATATCTTACTCTAAGATGAACTGTAACCTGCCTTGTAACTTTGTCTGAAACCATGATCCCATCTCCATTAAGAAGTGATGCTATTACAAGTCTGAGCTTGACAGATTGTTTCCGTGTTAGTACCATCACTTAGCATTTTTTTTTCTGTAATGATGTGCTTATTCTTTACATTTCCTTCCAGGTTTTCCTTAAACAGACGAAGTTTTTCCTTACATGTAAGAAAACTTAATTGCATCCTTTCCCTTGGCAGAAACTGAGTATTACCTTTCCATCAACCCAAGCTGCCCACAGAAGTGCACTAAAGTAGCACAGGACTAAGCAGGCTCCCCGTGAACCGAATCTGGAGACATCTGCTGCCCGGGCACCGACGTCCTCTTGGCGATATTTGCAATACAGATCACATCATTCTCTCTCTGAAAAGGAGTTTTTCCTCCAGGTGTTCAAAAAATTAATTTCTCTTTTGTGGGTTCATTAGAACTAGGAATTTAGTTTGTATTGGTTTGGGGGTTTTGCGTGTGTGTTTGTACGTGTTTAAATTGTAACAGCACAGACCAGGCTGAGAGGGGGCAGAAATGCCACCTCAAGTGATGGTGGCTGCTCCCACTGGTGTCCGAGCAGCGGTGCCCTCAGGGCAGCCCTGGACATCGCGGGCGTGCGCGGGATCAGCGCGGACCTTTCTCCCGCAGGGACAAAGACGGCACCAGTTTCCGCCGCCCGCCGGGTCAGCCCTGCGGCGGGCGCCGCGCCTCAGTCCGCCCCTGCGGCCCGCTCGGCGTGGCAGCACCGCCCTTAGCCCCAGCCCCAGCCCTACCCCAGCCCCAGCCCCAGCCCCAACCCCAACCCCAACCCCAACCCCAGCCCCAGCCCCAGCCCCAGCCCCGGCCCGTCCGGGCCGCCCCGCCCCGCCCCGCCGGCACCTGTGCGGCCAAGCCGCGCAAAGGCAGCGCCGCGCCTGCGCATTGGGCGGGCGCTCTCCGCCAGGGCCGCAGTCACTTCCTGCCCTCGTGCCCATCCGGCTCCGGGGTCAGCGGCCGCCGCTCTGGCGGGACAGCGGCGAATAAAGTTTAATTCGGGGAGAGGGAAGCCGACCGTCCTCTCCAGGTAGGGCCGGCCCGCCGCGCCCGCCCGCCGCGCTTTCTCCATCCCGCCGGGCGCCTGCTGTCACCTGCGGCCGCGCGCCGCTCTCGCCCGGGCTGCGCGTGGCGGGCGCGCCCGACTCCGGCTGCGACAGCGCCTGGGAGCGCCTGGCCCGGCCCGGGAGCGCTGCCGCCGCTGCGGCTGCCGGGGCGCGGCTTTGCTCCCGCTCCCGCGGGCGCCGAGGGACCCCCTCTCGGTGGCAGGGCTGCGGGACGAAGCTGCGAGGTGGGGACGGAACGCGGCGGGAGCCGCCCGCGGAGGGGGCGCGGGGCCGCGCCGGGCCGGGCCGGGCTGGGCCCGGGGCAGGACGGCGGCCGGGGGCTCTCCCGGGGCCGGGGCGCAGGTGGCGGCAGGGCGGGAGCGGAGCCGAGCGCGGCGTGGCCGTTGCAGAGGGCGGTGTGGGACCTGCCGACAACAATGGGAACTTTTCCTGCGCCCAGGGTGCCGCTGCCTCCGGCCTGCCCGGCCCTGCCGCCGCAGGATGTGGGTGTGCGGAGTTAGCGCTCTGCTGAGCCGCCTGTGCTTCGGCCGTGACAGCTAATTTGCTTATTTCAGCAGAAGCGAGCTGCTGGATGTAGAAAGAAAGTGGGTCGTGTTCACGGAAAATGCCTTTAAGGGACAAGTGTTGTCAGACTGACCACCATCACCATGGATGCTGTGAGCCAGGTATAGTGCTGTGTGATGCTTCACATGTTTTGCATATCCCCTTCGTTTAAAGCTTGCAGAAACCGTTGCGGTGGTTGCAAATGTGAATCGTTAGTGTCACTTCTGGATATAAAACGTTTCTAAATTTTGTTTGGAAATGTTTTTTTGGTATCTGTGAACTGTCGCTTCAAGATTATTTCAGGAAGAGAATTTTTCAGGTCCTGCAGGATGTGCAGTAATTCCCGGGCCACCACGTGGGCATTGTATGCAGTGAGCAGAGGAAGGCAAGAAGCTGTGTAAAACAACTGGTCTTTTTGTTTCCAAAAAGTACAGTGTTCTGAATCTTTTGTAAAATGATGTTTCTGGCAATCTCTTACATTCATTGTTTATATTTTCACTCCGTGTCTTCTCTGGTGAGCTCTGATGAACTTGAAGATCTTATTCTCAGAGAAGAAAAAAACCCACCATGTCCTGAAATGGCTGTGTGCATTCCACTGCTGTGTGATGTGGAAGGTACCATCAGTGGAAAATATAATGAATACCAATCTGCTAGACATTTTTTAAATTGTTCTGCCTACTGTTATAGTTGGTATCCTTAAAGAAAATTTTGTTCCTTTCTTTTTGCCTTCTTGTAGAGTTTATTTGGATGCTTTCACCTGTGTTTTGGAAAGAAAGGTGCTATTTGGATGCTTTCACTTTTGTTTTGGGAAATTAATAGTTAAAAGTGTGAGCATGGCCACTTTGATTATGCTCCTTTAGTTAAATGTAATTTGAAAGTAGTTATTGTTCAGTTAGTAGAATAATTTCTTTGTGTTGATGAAATGGTTTTGAGTTGTTCTAATGCTTTAAACAAGCTGAAATACTTTTCTTGCCTGACAAATTAACAGCGGTGTGTTACATCTGCTTCACCTGCATTACCCCTGTGGATGTCAGTGGGTGTTGTACATGCATATGTGTAGAGGCAATGTGGAAACTAAAATATATTATTTTTGAGTATGGGGAGTAGGCTAGTAGAATACAATATGTCATTCTATTAGAGATCCTCAAATGATTAGCTGATTTTTAATGGTTGTTATGTGTGTATTTAAAGTGTTTTTCTTTTGATATTCTTTTCAGTTTGAATTTATTTATAACCTTACATTTTTTAACTCAACTTTCCTGTCAAAATTTGTTTAATCTTTAAATAATAAATCTGTGAGTAGTTTTATACTATGCCTCTACTACTCTTTATTAAGAAAAGATTTCTTAGAGGTGCTCTGTGCTTCATTTAGAAACTGAAACCTTAAAATGAGGTTAAAATCAAACAGGTGGATAAGGTGAGAGCTGGTTTATGAAGTACAAAGCTAACTGTTTTGTCAATAAGAAGTAAAAAAAAAGACCTAATTAATGATTTTGCAAACAAAAAATTTGGTTTTCTCTCTGGGCAAAGCTTAATTGCCATATGCATATACAGCAATGGAATGCAATTAATTTTCACATGCATAACTACTGCATATTGGAATAACTAATAATCATCCTGATCAATATATATTTTAGTTTCAATAGCTTTTATGAAGAATATGATGTGGCATGAAACATCAGAAATAAGATATTACTTCAGTTTGCTTGAACCAGAAGCATGTCTTGAATGTAGTTTTGTTGGTTAAAAATATTATGATAACTCTTTTTGATATATACTGTGCAGTTATGCTTGTGCTTTTTTTCTGATCATTGCTACTTTAAATTTGGTTTCATGGTTGTATACTAGCAACATTGAAGGCCTATAATATGCTGTGAAGTACAGTATTGGTAATGCTTTTCTGTACATTTGTTTTGGTTTTAACAATGGGATTATTCTAGGGAATTGCTTTAATTGACAGAAATTTCCAGTGAGTTAATTTGGTTTTATATATTTATATGTTTTTGTGTTTGTGTTTGCTACAAGTAGCTTTGAATACACGTTTTCTTTAAATAGTCAAAATTACAGCAAACTGTCAGAAGGTATCATGGCTGCAAAATTCAGTATTGACTTTTTTAATTCAATCTAGATGAAAATTGTAGAATAAGACTAATTTTACTGTAGTCTTGGCCTTTCTTTATATCTAGTTTACTGTATGTGTGGAAAATTCATAACTTATAGGAATCACCTGACTGTTCTCTAATAGCTTATTATCCTTTTATATATTTCAGTACACCTGTTGGAACCTGGTGATCCTCCGTTACTGCAGCAGCCTCTGCAAACGTCAAAATCTGGTATTCAGCAAATCATTGAATGTTTTCGATCAGGTATGAAACTATGCCTGACTCTGAAAAAGTTCCTTACCTTTTTATAAGAGTTACGTATATTTACTATATTAAAATAACCAACACCTGACTTCCTGCATATTGGCAAACTATTTGCAGATTTTTGGAATTAAGTGTTCCTTTTAATAAGAGTTTTCATATAAAGTAATGAAGAAATAGATCTTTCAGAATCATTAAAAATTATTTTTTGTGCTGCTTTGTGTCATTTCGCCTACTTTTATTAATGGGTTTATCATGAAACCTCTGACATGAAGAGAAAACTTTACCTTGAACTTCTTAAATTGCATTATCATGTTACTTTTAAGGTGTTTCTTGATTGTTTTTGGGAGTTGCAATACATAGCAATGAATCTAAGAACAACAACTGAGCATTTCGAGGGAGCATCCCAGAGATGATTGAAATGTTTAATGTTTTCTAGCTGTTTCTTCACTTCTGATACGGCAAACCAAACATTTTATTTTCATAACCCTTGGTCCTTAGTGCTACTAAGAATGTGTTTCTAGATTTTTCTACATAGAGCTGTTAAGTATATGAAATGTGTCATGTATAAATCATTGCTGCTGTGCAATGGAATGCATATGTGGTCTGAGTCTTGTAAAAAGGACACAGAGTTCAAGTTGTCCACTAGCATTTCAACAACTTAATACAAAAACTGGATGTGAGATTATTCATTAGTAACCTTTTTTAGTTTGATTGAGGTTGCCTGAGGCCTCAGATATGTGTGACAGGCTTCTTTCACTTGAAGCAGATCAGTGTAATCCCTGCTGGTAATACCACAAACTAGTTGCAAGTATTTTGTCTCTGGGGTGCTTCCAGATTGTCCTCACTGGTGTTAAATTGATAGCTTACTTTGATGTCTTCAGTCATCTGCATCAGGAAAGTTGGACAGAAGGCAAAAGGACCTAGAGCAAGATTTCTGGTTGGCTTTGAACATGCAACATTTCATTATGGAGAGTATTTTGACTCTTGTGGTATAGATATAGAGATTTAAGAAATTTTATCAAAAGCTTCTGTCACCCAAAGCATTAAGAGTAACACGTGAATTTGAATCTATTTTTCTTTTCTAAAAAAAAGAAATTGTTTGCTAAAGGCACATACTTTGGTATTCTAAGAGAGAGGTATTAGTTATGATCAATGTTTTCTACTGATTTCTTGTGACTACGATGTTATTTTAGCATCAATATTTATGAATATTAAGGAAATTGGACACTACCCCACTTAGATGTAACTACAAAATAGGGAAGACTTCGGTAAGCTGGAGGCAGCGTATGTGGGCAGAACTGACTGCTTTTTGCCACAATCTACAGTAGGTGAAGAATAAGGAGGTGATTTGCTTTTTCTCTACCTGCTGTGTCCACAAAACCAGTGGACGTTGTAAATTCATTTGCAGTTTTCAGAAGTTCCTAAAGGTCTGAAGTTTAATTCAAAAGGATCAATTATTTTTCTACTCCCACCAGTGAAAAGCTTCATAGTTGCAAAAGGGTGATTTGAAGCCAGAGTGACTACTGTATCATATAGTGTGACTTTCAGTATCTCATAAATCCTTTAATCTCATCCAGTAATTCTTAAACCCAGTAATTTGTATTGGAAAAAAAACATTTCAGTGCTGAACAGGGGGAGACTGAAATATCACTATAACAGGAGAGAGAATGAGGAACTTTTGTGTCCCTCAGTTGGGTAGTGGAGATGATTTGATGATTTTTTTTTTTTTCTTTTTTTGGGAGAGGGGTTTGTGGCTAGAGTGTGCATGAACAGCATGAGTGAATTCTGGTTTATTGTGTGCTGTCACCAAATTGGAAGCATTTTGTTTGAAATATAATTTGGTATGAATTATAGTTTTGTATGTCACAGGAATTTTATTTGCATGGAGGATCTTCAGTTTTGTTCAGACAGGTTTTTGTCAGTGGTTGTCTTTATATGGAGAAATTCAAATGTTGGTTGGTGAGATCTGAGTAAACAACTTGCTTTTGGGGGGAACTCTCTACAATTTTTGTTTCTTGCTATATCTAAATATTTGTCCAGTAGTCTGTTTGTAAAAATGCAGGTCAAATGCAGGTCAAAAGAAAGAGCAGTGAGAGGTGGCCCAGGAAGGCACAGGAGAGGACAAAAACTGGATGGTAGCCTCAGATGGTCAAGTTTGGGTTCCAGTTTTAAACAACGGTTGAAGAAGACAACGACACTGTACTTTGCTAAAACTCAGTTGTAAAACATTTTGTGGTACTACTGCACCAAGAAATAAAAGGTTTTCTTGGTAAAGCCTATTAGTATTGAAGAACTGCTAGGTAATATGAAATTATTCATATTTGAAAGAGTTTCATTCAGAAAATAGTTCTGCAGTGTGACTCTGAGTTTGGTCTTTAAAAGGAATTCTTAAGAGAAGTGTATGTGGTGATAGACCACTTGAACTTTTATTTCAGTTTGAAGAATGTCTTGCTGCTGTTTCATAAGTGTCTGATATTTATTCATGGTCCAGTTTCATTATATTTTTGCTTGTTTGATTAGTTTTGATTAATTCAATTCTAAGAAAAATCAAGATTGAGAAATTAGCTGAATCTGGTTAGTGTTTTTTTTCTAATTTGGAGTGGGTAAGTATTCATCATTCATGCTAATTGTAGACATTACTTTCATAATTTTCTTGAGGTAAGAAATGAAGGGGTAAGTTTGAAGTGTAAAAAAACTGTATTCTTTATTTCTTTAAGCATGGCAGAGGCTGGAATACATCAACAATGCTAGATCTAATTATCTTTAGATACAATGTATAATAGTCTCAAAAACTGGCATATTTTGTCACACTGCCTATTTTTTAATAGAGAAGTTTTGGATTTAATTACCTGTATTTTCCTTTCATTGGGCTGAAAATATGTCTACGTATCTACTGTGTCACCTAAGCATCATCATCTTGGTATTGGATCAGATACCTAGATGCAGTAACATTTCTTCACCTATTAGTTATTCTATTTGCTTTATTTCATGCTTTAGTTTTTTGCCTTACTGGATGCTGTTTTTCCATGAAATAGCTGTATTTATCTTTTCCTAGCATTGTTGGATAACCCTAGAGGAAAAAATACTACAGGCTTCTTTAAATGCTCTAGGTGCTTATTCCTTCCTGTTGGGCAGTTGTATTGCAGCAACCTAATACTGTAGTGTGGACTCTTTCCTAACGTCAGCTGTTAGTTTTTATCATAAATCATTGCACTTCCCTATAAACTGTAATGTGCGTAATCCTGGAGGATTTTTTCATACTAGTCTGTTTTTCATAGTGAAATTTGGAGTATGTATCATAAACTTATAGTGTGATGAAATAGAATTAACAAAAGATAAAATGCTGTTATAATTATTCATGTTTTAAAATGTTTCCACTTTCATGGGATGACGTGAATTAAAAGATGAACAGAAGACCTTCCCTAAGTGTAATATTTCCTTTATTACAGGAACGAAACAACTTAAACATATCTTGTTAAAAGATGTGGACACCATTTTTGAGTGTAAATTGTGCCGGAGTCTCTTCAGAGGATTACCAAATTTAATTACTCATAAAAAGTTTTATTGTCCTCCAAGTCTTCAGATGGATGATAGTAAGTCTTACTAATTGAAATATTTAATAAAGCTATATGAAGTTGAAAAAATTACCTTTCTTTACCATTTATACAAACACGTCTGAAACAAAAATGCAAAAGAAAAGGTGGAGTTACATTTCAGTAATAACATGTAGATCACTTTTATGGTATTGAAGAAGTTACAGTATTGACTTTATATGAATTAACAACTGCGACCCATGCTGGTGTCATAATTAGCTAGGTAGTTTGTACATCCAACCTTTTGATTAAGAGTGTCACTCTTAACACTTGCTATTCCTCTGTCCCCTTTTTCTTTCCTCTCTGTCCTTCTTTACTGTGAAAGATAAAGTATGTCAAAGGACTGAGAAATAATCTCGCAGAAAGAGTGGGTCTAAAAGATCTTTCAGTTTTAGATCATCATAGCTGTGGTGGACTTCAGCTGCATCCTGGCTTGGGTCAACATCCATAGTATTCTCCTGTGCTGGGGAAGCACTTATAGTGCTTGTGTCATGGATACAGTCTTTTAGTCTTATTCATTATAAAACATGGACTAAAAAGTTTACCCTTTTCTTTAACGACCTGTGCTTCATTTCACTTTACGCTGCTTTAACATAATCAATGTGATCATACCTAACCCAAAACCTTTGTTGTAGAAATTAAACATTATTATTAAAACAAATTACTTAAATGATGAAAAAAATTGAAAAACTGTATTTTAATGGAAAAAAAACTTATTAATAAGTCTCATTCTAGTGAAGATTTTTGTTGAAGCTGATTACTTTGAAAATGTACCAGCATTCAAAAATGTTTTGTAAACTTTTCTAATCTTGATCTCTTGACTAGATCAACGTAGGTGCCGTGAGGATTTTTCTTTCCTGATTAATGCTTTCCTACCTCAATATTTAAAATATTGGGAACAAACAGATATACTTAGATGACTCTTTTCCCATGTAGTGTCAGCTAGTGCTGTGAAGGAGAAGGTGAAAAGACTGGTACTGTCAACTTCCTTAAATACGTGTGCTTGGCTAGTTAGAGAGTCACAGAGCTTCTCTGTGAAAAGGGATGACTTGTATTTTCAAAGCAAGGTTAGAAGTGCATCTGACTTAGATGCAATAGGTTCTGAGCGAAACAGGATGATGCTGAGGAAGCACTTCATGTCCAGTTCCTGACATTCTAGCTGTTGAGTGATTAACTTCCATATGTTTTATGAAGTAACATAAAAGTAACATACTCACTGTTCACTATGAGAGGTGAAAATAAAGGGAATAACAATACATGCTCTGAATAAAACTGTATAAATACTTAAGTTTTCTATGAAATTGAGTATAGTTATTATTAAGTGAGAGTTTTTTTCAATAAGTAAAAGATAGTGAAAAAGAAGCAGGACCCCATGGTAAAGAATTCCAAAGACTATTCCCTCATAACTTTTTTGAGATGCATTCATTTAATATAGTCACAAAGTAGTCTTAAAAGTTGCTGTAAAATAGGAAGGACTTTTTACTTTTGGTAAAAATTATATGAATAGTCCCATCTGAAACTGACTGCAAAAGCTGTTAAAAATTCAGTGTTAAAAGATGGGTCCTGAGCAACAAAAGAGCGTATTTCTTGTACTGACGCTCTTCCTATGTGTTGCTGAGAGTGTTGAAGGAATAACTGAGTGTGGGTTTTTAATTAGCTGTTACCAGGAATCACATCTTTAAAATTATCCACAGTGATTTGAACTGTGTCATCTCAGTGCCTCACCTTTCTGTTGTAGTACCCTGGCTTCCTCTTTATGCTAGTGCGGATGCTTCATGTATTATGCTGGGAACTAGATCACTGAACTAATTGGCATTTAATAGCAGAATATTACTGAGCCCTGTAAAATAGTATCTACTTATGTCCTCATGCAATGCTCAGGTTACACAGATGTTTCATTCTTTGTAAGGATTGTTCAGAATTCACAGAGAAGAGCTTATTTCCAGAATTAGGTTCCTTTGTTGATAGTGCCTGTTTCCAGCAGTAGGAAAATTGGTTTCTAATGATACTTCAGGCTTAGTTGCACACCTGCAGAACAAGCTCGGTCAAATGATGTTATTTTTGCAATTGATACAGATTTTTTAAAGACCAGCTTAATTCTGAGCATACAGATTTTTAGTTCAGGTGGCTTTTGCATTAGCGTGCTAGAAGGGTGTATTTCCAGTGTTGGCTTTTAATAAAAAAGCAACTTGTAATGATTACTCGAAACCTCCGAGTGTTCAGAGAGTATAAATACAGGATTTGTGCAAATTTGGAGACTGAATTCACACAGTGTTTAAAAGCTACTTTGAGATTTTAATAATTGGAAATAACCAAATGATTAAAAAATACCTTTTCCTCTTTTCACAGACCTCCCAGATATAAAAGATAAGCAGAGTCAAGCCATAAATGACCTCCTTGAAGCCATCTATCCACGGGTAGATAAGCAAGAATATGTAATTACATTGGAACCTATAGAAACTAATCAAAATGCTGTATTCCAATATGTGTCAAGGACTGATAGCCCAGATGAGAACACAGAAAGTAGCCATACCCCTGATCAAGCTCCAGTACAGGTACAGGAACCCAGCACTGAGCAACCCAAGACTCTTTCAGCTCCAGCACCAGTCCCAGCTGGGGAGACAGTAGAATTACCTCCTCCTGATCCTGTTACAAACAAGGTGATACCTGCTCCTGAAGAACAGCCTCCAGCAGTAAATCCTGAGTTGGACTCTCTGGATAATTCTGATTATGGCCACCAGTTGATTTGTTGCCTTTGTAGGAAAGAATTTCATTCAAGACGCAGTGTACGCCGGCACATTCGAAAAGTGCACAAAAAAAAGATGGAAGAGCTAAAGAAGTACATAGAAACAAAAAAGAAACCAAACCAATGCTCTGCAAAAGGACGAAATAAGAATGTTCTTGTAGCATTAGGTAGAAGTTGTCCTGTATGTTATAAATCATTTGCTACAAAAGCCAACGTAAGGAGGCATTTTGATGAAGTTCATAGAGGATTAAGGAGGGATTCCATTACTCCTGATATAGCTACCAAGCCTGGGCAACCTTTGTTCTTGGATACAGTTTCTGCTAAAAAATCTTTTAAGACCCGAAAACAAAAGTCTTCTTCAAAGGCTGAATACAATTTAACTGCATGCAAGTGCCTTCTGTGCAAGAGAAAATATAGTTCACAAATAATGCTGAAAAGGCACATGCAAATTGTTCACAAGATAACTCTTTCTGGAAAGAACTCTAAAAGAGAGAAAGGAGCCAACAATACTGCCAATGGCACAGAAATAAAAGTTGAATCAGCAGATTCTGTAGAACCTTCACCCCCTTCCATTGCTCTTTCTCCACAGAATGAATTAAAGGGAACAAATCATTCAAATGAGAAAAAGAACACACCATCAGCACAGAAAAACAGAGTTAAACAAGATGCTGAAAACCCTAAATCAACTTCTAAATCAACCACTAAATCAACCTCCAAATCAACCGCTAAATCAACCTCCAAATCAACCAATGCATCTGCTGCAGGTGGCCAGCAAAAAAACAGGAAGCCAAAACTTTCAGCTGGCTTTGACTTCAAGCAGCTTTACTGTAAACTCTGTAAGCGCCAATTTACTTCTAAACAGAACTTGACAAAACACATTGAATTACACACAGATGGAAATAATATTTATGTTAAATACTACAGGTGTCCACTCTGCTCTTACGAAACGCGTCGCAAACGTGATGTGATAAGGCATATAACTGTGGTTCATAAAAAATCACCACGCTACCTTGGGAAAATAACTGCAAGTTTAGAAATTAGAGCAATTAAAAAGCCAATTGATCTTGTTCTAAATAAGGTGACAAAAAGAGGCCCTCAGAGGGATGAAGCAAAACAGATTGGTTCAAAACAGGATATCACGTCTAATTCTCCCAATAAAAAATATGAAGGAGCTGATGTTGGCATTGAAGTAAAAGTAACAAAAAACTTCTCTCTGCACCGATGCAATAAATGCGGGAAAGCATTTGCCAGAAAAGCTTTTCTAGAACATCATAAGAAAACCCACAAAGCAAATGTGTCTCATTCACCTGAAGAAAATAAAACCAAAGGCAGAAGTACAAGATCTAAAGCTGTTGTCTGGTGAGGAAAAATAAAAAGTGTTTTGTCTTTTTTTTTTTTTTTTGTCCCTTTTTTTTTTTTTAAACCCCGACAGTACCACTGAATTTCTTGTGCTGTTGTTGATTTGTTGCCGAAAACATGTTTTCTCATGGATTTTATGGTTTAGAGGCTTAAATGCAACAGTAGATTTCAAATTCATTTCTTATATTTTGGTTTTAGCATTTTTGAAAAGAGGCAAAATCTTGATTTGTGATTGTAGGAAGCTGGAATATACATTAAACTGTATTGAGTCAACTCTTTAAATTGTCTTAAGGCATCTGTTGTAACCAAGCTAATATTTTTGAAATAGCAATTTTTTAAAATTAATAAGAATTTTGTTTGGTTTGGATAACATAATCTGTTAATAAACTTCATTGTGACCAGTTGAAGAAGTACTAAAGATACTACAGTAAAAGCTGTTAAAAGTCTATGAATTTACTGGAATTGGCATTTGTGAATTTAATTATTTTTTTTTTATTTAATGTGTATTACCTATACCCTGTCAACAAAAATGCATAGAACAGTTTTTTGAATGTAATTTGGTTGCATAATTGCTTTGATTTAAAATCATGGATTAGGTGCCTGCAAACACCTTTGAAATAATCAAATTTAGGATTTCATTCTTTTAATGCTTATTTATATAAACCTGGGTTTGGAAACTTCTAGTCATTATTGGTTTAAATTGTTCAAGTCTTATCAAAGTTTATTTTTAAGCATCAAAATGTATAAAAGTATGGCCAAGAATTTTCTAAACTTGTGCTTATATGGTACTCTGGGAGTTTTTTACATTTGGAAGGGTTGTATTTGTAGTTTCTTGGTTTTCCATAGCCTTCACGTTAAAGGTGGCCTATTTTTAAAGGACCTTTTATAAAAGGAAATATTTGTATGCAGTCAGTTTGTATTTCAGAATGACTGACTGATGCCTGAGGATTGGGGGATTGTACAAAAAATTATAATGAAGAGAGGTAGTACATATGATACAGTGATACTTGTAAGAGTTTTTAACATCCTTATTCAGAATTATCTTTCTAGCATATTTGGTAAAAATAAAACCAAGTATATGTGCCTTGTTCTCTATTTCAACTCTGAAATGCTGTTTTCCAGGAGGTAATTTGAGTTGAGTTTAGCTTTCCTAGTGAATAACCACGCAGCTATGTTAAATTGTAGTGCGGTGCTTTTGTGACTTTCTAACAAATCCTGGTTAAGTGGGACAGAACTTCAAAAATTATGTAAGTTGGACCCTGAATTGTGCTGAATTTAAGAATTAAAAATTTAGTCCTGTAAATTATTTATGTTGTGTATTTTTGAACAGAATTATATGGGTAAACTCAAAGTATTAATTTACTCCCCTTTCTCTTCAGATAGGTTCAAGTGATGTTTGGAAAGTTGGAAGTACACTTGAATGAAAAAGACTTTTTAATTTGTTTTGGAACCGCTAAGTCTTGGTAATGGTACTACAAGGAGGAAGTATTTTCATAAGCTGTTTTTTTTCTTAATATATTAGTAACCACTGACTGCCAGTGGGACAGTACCACCTCCCAAAACACTGAAGTAGTTGAAATGCACATGCATCTAAATTAGCAGTTATCTATGCAGTTGTGGTTTGACACAGGATAGAAAAAACTTTCTGAAATTACAAAAAAGTACACCAGAGGCAAGTCAATGAACAGCAGCTTTGGAAGAAGGTTTCTGTTCCTCATTTTGGAAATCATCTCCAGAAAGCTCATCCATGGAAATCATCCATACCGGTCCTCCCTGGTAGTGCTAGTTGATGGATAGCTCAAACTTTGTGATATCCTACTTTGGTAAATGTTTTGGTGTATACTGTTTTAAATTTATTACAAATGAATGTATAAGAGCAAACAATGTAGTGTGTATTGGCTGAATTGTACTAATTTTTAGTATTTGCCATAACATCAGTTTGTTCATATTGACTAATTTCCCAGTTCTGGGGCATGCTGAATTTCATGTGCTGAAGTAATTTCAAAGATCTTCATGTTTCCCTATGTGGCTCGTAGGAAAACTCTGTAAACATCTGGGAAGTTTACAAGAATATCCACATTCCTCTATTCTTTAATTTTTTTAAAAAAAATTATACACAAGCACTTTAATGATAGTTGCAGTTTATTTTTTCAGTTTATTTTTGAAAGATCAACACACTAATGTTAATATGAAGGTAGTGAATATTTGCTGATGTATTATAGACAATCTGTGCACAACCACTTATAATGTTAGCTTATTTCATTAAATATTAATAAAAAGGGAGGATAGTATGAGAGAATCTCAAAATATATTTTCTCTCAAGATCTTAAATGACCACTATGGGTAGCACTTGAGTTTGCATAATTTGGAAAATGTTTTAGATACTTTTTTTTAACCTTTTAATCAAGATTGTAGTAAACCAGTCCCATGCCTACCATTTTGAAATTCTTGGCAGGTTTCATGCGTCCATGGGTTTGTTTTCGTTTTTTTTGTCGGTTTTTGGTTTTGTTATTTTTTACCTTTTAGAAAATACTTTGTTTAGTGATTTGTGTCAAATTGTTACAATTTGAAAGGTATTGTACATCGGAAGAAATACCATGTTTTTTATATAGGTTCACTCCCTTACTTAGGGAGGTGCCTCATGTTCATATATACTTTTTGTATAAAATATATCTAAATGTTGATCACAAGATCAGGAGTAAAAATACTTTTATGGATAGAGAACTATTTGGCCCTGTTAGTGCATTGCACTAAAAATACTGTGAATGGGAACTGAGATTGTAGCTGTTGCTCAAAATGTTCTATATTGAATGTACATGCTTTTGTTTAGATAAACGTACTGTATTTGATGGAAAATAAAGCAGACTGGAAATGATTTTTAAGTGGGCATAAACAAAAAGATGATGTGTTTGTAAACTTGGAATATCTGTCACTCCACAATTGGAACATTGTTTGCATTTTGTAAAGTTTTATTTGTTGATCACTGAAGCTAGTCTGTAATATTCTGTTGTAATAAATGGGGTTTTTTTATTAAAACTTTGGCACTTGTGGAGTGAACACTTCACACTGATGGTTGACCCTTGCTATATTTGTAGACAACACTGGCTTTTTGTTCCTTGTAAAGGAACCTCTTCCTTAACTAAGCAACACTTCCTTTTAAAACAAAATATTAATATTGAAGGAGATAAGCTTTGCTGGGGTGTTTTTTTTTATAAGAAACATCTAATTGTTTCTTCTTTCTAAACCTTGTTTTCATGGTTGGATATAAGAAAAGAACTTCCATAATAATTGTTTATTCTTTTGTAAAGGAAGACATCAGGCTATTAATGTAACTGCATTTGAAGTCGTGTTCCTGAATGCCTGCCGATTAAGAATAGGAAATTAGAAGACAAACATAGTGATTGTGTAACTGTTCATTTCTCAGCTTATCCTTGTGGTTTCTGTCCTGGGTAAGTGTGTAGTCTGCATCTTGAAATATGTGAAGGTGAAATTACTCCTATTTCAGGGTAAGCTACTGGATATCTACTCACCAGCATATTGGATATGAGTTTTTAATTAAGATGCAGTCTTGCCTCATTGATGGGGCACGTTGGTTTGGCTTGTTTTGCTTAGACTAGCCAAAGACAAATGTAGATTCTTTAGTGGACCTTGAAAATTAAGGCTGAGTCTTGTTAAAAGAGTTTTTTGTGTAGAATTAACGTGAAATACTTTACAGAAGACTTTTGGGATAATCTAAACATTCTGTATGGAAGTCTGTCTTTTTTTGAAGTGATACATATCTAAGGCTTGAGGGGCTAGCTTTCAGGGACATGAAATCTTGCATTATCAGCAAGTGGCACCATGCTTGCTGAAGTCTAAAAATACTGGCATCTGTCTCAGAATCATCTGTTCTTTAATTGTTTCTCAGCCGAAGATATCTGGTCTTCCTGGTTTTATTTTTTGTCTTTGTTTTTGGAGTGATTTCTGGGTTTATGTTTTACGTGTCTTTTCTATCTGAAGTGTTAGATTCTTGAAATCCTTGTAGTGTTTGATCTCTTTGGTTTTATTGGAGAATAAAGAAATCTGTAGCTTAGTTGGTGACCATTACCGCCATTTGTTTTTGATTGGATTCCATTGGGATGAACTTAAAGTTACTGCGTAAAGATTTGTGTGACTGGTCAGGTGCTTGAAATACTTTGACAATGAGAACAGTTTTGAGTGGTGGCTGAAAGACCTGTGGGCAAGTATTTCACATCTTTCTCTTTTGCTGAATAGTGAAATACAACAGTTGGTTAACCATGAAGGTAGACCAGTGTGTTGGTTGGGGGATGAGGAGTAGAGAAGAACAGGCCCTCAACGATTGTATTGATGGAGAAGCCCTGGTGTTTGCAGTAATAAGGGGACTGCTGTCTGGGTGTAAAGATTCTCTTCTTAAGAAGGGGATCAGAGGGGAAGTGAATGATGTGGGATACACTTTAGTTCTGTTTTGTAGGGAGCTTACTTCCCAGTGTCCCTCAATTACAGTCTTAAAATAGTAATTTCATAGACTCAGAGTGGAATTTAATTTGAAAAGTTAGGATTGTTTGGGTTCATTCATCCCTTTGGGGATTGGCAAAATACTGGTAATCCTATTAGAAGTGTGGTATACTTGGAACCGTGTTTCAAATGAAGAAACAATATCACTGACTTTAGAAGATTTAGTGGGAAATGAAGATGGCCTGAGCCTTTGATAGCACATAGACCAAATACATTATTCTCCAAAACAGATGAAACTATGTAGAGTTTCGCTGCATTACCAGGAACACCACGGTTGTTCAAAACACATGGTTGTTTTGAAGTCTGGATGGGTGAGGAGCATGTGCTTTTCCATCTTGCTCAAATGTTATTCTTCAGAAGTAGATTTTACAATGTTTTTACCTCAGTTGTAGGAAGGATTGAGGTTCTCTATGTCAATAATCCACTGTGCTAAATTTGTTAGCATCTGGTAATACCACTGTTCTTTTGTTCTGACACTTTGCTGCCATTTCAGTCTTAAAGCAACTGGGATTTATCTAGTCTGTCCTCTCAGCATAAGCCTTTCCTGGTTCAGCTCCCTTGGCTGAACTAGATTTGCTCTTTCACATTATTTACGTGCTTTGAGCCTGGAAGTCAGCTCCTTTATCAGGGGCAAAGCAGTCTTCTTTGATGATCTTCCCACAGCTGTTGATGTTACTTAAATCAGTTCAGTGGGCTCAGGGGCAGAGCATAGACCAAAAAGCAGTCTGGGGTTTGCAGGTCTTGTGTATACATGCTCTTACATTTTTTCTGTCTGTTACTCAGATACTTTATTTCCAGGATGTGGTTTTACAGTTCTCAGCTTGTGACTTCCTGCAGCAAACAAATGGATGGTTTGAAGTCACTATCTTGTGGCAAGGCAGGTTGCATTTAGCTTAGACTGAAATAGATGTGGATGTGCAAAAACATTGTAATCAGTTTCCTTCATAACATATATCTAAATTTCAACTGTCACTCTCTCTTTGAAGAAACAATTACCTAAAAGTGAACCGGCCTAAAATGGATACATTTCACCCTTTAAATGTGTAAAGCTGCATTTTCCATCAAAAATACATTCGGGATATTGGCAAATGACAAGATCAGTAATTTGTCTCAAATATAAAAGTGGAAAAGGCTTTCCAAATTAATTGAGATTTCTCTGCATGGTGTCAAACTGGTAATAGATTAGATAGTGGCTGAGTTCACAGGGCTTAAAATCAGGTGTCTATGCTGTTTCAGAGTGCTTGCTCCCATTAGTATAAATGAGGAAAACAAGATGCATGTTTCTGTTGACATTGCTCAGAACTGAACAGATTGTAAGTGACTTTGGTTTTTTTATTAAATCTCCATATGTAAATATGGACATTTGCTCCTCAAAGAATACTTGCATTATAGTGGACTGCTCTGTGCTACTTCATACTTTTTTTCTGTGTGTATGTGGGACATGGGAATGGATAAGGATGTAAGAGTTGGCAGATGAGTAAGGATGCACGAGGTGATCTTTTTGGTATGCTGACATGGAATTAATTGTGCATGTGTAGTACATCTGTATAAAAATGAGAAAGCTTAGAGAATGTTAATGGACTATGTGGGGAGAATTCAGATAGGAAGACTGTGGTATATACATCCATCTTTAAATGATGGAGTTGACTTGACCAGGGCCTTGAGGTGAAACTCTCACATTTTCTTGCAAATTACTACAACAACAGCCTTCCAATCTGAAATATGGATGCTATTAGAACACAAAATATTAAAGTAGAGGAATAATACCTTGTATTGGAACAGAATCTGCCAGTTTAAATGTAAAAAACATTGAAACAAAATAATCTCCTTTCACCATCTTTGCACGTGGGTGTCATTCTTTTTTAATATGGGCAAAATTTCGGGGTCTTTCTAGTTTCAACCAACTGTTTGCTTTCTCTTCTGAGGTTTGTCAAAATTTCCACTGTGACTGTAGATTTTAATTTTGTTGCAAGTCTCTTGCTTCTCTTAGAAGCTCACTAGTTTTCCTCCTTCCCATGTTTGTCCAACAGCCTGGAGGCGTCTCCCGGCTAGCTATGTCCAGTTATCGTGAGGGAAGGAGCAGTGCAAGTATCCTTGTCCTTGCTGAGGGCAGTGGTAGCAGTTGTCCCATGGTAACCCAGCGTCTTTTTTTCTTTTTCTTTTTTTTTCCTGAATGTAGCCTATACATTACTTGTGTCCTCACAGCCTGGGGACAGAGCTACGTAGAGAGCCATTTGGAAATGAAATAGAAAACTGCCTGTTAGGGGCATCTTTGGTGATAGGCACTGACTACCCTCTTCTCTCTTGGTGTCCAGAGCTAGACTTACTTGTGGTAAACCAGAAATACCCTTCCGATGGAACAGCCTTGCCCCATGTGATAAGTTGTTGCCAAGATAAGGCAGTAGGAATATACTCTTTGATCCCATATTTACGTAAGAGGAGTGCCAAGGTGGACTGTTCTCACTTGAGTCTTCAAGAATTTAATATATACACAACCACAGCCTGTGATTGAGGATATCTTGGGAACATCATGAACATTTTGGTTTTGGTCTTTTGTTTTGTTTTTTTTGTTGTTTTGTTTTGTTTGGGTGGTGTTTGGTGGTGGTGGTGGTTTTGGTTATGGTGATTGATCCATTTTAAGTGTATTGTGTTGACGATTTCAGAACACTGGATGCCTCAGGTACATGCACAAACATCTTTTAAAGAGTTTTGACTGCAGTGTCATTCCTAGGAACTGAAGCCAACTCATACTGCAGATTCCTATAAGTGAAATGGTTGCAACTGGTATAGAAAGTATGTTGGGAACATGCTTGGAACTACTAATAAATTAGACATTGTGAAAATAGTCTTTGACACTTAAAGATTAAAGGAACTATTTTCTTAAGTGTCAAAAATGTCCTGAAGCTCAGGCTGGAATCAGTTCAATTTGCACGAACCATTGTTTCTTCAGTGTAACAACATACAAACGTCTCATAGATTGTACTTCATCTGACATTGGCTATTTTGAATTATAGTTTACTTATAATTATTTCATGATTCTAACTTTAGAATTTGTTTTTCTGCTATGCAGGGTGATATTGGAGATATTCCACTTTGAAGAGCTGTTTCCAAATTTCTGTTTTCAGTAAGCTGTCTTTCAGTTTACAGTTACCTCATTGGGGTGCAGTGATAGGATGTTTGTTTTCCTTGTTTTATCTCTCTGTAAATGTTAAGGCAACTAACTGATTGCAGCAATGCAGAGTCAGGTACTCAGTTATGTTTTGAGTGAGACTTTCTTTCAAAAAGAAATTTCATCTTGGAAAAACATATACTCAGAGGCATGGAGGATGTCCCTGAAACTCTTTGAATGCATGCACAGCCGTGGTCTGACCAACAGTGGTAAGAAATGGCCAGCAAAGTATTAGCATTCTTGGCTTCAAGACAAGACTGATAACGGACTAAAATACTTCTGCATCTTGAAAAACAGAAGAAAATATTTTTGTATCCTAGAGCTAATTTTTTCATCTCAGTGGATTGGTTTCTAATGCCTACAACAGTGTAATGCAGGGCAATGTCATCTAAAAGTAGTAGAATTCCTAATATATTTTTAAACTGGTTTTGGGGGGCAAGGCTTATTATGTGAGTGAGAATCTCTTAAAGGAGGAAAAGATAAAACTGTAGCTTTGATAGCTGCTGTAGCACAGCTATAGGATGATTCATTCTTTCATTGAAAGCTTCTTCCCTTGTAGAAGGTGTTTCCTTTCGTATTTGTGTTTCCTCACAAACTCACCTGTGTAGTTCCCAGTTCAATTTTTAACATTTAACTGTTTGGCAGTGGTTAAGTTATGCTAAATTATTATTTGTCTGCTTATTATGTTAGCTTCTTTAATAACTTAATTTTTCGAAGTAGAATTTTTTGTTTGTGTTTTGAAAGCTGCCTTGAAACCACTTAACATGTGATAGTGGAGGGCCAGTGATTTTTTTTCTAGAGAGTGAGATGATACAAGCACCACTGATTTGGGACTTCAAAATTTGGTTATGGAGTCTCCTAGAAGGTGATTTTGAAAGAGGCAAGGCAGAGCTGGGAGAGATCCAGGCAGGAACAATGTGGATCCTCTTATATTTATGCCTTTAAAAATAGATTAGAGAAACAGTTGCCAGGAGTAATATTTCTCTGCCTGCACTAGGCACCTGATAAATGGCTTGACAACTTCTGGCCCTGTCCAGCCATATTTTCTCACTGTTTCTGTGTGCCCAAATCTGAAGTGTTTATTTTTCTCTTTTTTTTTGTTTTGTTTTGTTTTTTCAGGTGAGGTTTGGTGCCCTTGAATTGTTTTCTCCCTAGTCATTAACTTGTTCTGAGACAGTGAATGATAAAGTGTAATTGACTTCAAATCATTAAGAAATCCTGGTTTCTCTGCTAGGTAGGGACTTGCTGCCTGTAGACCTACACTTTCTTTTTATCTTTGGAGCAAAAATAAATGAATCAATAAATAAAATTAATCAGAGTAACAAGGTAACTATGGCAAGACTCATGAAAGCCTTTGAGGCTAGTGTATTTTTTTGAACTGCCTTATACTAAGTGCATGCGAGAGGAACAAGGTAATTCCTGCCCTCCAGCATTCACAACCTTAAAAACTAATTTTGTCTTTAGTTTGATATAAAGAGTCAAAGGCTTTGGGCAAGTGTTTTGTATGTGGACAGGAAGGGCAGTAGGGCTATTATTGTTATTAGACTGTGTCTATAAACTGCCATACTGCCACGTCCTGTTCCCTGGACCAGGGGGCCTTTGGAAGAGGAGTCTGAAGACCCTGAGCCAGGAAGGAATCTTGCTTTTGTAGCAGTGGCTGCAAGCAGAGCAACAGAAAATCTTGCTGTGAAGGCAGCTCAGAGTCGGTGAGAAATAAGGTTTTTTAGATCTGCAGTGGCTTTTGAGGAAGGAATCTGAATGTGGGTGGGGAGCCAGTATCAAGGAAACCCAACAATGCCTGCAGCCCACCTGCACACCTTGGTTCTTTTCTGGGATGGAAAAGGCGAGGTGGGCAGTCATGCTGCACTGCCTGAGCTCCTGCTGCTGTGATTTTCAGCGAAATGAATGAAAATCGGTCATTTCAGTTTTGTGTTGTAACTGTTTTCAAAAAAGGTCTTTCCAATGTTCCTGTTCCCTGTATCTGCCCTCCGAGCGACTGGGTGCTGCGGGGCTGAGCCGGGCAGAGCTGCCGCGAGATGGCAGCAGGCAGCCTGCTATCTTGAGAGACCTCGACAGGCGTTTTGAAGATAACAAATCCGCAAGTATTTTTAGTACACCCTTTTTCCATAAGCACATCTTTGGAAAAAGAGGTAGCTATTCAAAAAGCAGAGACAGGTTACTGTGGAAAAGTCGGCCTTAGTCAAGTCTGTGACATAGGAATGAGACATTAATGTGATTTCTCTAAGCAGTTCCTAGGTTGTGACATCTGAAATTCTTGAATGATGTTTGTAAGGATGAAGACTTTGTTTGCTTGATTTCGTTTATTTTTTGTCCCCAGGGCTGTGGGATATCTGGGGACAATGCCTTGTAGCAGGGATAGGTGGCATCTGCTGAGATACTCTCTCAAAATTAGGGCATCAAGAATCTGTGCAACTCAATAGCATTTAAACTCAGTGCTGTTATTGAGTCCCATACTGAATATCAAGAGAAGAATTGTACTTTAATAATACCTTTTACGTCCTCCAAGATTCATTTAACTTACCTCTACATTTAAAAAGCAAAATGATGAACACAAATTTACCTCCACCTTTTAAAATACAGAACCTTTATCTTGGGGAAGACATATCATAAGAAGAAATTTTTGCATTGTTTTGTTGTTTAGCATGATAACATATAAATCTATAAACATGTTGTTTTCAGACCTTGAATTCTATTCTATTTCAGACTTATCATTTGGAGAGCAGAAACATGGGTCATGTCTACAGATAGATACCATCTTTTTTTACGCATTTGATAAGGACAACCACCTAACTGGTCAAGTTAACAAAGCTTCTGTCAAAAGAAAAGGAATAATATTAATTAAAAAGCAGTTAATATATTTTCCAAAGGAGTATTTGTGTGGTTTTGGCATGTCTTTTTGTCTTTTTTTTTTTCTTCTTCTCTTCTTCAAAGTCTCAGTATCTCTCATATTCTGAACAGTGACTGCAGGGAATACAATACTGTGTTGGTAGCTATAATGAGGCATATACAGGTTGGTAAACCAATGTAGTGACTCTTCTATATCTTGGATGATGGCTAAAACCAGTAGTGCCACATCAGAGCCCCTCATTTTCACAGCTTATAATTCTGCCTGGTAAGTGAGCTCTGTTATTCCGTTTGTATACAGTCAAACCAGACCTCTTCAGGACATATGGGATTTAATGCATGGATGCCGATCAGTTGTCGGTGGGCGTATTTGCATGTGCGAGCACTCTGTAGCTCTTTGTGTGAGATTTATTGGATCCACACAGTGCACAGCTTAAATTTAATGTTTATGTGAAATGATGGGTTTGCTGCAAATGAGTGCTCTGCAGCGGTTATGTCTGCAATTTTGAACATCCAGAAATCTCGAACGCTTAGACTGCACCCCAAAACTTAGCACTGCATGGGCACGGTGTAAGTGCATTGAGTTAGTGAGGAGACTGGCTGGCTCACTGATATCATGATCACCTCAGTTCCCAGCTTCTTCTGTGCTGCTTACTGGGGTGTTCCTGCTGTACCCCAGCCCTTCACTGCCTGCAGCACCTGCAACTAATGCAATATTTTGACCAGCTTCCTTGGCACCATGGCTCTTTGTGAAAAAAAGGGAAGATATGTCATTTGCAATTCCCAGGAATGCCTTTCCTCTTTTGGCCATCTGTTTATCTCTGCTTGCAGACAGCCCCTTTAAATGAAGTCAGATCTCTTGCTCTTTCTAAGCTTGGGATATGCAATATCTCAAGCTTCAGCTCTGTAGAATAAAGAGTATGCTCCAGGCTCTGAAGAGTTTTAGTTGGAAGACTGTTCCATCCTCATATCAATCCCCCCATTGTTCCTGTACAGCTGTTGCATGTACAGCATACACCTAGCAACTAGATGTTTTTAACAGACATCTGATGGCATAGGAAGTTATTTGAGTCACATCCATGTTAGAATAGATTATTATTTTCCTACTACAGTCTGTGTATTGCTTAAGGTGAGTGAAATCCTACCAGTACCAACATGAACTTTCAGTCCTTTCTGTTCTTTTGGGATTTGCAGATCTTTCTGTTTTAGCTGAAAACAGCAGTTGAATAGTTTCTTATAGACAAGTGGTGCCCTGTAATTTTTAACAAAGATGACACCCTATTCCATTAAATTCTTCCATCTTGTCTCAAGAGAAAAGGGAATTGATATGCGAATAGCCTTTTCCTTTCGGGTTATTGTTGTGATTCTGGTAAAATCAGTGATGGTCAGATAGAGTCATTAGGGAGAAGCTGTTCATCCAACATAAAGACTAATTTTATCTGCAGGGGAAATGAATTAACAGGATGCTCCACCTGCCAGGTTCACTGTCATGGTTTTGTTGCCAGCTGATCCACCAGACTAGTACATATTTTTAAGGAATGCTCAGCTTTCAGTGATCCCTAAGAGACCCTGTGGTGACTGGTTTTCCCTCCAGTCACTGAGAGCATATGAGCCATGGTGAGGTACACAGCAGCACCCACTTTTGGATGCAGTCTTTCATGGAGCTCCAGGCAGATAAATCCATCCATGCTGTTGTAGGAGCCACATGACATGCTCATCAGTGTAGTTTGCATTTGCATCTTTCCATCAAGACACACTTTTAAGCAGATCTAATATGTACTGTAATATGAGTGTTCATGACAGGACCTTTGACCACTCTAACAGTGCTTGTCAAATAACCTGGGGACTCCCTGAGACTTACTGACTTTCTGATGAGTTCATACCTCCCTTTTTCCCCTTCCCAATCCTGTAGGACCCGCTGCAAGGGAAGACTTCAGATACATGCCAACTTTTATGTTGACAGAAGTAAGCCAGTTAGTATGTATTGCAATTTGTCATAGGCCAGAAGGGCCAGATTGTGTTTATAAGTTGAGACTTCCAACTCCATCAGGTTGTGCTGGTAAACAGCTATATTAGATCCACTCAGTCAGAGCTGTTCAACTTTTATGGCTTTTAAATAATGTTCCAGTGCTAGAAATCTGTATGAGAAGATCATATGTTATAAGTCCAGTGTTACCCTAAGATAGGAGAGTCAAAGAGGATAATAATTTTGGCAAAGTTGTCCTGTAGTCTTTCTTCAGAAAGATGCCAAGCAGCTACTCCCTGTGAGACATATCACTTCCTGTGAAGACTGATAGAAGGGTAAATACTTGGCCAGAGATGTTAATAATAAAGTTAATGCCTTTTACATACTGCCTCTGCTGTCATGATAATAATGTAAGGGGTTTAGTTCAACTTAGATTTAAACCTTTCCTTGATTTTGTGCTTAGTATTCACTTCTACCTTCATACAGCTGTAATTTAGATTTATGAGGATGGAAAGTACTATTATGATCAGGTAATCTGACCTGAACAGAGGAGGCCATAGACTTTTGCCTAAGCTTGTGCCTACATTACAGCAATCCCTTCTGGCTGACTTCCAACAGGTCACTGAGAAAGATCTCCAGTCGTGATTTTAGTATTAACCTTCTGTTGCTCATTCCCCTCCCCTCTCCCCCTCTTTTGTTATATCCTCTGTTACCTGTCTCCTGCTCCTTTTGGCAATTTCTATCATGCTTCATGCAGATGGAACCCTTTTAATCTTTAGTTAATTGCTTTCCTGTTCTTCTAATAAAGCCCAAAGACTCCTTTCACAGTAAGGAAAAAGGATTTTGTGTTAATTAGCCTCTGTGCATATGGTTAGTGAAAAAATATTCATGGTTTTGTGTGATGGGACAGTAGGAGTCTGGAATCTAATCTGTGCTGTGTGTCAAGGATTCACGAAACTGTTATATACCATAATTAATTTCAACTTTTATTTTTCATAGCAGGAGCTATCCTTTCAATATAACCTGAGAAATGAGAGCTGGTCTCTTAATGTAGTGACTCAGATTCAGAAGAAACTGTTTTTTGATTTCTGACCCAATTATCTGTTTCTTTTGATACCTATTGTCCCTGCCTGTTGAAATAATAAAAAAATTAGGTATTTTAAATTATACACTTTGCTACATGATAGCTACATATGGAGTCTGAAATGCTGCCTCTTGAATATATTTGAAGTTTACTGATCAATGCTGGCTGGGAAGCATCTTGCCCACCTGTCCCTCTATTCTATGTCTCAATGACAAACACACAGAGTATCAGAACTCTTAAAATTGGTCCTAAATTCCCTGTCTAGTCAAGGGAAGAGATAGGTGGCTTTGACAGTTTTCAGACAGAAGTCATCTTTGCCCTAAATTTGGGCATTTAAATCATCCATGAAGTACAGTCAGTCACCTTTCCAGACAAGCAATACAGCCATGTGGTGTTGGAAGATAATTTTACCAAAATAGATGTTTAATTGGAGACTTCTTTGTGTAACACACAGGAGTGGTGACTAGATTTGATATTCTTTATATGTTAGGCAGATAAGAGGCTTGTGTTTTCCTTGCAATAGTTGTTCAGAGTCTCAGAAAAAATCCCAAATTTTTGATGTCATCTTTTCCCATAAATGGGATGTCATAGGTATTGCACAGGCAGGTGGGGGTTTTGTAGTATGCAAAAGTTACTTATAAATGCTAGATCCTTATTTTGTCATTTAATTTACATAACCACCATATGGCAACAGTCCATCTACCACATACTGACTGTAACTAATTTTAACATTATTATTCATCTTTCTTTCAGTAACAGAAGGAAAGAACTTCTGCTGTTTGGAATTGTATACATTACCCAATGTGTAGTAAAATGGCGTGTTCTCCCTTAGATAAAATGCAGTCTCATCATTGCAGAGCTGAAAACTGGAAAATAGAATAAACAGAACTGGGAAACAGGACTAATTCCTGAATTATTTCTGTATCTTTAGTGACAATTGGTTTTGGTCAAGGTCTAGGGTTTCTCTGCTTACCCATTGGGAATGTGCTGGTGATGCTCTGTTGAGCAAAGTCGTGCAACTTGGGAATAGTTGTCTGAATAGATGGTTAACAATGGAGAAAAATGACTGAAAGTGAGAGAGGTGTTGAACTGAATATTCAGTCTGACTCTCGGAAAGAGCAGAACAGAAGCTGGCCAAGATCTAGATTAGCTGACTGATCTATAAGATGTAGTTTCTAAGCCAAATCATTAAGCCTTGAAAGCTAGCTATTAATCATCCATAAAGGCTTTTGTATCCTCTGTAGAGCATTGCTCAGGGAAAGCAGAAACAGCCCTGGCATATGCACAGGAAATTGGAGAGTGGAGGCAGCCGCTCTGGACCAAGTACAGCCTATGTGCTAATCTGGGGAAGGCCGAGAAATGGGAACACAGCAAGACATGGTTATCTAATCCGTGAAAGAGGCCGGCTAGTCATGACGAAGAGATTGCTTTTAAGGATGCAGGATGTTAACTTTTTTTTTTTTTTTGGCAATATGTAGGCAAGCTGAGAATGATAGGGCTGCAAGGAACATGTGGAGTTTATCTTTACTCTAAGGCAGGGTCAGGTAACTTTTTCGAGGAGGGTTTCTCAGACCTCTTCTTCATGCACTCCATTCCCACATTTCATTATTCTTGCCAACAGAGAAAATTCCCTTGTCTTGAAGTGGAAACTTTGCTGTTAAAATCTAGACTGTTACTTATTCCTCTCTCCTGGATGAACATAGGGAACTAACTTCAATCTCTCCCTGCAGCAGCGTTTTATGTGCTAAAGGGATGTTAGCATGTCTTATGTTCTTTGGATTCAAAATCTCACTGCTCTACGTTTCCTCCAGGGTCATGTTTCCTAGAACTGTTCTTGCAGCTCTCTTCTTCATTCTTTCCAGCTGGTCCAGTTGAATTTTTACTTATTTTTTGTACTGTGAGAACAAGGCAGTATCACAGATGTGCCTTGTATGGCAGAGGGTTTTTACACGTTTTGCATTTTATATTCTGGCTCTTGGGTGCATGTATAATTCTGTTGGTACCTTAAGAAACCTGTCATAGCTTGATGTTGACTTATGTTTGGCTCCTATTTGATATCATTCAAGGTCCTTTGCTACAGAACTGATTTTCTAGTTAACTGTTTCCTGTTCTGTATTTGTGTGGTTTATTTGCTTTTATAATATCTTATTTGTCCCTGTTGGGCAGCATTTTTCCCCAGACATTACTTCCATTTTTGTCCAGATTATTTCATCCTTTGTGATACTTTCATTTTCTTCTAGGTTCTTGCCATCTGTGTATTTAATATGCATTCTCTGAATCATGGATACTGGAATGTATTGCAGCCAGGACAGACCCCTGGTGAACCCCATGTGACACATCCTTCTGTTCTGATGCTTACTCATATATGGCAATGCTCCGGGAGAGATGCAAACCTAGATTCACAGTTGGAGAATTTTTTGGTCACAGGATTGTAATTTTTACTTTCTTCTGGCTTTATGTGTTACATTAATTACATTCTATCTACCTAATTTTGGGGAACATATATAATCGTGACATCTAAAAGAATGCAGAAGTTGAAAACTGTGACTTGCAATTGCATATTGTTTGGGTCTGTTTGCAAAGGACGTACTGACTGGAAGAAAAGGAAAAAACCTGTGATGTTGTACTCCATACCAACTATAATGTCCCTCTTGAGATACAGTTTATCTCAGCTGGCAGCAGGTCCTGCAAACTTAAATGAAGACATGGTTTGTGGTGAAAAAAAAAGGCAATTGTGACTCTTTTTTTTGTGGTGAGGTTTTTTTTTTAATTTTTTTTTAAAGTTAAAAATTGGAGCTGCACCAACAGAAATTGTGTTTACCTTACAGCATTGGCTCATTCTAACTTTTGTTTTTCATGAGGAGATCAGAGGCATTAGAAGTTACCTTCTAAAAGCACTTCTTATTTCCAGGTGCTGAGGATTAAGGAGGAGCTGAGCATTTATGCCATCTTCTTTTTTTTCTTGAAAATACAATTTTGCAAGAAAGACTACTTCTTTTGGTGCATTCTCCAACCTTGGTCATCTGTCTCAGGTGTTCTAACATCATCTCATGAGAGCAATAGCTACCTTTTTGCTCTTGAACTTAGTATTACAAGAAGTTAATTGACTCAGTTTAGGATAACTGAGTTACCTGGATGATGGGAAGAAAAGACCTTGTGTAGTTCCATTGCTCTGTTTTTCTGCTTTTGCTACCAGCGATGTCATGACTCCCATCTTTCCTTTATCCTTCATTTCACTTTTGACTGCTCTTTGCTTTCCCTCTTCATTCTCTTTGGTTTGTTCTCTTTTGCACCTGTCTTCCCTGCTGGAGGACATTTGGTGTGTGGGGAGGTGAGGAGGCCTGTTACTAGTCAAAATATCTCATATTTTTCTGCTCCTTTCACACTTACTGCTCCACTTCTGACAGCAGTGAAGCCTCCCAGTGTGAAAGCCTTCCTCCTTGCTCACGTAGTGGGGACTGCACTGAGGGCAGTCATCTTTCCATCCCTGATGGGACTCTGCATCAGGCAGTCTTTTTTATATTATATTCTAACTAAAGTTAGGCTAAAGTTGTTGGTTCATTTTTTTTAAACTTCAAACAAAGCAAACTTTATTGAATAAAAACTAGAAAATTAAGTTTTTAAATAGAGCAAACTTAGAGCTTTTAAGAAAGACAAAAAGGAAATTAAAAAATTGCAACAATATCTGCTCTTTCAGGCGAGTCCTTGGTTTAGCCAATTCATTGACTTGCTGAGATACAGCAAACTCTACCCAATCTTCTTGTCCCTGGGAAGTTCTTGTTCTTCCCAGAGCTGGCAGGCTCCTTGGTGCTCCTTGGCATGTTCTCGTTCCATGCGATGATTCCGTTGCCTCATCTGTTGCCTTAAGCATCCCATAAGCATAATAGACAACTCTCCCAAGAAGTCTGAGGTTCTCCCCTCTTAAGTTCAGGCTGACCCAGTGTGTTTTCAAAAGAAAATAACAAGAACTTCGAAGCAGTAAATAGAACAGAATCTGTCCCACAGCGTTTGAGAAAGAGAGATTGTCTTGAGCACTGGTGGGTGCGTGGGGAAAGAGTAGATGAATAGGACGTGTATGGTTACAGTTCTGCTTTGTTAGAAGGAAACTCCTAATGAAACAAGATAAATGAAGAGCAGAAGTCTGAATGTCATTGCTCATCTGGGATTTTGGAAGAGGAACTTAGTGGTTAAGTCAGAGTGTAATTTTACTTAAGTGTCCCCAGTGGCTATGGTATTATTATTTATTTATGCCTGTGTCCACACTTAGCTGAACACTTTCCAAACATTCAGGAAAAGACAGTCTCTGGTCTGAGAAATTGCAGTCTAAGGCTAGAGAGAGGTGAGTACATACAGATTAGTCATATTTGTTGAATTCTTAATACATCAGGAAGATGATTGCTTATCTGATACTAATTGAAAAAATTGCTTATGATTGATCTATTGTGTAAGAAGAGGAGTTTTTAACTAGACTAAGAAAGATTTCTTATACTGTAATAGAGCTTCACAATCTCATCTCTTTATGTTTTCAATATTAATAAGTCTGTTTTCCTGAAACATGAGTTGAACAATGATTAGCAATGTACAAAAATGTATATCTCAATCTGAAGCTGTAAGATAAACCAATTATTGCTAAGGATTTAAGAGGAATAATTTATCAGACATATGAGATATTTTAAAAAAGCTAAGGTTGCAGTTGCCCTTGCAGAAAGACTGACTGGCAGGGAGGAAGCTGAGTCAGAGCAAGGTGACGATGATCTGCATGGGAAGGGGTCTTTCTTGCAATATCTAGTGTTCAGTGTGTTGAAGCGTGGTGTGTGTTGATAATCTTTTCCTTTTAGTTCTTTGTACTTCAGGTTTTACCTCTTTGCCCCCTGCCCTCCAAGATATTATTGAGCTATGGCCTGAAGTAATTTTGCCCATTGGGTCCTGTTCAGACAACCCCCCCTACAATTTGATTTATTACCGTTAAAAGGAATCTGCTAATCTTTTTTTTCTTTTTAGCACTTACAAAGAAAGTCTGAGGGGAGATCAAAAGTGCTTTGTCCATAGTGCTGTACCTGTATGGCCTGCTTGTTTCAGAGGATCTCCTTCTGTGCAGATCATCACGTGTCTTCAGTGAGTGCTTTGCCCTGCAGACCCTGGCCCATTTCCTCCCTATTGAACCCTTTGGTAAGTGATGCTCATTCTTGCAAATATGTATTGGTTACAGAAGACAGATGCCTGACCTGAGCAGTGATGGATTCCTGCTTTTTTTTCTTTTCCCCTATTCATAGACTTAAACCCAGGAGCTGTGAGAACCTCCTGCACAGTATGAGCTGCAGAATGTCCGTGCAGAAATTCATTATTGAGTCCTGTTTGTAACAGAGCTGCAAGCATGCCTTTCAGGAAATGATGTCATCTTAGAGGCTCCAAAATATTACTGATTTATGGTAATCCCAATTTAGTTGTTCCAATGGGTAATAAATGTTCTCTTAATTTTAATTAGAGTTTCTTTGGCTTGTGATTCTCATGTTACATCTTGCCATACTTCTGTTGGTCTAGTAAGCTAAGGAAACATCCAAACCCTGGTTTTTAAGCTGTGTTGTTAAGAAATCCAACTTCAGATCCTTCTTGTGATTTGTTTATAACATTTCTTGGCTTTCTATATTCTTAAAATACTGACATTGCACTCAGGTTCCAGTATTTAAATTACAATCTCAGCTGACAGAAGATATGGGATTTCAGAAATTCTCTCTGCCAGATCAGAAAAAAAGAGAAGATATTAACAATTTCTACAACTGTAGGCTCAAAAGTAATCTTGCAGCAAACATGAGACATTTCATTACAGTTTGACTTTTAAGAGTTTTATTTTTAAAATTTTTAATATGTGATGACACCTAAGATGCAAAAAGCATATTAAATTTAAAACCAAATCACGTATATTTAAAAACATAAGAGAAGTGGCATGAAAATCAAAACCTTTTACCACTGTTTTCTAAAGGGATTTATTTAAATTCCACCTCCCTCTGAGAATATTGAATTTTCTGATGGAGCATGTCAGGATAATAAAATCCCAATTAGCTCATCTCAGTTGGACAGTATGCAGTTGTTCTACTTGTAGCAGATTCATTCTTATTTACACATCTGAAGATCATACTAGCCCTCATAATCACACAGTCATGTTATGAGCTTATTTTTCATTTGCCATTTCCCTTAAACCAGAGTTCTTTTCTAAATCGTTGAACTACAGGATACTGCTTTTCCATATCTGGATATTTGACCTAAATTCTTTGTTTGAATGAAAGTTGCACTTCAAGCACCACAGCCTCTATGTGGAGCTGACCCATGCTTATAATTTTGCATGCTGCCAGAGTTTGTACTTTAGCTGCAGTGATTCTTTTGTATTCAGTTCAATAGTAAAGGTATTTCATATTGTTGAGCCAAGAATAGAAACTCTGTGCAACACCATTTGAAATGCTTCTGTTTAGAAATGTATAAATCCAATTTTCATTTGAAATCCATTTTATATTCAAGAATCTGCAACTGAATGATGAACTAGATAATCTTATGAAGTTTTTTCAGCTTATTTTTCTTATAACTCTATACTTTTTTTTTGGTACAAAACTTGTTTTTAAACAGAAGATCCTTCGGTATGATGTAAAATACTTTGTCAAAGCCAGTTATGTCAGTATAATTTACTTTATCACCTAAACTTCTAATCTCCTCCAGTAATGGTATTTGTGTGACAAAGTCTGTTCTCTATAATTCTTACTGAAGGACATTAATTATGCTACCATACTCTTACTTGTGGCAAATGGCATCCCTATCAGCCTTCCATCATTTTGTGAGTGATCAATACCAGTCTATCCCTTTAGGTCATCCCTTTTAACCTTCTTAATTAGCTTTTTGCCATTCTTTCTTCTTTCCACATTATACCAATATTTCTTAAAAATCAATGTCAATCTTCTCCTAAAATTTCTTGGTTTTTTGAAGAAGCTCAAGGACAAAGCTCTTCTAGCTCCTATGGAATGCTGAGACCTTATGAACTGTTCACACACATCCCATTCCCAGATGCTGGGAAGCCATTTGTGCCACAGTTGTATAACACCTGGACATACACAGTGGGGAAAGGTGTTCCAGGGTTCGACTGTAATTTGGAGAAATGGGTTAGACTGTAACCTCTGTGAAGTCTTAAAGTGGTCTTGGTGAGACCTTACATATTTGCCTCTTGTGTCAATGTTGGCAGTGATTGGCCAGACAGAAAGGTAAAGCAGCATGAGAAAGGCAGCATGTTGTAAGTCCCTTAGCCTGGCCCAAAGCTGGGAGACAACAACTTTCCTGTGTCCCAGGTCACTCCTGCCATGCCTCTTCTGTGGTGCTTTGTGTATCTTTCAGGTAACAAACTTTCTACTTCCTTTCCTGAAAAACAAAGGATGACATCTATGCTTGTGTGGTAGGTATCAAACACTCCAGCTGAAAATCTGACAAATCACTGTGAAATTTTACAAATGGTTTTACAGTTTGCAAATCCTACAAATGTACATCTGTCTCTTCACTCTGGTCAGTCTGGTAAGCCACAGCTCACTACCTCCGTTCTGGTAGGAAAAGAGGGAAAATATGCAGTCATTAAATGTGTGTGCATGCTTGGAGAACCTGGCCGAGGATTGTCTTTCATGACAAAGGTGTGCAGGCAGGAGGGGAGAGGAATTTGCTTTACTTTGAGTTTTAGTAAACTTTCTGGTGCTCTTCAGCCTTTTATTTGATGGTTTGTTTTGCCCCACTGCAGCAAGGACCTTTGCTGTGGTAAACTGAAGTATTGTCATTGCCACCTGCAATTTGAGATTGGTAAGAAGATGACACTAAAAAGTCACCAGCTAGCTGATGGCCATCTTAGTCTCAGTTATCAGAATGGATAGGTTAATATGTAAAAGTCAAACACCAGGTCAGCACATGACAGAAATACACAATGATTTTCAAGTTTTCTTACTGTTTTTATAAACCGTACTTATACTGGCTTGTTAATCTCCTCTGGCCAGAGAAGCTGGACTCATGACTTGTTAATACCACAAACAAGAAAGTTTGTTGAGTAAAATAAGTCAGTTTTAGGCATAACTATCAGAGTGGATCAAAGCATCATTTGTTGCACATGACAGGAAGTATGATTGACCAGAAAAAGGTTGAATGCTATGGAATTCAGAATGTGCATGAAGTTTTGGCTTTACAATGCCCAGAATTTAAATGTTCAGATCTTCAAATGTCCAGTGTTGCTGAAGCACATTATTTTAATAAACTGGTCCCCTTGAAGACTGCAGGAAAAAAGCCTTAGGCTGGTTGGCCAGGTTCCTATTGATTTCCAGCTGGCATGTTGATATCATCTCCTTCCTCCTGCTCACATAATGGAGCCGCTAAAAAATAATGTCTTGCTTTCTGTATTATGATTGAGTTTTATTTCTCTGAGATTCTTTTCTAGCAAATGTGTGCATTATCAGCCTTTGTGACTGAAAAAAAAAAATCAAATTTTCTGTATATAAAATTGGATATAATTTCATCTTAGAGTTCACTACCACTAATATTTATCTGTGAAAGAAATGTGAGATCCTTATGACACTATTTTGGGCTGGAAATGTTGAAGGCAATAGTATGCAAAGCTATCATTGTCACACAATATTTAAAGTGGTTGTATCATACTCTTGTCTTTATCTACCCATTTTGTATCAGCTCTGGAACCATGTGTATCATCTAGTTAGGAAGTATGTTTGCTGTGATTACATTTGCCATGTTTGCTAAATTAAACGGAAATTGGCAAAAGCCTTCTCCATCATGTATCCAGAACAAGCAGCCTGCTTCAGTAAGCACTCAGTCACTATGTTGTTTAGATGCTTTTTTTGCTCACAAATTTCATTGAGTGGGCTTTCACTCTAGAAGTAGTGTTTTTTTCTCTGAAAGACCCATGGATAGATTTCTGTGTTCATATAGCTGTAAACTATTGTATGATCTGATTTACCTCAAAAAGAGAGTGAAATTGCAGGCAGCTGCATCTGACTTTATTCTATTCCCACTTCCCACAGGCTTCACAATGTGCATCTGTAGAACTAGGGCTATGCTTTGACATGGACTGTTTTCTGCAACATTTTATTAGCATAGTAAAATACACACGTGAACTTATTTTCAACTGGTTTTCACTTCTACCTAATTCGTATTTGCTGCTGCTGACAGAATACTGCTGACAGTATCCTCTCAGTGTACCAAAGTCCAGAAGCAAGGTAAAAGATTTCTGTTCCTAATGTGGGATTTGGTCATTACATAGGCTTATTGCAGTTGCTAAAACTGAGTCATTTAGTTCCATTTAAGAAGCTACAGTGTATCTGCTGGCCTCCTGCTGCCACTCCAGAGAAATGGATATCTCCCATATGGCCGGTGGTGATCTCCCACTTGTACCTTCCTAGGACGTGACAAACATTACTAGACACCTTTTACAGTTGGACAGCTGGACTGGGCTCTTTTATCCAAACATCCCAAAGGCTTCTTAACCTTGAAGGTTTCTAAATGCCTTTGGAGATCTTCTTCAACTCAGTCTGCAATGCAGTCTGCCTGTCCAATCTTCAGTGGATCCCAAAAGTAGGTAAAGGAGCATACGAAATCCTCTAAAGTGCACCTGCCTGGCAGACTGCCCAAACTGTGTCCCTCCCATGTGGTAATTATGTGGAAGGTGTTTCTGATGGGCCTCTCATACCTGTAGCACTCACCCAGGAGGCAGAGACATGAGTGGGATGCCTTCCTCCAACTTCAGGGACTTTAGGCTCATGCTCCCTCTCCTGCAGCACAGCACTGTAGCCACAAGGCAGCATGAGGTCTCCTGGCAAAACCCAGGAGGGTGTAAGGCTCAGCAGCCTCACTAGGATTTAGCTATGAAGAGGCTGGATGCAGTGGAACAGGGGAGCAGGGTTCTCTCCACTGTTCAGGAGTCAGTTCTTCCCACTTAGTGGCCTATCTGAAGTTGTGGAAGGAGCTCAGGTATCTGGCTCTGAACTTCATTCTGGAAATCAGCCTAAAAGGTGTTGCCACCTTTAAATCCTTTACTGGATCTAATCCACAAGGACGAAGAAAAAATATATACTTCTAATGATTTCATTCATGTCTTTACAGTTGTTCACCCTGTAATGTTAATGGGTAAATGTCAGTGCTGACTGCTCTTGTGATTTGGGCCATAAGTCTTGTGAAATATGTGACCATTTGTAAAGACCTGGAAGATGGGTGAAAACAAGGATGCACTAAGTTTCCATAAAAAAATAAAAATAAAAATAATTTTTTCTCTAGTTGGTATAAAAACCTTGAGAATTTGTCTTCAGTGGAAAGCTGAGGCCCAGAAGACAAATATGACTCCAAGTATAATAAATGACCAACATTCCTAATTTCAGCTAATACAACTCTGAGCCCTGACATGATTTTTTGATTGAATTGTAGCTGCAGAACTGAGCCTGGCTAAGTTATAGAAAAGTCTCCTGAACACTAGAAGTGGTAAATAGATGGTGTCGGTATCAGACTGATCAGGCTGGAAAACAAGAAATCTCAGGTCATTCCAGAACAGATAAATTATTTATTCACCAGGCATTACAGATCATGGCTAGGCTTCACGAATGAAGATTTAGGAAGGCTCTATCCACATTTGATTACAAGCACGCTGGTGGCTAATGAGGCCAATACGAGATAGACATGTCCGATTGCAAAAGGCACAGCAGAAAGACTCCTTAGGTTGTATATTCTGCAAGACACAATTCTTTCTGCGTTGTCTTTTCTCTTCGAGAGTGATCCTGTGTACAGATCCCTTAATCATAGATAAACTACTGTCTACAAAACTTTTATATGAGGCTTTATTGCAAGCTTAACAAGTGTGTTAACTTTTTCAATCCTAAGGGAATATTTCAGGGTGATTTTTGCCAGGAGTTGGAGTCCACACACAAGTTTTCTTCTTTCCCTCACACTATTTTACATAATTTTGATTTTATGCCTCTCTCTACTGAAGAATTATTGTGTTATATGGAGCACATACAGACACTGATATCAAATACAACACAGCAGGTTGTAGTAATGTTGTTAGTACCAAGAATGCCATCAATAGCTGCTGAGGACTGCAAAACTTTTAAATTTTTAAGAAATTGCTAAATCTCTCTAGTCTTTATGCAAGCAAGTAGTACCAGCAGATTAAAACCTGTTCCTTTAAAAGAGACATTTCTCAAAGCAAGGTTGTTAATGGATGCAAATGTAATAACCTCAGGCTTATTTTAAGTTTTTAATAGGTCACGTGTTCTACATACTCATTGAAGGCAGTGCTATTTTGAAGGGGTGATTGTTAAGAAAAAAATCCTTAAGGAAACATCAAATGTACGAGAAGAAAAAAATCTGAATATCTCTATTAGCTGTTCGTTAAATCCCAAAATTAAAATTGACTCCACTGAGGAAAAGCTTTAAAAATTACTCACATTAACCCAATTAACTTCTCTAGAGATTTTAAATTTAATTGTAAAAGCCTATTTTTAACTGGCAAATACCAGATTAAATTACTTTTTTATTTTAGCAAATGTGTATATGTTTTAGTCTTAACTTCCATTCATTCAATTAAACTCTTCGTGGGTGATGTGACAACTATTGCAGCTCAGAAGCAGAAGCATTTCAGAATCCCAATGAGGAGTGTGTGAGTCAAACATTCCTCCACAAGGCTGCAGTTATGAGCATTAAGCATTAAAATCCTGTTTATCCAATAGCTAATTCATGGGAGATAGCTTTATTGCACTGAGAAACCTGGACCCCAATGGACCCCCTTCTGGAAGTCTGCCTCTGCAGACAAAAAACAGATTTCTAGAGAATATGGATATATCGGACACCAGTTCCAACTTGCTTCAATGTCTAATTCCTCTCTGGAAGGTGTTGCACAGAGACATGGCCCTTGTGGGCTTGCAGGAAAAAACCCTGTGCTGAATCAGGATAAAACCCTGTTTCCAATTAAATTGTGTGTTTGTATTTCATTTCCCCAGAGTACGTGAGGCTGCAGAGCTCCTCTGTGCTGACAGTGGTCTAGACTGGGCAGAGAGGCTGGATTTAGGTGGAAATGATCAGATAAGGTGCTCATACTGACACAGGCACTTATAGCTGTGTAATCAGAGCACATACACAGCCCACCAGCGCAGAGGCAGCCCCGACAGCCAAGACCCTCTTGTGTGACTGTGCTCCCTGCACCAAGAGGAAGAGTGTGCCCCATGCATGGTCGTGGGTGGTGGTGGAAAGCTGTGCTGAGGCTGTCTTTTTGTCTCCATTCCCAAAGCCTCTGGAGGAGAAGCAGCCCTTTCACAAGAAGAGGCAGAGAAACCATGGCTCAGAGCAGGACCATCAGAGCTGTCTGCACTGAGGTTGTGGAAGAGAATATTGAGGGCAGTGAGGAAAGGGCAAACCCGTCCAGACTCTCCCACCAGGAAACTCATTACTGAAACAGGAAAAAAATCCCTTTGATTTATTTATCCTTTTTCTTTTTTCAACAAAATCTCAGGTCCTTATGTCTACATAGTTGTGGCTACAGATGTCTAAAGCTAGTGCCCCCTTTGCTAGTCCCCTGAGACTCCCTCTGCAGTCAATGGAGAGTGACTGCTACATTTGTGAGTCCATTTCCCAAACTTTTTTAAGACACCTCTTTCAGGATGAAGTGATTGCTCTGGAGAGGACTGTTTCTCCTCCTGGTCTTTAAAAAAATTCAGGGTTACTGTTATATGCCTATGTGAACTGTTATACGCCTAAACCAATGGGCATGTGAATCTTGACATCTGGACTTCCTGGAGGATCACTGTCTGGCTCCAAAATCTGTCACAGATCGTGATGCACTATTCAGCTTAGTGGTAAATACATTTAGCATGTTCATCAACTGTGACCTGGAAACCCAAGCCTGAAAACCACTGATGTAACTAACTAACACATCCTAGTTGTTGTAAAGCCAGTAATATTCCATAATATGGACAAACTCAATCAGTGTGTGCTAAAGCTACTGAATTTTGGTTTTGCTCATTGCTTCACGTGTTCGAAGTTTAAAACAAGAGTCTGTGTTAATGTTTTAAAAGCTCATAAAGACACCTTAATATACTTAGCATATTTTAATCCAACCTTATTGTATTTTAAAATGAGCATGAAGCATAGCATGTTGTAATGCTAATTTTGTAGAAGTGTAACTTCAGACCTTAGCAAGTGCAGTTAACACTTATACTGGAATACAGTGCAACTGCAGGAAAGAAAGGTAATTTTAAGGTCTTTGACTTGTAAATTCATTGAAATAATGTGATTAATAATGTTTCTTTTTGATGAGCAACAAACTAGTGCTTTTATAAACCACTGTGTGGTGTTTATGTTATTTTTCCCCTGTTATTAGGAAATAGAAGTGACAGAAGGGAATACAACTATTGACTTGCAGCCATTTCTTCTATGGGCTCTCATCCAACAGTTAGCAATCATGCTTATGTGGATCTATCCTCACAAAACTGTTTCCTGACAGAACTGGCAGGAACTTGATTTTTATGTTGCTGATATTTTAAAACATCCTTTTTTTTTTTTCCTGTTTGAGAATGATTACAAGATTTTAAAGTTTTCTGAGGAGCAAAAATAATGAAAAGAGATGTTTAGGACACTTCAATACATAATCATTTCCAGATAAAATATACCTCCTGGTCTGAAACTGATTAAAATCTTCATTATTTTCTCAGTGTTTATTCAGTATTTCTGCAACTGAAGGGATAATACCCCAAGCAGTAGGGAACTGGGGCAATTTTACTACAGCCTCCTGAGCTGCTTGAGCAAAAGACAGAATATACCCTGCAGTCAGCACATGTGTTTGGGCTAATTCTTGAACACAATCTCTGGCCCAGTGGGTATTTTTTTGACAGGAAGCAGGAAACACTGCACAAGAGAGAGGTATTGAAGATGTGTAGAGCACGTCATTTAGCACAATAGGAACAGATCCATGGGGTGGGCACTAAGGGCCCTGTGTTCACACTGTCCCTGGTCCAGGTGTGTCACCTGGGAATAGGACTAATCTGGTTCTGAGGTCTGGCTGCCCCATGGAGTTGGAGCATAGCTTATGTTTTGGCTTCATCTGAGATGGTGATCCTGTTGGTTTGGTCCAAGACAGCTCTGTGGTACAATCCAAGCAGTATAAATAGTGGTGAAAAAGAGGCTTACATCAAAATAACAGTCCTAATCCAAGCTAAAATGCAAATAAATATACATGTGCAATGAAACCCTTACTGGAGTATATTTGAAATTAGAGCAGTTTCTTGATGTCAGGGCATGCTGTTTTCAATCATTGGTTGCCATAAGTCAAAAAGAGAATGCCTTCATGTGCTTCTGTCATGGAAAATGAATAGCATAGCTACAGGATTGGAGGAAGAGGTCTACTCATTAGTTTCTCCTCTTGAATTGCCCCAGCTCTTTATTTTAAAATTTCTTTGATTTTTTTTTGAAGTGTTGAATACAAATTAAAAAAAGCCAACAAACAACCCAAACCAACAAAACCAATAACAAAGCAACATAATAGCATTTAGGGGTAAAAATAAATAATGAAGGAGAAATATTCTTGTCTGATCCTAAATAATTTATTTTATGTTTATTTCATTCATTATTTCATCATCCTTCAAGTGTTTAAGTGTTTATGAGTTAGTTTGCCAAATATGTTTTAGACTATGGGCTTTTTCAACTATATCATCCCCAGTGAAAATATAAAGACACTATATTCCCAAAGGAATATTTTATTTCTTGAAAGCTCTTGGCTGGATACTTGAATTAATTCTTCTGCTGAGGGAAGGGGCTTCAGCTGAGTTCAAAAGCTTTTTGCTCCATTTTAACTGTTTGATCACGTAACAGGCACACTTTTTTTTTAAGTAACACTTTGGTGGGCATTGAGAGTTAATATAGAGGAGAAACATAGGACAATATGGGAGAAGCAGCAAAGGCATTAATGAATACGCAAATTTTGTGCCAAATTTTATAGCTATAGTTGCTACAGTAGTTGTATTTCACATTAAAACAGCTCTATGCCATTCCCAAGTTGTGCAATAACACCAATGAGGTAGCATTTAAGAACTCGAAATGTTTCTGCTGCAGAAGCATCCCTACTCAGTAAGTGTGTGGTATGACACTGACCTAATTATACCATTAGTGGTTACTTGTCTTCAGGTCAGACCTAAGCAAAGAAGCACAAGAAAGCAAGAGTCATTACCCTTAATACCAAGGACATGACAAAGTGGCTTTTAGATATTGTAGGTTATTTTTTTGATACGAGAAAATGCCACTATCATAAGAATTCATTGCAATTAGTGTTTCTTGATTGAACTAATATCATTGATTGTTTTGCAATTTAAGTAGAGCTTAAATAATGAAGGGTTTTATTAAGATCACCTTATCACTGACAAGTGATTCCCAAACCACAGATGCAGACCAGAACACTGGATGAATGTTGCGTCATTGTACACTTAATCTTTCTCCCAACAACACTGATAGGGAATTCTCTGTCATTTCAATTGCATGGAACCTACAGCAAATATGGTTACGGATATGTTTTCTGATCCTCCAGTATATTAAAAAAGTTTTATCTTTACACACATAAGATAGAATTGTGTACGTTATTTACAGCTGGTAACTTAAACAAAGTGTGAACCTTCCTTGTGAAACATGCAATGCATCATGCTAGCCTTAAATTAGTTACAAGGGCTAGCTATCTTAGAGCTTCACTGCAACCTTTCAGCTCTGGCCCACAAGAAAATACTGGGATAGTTTTAAAGACTGTAACCTCAATCTGATGTGGGCTGTAAGTCATCACATGGGCCAACACAAGTCAGTAGAGAAAATATTTGGTGCTGATGAGTTGATGTTCACAGTATGTGTGGACATGTGGATCACCTCAGACTAGCTCTAGTTTGGTCTGCTAGTGATTGTAACACTTTAGGTGCACTTCTGGAGCGCAGCTTCAGCTTCTAGTTTTCCTTGAGAGGAATCCGGTCCATGAGCCCTAAGACTGCTCTGTTACATTAACCAAAGCACATCGTAAGAAGGGACAGCTAGAAGGTTTACTTCGAGTGTGCTCATGATCCAAGATGAAATGTTAATGTGAACTCCCCCACAAAGTACCATATGGATGTGAAAAGTCATCATATGCGAATCTTGAGCAGCAGCTCAACTACATCTTGTTCATGTAAAAATCAAGCAGAAAAAAATGAACTCTGACCATTCTTTTTTCCACAGGCAGTTAATTAAAATGATTGCTTAATTTTGTACCAATTAATTTTTAGAAAAAAATTTGCAGGATTGTTTCCTTCTAAGTGTATAACTACTTAATAAATACAAATTTTTCTAAATCTTTTTCACTTTTGAACGCTTGGCACACAGTTGATTAACTCCTTAAGACTATTTGGAGTATTTGTCAGCAACTCACTGTGGGAAGAGAAAGGGAAGAGGAAGGAGTCATTTATGCTGGAATACTAGCTACCACCAGAGCAGACATAATAAGAAACCAGTCAAGAACTGGTGGTGTGTGCTCTCAGAACCTGAGTCTGACCTGTCTTACTGTCTGCATCTTCCCACACTCCGGTGGGGGATATACCTCACCTCGCTTCAATCATCTACACTGCAGACATTTACATCTGAGCTGGTTGTCTAGACTCCTTTTATAGTCCATGGAGAGAAAAAGACACTTCTCAGGCATGATTTACATGTTCTATTTAGACGTCTATGGTAATATCAGATGACTCACTGCCTGGAAAGTAGCTATTTCTTTCCATTTCCATATTTTGCTTCTACCCAGGGAGCCTAGAGGAATGTTTTAAATACAGGAGTTGACATCTTAGATGGCTGAGAATCTATCCTGAAGTCCTGTGTATTTTGACCAAGAAAACTCACCTCTAAAAAGCCAAAAATATATTTACATGATTCTTACAGAACAGTTTCAGGAGGAATGGCTAATAGGGCATGCTCCCCTGCTTATTTTGATGTTATGGATCTGGGCACATGAAGTGACACCATAATCTACTTCACATCATTCTTATGAGTTTACATATCCACTCAGAGAATAACCTCAGGCCAAATGCTGTTCTGGATATATATCTGCTGCCTGTATGGACCCTGTATGAAAGCCATGGTTTTAGGGGAATTCTCAGAGCCTCATCAAAAATGCTCTCCCTGCTGCTTGAGGGTGGGTCTTGCAACATTTAAATGTACAATCACATCTAAGCAAAATATTTTTTTACTTCAAGTGAGTCTTCATTCATGATTTTGATGATTTCTAGAGCTGCAATTCTATTTCTTCTGCAGCAAGCCATGAAAACAAATGTTTGGCTGTGTAGTGCAATGCCTTGAACTCTAGATGATGGATTAATGGTTTGTTTTCTGGCTGTCTAAGAGGCAGTATTAAAAGTAGAATCAAAGTTTATGTTATATCAAGCCTTGAGGAAGTTTTTTCATCTAGGGAGTACACAGGCATTTTGTGCACTTAGTTTAGAAAACAGTCTCCTGACAAATTCTGCTGTCCACAAAACCTATAGAAATACTAGACTTAAAGATTAGGTCTTTCCACGCATTGCTAACTGAGAGGATTTTGCCAACAGCCTAGAAAGTGGCTGAAACAAGGCAGAGCCTTATCAGCTTCACTTGCTGTTTGGCAAATGACTTTGTATGCAAGCAACTTATTTGGAAGGGTGAATAATTTTTTTTCCCCCATGTAAAATAGCTGTATCCATCTGCTGTCTTTTAAGAGGAAAGGTTATGGCTCACATGTTGAAAAGGTAATGTGGCTTTACCTTCTGATTTATAAACCTTTTCTGTACATCACCTCAAAGATGTCAGCATTTCAAAGGCTGGTGAAGTAATCACTATATATAGCTTTTTATCAGTTTTTGTGAAGTGGCTTAGAGTGAAAGGCACTCTTAAACATGATTTCATTTTTCCTTTGGTGAAGGACAAAATGAAAGACTAAGGTTTTAGAAGCTGCCGAACTTAGTACCTATATAGATACTTTATAGATAGAAACCCATACAGTCATTATACCAGAGGACATGCTAGTGGAGACTGTCCCCATTATAAAGGTATAAGAATGGATAACTCCCTTTGGGGGTGTAGTAATTTTTAGTTAATTAGGATTGAGTCTCTCCTCTCTTTAGCAAATATTATTTTTCTTCACGACAGTCTCTGCTGACTTCAATGTTCTGACTTGTGTGAGAGAGGATTTTGCAGACTTATCATCCACTTGTATTTTGGAGACTGTATTTGATTCATGAATATACTATATCCTTCACTTAAATGTAGTATGTGTCCACCATTTTTAACTTCCAGATGTGTCTCCTTAACATTTCAATCATATTGAGGGGCAAATTCTTACACTGTGCATTAAGAAAATCTGTCAAGTTTTATGACAGTGTTCAGGACAGATATGTCACCGTCATCCTCTAGCTCTGTGCAGAGAAAGGAGATGTAAGGGAATATGACACAAGACCGACCGGTATACAAGTGAGGGCCTGCCCTACTTCCATGTTTTTGGCAGCCTATGGTCAAGGCCAGCTCTGACACAACATGATGGTGTGACCTTGAGTGAGGCTCCTGAGAAGACAGCTTCATGAGAAAGCTGTAAGAAATCTCATTTGGGCTTCCCAGCATCACTCAGGAGCTTTTTTAAGCTCTGATATTCCTTTTCCCTTCCCTGAGCTGTTGCAGCCACGCCTGTGCCTTGCCATGTACCCCTCTAACGAAGACGATGATCCTTCAGCTTGATTTCTCTGCTTGACCTCAGATTTGCCTCACCCCTCCGAGTTGTCTAGCAATCTCTGGGATGTGCTGACTGTGGTTGCTGTCACCAGACCTGCTCAGCTCTACAGTTTGGCTGCTGGGGAACTGTGTCTCCTTTGGAGGGTGCTGCCTCTGCCTGCTGTTTCAAAAGTTTCAAAAACCCATTTACAGAACAGTGTTCTTGTGCTGCTCCTTCCAGCAGAGGAATGATTTCCAACTGCTAAAATCTTCTAACATATTGGAGTTTGTTAGACAGATTTGGAAATTAGATACCAAAAATATTCTGATTCTGAAAATATCTTCCCTGGAAACTATGCTACCTTTCCTACATGGTGGCTATCTTTGTTTTATAGTTTAAGCTCTGACATCTCCTGTTCACTGCTGGAAAGTTTATTTGAAATAAGCCACAGTCAGGGCCTTCTAAAAGTATGTTCTATTTTACAGATGGTTGCACACTTTCTCTGGCCTCCAGATAATGCTCTCTGTCATAGTTACTGCTGTGAAATGCCTTTTCTCCACCTTTTCTTTTTTCACCATGAAATAAATTTTAAAAAGAAATATTAGCCTTAGAGAAGTGCACATAAAGCACTCAAGTTTCAAGTTCTTTTTTTTTAGTGATTATGTTTCTTGTAAAATTTAAACACTCATATTCTGAAACATTTTATAAGTCAGAACCCAGTATTCACTATCACTTTCATGGAAGTCACTTACTTTGTGGCTCTGTATTCCTTAATGGCTATTAATCAGCAGGCCTTTGCCTAACAATGATTATTCAAGAGATTTTATTGCCTTGGTAGGTTTAATTCTCATGTTTGAATGACTTGGAAAGTCACATTTCTCACCTGAATAGCAATGAAAAGCCCATCCAGAAGTCTGAGTGTCTAACTTCACACTATTTCAAAATTAAAAAAATCAGCCCATTTCCATGTCATTAAAAACTGTACTGGTGAGTGCAGTTATGGAATAGACCCATTGGAACATGAGTTGCTCTGCCAAAATCACTGCTTGAATGCACAGAGGTTCAGTGTCTTCTGTATAGGAGAAATAGAGGCACAGAGATGGACTGATTCACTTGGTTTTGCTTGGCTTTAAAGAGATGTTTCCAGCAAGCATTTATTCTAGGCAGTAATCTCTATGGTCCTGACATTTTAGTATGACCATGCCAGTCTTCTAATGTGTAAGATGCTGCCTGTGAGAGTCAGGAGTTCTCACTTGAAAAAAGGTAATTTAAGAGCTCCTTTATGACAGCTTGGTCTCCAGAACTGGATTTCTTGTCTTCCAAGTTAGTTGTGCAAGTGGTAATTGTCACCAGTTCCGACATTAGTCTTCTCTGCAAACTGACATTAGCTACTGTTGGGTTTGAATAAGAATGAATCCTGCTCAAAGAATCATAGATGTGTTTTGCCTTTCTTTTTTTTTGTAATCTTTCCTTACCAAATGGCTATTTTCATGTAAAGCTGCTCATTCTGACCCCTCCCTCCCAATAATTTTCTCTGTTTCCATGTAGTTAAAACACAGCAAACTTCAGTTATGCATTTATTAATCATACTCCCATGAAAAAGTCATCATGGTACTCATTGTAAACCTATGTAATAAGATATAGTATCAATGCCCTCAAAACTGTGCTATAGAAAAGATGTGGCTAGAAGAGATAGGGCAAGGCATCAGATTACATTCAGGTTGGTGGCCAACACAAGAGTTCAAGCATCAGCTGTGCCTTCAGGACATCACTTGGTTTTGCTCTGCTGAACTTTCTGTTAAGCTGCTGAAGAGGTAGAGTATAAATGAAGTTAGAAATTGGTCTATCCAACACAGATGATAACTCATGCATGGATTATTTTCCCGATGTGAGTAAAGGTGTATATCCACTTTAAAATAGAATTTTGCTCATCATTGAACATCAGGATTTAATCTATATGAATATATTCCTGATTTCTGTGATAGATTGCTGAAATCACAGCTCCTTAGTTTTCTCTTATGGAAGATTTTGAAATAAAACAAATGCAAACATGAGTTAATATATCCTAAGACCTGACTCATTTCCCAGTGCCATTTTGCAATTGTACCAGACCTTTTCCATGAGAGAAGTTACAGGCTTGAAAAACTCATCCATCTTAGTCTTGTGGTTTGCCTGAGGCAGACCTTTAACATTAATCCATGTAGTACCATATAACAGAGATGATCATGGAAGCACTGGCTGGATATAGTTGAGCACACTTGGAATTCTTCCTCCTTCCAACAATGGTGTTTTAAGTAAGCAAGACAGTCATGGCAAAGCAAAGAAAAATGTTATTTGTTATTAAGGAAAGTAGTTCACAGTAGCGTGAAATGGGAAGATGGAAAAGATCCGGTTGATGTCAGGAGCCTGGCGAACCGGCCATCCTGCTCACACCATGGGGTTTGGAGCCCTCTCCAACTCCCGAGGCCAGGGGCTGAGCCGTGCCGAGCCCCGCCAAGCCGTGCTGGGGCCGGGCACCGCGGGTGCAGTTGCGGGCGGCGCCCTCGAGGTGGAACCTTCTCACCGAGGCTGCGGCAGCGCTGCCGGGCGGGCGGAGCGGCCCAGTCGGGACTGCGCTGTCGGCTCTGCGGGGCCGGCCCGGGCGCTCCCACTCGGCGGCGCGGGGCATCCCTGTGCGATAGTCGTGTGGTGGGGAGCGCCTTTGAGGAGAGGAACAAACTTCCAGACTCCTCCGGCGAAATACTCCCGGCTGCGTCCCTTACCCTTCGGGGGCCTGACTTCGCGCTGCCGAAACCTCCCGGGTGCCTGGGGGGATAAATGGGAACTCCGCCACCCGGCATCTGAGCTGCAAGCCAAAACCGGGGATGGGACAAAGAGCGTCGGGAATCTTACCCTATGTCATCGCTCCTATGGCAGGGGACACGGCTCCGCCGGTCGCGGGAGGAGGGATGGGGATGGAGGCCCCGCACCCTCGGGGAAATTGCATTAAACAGCCAACTCAGGCCATAAACCAGCTCAGGCCATAAACCAGCTCAGGCCGGTGACTCCCTCCTTGTCTCCCTCTTTTCTTCCGCTCGCCCACTGCTACTGCCTGAGCCTTTACTGGCTCCCTTTGCCCAGGAATCCCGCGGCACACATGTGCGCGGCCCCGTGTCCCGAGCGGAGCGGGTGTGTCGGCGGAGGGCGGTGCCGGCCGCGGGCGGGCGGGCCGGGAGCCGCAGCCCGTGGCCAGCTGGGGATTCACGTGGAGCCATGCCGTGCCGGGCTGTGCCGTGCCGGGGAGCGCCGCCGCCTTCAGCACCAAGAACAGCTACAAGTGTGGCGCCGCGCCCGCCCCGCTGTGCCGAGCCGAGCCGTGCCCTGCCGTGCTCCGCCAAGCTGAGCCGTGCCGCGCCCGTCCCGCCGGAGCGGCGGTAAGCGCAGGCGGTGCCGCGCCGCTCCCGCTGGCGCCCGGGGACACCGAACCGTGTGGCTCCTGGCGGGGACCGCTCCACCGGCGCACACGGACGGTCTGGGGGTATTTTCTCGCTTGGCTGTGAGCGGCACGGCCGGGCCGGTGCGTGTGTCCGCCGCTGCGATTGAGCGGTGAGGCGGTGCAGGGCTGGTATCGTCACGGGTGCTGAGCCACTAGTCCCAAAAAGTTTGTGGTTTTTTTTGGTGTTTTTTTTTTTTATTTTTTTTTTTATTTTTTTTTTTTTTTTAGGCGAGGGGAGGAGAAGTGAGGAAGGAGTCAGTGGAGCAGGTTCGGCTTGGCTGATCGCAAGTGTTATACAGCACGACTGAAACCGCTCTCCTGAATACCTGTCCCAGGCTTAGCTTTCGCATATTAAGCTGACGCTGCTGGGGGAAGCTGTCTGAGACGAGAATTGTACAGAAATTACCTCATGCTATTCCCGATCGGCGCCGAGTATAATTCCAGTGACCTCCACAGTAATACGGATATGCAACTCTTTTTGATCAAGGTATTTATGTATCTGTGTGTGTCGCCTTTAGTTCTTATTTTAAGGAGCGAAGAGCACTCAATGCGAGTTTTGCCTCAGTTAAGGTTTTTGGGCTGTGAATCCTGGGCAATCCTCTCCGCCTGCTTTGTGGCTCAGGGGTCTTTTATATTTTTGCTTTAAATATTTATCATTTTTATTGTCGATATCCTCCCCCAATCAGCTCTAACGAAAGAGATCCCGGACACGGTGCCGTCACAGCAGCAAGCAAAAAGGGAGACTCGGAGCTCCCGAGCAGTGAGATCTCCCCCTGGCTGCCTTAGCCAGGTCGTCTCCCACCCCCCGGGAGGAGGGGGGCACAGGGGTTCCCCCGCGCTCCCCGCCGCCCTGTTCACGTTTCGCTGCCCGGGAGGGAAGAGGGGGCTCCCGCCACTTCGGGGGGACGGACCAGCCTGTCTGCCGCCGTCAAGTTCTCCGGGGCCGGGGTCGGGCGAGCTGCCGCCCGCCCGCCCATACCTTGTCGGGTGGGCTCCGCTCCCTTGGCTCCGCAGGGGAGACCCCCGTGTCCCTGGGGAGGGAAGGGACAGGAGGATCCCCACTGGACTCCGGGGGCTTCTTCCCCGGAGGAAGAGGGCGAAACGCTGTGCCGGCACGAGGAAAGGGGTTAGCTGTCCTCGTCGTGGAGCAGCATCCCCAGGTGCTGGCATGCAGGAATTCGAAGTGTTGGCAGAGGAATATACGACACGGTTAAAAAACCAAACCAAATCAACCAACCAACCAACCAAAAAAACCTACAAAACAACTCAAGTAAAAGAAATCGATCAGTGGCCAAAAGTGCATGGAAATCCAGCATCGGCATTTTAGAGTTTGCAAGCTTCTGACCTCTGGGACCAGGGATTCATTAAAAGAGACTTAGGTTTGCATCGAGAGGGGGGCAGAAGCGCATTAAAACTGACCAGTAGATGCAAGGAGAGGAAGGAATCACCGGCGACTGGAAATAAAGGGCGACGCTTGTTTTTGCATCGCCGCTGACAGAGGTGCATTGCTCCCGGCCGGGGAACAGGGTTCGGAGGGGACTGCTGAAGCCTCGGCTCCAGCCGGGAGATCCGCATGTGCCCGCCGTCCCCCGCCCACGGGCCGCCTCGGCTACAAGGCCGCGGCGAGAGGCGGCTCAGACCCGTCCTACGGCCGCAGGCTGGAAGGAACGAGGCCGCGGGGAGAGCCACGACGAGGCTGTGCCGGAATCCCTTAACAGCAGACGCCAGCTGGGGTACGGATGAGCCAGGGAAGAGAAAAAAAATGATCATAAATCGCTCGGCTAAGTAAAGTGGAGAACAATAGGGGGCTCCCTTCAAGAGAGAAGCTCCGCGATGATGGGCGATGGTCGCGGAGTTGCGCGGGGAGAGCCGGCTCGCCCAGCCCGGGGGCGCTCCCCGGGCCCCTCCACCAGGCGGGGCCGGCCGGGCTGCAGTAGCCCTTCCTTGGCCCAGGAAAGGTGCCGAGCGCGCTAGGATCCGGGAAAGCACGGAGAAGCCGCGCGGAAAGCCGGTGCGTGGTCGGCTGTTCGCTCCCGGCGGCGTGCACCGGCGGCGGGCGGAGAGGGATGGAGGGGCAGAGAGCGGGGTGAGGGGTGCGCGGGGTGCGGTGCCAGGCGCTCTGCAGGGTGCGGTGCCGAGTGCCTTGCAGGATGTGCGGGGTGCGGTGGTCGGAGTGCTGTGCGGGGTGCGCGGGGTGCGCGGGTTGCTGTTCAGGGTGAGGTGCGGAATGCCGTGTGGAATGCGTGGGGTGCTGTGAGAGGTGCTGTGCAGGGCGCGGTGGTCGGACTGCTGTGCGGGATGCGCGGGGTGCGGTGCCTGGGGTGCAGTACTCGGGGTGCGGTTCGCAGGGCGCGGTGCGGAGTGATGTGCGGGATACACTGGCCCGATGCGCGAGATGCGGAGCGCGGGAGGCGGTGCGCTGCTCGCCGCGACCTGGGCGCCCGGGGGACCCGGCCGCTCGCCGGGACCGCCGCCGGGGTCATGCGCGGACACAGTGGGGGACTTTCCCGCAGGGTGCCCCGGGACGATTTCGGTGGGCGGCTGTGTTTCTGAGGGCAGAGCCCTTAACGCGGAGCACTGGACTATGCCAGCAGCGCCTGCTTTGAATCCAACTGTGCCGGCTGGGGAGTCTAGTGCGAAGAGGGTCAAATGAAAGCAAAAACAACAGACAAAGCTCTCCTAGGGTGCCTGGGAAAATCTCCTCGATCATCACTTGCCGGACCGGAGGTGAAACCAACTCTAAAGGTGTTAATATTGGTAGGGTTCATTCAGCTCTAAGTCCAATCAAAGGCAGAGGAAAATATGCGATGCTGTTTCTTTTTTATGAATTGTAAACTCCTGTTAGTTTCACCCCAGCAGAAGGAACTGTGCTGGATTTTCGCTGGGTAGCTTGTTTGGTAAATGGATATTTGCAGGGTATGCAAAGGTGGGTGCTCTAGGGTATTTGAAAAGCGGTTGATCAGACTGAGGAGAGACATCAGACTGCACAGGGAAGAAATAGTTCCTGTAAAGGAGATGCTGAGAGTGATTTGCCTTGAAGTCCTGATTGTTGTGTAAAGGTTACCTCCGTGGCAGGGGCACAGCAAACCATTACAGAAAAGCTGAGGTAGATAAGACTACTTACATCAGTGAAGAATTCTCTTGTAAGTTAGGAGTTGTGATGCCAAGGCCAAAGGTTTTCCAAATTCCCTTTTGCTGTCAGCAAAACCCATTAATCTTCTATATGTGTCAGATTACTGTATGCAGGTGGCAACTCTTTACCTGGTCTGCGTGGAAATTTAGCTATTTGTTCATTGCTGAATGTTGTATGGGAGAAAGAAGCAACTGTTATGAACATTAGCAAGATAATTCTTTCGTAGTTCAGAAGTAACACACCAGTAGTAAAACAGTCACATTTGTTCTTTATTCTTTCCTCCTCAGAACTTAAGAATGAAAGTTACCATTATTTTGTTTTCATTCACTAAAACCAGATCAGTTTTGCATTGACTGGACAATCTGATATTTTGTGAATGGGTTTTCACCCTAGGACTCCTCCTATCCTAGTTCACAGAATTTTTATTTTATTTTATTTTATTTTATTTTATTTTATTTTATTTTATTTTATTTTATTTTATTTTATTTTATTTTATTTTATTTTATTTTAGTGCAGATCCAATGTGCTTCAAATGTAATGACAAATTAATTTTTATGGTCTTAAACAAAATTTTAAATATTTTTTCTCCAGTATTTTTGTCTCTCACTAAATAGCTTATTTTGTCCCTCAGTGAAGGGTTCAGATATGTCTGTCTGGCAACATCCATCGTAAAATATTCATCCTCCTTATCCTGCAGAGAGTACTCCTTGCTCCTGTGGTTACCTTTAATTGTGAGATTTTTTAAAACATATTTCCTGATGAACATTGAATCTTTCTATATATTTTCAGCCAAGACTTCAGAGCCAGCTGAAGATGGCTCTTTCAGGAACCTTGTTAACAAAATAGAGACATTTTCTGTATTTATTTAAGTATTTATCTTTCACTTTCAGCTCATTATTTAGACCTTTTCATTAACATGAAGAGATTCCACAATGAGCCTGTCGCTCAGTTGCAATGAGTCTGTGGTTGGAGTAGTGACTGGTCTGGGCACATTCTGATGCACTGACTTTGGCAATGTGGTACCAAAATACCCAACACCGAGTACCAAATATCTGATAAAGCTGAATGATTTTATGAAGGAAGTAATTTCAGAACCAGACACTACATGCAGAAGTTTCCATCTCCCCTGTCTTGCAGTACTCCGCCTCCTTAGGTTTAAAAATACATATATATTCTAGCAGAACAAGTGGAGGTTTGTGCTGAAATCGCTTTAAAAATAGCAATATGTTCTGATAATGCCAGATATTTTTAATGAATTAAACCCAAGAGAAGTATGTATTACAAGATGACTGGGAGAGAGGCTTTGTGGTGCACTTACTCTTGGACTATGCTTGGGAAATGTATGAATTTCTTCTCTGAAGTCATGTTTCTAGTGAACACCAACTACTACAGTGGGAACCTGCTAAATCAAGAATATATTTGCATTAATTTTAACTGTTATGGTCAATTGGAAAAGGACAACATTTTACTTCAAATGAAATCTCTGCACATGAGAAAAGGTCATTCAGGCTTTATAGCCCAGAGGCCCATACTTTTTCACTAAAATTCATTGATAAAAATGGAATTAATTTAGATCATACACTTTCTGCTTAGCTACACAGGCTTGCAATGTTCTATAAAAAGTAATATTAATCAATATATAAAAAGCAGTGTGGCATGAATAAATTAGGCAGTATAATAGAAGCTTTTATTTCTTAGGTAACATAAAAAAAGACTAAAAGGTCTTAAATTTTTAAAAAGAACACTTTAAAATTTTATTTCTGTTTTATAGACAGGCTGTGGACAGTTGCAGCAAAGAAACATTTTTTTTCAGGAAACCATGCAAGCTGAGGCAGAGCTTATGTAGACTCTAATGTTGAAAAATGCTAATTATCAATTCATTTGATTTTCAACCAGTTCTAGATAAAATATTGGACTGAGGATCTTGGGCTCACTGTATCTTCTCCATTGTTGTTAGAATTTGGGTCGCAATAGTTGAATTCATGACTATTTGTTTTCACAAGGACTGACACTTGCTTTAATTTCTGGTCATTCTTTGGCTGTAAGGAATTGACCTGTGGCTGAGAAAGAGAAAAAACTGTGCTTCTTTTCTTCATGAATATTTTTCAGGGGTGCTTTCTTGTTCTCTATACAGTGTTAAATAAGAGTAGTCTTATTTTTTATTTCCTCGGTGAATTGCCCCTTTTCTGGTTTGTACATACATGCATGGACTAATGAGTTGGTTGTTCATTGTGGAATTGTAAAGAAAATTACCTCCATACGTATTTTAGGTGTAGATACAACTTCTGCTCTTTACTATTTTGAACCCTTAATTGGATTTTTCTACTAAGACAATCAAAACAACAGACAATTGTAGCTAGGTAATAGTTTGGTCTTTTCTCTATAACGTGGAGCATATAAGAAACATTCTGTGGGCCTGGATCAAACCACACAGTAGTGTGAGTCAAGTTGTTCCATTTGTGACTGAGTCTGTTTGGCTCATGGAGCTGAAGCCAAGGCAGCTTTGTAACCTGTATTCCCAAAAGGAGCCAAAGGAGAATGATAGGATTATCACATAAAACAGCACAGATTTTGTTTCATTTAGATTGAACCCTGAGCCAAATTCAAGCAAAACTAAATGTTAAGAGGCACTGAAAGTCCTGTGTGCTGCTCTCAATTGCAGTGATTTTTTTCATGCACATTAAAGACGTTTCATTTTCAAGTCGTTCTGTTACCAAATCACAGTGATATATCTTCACATTTAAAAGAAGACTTTCCATTGTGAAACTTTTTCTCAGGTCTTCAAATAGCTGCTATTTAAAAACTCTGATTCAACTTTTGTGAGCTTAATATTATCATTTGGAGAGAAACATGTAGCAAAATAAATGTAAAAACAGGATTACAAATTTAAACATTATCAATGAGCATTTTTAGTTTTGTTGCCACATGATATGTAAAAATTTTGTGGAAGATAATTCAAAATGTTTTTGAGAAACAATATAGACCTGTCTTCTGATTTTGTCTGTAATTGTGTTCTTGTGTTCCTATTTTTGATAGGAACCAGTCAGATCACTAAGGACAAAGTACATATCTGCAGTTGAGCCTGATGCCCAGATTTTCTGCACAGGCAGTGAGGAGGTGCTTGGCCAGTGTAATCAATTTCATAATAAGTAAAACGTTTGTAAAGGAAAGGATCAGGCGAATTGCACCCTAGGTTGTCCACTGCTTTCTGTAGCCTATAATAGATGTCTTGAGAGACTGCCTCAGCCACAGTTGCCCACAGGTGCCTACCTAGTATCAAGTAAAATTAATTCTTTCTTCTCCTCAGAGCTTTAAAAATTTATTCAGACATGTGTAATCTTGTTAAATATTGAAATAAATAAATACTTTCCTTTGAGAATTAAAGTGTGGGCAATTCGGAGATATAACAGTCAGTCAGGTGTTTAGATATGTAGGCTGAAATCCTGATCTTGTTAAAATCACTGAGACTTCTCCAAATATCAGTGCAGGCACAACATTGTTCCTATTTAATGTGGTCCAAATGCAAGCAGAGACCTTGTTAATGTTGGACCTCAGCTAAAGTAAAATGTCAGAAAGGGAGTACTAGATGTTCAGCTGGTTTCCTAACACAATATGTTGTGCTCCTTTTGCTTAAGAAATCGGCTACCTTTTCATGAAAATAATTGAGTGTTTGAAACTATCTTGAAGGAGATTTAGATATGTAGTTAGCCCCCTGCAAGTGAATTCCACTGGAGAAATAATCAGTTTAACATCCAAATGATTTGAATGTGCTTGTGCAGTGGCTGAAGAGTGTACTTAAATTCAGGAGCCCTGATTACTCCATTGTCATAAACGGGACCTCTCTAGGAGGAAAAGTAGTTACTACGTTTTTGTAGGCTGGAATAGAATGATACAGCAAGACAGAAAATACAATGTGTTATGGAGCAAGTCTGTTTCTGGATATCATGCAACATGAAGGTAAATACGAACTACTGTTCAGAATCTGAACACCAAGCTAAGTTTAGTTGCCCTGATTCGGCTGTTGCTCTGCTGGCATCATCAATTTCCTGGCTTGTAGTACTGTGCAGCCAGGTGTTCAAATTCACTGAAGGCCAAGAATTGCTCACTTAAAGAATATGGAAAGTGAAACCTAGGCAATGTAACTTCTATTCAAAAGTAAATACACTGTGTGACAGGTATAAAACTGCTGAACTAAATGGTCTTTCTCACTGTTTGTTTTTTTTTTTTTTTTTTCAGAAGTACCTCAGCTGTAGGGCAAAATACAAGGACATAAGCTACTGACTTCCTTTTAGCATCAGGACCAGACATACTACCCTACGCAGTCAATTAAGAGCAACTGAAAACCACATCTCAGAAAAGCTGGTCAACCAGTTACATCAGTGGACATCTTTTGTAAATCACATTTTATGTACTTCTGCTGAGATCCTTTTTCTACCTACCTACCGCATGGTTCTATATTACTTATTGGGCACTGATGGTAGCCTCCAGAAAGTGCAGCTTCAAATGGTCAGCCTCGTTCTTTAGCAAGAAGAAAATCTGGATACTGGATAGCAACAACGTCTTCAGAGAAAATGGTATACGAAAGGAAACGATTGGTTTCCTGCCATTGTTTCTTCCTGTTAACAGCCAAATTCTACTGGATACTCACTCTGATGCAAAGAACTCATGGCCAGGAATATGCCCACTCCATCCGACTGGATGGGGACATCATCTTGGGAGGACTGTTCCCTGTTCATGCAAAAGGGGAAAGAGGGGTGCCTTGTGGGGAGCTCAAGAAGGAGAAGGGGATCCACAGACTAGAGGCAATGCTGTATGCAGTTGATCAGATTAATAAAGACCCTGATCTTCTTGCCAATATCACCTTAGGTGTTCGGATCCTTGATACATGTTCCAGGGACACTTATGCATTGGAGCAGTCCTTAACATTCGTGCAAGCATTGATAGAAAAAGATGGTTCAGACGTGAAGTGTGCAAACGGTGACCCACCTATTTTCACTAAGCCAGACAAGATATCAGGTGTGATAGGTGCTGCAGCAAGTTCTGTGTCCATTATGGTCGCAAATATTTTAAGACTTTTTAAGGTAAGGAACATTTTCTATCTTTCTTTTAAATTTTAAGAAAAATTAAGTAAGTGAGCTGGTTGTGTTGTGTTACCTTCATAAAAGAAAGAACTCTACCACATTCAGAAATCTGAAATGGCCGGTTTGCCCTTTCAAAGCAAAGAGGGGAAAAATACTCCAAAGCAATGTTTGCAGACCCTATTTTAAGGTCTCGAATATTTATTTGGAGTTCTAGGCAACCAAAGCTCATTTTAACTCTTTAGGGATTTGTATCCTTATTCTTTTACTACTCACATTTGCTCCATATTGAGCATTTATGCTCATCAAGACTATGTTGGGATTGATTCTCAAATTTCTGGGAGAATGAAATATAAGATTTTAACACAAATACATTTGTAGGAGGATCAGATAATTTCCTTACCTAGAAAGATATGCCAGTAGTAATCTGGTACTATTGATGTGCAATGTCTAGCCAAATGAAGTGTACTGTAATAATACCTTTGATTTCCTTGAAATCTTAACCTCCTCCATATTTTTTAAAAGGTGATATTTTTTTTCCAGACTTTATTATCACCTTGTAAGTGATAATTTTTAGGCAACAGTTCTGACATTTCCTTCCATGCACTTTATTAAGCTCAGACATTCTAAATAATGGAAAAGTAAGCCTGCCACTTTTAAATTTGCTGAGTTAGATAGGAAGATGAACACATTCTAATCAATCAACTTGGATGGAAGAAATCAGGCAACAGATATTTAATTTTTAATCCTATGCAATGGCAAACAGACGATGGTAAGTTGAGCACTTTTTTCTGTATGCAGAACGACTGTAACTTTTGTCTGAATCTATTACTGTCCCACCACCTACTGTTCCTTCCATCCATTCAGAAACTCTTCCTTATTTCATACAACTTTACAATGAACAAACACTACCTAAAGACTATTTCTTTGACTTTAGTGCAGAAGATCCTGGTAATGTTAAATATTGCTGTTATATATTTTGAAAAGTGTTGCACTTGTTTTCTAGTTGTTGTAACTGAGAGATTGATTAGTAGTAGAGAAAGACTGGTTTCTTTTTTTAAGGTTTCTCACATCAGCAAAGAGTATTTCAGTTATTTGAATGGAGATTTTTGTTCTTCCCTCTGGCTCTCCCACAAAGGGTATAATGATGGAATTACAGTTCAGTGGAGGAGCAAAATGTCTGCTGGATTGTGGTCAGGTGTTCATTTCATTCTCAAAAATGATCTGCAGCTGCAATTACTGCACAGGTCTGAGAGTAGTGGACTTGTTCCAGCCACATATTTTGCATGTGAGAATCAGGTACACAAAATTGAGCTAAGATATAAAAAACATTCTACATGGAGAACACCTCTGGAGTTATGACTGGTGGGGAGACCTGTCTTTCCTGGGAGCAATCATACATGTTGTGGGAGGTGATTATTTTTTATTTCACATCCTTTTTTTAAGTTGTGCTACCCTATTAAATAATGCATGGTTCTGAAGTAGTGATAGATGGAATGGTCAGTTTAAGAGCCATTATAATGCAGGGCCACATAGACTATGGCTTACACCCAGTTTTGAGTTGAATACGATTCTGTAGACTGATTTAAGAAACTAAGCCTTGTAAGACATGCATTAACTGTGAAATAAGAGCAGCAAGAAGGAAAGAGGCCTATGAATTGTCTAAGATAGAGGCAATTTGTCTTCTGAAACCTTGACAGCTACCTTCTGATTTACGTTATGCAATAAAATTGCAAATAACATTCTACTGCAGTCTTAATCAATAGAAAGCCATGTGATATCCCCTCTGGGGAAAGATCTTATTTACCCATTTAATTGATGTAACACAGCTGCTGGCAAAAGGAGGAGACATCTCTTTTAGTTTTAATTATAGATCCTGCACAAATATTCTTAATAATGTAAAAATATGTCAAATTATACCCTTTAATGTCTGATGGTGGACCAGCATCTGAAATCTGTTTTTACACCTTCCTCTCAGAAGTGGATCTCTTCATGTGTAAAGGCTTCTGGATAAGGTCCTTGGTTAGCAACGCTATAGAAACTATTCACAATGGTTATCGTCAAGAGGATTAGGAAATTAAGGGTCATTTGCCAGAAATACAGATGGATAATCCAGTTTGGGTTGTACTCAGACCAAAGACATAGGCTGAAATTCTCAGCTGGTGCATCTACACAGCTCTGTAGCTGAGGACCTGGACCTTGGTCCATGCTCACAAAGGCTCCAGGCATTACTTACCCCATATATCAAGATATGTCAAGGCTGGTCACTCAGCTGGTATAAGTGTCTGTACTTTCATAAAGTCAGTGATCACCATCATGCAAATGCCTGTTTCCATTATATCCAGAATGAGTGTGATTTATCCATATTTCTGTCTAACAGTTCTATTTAGCAAGTTGAACCTGTAATTGGAAGCTCAGTAGTGCTTTAATACCTACTCTGAAGTTCCTGAATGTCAGGGCTACATATTTTTTGAGAACGCTATTATCCAGTGAAATTTTAATCTGATGAAATTATGCAAAGTATATTATATCATTCAATGTGAATACACAAAGATATACTGAGAAATACTATGCTCAGCAGCTTGAATTTTTATGCTGCTATTTTTCTTTTTCTTGCCATTTTTTTCCTTTCTTTTATTGATTTTACAACAGAAAACATACAGGTCAATAGTCCTATCTGATGATCTTGTGGATAGCATAAACTGATTGATAGTCATGGTATTCTTTTATCTAAGTGTTTTCATGAGAAGAGGGGAGGGAGGCCACCACAGAAAACAACCTTGATCTATAGACTTTTTTCCTGATCAAATGGCTTGCCTTGAACTCTTCTCTCTCTTTTCTCCTTTTGTGAATTCTGACGTACACTGCTGCTTAGCAGGTGATTTTCTGTAAGTCTTACTGTTACTAGATATAAAACAGTAAGGTCCAAATTTCGACAGACTAAGTTTCACCTCTTGGTGGTTTTAGACCTTTCAGAGGCACTTTACACACAGAAAACACTGGATTATGGAATTAATTGCTGTTATGCCTTGATTATCGAAAGGTGGTGGTTTTTCATCTTGTTTGACTCTGGTACTTGGTAAAAAAAGTTGCTTATTAAATTTTCAGAACTTGGAGCTAGTCTTGCTGCAAATACAGTGGAAGAAAGGCAAGCAGAAGACTATGCTAGGTAGTAACACAGCCACTGCCCACTTAACCAGTTAATCAGGGATCTCAGGACAGATTGTGCCCTCTTGAATTTTAAGTTCTTTTTGTCAGTGAACATCAGGAGTGGGCTGCTTCACATGGCAAATAGAGACAAGAGGCCAGAGGCTGACAGAATCTATTCAGGATCTGGCTGTCTCTGGGTAGCTTTCACAGTCACAAAGACAACCTTTCTACTAATTCAATCTGTCAAAATATTACTCTTATATCCTTCCTTATATTTATTTTACTGAAATTCTGGTTTTCTGTAGGGTGCTCAGGTGTGACTAGGTGGTATTCTTCATCTTATAAGTGTGACGCTTACAAGCATCTTGGCTGCTTCCCACTCCCCAAAACTTGGCATGGAGGAAACAAGAGACTCTTTAACCCAGCTCAATTCATGTATTATGTTCCCTGTATTCAAAGCTTCTAGTCTGAATAACTCATGTCAATGGTTAAAATCAGCTGGAAAAAGATAGACATTTGTTTATGCTAGTGTCCTCATATCTAAAAACCTCATACTATTTCTGAACTCCTTGGTACACTCCATCAGTCACCTTCACACATCTTCTAACCAGTGTCACACTAGGAGCAGCCTAGAGATGCTGGTTTGCATGCAAACTGAGAGGGGTGGACAGTATGCTTGGTGGATTGTTGTCTTAAGGTTTTACGTACATATTTATATGCATGTGTACAAAACTAAAATATTCATCAAGAGTTTTATTCTTTTCCTTGCTTCGCTTTGCCTTGCCTTGACTTGTCTTCTGTTTTCTCCTCTTTTCCATAAGGCTAAATTACTTATTTCCTCTTTTTGGTCAAATTCCCTTCTTGCTGCACCGCTGTAACCCACTTTAATAGCTGCTGTCTGATGGGACTAATACTCACTGCATTCACATTTGCCTTATACATTTCATACACATTTACTTCTTCAGCAGTACAAGTACAAATGACATTATGGAGTTACTCTTTCAACTTTATGGCAACCATCCAAAATGCAAGGGATAGTTTCTTTCAGTAAATCTAGAAGGGAATATATTAGTTCAACCAGCATTTTGTTTATTTTCTTTGACTGTTTCCTTGCCTCATTTTGGATCTTTGGCTGGCAGCTTTGCACAGTTACCAGGGCTGTACCTGGATGATGCTATTTTTATGCTTAGTTGCAGGTCTTTTTATATTTGGCCGCCATTTGGCACTTTTACTGCCTTGTGTTCTAGACCTGTATGAAGCAGCAGACAGGCCTCCCAGAAATGAGGGCATTACCATTGTACAGAGGCTAACCTCACTGAACTTCATAAATGCAGGGCTATGTATTTAAATTGTGGCAATGGAGTGCATCTCAGGTTTGAAAGGAATATGATGCAAATAAAAGGTAATAACATCTTACCACATAATTTCAGAGATCACAAACATATTTTTGTGAGGCAACCTGAGCCATACACAGATCCTGATCCTGTCTCTATATCTATGGAAATATTTGCACCTAATGAGCATTACAGACTTCAGAGGCTCTAGGGAGATGCAGAAGTCAGTCTGTTCCATGTCTTATTGCAGGGTCTTTCCATAATGGAAAAGCTTTATCATATACTTTAATGAAGTGAAGAAGGAGTTCAAGAATTTTACACAACATACTGGCGTTCATTAATAAAAAAATGTGCTACACTGATTGGAATATATCCATTTTCTGTTCACTGTGTCATGCTACATGTGTCAATAACATTTGCTGCTGCATGGCATTTGAAATTTGAAATAGGACAATTTTTTTCCTGGTGATTAAAACATATGTGGAAAATTTTGTGTGAAGTGTGAAGCAAAATTGCTGTTAGGGAGAAGACTACTGAAACATTTTGAAATCAGCTCTTAGGATGAACAGATTTATTTTACCTTTGCTCTAGATAATATTTGTACTTGAATAATTTTTAATTATAAAAGGAACCCATTGCCAATATGTCCCATTCAATTTTACAGTGTTTTTTTGTAGCACTTAGTACAATCACATATCTCTTTAGTGCCTGAGCATCTTGTCTTGTTGGCTGGAAAATACCTTTATTATAATTTCTTTCTTTTCCTTTTTTTTTTTTTTATAATTGAACTTCTTTTACATAGAAGATACATTAATATTTCTTTATATTTCCACGACCGTAGACACTTGGTTATGCAAAAAACCCCTTTTAACTCAACCATGATTCTTCTGTCAGCACTAGGTTAAATGTTTTGTGGTTGAGAGAGGCAAATGCCAGGTCAACACCAAGATAAAATTATAGGTACGAGAGACACTTTGCTAGTGTCAATAATTAAACAGTTGCCAAATTTTTTATTTGCAGCCAGAGGAAATAATAGGTTTTCAGATTCTGTGAAAACTGCTAGCACTGATTAGCATCAACTTTTATTTGTGATACGCTGTTTGAGGCAAGGGAGTACAAAAGCAACTTGATGCATTCATTTAGTATTTTACAATATATTAGTTCCTTAACTATTCCTCTAAAGATTTAATAATTTTGGTCTTCTAACATTCCTAGATGAAGCTATACCAATGGTTAGAGCAAAGGGGCAATCTGGTTTTCTGTGTTATTTTCTGTATTTGTAATTCATTTGCTATAAGGCTTGAGGCGAATCTCTTGACCTTTTTGTGCTTCTCTTTTGTCATTTTGATTTGCTTGTGTTTAAGCATTTCAAAGGAACAATTGGAAGCTTGATTAACGTTTTTTAAATGTTTGAGATGACTCCCCTCCTTTTGTAAGCATGCTGAAGCTGTCTAAAATGTTGAGATTTTTACATCATTCCATAGGCACAGTACATGAGCACCTTACAAAGAGAGTGTACCTATGAAAGACCAACAGTGTGATTTTATTTCTACTTCCCTGAGGGCTTCTTTCCCTCACATGAAGGAAACTGCATATGCAGAGAAAATTGTTTTATCCTTTCATGGATGAAGTTTTTCTGAGTTCCTACCACTATATTAGGGTTGTTTGTATATGACAGATGTCCCTGAATTATTTGTTAAATAATACCTGTAGTAATACAGATATCAGTCATAATTTCACAAGTGAGAAGAGCAAAAGGCTGAGAGGAGCCTAGCAGTTCAACAGGAGCTCACTTATCCACAGAAACACAAATTCTGCAGTGAGGTTTTTTAAAGATCTTGTGTTAATAGGAGGCACTTTGTCTGCCAGTAAACAAAATGTGCCTGGCATAGTTGTCTGGCACCTGGCACCAAGGCCAGCTGACACAGAAAATCCATACCCACATCATACACTCCTTTATTCCTCCAAATCATGGGCCTTCATGGAAATTACCAGAGGGGAATGATTCCTGACCCATGCTGACTTCTGAAGCCTGTCGGGAAATTCTAAGACTTGGCTGGCACAGGTCGTGACCGAGTTATGGACTGTCCTGACAGTCTGACAGTGGAGGCAGCTGAGCTGTTGCTGAGAGATGTGCTCTGAAATGATGTGATTAACCAGTGTAGACATTGCTGCTGATTTCTTGGGGCAGAGCTCCTCTGCTCCTATGTCACGCTGAAGGGAAGCCAAAACACTGCAAGGATCATTGATGCTGTTTCAGTGCTTTTGTACAGCAATGTTAGTTGTATTAGCCACAATGAGAACTAAATTAAGTCGACCCTTTCTCTTAGTGTTTAATTTTTTCAGTACAGTGAGAGTACAAGGCAATATGAATAGTCCTGGTTTCTGACTGTCATCAGAAACCAGGCACTATTTTGTTACAGCCAAGTGGTAGATTTTGGGGATTTGTGTATTTCTATTTTCATTATTTTCCCTAAAGCATATTGTGCTTTTAGGATTAAACTGGTTTACAGTACTTAAATATATATCTTTGTGTTTGCTAGCATTTATCAGAGAAAAGTAGTCATCCAAACAAAAGTCTTACTGAGGGACACTAATTCCACAGGAATGAATTAAACAGCCAAGAGCAATATGCTCCTCTGGGCTGGAATATACATATGCTCCCAGCAAGATATTATGTCTCCTATCCTTTTGACAGGACAATTAAGCATTTAAGTGAGGCCTTAAATTAGGAGGCTGTTGGCCCTTGGCTGTCTGTGCCCTCAATAGAGAGAATAAAATGCTTTCAGAAGGGGACTGGATCAGGCTATGAGTGTTGATGAATCTTTCATGTTTGAAGAAAGTTTATGCGTTGATCCATGCTTGCACTTGCACCAGACAGAGTCTCTTCTCGCTGGAAGGCTTTGGAAGCCCTGGAGGAAAGTGATAGGTGGCTTTATAAAATCTTAAACCCCTGTAAGGGTGGTACCAGTTTCTTAAACCCTTTCTCACTTTTCTTTGGAAGGAATCTTACTCATCTCCTTTTCTCTTCCTTTTCACACCTGCTCTATTTCTCTCTCGTTATCTTCAGACAAGCTACTTTTTGGCCACTGTTCCCAGTATTTTTCAAGTGACTATTTCATTCTATAGTGTCCAAAGAAAATTTTTTTCAGACGTACTGAATAAACAAGACTCTGACTGGATCTCGGTTTCTGTAGGTTGTGAGGATGAGCAGGTCAGCAGGAGGAAGAGCTGGAAACTGGACAGCTTAGGAGAGGGACTTATCTGGTGGGATAACAGGAAATAAAGGAACTGCTTGTTGAAAGATTGAGCCCTAAAGGGACAAGAGTCTTTCTGTTTTTTACCTCACTGTAGGATTTCTTGTCTGGCACTTCAGATAAATCCTGGGCTCTAACTCTTCTCCGACATAAACTATTCCTGATAGCAATGCTGAGATATGCCATGGTATTGTGAGATCCCTCTTTCTACTATATCTCTTTTACAGCTTGAGACTGTGGGACAGGAGCAAAACTGACTTCTCTGAGCTGGAATAATTCATCTTTTGAGTTTTGGCTTATGTTCTTTCACAGAAGATGCCTCCAGCATTTAGTTACATAGCAGTAGTATTTGTAGAGGCTGAATCTGAATCTTCATTCCTTCTTCACTCGTGCATTTATGCACATGGTTCTTCTACAAGTTGAAAACTAGAAAAAGGATGATAGTCCATTTTGGGTATCATTCTATGAAAAGTGCTCAACAACTTCCCTTAGATTTTTACTTTGATAGCGGCTCTGTCACATTTAAAATGCCATCACAATCTTCTTCCAGGCAGGGCACAATTTCTTCAAGCAACTCCATTGCATCATGGTAACATTGATCCCCTACAGTGATGGTTACTCTTATTCAGATAAATTTTCTTTGGTTTTTGTTTGCAAAGTACTGTGAATATTAAGATATTAGTGAAAACTTATCATGACAGTTGTACTTAGGCTATTCACTAGAGAAACATTTCAGAGAGCCTGTGAATCCTGCAATAGTTGTTTAGGCCTGACACTTCCAAAAATAAAGCCCGAAAAATGAGCTGAAGAAAGGGCTGGCTACACTACGAACCTAACACTTCAAATTCTACTCATAAAGAGGAGTTAGTAGAGCACAGACATATATAGCTAGAGGTAGGATATTGTTTCAGGAATGAAAATATGGGTTGACTATTAGGAAAAAATACTGCCGAGAAGTACCCTGTTATATGTTGTCTAAAGTTTCATCCAGTTGCGTATTATGAGAAAAATGCCAAATTTCCTACTTCATAGCTTTCTGAAAATTAGGTTGGATAGAAGTACAAAAATATACATTTATGTATCAGTAGGGAAATTTTCTAGGCAAAGTAGCCAGTGTTTTCCTCTCCTAACTTTGATGATTCTGTTTACAATTCTTTGCATAACAAAGCACAGGATTTAAAAGTTACCAGCTGCTATATTTGCTTTCCAAAGTGTGAAGAAAACACGTATTGTCCTGAGGATTAGAGAGCTGATTCTCTTTGTGCTCAGTTCAGGCAGAACTGAAATGTTTGTAATGAAAGTTAAAGCTATTGAAAAGCACAAAACATAAAAGAAAAATAATGTGTTTATGTCTTCTTTGTTGGACAGGATTTGATGATGCCCTTAGAAAGTTTTAAACATTTCTCTTATTAACAAGCATTATTTTGTGCATGTTTTAAACACTTCCACTTGCAAATCCTAAGTGCAGTCAGAGCTGTTGTTTCAGCCCACTGGGAACTGTTCTGCCAAATATCACCTGAACAGCAAAAACTCCTCATCTATGAGAAGGTTCACATCTCCAGTACTGATTGAATAGCATTTTGGAAACTGGATGTGTAAGGCATTTGAGACTGCAGAGAAAAAATAATATCTTTAGGGCTAGTTTTGGAGACTGGAATAAGATGGGAAGGTAACTGTGCTGTATATGGGAGCATGAAAAGCTTGCAGTTGGAACAGATGCTGAGAGTGCCCTGTGACTCAAGGTATGATTTCCTGCCATTCCTGCCAAGTTTCAAAGCTTGTGTTTCTTTTTTCTCTTTTCTATTTTTAGGCTGAATAGCAAAGAACTTGTGCTTCAGGAATGAAGATTCACCATTTCGTTATATCTATTTTACTGTGTCTTTGCATATGCATCAAATAATGTTTGATTCTGGTGAGCAGAAGAGAATGAGAGTAAAGATGTAAAAAGCTGACGAAAATGCAGGGTATTTTTGGTATGGATCACATAATCACTTGGCTCAATGGCAAGTTGCAAAGCTTTGTCTAAGTGTGACAGACTTCCATTGCTGTGTGCTAGTGCCCGTTGAAGCCTTACATCCTTTGTCTTGCCTCAGCATAGATTTTCTCTGTGACCTTGGGCAAGTCACGCAGCAGTGAATATTCAGCCTGGTGGCTGATGCCCGTGGAGTTGGGTGCCCAGTGGCCCTGGAGGACTGATGACCAGGATCCCCCGCCCCTGCTTCCCTGGTTAGAGCACTTCTGTGGCTGAAGGGATTTGTGAATATAAAGGCTCCTTGATAATCAGATATAAGAGTAAGGGGTGGGGGCATATAAGTACTTCAGATAGCTAGTTCTTAATGAGGGATTTCTTGTATCCTCTTACATAGTTCTCTCCCCTGGGTTTTGCTATGAAAGGAGATTATCCAACTCACAGTATGATTTAAATATGCAAGTCATAGGTCTCAGGAGCAAGTGGTGAAGCCTGCCTGACCTGTAATCAGAGGCTGATTTCCCCTTAGGAAACCAAGACAGTCAAAGAGAGCCACAGAATCAGGAAAAAGTATTTGGATTATTGCCCAACAAAATTAATATTGTTAAAATTTATACCTGCAATCTATATTAGAGTAATTGGGAAAAAATGAATGTCTGTAATTGTTATGCCAAAGCAAAAAATTAAGTAGTGCAGGATGAAAAAAATTAGGATAGGTGTGTGTGCAAATGTATGTCCTACTTAACTGAGTGGATTTGTTTTGTTCTTAAATGCTTGAGAAGAGAGACAGTAAAATTAGTTTTGTAACAGACTTGCTAGCTGGCAATTATACAGTTTATTTCTTGGTGTCTTAGGAACCATTTTTTTGTTTGTTTAATTTTTCATGTTGATTTCATTAGAAGTTTTTTTACTTATCTTTAAATTGAGTAAAAGTCCCTAAGAATAGTGCAACTTCTGTCAGATGTGTGGTAATTAGCTACCTCATCTATTTATCAGGAGTGGATCAGGAACTAAGAGAAAAGCTGATTCCTATGTTAAATATCCTCCTTTTCAGTTGTTTTTAATATATCCAAGGTATGAATGCAACATTGTGAGCTAGGGTGTACAAATAATTAGTCAGTTTGACAGCTAAACTGAAAATAAACATTCATTTTATTCTTAACCAAAATGATCATGTAGAAGTGGAAGTGGAACTTAGGGGTTGCTTTATTTGATGGTGCTTTTTTAAAAAAAATTTTTTGTTGTTGTTTTGTTTTTGTTTTATTTTGTTGAGGAAAGCTTTCCACAATATTCTCTTTTGTGTTAAATGATAACTCATATTTCATGTAAAACAAAATGTTTTATTTCTATTTTGGAAATTTCATAGTGTAAAATACAAGTGATAGGTTTGAAATTACAGTCTTGGGTATCATGCATTAAGTGCTGGTGCCCCTGTTACCAAACTGTGTTTACACATGGCTTACACAAGGCTCTTGGGCAAATTCTTTCTTTTGGATTCAGAGAAGGGTATCAAATATAGCTTAGGAGATGGGACAGTTCAACTCTCGTCCCCACAGCAACAGACAAGACTGCTTTACAGTAAAATTAAGAGCTCTGGTCACACGGGGTGAGAGCTCTGCAGAAACAGGAATGCCGGGCACTCTGTATGTGCTGAACTTCCACCCTGTGAGTTTTCTTTCTGTCAGAACAGGTCTTATCTCACCAGTCTCCTGTGTGCAGGACTTTCCCTGGAGGTCTCCAATATCAGAACTGTTTGTCAAAACAGGCCTGTAATTGCGCATCTTCCTGAAAACTCTTGCCCACTTTTCTACCTCTGAACAGCTGTATGCACATTAACACTGCTGTTGCCAGATGCTGTCTATTCACTGCTGATAAGCTTGCACAATGGGAACATTTTATTTCATCCATGCTACAATTCATTAAATGTTCGTTAGAGTAATGATTTGAACTTAGCTATTCCCGTTCCTTGCTAAATACTGGACTATGCAGTGAATTACTCTCAGGTGGGTCCAATGGAAGTTTAATTGTTTGTGAAAACATGAACAGCTTCAGCAGGAGAGACTTTCATGTCCCAAACCCCTGTAACTCAATGGTTAGTTGTTCCCAGCTGAGTACTCTAACCACTAGGCTATTAAGTATAATTCAGGCAGATACTACAGGCTCATTTTAAGTTTTGGAACATATTTGTGCATTGAGAGGATAAATTACAAAAAAGAAAATGACGGATACGCATGACAGAGACCAGTACCAAAGGAAAAATCTTCAAAGAAGTCCTGCTGAGTGCCATAGGGTGACCTAAGAGTAAAGAACATTTGAATACTGAAACATTCCTTTATATGCTTTAGCCATGAATTTCCAAGCTTTCTCGTTAAGATTAAGTGTGAAAGTCTTGGCCAGAATGGTAACACAAAATTTATCTCACTCCTGTCTTCATCTACCTAGTTTAACGTAGACCTCAAGGATAGACCATGTATTCACCTGAATGGCTAAATCAACCCACATGAGTCTGAAGTGCAAGTGGACTTCTGGAAGTGCCTATCTATTTTTGTTAGTCATAGAGAAAGACGTAGTGATTTCCAAAGACTAGGAGTTTCTAACCACCTGCTGCTATCTCATTTCTGAGCTGTCTACATGCCAAGCAGGTCCTTTAGTATCTAGGGCTGATATCTCTGCAGTGCAAAACCTGTGCCATGAACTGTCTTATTTATTTACTCTCATAAAATATAGATCATTTTTGTCCTTGACATACAGGTTTGTAATTATTTTTGTTTTGCTTTACACATAGGATGTTATAGAAGGAGTGTAGACATTTTTGTTTTGAATATAGAAAGTTGGAGGACACCCTCACAGCAGTGATATTTTTTATTCTTTCTTTCTTCAGGATATTGTGAATATTGTAGATGCTATAGTTATTTAGGCAGACTGATTCATGATAATAAATAATGTTGTATTTTACTTTACAGATCCTATTTGCAGCAGTGCTCCAGGCACATCCCTATAAACACTACAGATCATTAAAATATTAAAACACACAGAAAATTAACCATAAAAATAATGTCAAATGGACAAATAAAACAAACAATTGGACTATGTTGGGAGCTTACAGCCAACATTTCTGCAAGTCATAATGAAATGATACAGTGGTTATGACTTTAGTTAGGACACTTTTCAGATCCACTGACTTAAAAAAATGGAGTTATGGAATTAGATGTCAATATATATGAATTTCCCTGATTTAGTAAAAGCTTCTGTTGTAAAGATTAAGGGGAAAAAATTAAGAAACATATATACATAATTATTCCTACTTTGTAAGAGCTGAATTCTGCACTCCCTGCACTATGTCACGTGCCAAGGAGAACAGCAAATGATGGCAGGAGCCCGAGGTCTGAGTGCAGGCAATGCTCCACAGCCCCAGCTGCCACCTGTGGCAGTGCACTGGGGTGCCTGAGAACATGAGAAATGCAATGTCACTAGATTGAAGTAGCTATACATTTGGAGAAATAGAGCTGCCCTGTGCTTTGAACCAGCTTATGTATATGCTGCCATTAGCATCAAATTTTATTTGGCAACATATCTAATATGGTCTTTGCTTTGGTTTACAAAGATGAGCCATGTGTGCTCTTTGACGTGCTGGAGCAGCCTGCCCTAAGCCAACAAATTAAAAGTCATTCACCCTACCTACAGTGGCAGGTTGTCCTTAGTGTCAGGAAAGCCTTTGGCAGCTGAGCACTGGCTTTGCAGGAGGGAGGTCTGAGTATCCTGGGCCAAGTGTTCTCTCGTGGGCATAGGCTCGATTTCCATCCATAGCAATGAGAATGTTTGAAGATGGTTTACGATCATTAAGTGACTCACTGAAATTTAGTACAAAATGATACATGAAAGTTTCCTCTTCCTTTGGTTACTGATGGAAAACATTACAGAATGGTGTAAATTAAGAAGCATTTATTGCTACCTTAGAAAAAAGTGAAATGAATACTTTGGTTTTCTCATCACACAGGCCAGTGTAGCAGTTTGGTGCAGCTGATGATCATAGGAGTGACTTGAAAATTCTCTCTAACAAGCAAGTGAACAAACCTTGATAACAATACTGCGCAATGCAGCTCCACACTAGAAAAGCTCAACAGCATTTAATGTATTTTTAAGCAAAGAATTATCAAGTAGGCACCAGTAGAAAAGCAAACTTAGGAGAATTCTGTTGCTGGTAAAACCAAAAGTAACATTAGTTCCATGTGTCTTTGATCATTTTACAGTGCCTTGTGTGGTTTTTTTTTTTTTTTTTTTTTTTTTTTTTTTTTTTTTGTTTTTGTTTTTGTTTTTGTTTTTTTAAATTATTTAACTTGCCATAACTGATGTCTGAACTGGCCATCTATCATTGCACAGTTTGTCCACAATGCTTAGGAATTTAACACCCAGAATGACAAGTGTAATTACATGCTTCTGAAACATATGCCATAATTCATGGCTATTAAGCAAGTATAAACAAGAGATCAAATCCTAGTATAAGCAGTCATCCAAGAAATCATCTTGACATTTATTTCATTAAAATCTTTCTTTCACTAAGACAGAACTTACCTGCATACCACTAACAGCACATCTGCAGATACTCGGCAATTATTGCGTGTTTGCAAAGCAAAAGGTCAGGTACATGCATGCAGTTAACCTTTAATTTTCAGTTACCTATTGCACATGTAGTTATGTAAGTGTTTATCATACTTATTATTATCCCTTATTGTTATTACTATTACTAATCTCCCACAGCTGATTAATATACAGGATTTAAATAGCAACAACCCTTTTCACCTGTTTACACTGTGTGTTAACATTCATTGTAATTTGAATTAGAAAACTGAACAAAAAGGCTCAAGCTCTGCAGAGCTGGTGGTTTGTTTGCTTGAGATCCTGCTAGGAAGAGGAGCAGAAAAAGAGGAGTGAGGTGTGCTGGGGGAGGTATCTACAAAAAATTGGTGCTGTGTGTGCTAGGCTAGCTGCAGACATTGAGCCTGGGAGCAGGCTGGGCACTCAGGGTCCCAGTTGGGATCTTCCCCACCCTCTATCTTAATTGTAGTGCTGAGAAAGCAATAGGGTTGCTAATACTGTGTAGATTATAAAGTTGATTTTTATTTTGTGTTATCAGGAAATGTCTGTGCCTGCCTTATCCCTCCTGCTAAGCAGTGCTTTACTCCATGAACACTGCCAGGGAACTAGAATAAGCCAATATTTTGAAAAGAAGAGGAAAAAAAGATGAATCTGGCAACCAGTCCCTGCCAGGGGCAAAATAATGCAACAACTGAGATAAATCAATATAATGTACAATGAAAGTATTGTAATGCCAGCCTGTGCAGAGGGATAGAAAATAGGTCTTGGTAAATAAACCTGGATGTCTTAGCAAGACTTAGAGTTGTAAAGCTAACAGCACTGACTTTTGTAAACCTTGGTGCCATGTGTCATTCTGTGAGGTACTGTAACCTTACTTTATCTAATAAAATCATAATTTTTTTAAAATTTATTTCAGTTTTTTACATTAATACCAGTGGTAGCCTGGGGTTTATCTGGATAAGTTTATGGTCAGGGATAGGAAGGTTCATGGGGAAAAGTCCTTCTCTGCTACCTGCTGCTGATGTTCTCATGTCAATGCGTGTCACAGTGAAGGAAATGTTTTCTTACCAGATTGTCAGTGCTTTTCTACAGCCACTCTGGGTAAATCCCCAAACTGGGGGATTGTTGCAGGAGTTTTCCTTGAACCTTTTTAATTATCCAACTTGTTTCTAAGGTTTTCTTGTAATATTTGTGACACATAAACAGAGCATGCTGGGGGAAGCTAAAAATCTCTGTATTTGCCAGGAGCTCTCTGATGGCCTTCGAGAGAGGTGAGCAGTGTGGAGGAAAGGAGAGAGGAGTGTCTGTGAAAGGTGAGGAAATAAGACTGTGTAGGAGAGGAAACCTACAGAAAAATTACAGCAAGCATATTTGGTTGTGCTATCTTACATTCGTGTCATCAGCTTGGCAAGCTGATACTGGTTAGTTGTATCATTTGAATGTATTGTTTTCCTGTTAGTTCAGTCACCTAAGCTATTCCAAGACATACACATTGAGCCAAAGAAATAGGATTTGTGGGTCAAGATCATTAGTGTTCTCTATGTGTTGTGATCTGGTTATTAAAATTGTTAGAAATGCCCCTACCTGAATTAAGATGCAAATGAGACCAGATGCTAAAGGCAATAGTATGGGTTTTATTTAATGGTAAATGTGAGGGAGAGAAAGAAAGGTAGAAAGAAATGAAAAAGGAGGGGGGGAAAGAAAGTGACAGAGAGATTAAAATAGAAAATGTATCACCAATCTGTGTAACCCGGTGGTATCCCATCAGTCCAGTTCTTCTGGTCTTCTTGGTGGTGAGGATCCCACAAAACATGGGGTCTAGTGGATTAATACACATTCAGGAGATGCCCAGGCACCTCCCCCAGGGGTGTGGGGGTAAGTTTTGCAGTCTCTTGCAACAGGCTCTGGATTTGTTGCCTCACTTGGATCACGTGCAGTCCTCTGGTGGTGGAAGGCCTCATGAATGAGCTGGCGAGGTGCCTGCGGGGTCTTTGGTCGTTTATGACCCCTTCTCAGCTGCCTCTTGCGTGAATGTCCCACGTGTATGTGGTCTTCCCAGAGCAGGGGGGAGTTTTATCCCTTGGTTTGGTGTGGAGAGATTTCACCATCATGCACCTGAAACCTTTCTCCTCCACCACCCCCTGAGCCTTGTTTACTTCTCAGACCTGAAATGATTAGACAATAGGCTTATCTCAAGTCCCCCTTCACAGTCCAAATTCTGGACAGGCTTCAATGGTCGAAGATAGGCAGTTGCTTCCTCGTAGTTTGACAAAAAGTCTTTCTATGATTTTGACAATGTTTTATGCATTACCAACATTTTAGTCCATCAGAGTATGCTGCAGTGTAAAATTGTCTCTATAACTAAAAAAAAATAATTTAGCAAATACTGACTTGATCCGGAAGTTGTTTCTAGAATTGTCCTGTAGTGAGCCTGATCAAAACCATGATGATTTATCACGAGCTTAGGAGAACAGCTACTGCTTAGTTTGTGCTTTAATCCTAATGATAAGTAGCATATACAAGGTTGGGAAAGAGTAGTCAGGAAGAATATTTGAAAATTAGTCATAGAATCATAGAATATATTCTTGAAAGTTCAATAGATAGAAGGCAAAATTGTCAGAGCATGGTACTGTTGGTACCACTGCTGTTGCAGCAGGAGGCTGACAGAAGAAGTGCCTGTTTCAGCCTGCAACCACCATGTGAGCAATACTAACTCACTGCTACAATATTGTGGCCTGCAGGGTCCTGAGCCAGAGGACTATTGAAAAGATTAATTGACTGGAAAGCGTTTGGCACCTGAAATCTATCTCTGCTGCTCAACTTTCAAATAGATAAAATCTGAATCTCCTTTGCACTTGAAATATCTTTTTGGGCTGGAAACAATCAATTTCCCCAAATACACAGAAGATGTGCTTGTTTATAATAAAACATAGTATTATAAAGGATGGCATGAAATGGTGAGATACAAACTCCCATGGTTAGTGTTTTTTTTCCCCACACCTACAGTCTTGAACAGATGTACTAGTTTTCAGAAAGTTATTTTCTCTGAAATTTTCTACATTTATTGGACATATTAAAGAATAGCCTAGATGCATTCAAGAGTAGCATAGATGCTACTCTTGAAAAGGCTATTAACATCTTTGATTATTATTCCTTTCACCTGGGAGGTTTCTGGCATATGCAGAGTGATGGGAAGATAGGGGATTGTTTGCAAAAGTCACAGTCCCTCTGCAACTTTCTTTTATAAGGGAACAAGCATTATTAATATTGCTGTCTTAGTCCATTCTTTGTAAGATAATAATATCAGACCTTTTCTAGTATCATGAACTTTACTGAAACAAACAAAATTTGCTTTAGGAATCCCTAGCTTTAACAGAGCCTATTCATTATTCTTTAGCTATTCTCCTAAAAGCTGTTGGCTTTTAAAGTACTTTGTACCACTCTGGAATTGGCTGCAGAGCAATCAAGCGTGGAGCAATTTGCTATAAGGCTCATTACTTTTTCAGTTCTTTGAGATCTTTCTCAGCTACACCTCCAGTATGCCCCAATATTACTTTTAAGTAGCACATGACCCATATTCTGGGTTCATCTGTGTCTGCTGCTCTACAGGTTCCACTGCGACCAAGAGTATGACAGTGATCCAGTTTTTCTGTTCAGACCATCATCCCGTGTTTCAGAAGACTAGGAGGCACTGGTGTGTGATAGGCTTCTCTTTTGTTCAGTTGAAACAATGTTTACACTTTATGATGATAAACATTGAGCCTGGTGGGTAAGGAGGACGTTGGTCACAGACAAGCATTCTTGAGTGCTGGGGGACCTGCTTTTGCTCTTGTGCACATTTGGCAGTCAAAAAACTCCAGACTCATTGTCTCAGACATGCAGTTCAATTTTTTTTTTCAATTAAAAAAAATAAAAAAGTTAGGAATTAATTTAAATTAAAAAATCAAGTATATTAGTAGCAGCCATTCAAATCTGCTATTGAACTGTTTACTAAGAGCAAGCAAAAACCCCACCCCTCTACTTCATCCTGCTTGGTATTTCTGTTTAATTTTGGCATAAACCAAGGAAACACGTAAGTCTTTATTTCCTGCATAACAACATTTCCTGTCTCTGATCTTCTGTGTGGCTTTTAATGTTTGCTTGCTTCATAGGACCCATTTGAATAACTTGAGTAGCAGAACTTCACATATGATTTATTTTTTCAAGTTTTAAAAATAAACCAAACAAATACTATCTGTTCAGTTTGCTTATGGAAATTTATATGTGAATGGAAAAAGGAGAAATTTCAATATACATGACTAATAAATTAGCAGTCTGTGCTCCAGAGAGAAATGGAAAATTGCAGCATTAAATCAATTTTATGTGGTAACATAACAAAACAACAGATTGTTTGGGGTACTTGAGGTAACCACCTTTCCCTGATAATATATGATTTTCAATAGCACTGAGCAACAAATTCTTTATCAAGTTTATAGTGAAAATTTCTGACAGTAGCAGGTGAGGAATTAGTTTTAAGTATGATGTCCTTCTGGTGGCTCATGCTGAGAATGATATTATTTATATTAACTGGCAAAATAGCCTGGCAGCACACAGGCAATTACCTCAATTTTATGTTTAGTGCTCTTCTCATAAATCTGTGTAATGATGGCATCTCTGTTATGAGCTTACATTAACTTACTGGTTACAGTAATTGTGTTGAAACAAGTAAATGTCCACTCTGTGATGAAGGTAGTACAGTTATGGTATTCCAAATAAATAATTGCTTGAGCTATATATAAGAAGAACAGATCAGGGCTTTATGAAAGGAAACATTAATTGCACAATTAGGTAGAGCTTTGGTAGTGATTTTTCTTGCATAAGTGTGAATTTGTTCTCCATAAGGATTTTGTCTTAAGAAGGTAAAATGGTCACTGTTAATTTCTTTTCTGGCTATGTGCTGTCCTCCAGACTGGTGTTTAAAGTCATTAATGAAGGTGAAGCAAAATGCAGTATATGTGTCCTTGATCTTGCCAACACCCCTTTATTGCCCATAACAGCTTAGTCTGATATGATCTATTCAGATAAACAGCAGATCTTCTGCCTTTGCATCTTGCTCTTTCGTGAGGCATTTGTTACTGACCACTGCCGAATATACACCATTAGTTTGTCCCGATATGGTTTCTTTCTCATATGCTACTGTAAGAGGAACTGCAGAGGTTTCTGTGGAGGATTTATGTTTGGTATGAAGCTGGAATTTACAAGAGTGGATATTCAAAGTGTCAGGCCAAGTAATTACTGGAATCACACTCCAAGTACAATTAACTTTGTGGTATGTCAGCTAATATACGTGTTCTTTTCTTACAATATATGAAGTATTTCTTTGGACATCCTGGTCAGGTGGGAAATGGGTATCCTTGTATCCTTTCAAATATTCCTATATTAGTTAATGGAGAGGAACTGTAGCTTCTGTTGTCTTAGGGGAAAAGTTAAGTTCAAAAAATATTTTCTCCTTCCATGAACATAAGAAATTTATCTTAATGTGTTGACCTTGGCTGTGCACATTTAAAACAGATCCATTAAGGTAAAAATAGCTTTTAAATTATCCAGTTTGGTACACTACCTGACCTGCTAAGTACCTGCAAAAAATTAATTCAGGTATTTTCTGTCTGGAGTGCTTTATTATCTGGTGACGAGTGCTTTATTATCTGATAACTGCTTAGGCTGAACTGTCAATAGGCTTTAGCAGAAAACATTAGAAAAATTCAGTAGTCATCAGTCTTAGGCATTTGACCTACAATTCAGGTGTGCCAAAACCATTGCAAAATGAAGCAATGAAGTCACATTTGCCATAGGCAGGGAGTGAGGCAGACCGCTTGAAGACCCTTTGCGTTGACTTAAAAATAGTGCTGATCGTTTACTTGTGAGTAATTCTGGATAGACGGTTTCTGTGCTTCTGAGACAAATTTGTAAGCATGGCATTTGAGGAATAATGCAGTTCATGAGTACTATCACTGACAAAGGCCTGGAGTCCCACTCTTTTAACAAGCAAACACATTGTTTCCTTGCCGATATCCTCAGGTACTTTTCTGATATCACTGCTCTGTTACAGCCCTAGTAAGTCACATCTGTAGCTTGATGCAATAAGGTCATTTGGTGTGTCTGGGAATGCTCTGTCATTGCCAAAGGTTATGCTAAATAGGCTGGCAGCTCTGGAAGCAGAGTGGGAACCTCAGGTATTCAAAACGTGTCAAAGGACTTGGAAAGTTTTTGCTTTCATTTCCTTTCAGCCTTATTGTTTATATGATAGCTTTGGAAAGGGCACAAGCCAAAGATACTGCTCCTCTTTTAGAGGAATGAAAATTCATAGGGATTTTGGCTATGAGTCCAACACTTAAATTCTAGCTGTTACTGCTCACTTGTTGGGTGGCAGCTGGCAGGCAAGAGTGAATATCACAGGACCATGCTGAAGGATATGGTCTGTGTTTCTGGGCAAGGTAGATTCAAATGAGCAGAGGAGCAAGAGAAGATGAAAATAGTGACATCACTATAGCAGTAAAGAGAGAGGGAACTAATTAAAATCCACACACCTGAGACACCAGAGGATTATTTTTGGTTTAGTCCTGTCTGATAGTAATAATAAAAGTGATAATATTATGGGCCCAGCTTCAATGGGAGAAGTGTCACTGTGTCAAATGGCATAGCTTATAAATTAAAGTTACTGATGTTTCTGACATGAGTAAACTTTTTTTTCCTTAAAGAGTACCTTTTTGAAAATAGATTTATCTCTGCAAAAGCAGTAAAGCAGATTTTAATATCCTACAGCATTCAGAGATACTGTGAGGTTATTGCTGTAACTTGTTTATCATTTCATCAAGAAATGTTATTCACTGAAATGTCTGGGCCTCTTCTTGTCAAAGAAATTTGTCTCTGAAATAGAAGCACATCAGGACTCCACAAGCTCTGCTTTATGCCTTCCCAGTTTTTAGCTCTGTTATGTTTTTCTCCCTAATCAAATGGAAAAGGTCTTTCTTCCCTAGGAGATCCTTTCCCATAAAAGACCATTTGATTACCTTAAACGTTCTATATTAGTCAAATTAGTCAAATGGCATTACTGCATGTGACTTGAAAAGTTACTGCATTTTCTATTGTTAATGTGTTTTGAGTCTGCCAGTTTCATAAATTAAGTCGTTCTTATAGCATTTTTTTTTAACAAGTGTTTACTGAGAGACACCAACCCAAAGACCAAGTTAAGGGGAAGGTAAGCAGTAGGCAAGTGTCCTTTGGTTTGGTTTAAGATATTGTACAAATAAGATAGGGATAACATATGTGTTACTTAAATTCCTGTAAATCCCTGGTGTCCATGTTTGAGCTATGTTAAATTGCAATAGCATCATTATTACCTTTATATGTCTGTGATTGCAGCCCAAAAGTACAGACGGGAGACAGACGGTACTAAGAAACAATAAGTAAAAGATGAAACAGAAAGAAAGTATTGTCTGGAGCAGTGGTTGCCAAACTGGAGAAGGGAAGGCTTTTGAGCTGAGGATGGCATTGAAAGATAAGCAGATGGACCTTCACACATGAGAAGTGGAGCGAGGGAGCGAGAAGTGTATTCCTTCTAAATAGCAAAATTACTTCCTATTTTCAAATCTGTGAGATCCTAAAAAAAGATTTGAAGAGGAAAAAGCAGGGAATTGGAAGGGGTAGCTATGCAGTCTGACTATCAGAAATGACTCCGAGTCATACAAGGCTGTCCAGAAGAAAGCAAGGTAACTTGAAAACTTCATTTGAGACAAAGGGAGCTAAAAAAATAAATAAGAAGCGTATAAAATTAAATGTGACCTAAAAATAGTCAGGAGATTGAAGTCCCTTTTTAATATTGCCTTTAACAAGAAACAAAAGAAAAGAAAGTCTTGGCAGTTTGAAGACAATTGAGATCATGTAACAACAGCTACTGTTAAAAACAGATTTGAGAGTACTTGGGAAACGTAAACAGAGGGAAATAATTCCAGATGATGCTTAATCACTGAAACTCTCTTGAATGTCTGACCACTCACAAAGACCACTAGCAAGTGGCGTGGCGCAAGAGACTCAAGAAAAGAAAAGGCATTTTCCAGTGCCAGAACAGAAAAAAAGGGAAGAGTGATAACAGGAATTATTATCCAGTAAGGACAGCAAATAGATAAAATGTGTTATGTGATAAAGCTATAGAAAAGGACAGTGAGATTTTGTTGTGCTCTCATGAAAGGATCAGAACACAGAGGAAAGAGATGGCAGTCTGTGTCAAAATTTATGACCTTTCACCCATATTTTTCTTACTATATTGACAAATTAGAGCAACATTTCAAAGGTGAACAACAGAAATTATTGTGCTCTGGAGAAATCACTGTTAGGAAAGATTTAAAGAGCTAAAGTAGTACAGCAGTTATACAATGTCTGAGAGAAGAAAATACAGGAAGAAATGACTACTTGGAAGATTTGAACAATGAGATGAAAGAAGACCAGAGATGTCTCCTTGTAGGAAATTATTAGGTCATAGAGAATTACTATGAGTCTTTACCCTGGCAGAGATACAGGTAAGGAAATTCCATAAATCTCATCCATCCCTACTTTCAGTAGGTCAGATCTGTCAACATTTAGTTCAATTTAACCAGCAAATAATGTCATAGACCTCTGGAGATCAAGTACTAAGCATAAATCCTGATGGTGAATGAGACTGAATGCTCTTGTTCCTTGTAAAATATAGACAAAATTGTTTTGACTATTTTGTCTTTCTTTTTCAGCCTTTGAATTTTTATTTTTGTCCTTTGTGCCAGGTGCTCATACCTGTATAGCAAAATTCTTTCTTCAAGCTAAGACTGAACATATTCTGAGCTGATAGCTGTTGAATGAAGCCAAAACTCTGACATGGGACTTTCTGAGGTTTCTACCATGTAGATGATTTTATGCCAGGATGAGTCTGTCTTTAGTCTTGTTATGTTTATTCCAAAAGCTTCAAAAAGACTTCTAAGTAAGAGGAACTGACATAATACCAGTCCAGACTGTGCTTGAGCACACTTTGTGTCATGTAACTACATGACTCTTGGGAAACAAAAGGAAGGACACTGTTGGTATCTCTGAATGAAAGAAATTATATGCATGATTAGGTCAGACAGTCCACATACAGATAGAGTGTTCATGTTCCCATGTTTTAGAAAGCTACTGGAAAATCCACATGCACTCCCAAATAGGACAATCTTTCTATCTCATTGTACCTCTATTGTGCAGCAGATCTGAAATTTCCACCTTATATGCCTAAGAAATTATTTAACGATCTGTAAAGTTTAAGAGGCCTTGTAATGACCACAGAGGAAATTGTTGATCTTGGCACAACTACAGCCTGAGACAATGAAGCCACTATTAGTAGGGCTTTTTTACAATGTCTCATGAAATCCTAATTTTTATGCTAATTCAACTAGTCTTTTGATGTGAGAATTTAGTAACCGGACCACAATTGAAAGATAATATAAATATCTAGGCAATAAATTAGTGGAAGTTGTCTAGCAGAGTGCCAGAGAGATCATTAAAGCCTTTCCTACAGGAAATTATCTGTGAGGGAGAATTGACAGCAACTGATGACATTAACAGATGATAGCAAGAAAGGAAAGGAGAGGAAGTGGAAGATGTATTTAAAGGCTAAGTGAGAATAAAAGAAAACAAAAAGGTAGAAGCAGATACCAAGGATGGAATTAAAACTCCAAAACAGAACAAACAAGCAAGAAAGTGAAGCAAAATATCTGCACAATTTTTCTTAGAAAACAGGGAAAATAGGCTTCATCCCCTAGTTTTCAAAATTTAATGGATTTTAGTTCAGGGAAATGTAGTGGTGTTCTTTGTGATGCAAAAAATGACAATATTTAATACCTTGGAAGATATAAAGATGGAGCAGAAAGCAAATCTGGTGAGTGACTGCAGTGTAGGAAAAGAGCAAAAGCAGTCTGTACAACATGAGACTGAACAGCATCAAATAAGGAATATAATGACTCCTGTTCTGGTCCTGTTGCAGCAGTGTGGCTGCCAGCCTTTCTAGGCATGTTGTCTTCACAAGAGACTCACAGACAGGAAAGCTTCAGTTCAGAAACAGGAGAAATCATAGAAATAGAAGGCTGATCAACTTGAAATTAAATTTTGCAAGATTTAATAGCCCCGAGTACTGGCTTTCAAAGAAGTCAGTAATTTCAGGCTATATTTAACTTAGTTGGATGCAGCAGTTATTCTGAGAAGGCCTGTTACTTAATCCATATGATGGAGTGACATTTTGGCCCCTTTGATTTGTCAGTAGGGTAGATAAGATTTCATGTTTTATATATTTGCAGAAGAATGATTCTGGATGATTTAGAATTGTCCTAGAGTTTTTAACAAGTAATTAAATGAAATGAAGTAAATAGTCATTGACCTTGACTATCTTTGTTTTTATATCTGCAATGTTTTCTGAGACCTCCTGAGGAAGGAATATGTCATATCTCATGTGACATCTAACCTGGACTGAGCAAAGTGGCAGAAAATGCCCTTTCAAAAGATAATCCTGTCCTGACAGATGGATGGAGTAGATAGATAATAATAATAATAATAATACTTTTATTGATATAAGATCTGTTTATAAGAGATAACAGCTCTTTTTGTTTTTAATTTATCCAAGTCTTACAGTTCAATATAATAGATCTATTGAAGAAGCAGAGGATTGCACAGGCAGCCCTGAAGACAGAATTAGACCCTCTTATTCTATCCTGATTCTTTTGTTCAGTTTGGACATCCCTCTCAGTATTTACAGTGTTTAAATTCAATCATATTCAGGCATGTCTTCTCATCTTGGACATAAGGATTTCAAGCCTGAAAGCACTATATCCAAAAGCAAAATTTTTTGAATCAATTTTCAGAAATAAAAATGCATTCAAAAAATTTGGCAGTGACCTAAAATATTGGTGGTTCAATGAAAACCAATTTTTTTTTTAATATGTTTCAGTATCTGAAAGCAACATGATATGGGGTAAAGTAAACATACACAGGTATTCTTCCCAAGAATGCCAAGGCAGTGGAAGGATTAAAAAAAAGGTTTATTTCAGATGCAAAGGACCACTTTTTTACGATGCAGCACATCGGACCTTTCAGGGACAAAAAGCAATGCCCTGCCTTCTCCAAGGCTGTTTGTATCTTCTCTCTCTCCTCCCCCACCCTCTCTGAACAAAGGAGGCCTTGTACACGTTTGCAAACACGTTGTCTTTCTGCATACCACAAAGACCGAGAGCTGCTCACAACTTCTCCTTGCAACTTTCTCTGAAATGCAGGAGGAAAAAAAAACCCATCTAAACCGTTCAAAAAGGCATTTTGCAGTTTTTCTAAGTGAAACAATTCTAACTTTCTGTTACAAATTTTTGAGCAATTGCACCTATCCCTACAGATGGGCTAATTTATTTGTAATTTTTAAGCCTTTAAAGCTGCACCAGATGTTTGCTCATTGTCAGTCTCCCAAAAGAGTCACATCCATTTCTCACAGAAGGTATATACATGTCAGTAGTAGATCAGAGAAAACAATTGTGAGTCATGATGGAGGAAAAGGAACTGTTGACTCTGCATTTCTGTTGGTTTAATGATCCCGAGAACAGAGATGTGGTTGGAACATAAGTCTGCAAGACTCTTACAGTTGATCAGCTTTGCTCTCAGGTTGTTCACCTTGCTAGTAAAGCTTTTATTGGAAATAAATGAGTATTAGAAACTAGAAAGTACAGTTCTGAGTATGTGCAGATGCATAATTATCTTATGAATTGTATGAATTTCCTCTTTTTTTTAATCAAAGATGTATTTGCTTGAATTGTTGGGCTAATGTCACAGCAGAGAGGATCTAAATTTATATGGTCTTAAGAAGTTAAATCTTAAGAAGTTAATTCTTAAGCAGCTAATGTCTAAGCTTTTTAAGTTTCCTAATCAGAATAGCTGTAGACTCTGCATATAATGAAAAAAGCTGAAGGAAAAGGAAGGAAATGAGAAGAAATCTTTCTATTGATCACAATGAATTCCAGGAAAGGAGGGAAGAAATCCTAACTTCCAATTGTTTGAGGTATCTTACCCAGCAGTTCACATAGATTTTGGCTAATAAGTAGAAGTACCGTTTAAAAGAAGTATTGCAATGACATTTGAGCCTTGGATTCTAAAATCTCACTCTATCATTCTGTCAGTGTGCCCTTTATAAACTTTTCTGAATGGAATGTTCTGCCTTGTTTTTCTGTGGTGTTGGCATTGTAAATAAACCATATGCAAGCAGCTGGATTATCTTCATCTGAGACATCTTTGGTCCAGCTATATAAAGTGGCTCATTCTGAGGTGCCTGTGAGTGGACTTGGAAATTCAGAGAGAAGAGATGCCATCCATAAGTAGATGACCTAAACCAGGGACCTCAGCTAACCTCTTCTACTCTCAGTAACACAGCAGCTACTTGGGAGAGTGCACAGTGGTGTGTGATGTAACCACAGTATCTATACACACTGATGTGAAATAGACTCAGCACTGCTTTAAGAGGAACGTTGGCAATTAAAATGTACCAGACTGCTCGAAAATTGGCTCATCTTTTGAAGTTTTAAAACAATCTTATGAGAACTTCTTTGGAGTCCTTATGAGCTAGAACAAAACAAAATATCTTTGGGTGTACTAGCATCTGTTTGTGATCTATAGTATTTAAGAAAATCCATTTAAACTAAGGAGCAAACTGTCTGGCCTGATGAACCTGCTAAACCCTGCCTTTGCTGCAATATGTTCAGAAAGAAAGGGTTACCTGATATAAACTCAGCCAGCTGGTACTGGTGCAGCTGCGAGGGCTTGGACTGTACCACCCCCAGACTCTTAAGCCTGTGGCCCATCTCAGCCACACCAGCACGCATCCCCTTATTAAAGCCCCATCTTGCCTTTGCTGTTCCAGTTGAAATTCTTGTTTCTCTGGGAGATTTTCCTGATTAAATGCTCAGGGTCCTGCTGATGTGTGCAGTTCTATTCTGCTGAGTCTTCCCTAGCACAAACATCTCACACAGTTTTAAAGCAGAAGGCACTCTATTTTACCATAAAGTAAAGGTTGAGACTACTTAGCAAAGAAATTCCCAGAGCAAAGCTTTCATGATGTAGATGGGATTGCAGTCATCATTTTATGGGTATTTTAAGCCCTGTTACTTTTACTATGCCCCTGAAGGATCAGATTATAAAAGAATGATTTTTGCAATTGCTTATAAAGTTACAGAAAACATTTTAAAAATAACTGTATTTGTATCTAAAAATTAACTGTATTTAGGCAAAAAGATAGCATTTCCAAAATAATCTCTGCATATATCTGGGATGGATAATATTTAATAAAGAGGCACTGGTCCCATTTTTGGAAGACACATACTTATGTTTAAGCATGCCCCCCTTAAATTTGAAATAATTGTTCATTCATTTTTAATTTCATAAAAATTAGGGGAAATAATACTTTTAAAAACTGCATTGGTCTTGGTAAAAACACTAGTGATTTCACAATGATTACATAACACCTACTCCAATGTCAATATTCCAGAAACCCCAGATGCTGTATCAGATCCTGAAGTGCTTGATTACTATTTTTATACACTGTAATCAATAGGAAAGTTACTTGCATTTAGTACTTTGTTGGCATAGTTAGACTAAAGCATATTTGATTGCTGAGAAAGACAGAGGAAAACAATCTAAGTTGTGAAGCTGTAAGATTAAAAAATGCTTTTCAAAGTACAAGAAACTTATCCTTCTCTAGTGAAATGAATAGCGCTATGAGATGACAATTGTCTTATTTTGGGATATACTCAGAATAAAAGATTATTCATTTGTTGTAGACAACATAATATTGATAAAATTTATCTAATTCTGTCATTCTGCTTTTGTTGTTAGCCTTTGTCATTGTTCTTTCAGAAGGTAATTACATTTAGACAAATTAAGATACAGTCAAAGCATTTCACATTTTAAAACAGACAAAAAACCAAACCGCAGGCCATACTTCAAGTCTTTAATTGGTGCAGTATATGAAGATTAATACTCTATACTTGAGCTTAGATAAAGTGGCCAGGTTTAGGTACAAGAATGTTTTAGTTAAAAAAGCAACCCTATTTAAATAGGTGGTAAGAACAGCTTAAACTTACAGGCAGTGTGAACACAGAAGTCAGTTGTGCAACACAAAAAGCGTCTTCTGACATAAATAAGTAACTGCTTATGTGAATAAGCATTAAGGCTGGAGGATAAAGATCTTACCCTTCCTTTCAGGAAGGAGTTCTCCATCCTGTTTCTATCTTCTTTAAGAACTCAATAAAGCCACTCAATAGATTGTAAAACCATAACCTTTACTCTTTCTTGCTTAATTTAACCCCTTTCTAATATAGGTAGCTTTTGCTCTGTTTTGGCTTGGATTCTTATTTCTTTTATTTTTCCCCTCCTTTTTACTTGTAAAGTGTTTTTGCTCAGTTGTCATTTCAATTCTTTTCTTAAAATAGTGACAAGAATCTGTAATTACAGTGATGGAATAAAGTTAAGAGAAAAAGTAATGAAACAGCAGCATTAATTCTTCAAAAAATTGTTGGGCTAAATGAGTCTCTAAGCAGGAATCCTTTAAATTTCCCATGGATTAAACAAATGTAAGTCTGCGTTGGTAAATTAGCTCTTGGATACAGATTCTCTGTGAGTTTTCTAGGTGCAAGAGTGTTGGCTCACAGCCTGGGGCAGCTGGGGAGACGAAAGGGTGGTTGAGAGCTGCACTTTCTGCACTGACCCCCAGAGATGTACTTAACTGCAGCGGGACCTGTTCAGATGGGCTGTGAAAGAAGTGTGAGAGGTTCAGATTACTCCTCTGCTCTTCTGTATCTACAGAGCGGTTGAGACTTTTAAGCAAGGAACTGACCTAATGGGTCTCTTCTACTAAAGCGTCCGTGAAATGATGAGGAACCAGGAGGTCAGCAGATGCTTTGTGAAGATCACAGAGCTCTTGAGGGCTGGTTTAAGCCTTCTGGTATATAAGATGGTGGTCAGCAGTGAACTGTGATATATGTTTGTATCACTCTTTGCTAACACAAAGGCACGTGGGCAGTCTGTGCAACAGAAAGCAGTGTCCTTTCTGAGTCTACTCATGATACAGTGTGTGCATATGCCCTTGGCAGAGTGCAGGAGCTATGTTTCTCTCTTCCTGTAGCACAGCAGATCTCTTTTCTCACCATGGAATCCCAGGCACCAGGAGTGTAATTGTCTCTTGCCTGTGGGTGGACTGGGGGAAACCTGCCTGACTGTTCCCAGCACAAGAACCACTGTTAGATTGGCTATGTTGCTTGAGTTGACATTTCACATCCGTCTGTAGGGCTCTCTAGAAAAAAACAGCATTCTCAGACACAGATATAGTTGTACATTACTATGTTTAAATGAAAACTATTGTTGATAGAGGTGATCAGGATGCTTTGCTCCTGACACTGATTAAAGGTGGGTAATATGTTTCAGGGGTGTATGTTCACACAAATTGAATTTGAACTGGCAAAATCTCTTGTAGGGGGAGAAAAACTCCACCTAGATTAAAGATTTAATAGAAGCATGTATACTGAAACTATGAAAGACAGGACCATACTATTTTATAGTTTAAAACAATATCAATAAAAATTACTGTCCTATAAGATTTTTCATTATACCTATGGAACAGTGGATTATTGTCCCTATATACTCTGCTTAAATTTTGATGCTTTAAAAATGCCATTTTGGCCACCAGAGGGCAATAATTTCTTCTGTTCCTCAACACCAGTAGTAATTTTTTTTGAGTGAGAATCAGATATTAATATAAGCCCCTGATATTTTTGAGCTTTGTAGTATGTACACTTTCACCTCTAAGTTCAAAACCAACTGCTGTTCATAGTGATGCAAAATTCTTCACTTGTGATAGTTAATTAGTGTATATGAAGCAACTTTGGTCTTTTCAGTTCATTTTTTTGGGTACAGATGTTCACGACACAGAATTGATAGTTGATCCTGTTCTTGAAGGTCACTTAAGATCAAATGAAAATGTTTATGGAAAAATTAGGCAAAATAAAACATTAAAAAATAGCTTTTCAAGACTTAAAGACTAAAAATATCTGTTTCTTGGGTTTCCTTTTGTCACTAGCACTTACATTTATTTCTCTGTTTACACACAAGCTCTCTATGTTTAGACCGAATAGATTTCATTTTTACAAGAAACCATCATAAAATTCTTTTCATATGTGATATCTGAATGTGAATTAATTTGAATAAGATTTATCCTTATTATATGCTGCTCATGGAGTTACTTTTTCCAACTGGATTTTGAGACGTTATCATTTTAATCATTACCATTAAAATTTCAGTAGAATGAGTTAGAAGCTATTCAGGGAAAAAGTACTGAAGGATGTTATCCTTGTCTTGTAAACAAATTTCATGCCAAAATGAAGATTTAGTAGACAAGCTGCCAGAAAGATGCTGGCTTTTTTGCCACAAAGCTCCTAGAGATATCATTGAATAACTGGGGTCAGCAGATTAGCAGCTTTTTCAGGTTTTTTTAAGTTTTTTGAAGTATTTTGAGTGAAGACTCTCAAAGCACTAATGGGTTAATCCTGACCAATCTTGACCTGTTTTGCAGAGTTTCTGAGTGGTCAGCTGTCTGTTTCTGGTGATCAGGCTCCCAAAAATCAGGCCACTTGTCTGAAGTGGAGCACAGAGATATATCCTTAGTATTTGGATGGAATTATGAACTTGAGCTATGTGGAATAGATATAAATAAGACCATCAAGATTTCTCCAGTATGCCCCTGCCGTTTCTATTTGCATCATCTACTAGAACCTCTAGACAGAAGGGAGGAGTGTGTTTGCAGGAGAAAGAAGCTTTAGCATCTGTTTAAGAGCAGATGCTCAGCATCATGTGCTGCCCAAATTAGCTGGCCATCAGCCTCAACCTTGCTGGAGTCATCTCCTGCCCTAGTATTTGAAAGAACAATCCTTTGCAGTAGGAACTCTTGCTGAGTGACCTGTGGATTTATTAATTACAAATCAAGCTGAGCTGTCACATGAACCTTCTGTTTCCATGTTCAAAGCCATAAAGTTTTCACTTAGAAAGTACTGGTTGCAGCTAACATATTTTGTGAGATCCTTCATAGATATTATTCCTAAAATTCCTCAGTGATACTGAGAGAAGTTTGGAAGAATATTTGTTGTAGAGAAGCTTAAAATATTGCTAGAAAAAAAAAAAAAGATGAGTAAGTATTTAGAATATTACTGGTTTTCAGACTTACCAAACAGAGTAGTTTGTATCTGACATGTCAGGTTTGGAATCTTTAGCCTTCTGTGTTACCTGAGACTCAAGTCCGTACAAGACTTATTGGGTCATCCCCAGACAGGCTGTGTGTGCAGCCTCAGTGCACATTGATTTAATTTTATGTAATGAGATTCATAAATTTTCCACATTAGCACCAGCTCTGCTACTGCAGCAGAAAGTTAACCAAGGAATAATGATCACTGCAAGTATTCTGAAGGGAAATCCCCAAAAGCTTGAAAGTCTGTTCCAGGAATGTAGCTTTTTTCCTTCTTTCATGTTCATCCCATGATGCAGGGAGCACTAAATACTCTTGTGTGCTGCAAAGGAGGCAGGCAGAGAAGAGAGTGGATTGTAGGCAGCTACTTGGTGGCATTCACCATATATCCTGCAGAGACCATGACAAAACAACTTGTGAAATATCCCAGTTTGTTTCCTGAGGACGGGACCTGGTGGGATTGCAAGCAAGAAAAATGGGATACCACAAGTCTATCTTAACCCGGTCAGGACCTCACCACACATTTCTTTCAGCTTTGGGGGTTACCAAACATCTGGCTTGGTTGTCAAGCACCGGAACAGGCTGCCCAGGGGAGTGGTTGAGTCATCATCCCTGAAGTTATTTACAAGATATGAAGAAGTGGCGCTTAGGGACATACATGGTTTAGTGGTGGACTTAGTAGTGTTGGGTTAGCAGTTGGAATTTATGATCTTAGAGGTCTTTCCAACCTAAACAATTTTGTGATTCTATGGGGCAAAGCTGTTGCAACACATGAGACTGTGGTCCTTTGTGCAATGAGGAGTGTGTGTTCCATGAGGCAAGAGAGCCCCTACAAAGACAACTTGATTCTAATTGAGAGGAGTTAGGTGACACTGCATTTCTTTTTATGTACTTTTTCACCAGTGGTAATGTCATGCAAACTAAACATAGGTTTCCAGGAGCAAGGGCTACCTTCTTGAGTTGTACCCTACTAGACTGCCTACTGACACCCCTTGTCCTCTTTACCAGTGCCCTGGTGCTGTGTGGCAAGGACACTCACCTTAATGTAGGGAGTTTGTTTAACCTGTTTGAACCTGTTTAAATCACACTGATTACATCTAAGTTCAGCAGGCACCAGAAATGTATATACACCAGAATTAGTCATTCTGGGGGTGGGCTTACATTCTTTAACAAAAAACCAGCAGATTAAAATAAATCAGTGTAAAAAGTAGATTCAGAATATTAACTATGCATTAGTATTCTAGATACTTAATTTGAAAAGTATAAAGCTTTTCTCTAAAAAGCAAAAAAAAAAAACAGAGAAAGCCTCAGACATTCCTAGAACTTTTTAGTGACAGGAAAAATGAACTAAAACCTGTTTTCAGTACCTGGTGATGACAAGCAACCAATGCATATTGATTTTATCCTCACATTTTTTTTTGGTATATAGGCAGAACAGTTGCAACTTTTTCAGTCTTGTGAGAAAGAGCTTTGCTGTGTCTGCAAGTTAGCCTTTGTCATGGCTAAAATGACAGTTTTTATTTCTTTTGAATGTAAGAAATGAATGGAAGAGCAATTCTGTAAGTGAATTTTGGAATGTTTTCCCAGTACAAGATAAGAACTCACAATTTCCTAATAGGATATTATGCATTAAGTTTATAGAATACATATGGAATGGACCCTTTTAATAGGTTGCTTTTGATCTAATGATTACTGTGGTCTAATGTTCAAAGTGGGAAAACAGTTTCTCAAGTGAGTTAATCCCTATTCCTTTTTGACAGAATCAAAAGGGGAGATCTCATTAGTTTATGAGTCATAACGTTGACTACATCTAATTAGATAGCTGGTTTGAGTGAGCACCACAGTCTGAAATTGACTGTAATTTTATTTTGATTGACAAATGATTCACTTGCTACAGAATAGTAATAAAAAACTCCATAAAGATAAAATGAGTACTATATCAACATTTGGATACTAGCAACTACTGCTTGTCTAGAATTTTGTGATGAACACTTCCTTTCTTGTTTGAAAATGACAACTAGTTGAATCCAACTTTTTAATGGAAGTATATAGTTTTGCTAAAACTCTAATCATGGAAAGTTTTTCAGATCCATTAGGCAGTTTCTGTGCTTATAAACATGTACAGCTTCCAGATAACCCCACTGAAATATCAGTGTAACACTTTTGAGTTCTGAGTTAGACATTTAAATTTTGATTTTCCATCTCTTAGAAGCATCTCATATGGTAAAACATAGTTTTGTTTTATTTTTTGGCGGAAAAGTCGGACAAGTTGTGTTTCTATCCTCATGCAGAACACAAAATATTTTGAAATCTTGAAATTATTGTTGGGGTATAGAAACCTTTTTCCACCCGGCTCTGATAGCATCTAGTTGTAAACTATTTCAATAAGTATGTCTGAAAATTTTGTATTCATTTTGTTTAGTACTGCAAAGAGCTTACTATAGGATTCTTTGTAATTAGCTTCAAGTGTCTTCAATGATATTTCTATTTGCAAAGTGCATATAATTTCTTCCTTGTAGTCATGCACTGACAACAGAAAAGAACAGCACAATAGGTACCGAAAAGCAAATAAGAAATGTCCAATGTAAGAACAACATACTTTGTGGTTGCATTAGGAAATATGAATGTTGGAAGAGCTAATGTTATGAATTGAAGTTCCTTGCATTATGAGAATAAATGCTGTTTTCCCAAAAAAAGGTCAATAGAAATACTAACAACGTATTTCAGCATAGATATATGCTTATGGAAGACATACTTCAGATGCCAAAGGAACTTTTAGACAAGCAGAAAAGTACTCAGAGGTTGCATGCAGATTGGAGGGCTGGATTGCTTTTGGAAGTATAAGGGGAATTTGTACATTTACATTCTGGCTCAGACAGGATTTAGGAGAACAGGATCTGGCCTCAGGTCTAAACTGTGATGTGACCAGATATTCCAGGTTGTTGTGCTATATCAACATGGTCAATATTATGTGCAGAAAATTTGATGTATCAGATATATTCAGATTGAGCATTAAACTGAAATACAAGCACTTTGGGTAGAAAAGTCATGAAAATGTTTAGCCTTTTGTAAAGTTATACTCCTTCCCCCATCCTGTCTTTTTCTGCAGTACTAAAAAGCTAATGTTGTAAGGCTCTTTATACCATATTGACCTGAAGAGATACAGAATCCAAAATAGGGAAAATTGATACTATAACTTGAAGATTGCTATTAATTTTCTAGCTCTAAAGGGTTTTGTGCAAAAGTGCATGGCTACTGTGTTTTAGCTATAGCAATATGCTTGGAACATCTCTTTAAAAACCCTTGACATTTCCTGAATATCTGTACAGCATGTTTATCTGTCTGTGTGCTATGGTCTCCTTATTCTGTGCTGTAGTAAATACAGTCACTTCCTACTTTCTGTTTTTTCACTCAGGTAGTGTTCATAGGGACCGAAAAGGCTTTCCTCAAGGGATGTAGCTGCAGCAAGAGGATAGTGAGAGATTAAATAGATTAGTGAGAAAGAGGGGAACTATAGTAATCTTGTTTGTTATGAGTATATGATTTAAATTTCTTTGGCACGAGAATTTCTTAACAGTTATACTTGTACTAGATAACACAAAGAAAGTGAAAAACAAGACAAAATTTCAGTACCAGTGTAACTTCAAGATTTTTCAGATAACTGAGTACTCCACAGAAGAAGCTGTCTCTCAGGCAGGCAGAGCCCAGAGTTACATATGCATTACTGCACATTTGTAATCACCTATGCAAATCCTTGCAGGCAGATTGGTTGGTGAGGACCAATTTGCATAACTCCAGTATGATTATTTCTCAGTAACTTTATCACACATAAATCCCTTCCTCCTGACAGTTATTTGTCACTATTACCTAATCAGAGTACAAATATTTATAATAGCTGTGATTATGGAAATTTCTGGCTTTATAATCATTGGGATACAGCAGTAATTGGTTCTAGTTTTTATTTTTATTGGTTAGAGACAGTAAGCTCACTGTCCCACTGATGGGCTGCTTCTTGCAGCGATGAAAGCCTGGCTTTGGGCACTCTGAGAGAGAGAGTACAGGTTTTGTCAAGAGAGTCATCATCTTTCAGAAGCATTTTACCAAAAGCATTTTGCCAGAGGCATTCTGCTTAGCAGAAGATTTGTCTAGGGAGGCATTCCCTGGAAGCATTTTCCTTGCAGGGACTTGTCTGTAGAACTGTTCCCCTGAGGTTTTTTTCCAAGTAAAAGTCTTATTTATGTCATAATTCAAATGTTTTAACAACCTATTGCTTTTGTGGTTTTTAATATATATTTATATATATGTGTCGATATAAAACAGACTAGCTGTAGTCTTAAACTGACATATGTAATATGTGTCAGAAACAGGTTTCTTCAACTCCTTCTTCAATTTAAGATCTCTAGTGATATGCTAGCTACAAAAATGGCCACTTCAACTTCCCACTTCTTTCATTTAGAGCAAATTCACTGCTACCTTCTCACATTCCAGAAGGCATATACAGAACCGGAGTTGCTCTACCTTCAATTCACATACATAACACTCCTTTCTGTTGTCACACATACAGTCCAAGAGGAAGATACCATTCTACATTTAGTTCTTTCAGGCATCAGAGCAAAAATTAAATTCATCATCTCATTTTTGGCTTCCTATTTTTCTTGAAAATGATCTGAGTGAAATATTCTATTGCATTTTGCAGTTTCTAAAAACTCGTCTGTTACCTTCTAGTGAATATGAAATGTCTTTGCTTTGTTTTTAGCATTTGATGCTTTGCAGAAAATGTGTATGCATGTGATGACAATTGTTAAGTAAAGCCTGCAAGTGAAATGTGCACCTGCTAGATTTCCTTGCTGACTGCCTTTGCAGAGCCTTAATCCACTGATTCCTACAGACTCACTCTTCACTTACAGCATTACAAATGAAATATTAGAGAAAAGCTTTCAGAGCAGCAAATAGAGCATTTCCTTTGTGGCTTCTGGATCACCTGAAATAGCTCACAGGGGCAAATCTTTGCTGTACTGACATATGTGAAGTCAGGGAGAGATCCCGTGTGCATAGAATTGGGTAGCTCCTACAGGTGCCTACTCTTTGCTGGACTGGACTCTCAACAGTTTTTGAGTCCAACCGTTGAAGCAGTTAACTGTAAATAATGCTTTAATTTGGGAGACGAAATACAGTCAAAAGCAAGGTAATTCTCTTTTCAGTGTGCTGTACAGAAGTTATGTTTTAGACAGCTGCATCTTTTCATTGCTGCACAGTGTTTACCACTTTCCCAAGATGCTCTTGCCCTATTTGCAGAAGTTTGCCTTGAAGTACTACTGATTTTCTTTGGCCTTTAATATTATGCATTATAAATATGATTTGCTTAGAAGTTTGTAATGCCTTTTTATCAGTGGTTGGTGTGACTGTGCAGCTGTTCTGCAATTACATACTATGGAGCTGAGCAGAAACTTTAAGACATGAAGCATTTCCAGAGAAGTTTGGTAATTGAAAAAACCTAGTTTAAAAGTGAAATCTCAAATACTGGAAAATGAAATAGACTTGTCTCTGAAAATGTTACGAAGGTTTTGATTGTCACTGCATTTGAAAGAATATCCACAAGGAGAGTGCTAGGCTCAGCACCAATTTAAATTGTGTTCCTTCCAGTAGAGAAAATTAATTTTAAATGTCATCTGTTTAATTGTTTGTTATACCTAATTTATTTGATTTATTTGTAGCATAGTTAGTATGTTGCTTTATTAAAAAATTACAGAAGTTTGATTTCTAATTATAAAGACTGAAGATTTGTTAAAGCATGTATTTAGAAATATTTTTATTTTTGACAAAGTTGAGACCACTTTGGTAATGTGGAATTCTATCATTCCTGAAAGATGAATAATGGGCAAAGGAAACATTATATCTTAATGACATTATTCTTACTTTCTAGATGGTAAGCATGATAACAAGTAAATGCTCTTTCTTACCTTCAGGAATATTTAGCAACCATACCCCATACTTATTTTCACAATTGCTTAACCACAGAGGTTTTTTTGTGGTCTAGGACATATAGCACAAAGAAAGGCTCATCATACTGAGGAGGCTAAAGCTGAAGTGGCACTTGTGTTGGAATGGTAGCTGTAAAGGCTGAGGTTGGAAAGCAAAATAAATCTGGTATTATGTATTCTGGAGGAAGATGTAAATGCTTGTAAAAATTAATAATTTTTTTCAAGAGCTGTTTAATGTAGCGGTATTTAAGAGAAAGAAATTGATTAGATGAGATGGACATTTTTTATGAACATCTTCAAAATAATGTGGAAAGGGCAGAAATACAGATAAGGTTTTTCATCTCTCTGCTGCAGTGAAATTGACCTTTTTAGCTGGATGGTGGAATTTTTTATTTCCTTTTTTTTTTTTCAAATAAAAAAAGAACATGTTGCTAAAATATCTTGAGTGTTCTAAATGGTGAAGACTATCCTTCTCAGTAAGACACTGCTTTTGTATACGAAAAAGAGAAGGAAGTCTTGGAAGTCATCTTTCTTAGTGGTCTTTAGGGCTAGTGGTACCTCTCATGGGAGAACACCATGTACCTCTGGGAACTGGACCTTAACAGAGAGAGATGCCTTCCGTTATTTAATGCCTATATTATGGTATCAAAATCAGGATGCATGAGGAACCAAGAAATTCCTTGCATTTTGTTAGTGAGGAGTGCCACTGGAGCTGCTGCAGGGAGGAGTACCACTTTTACTAACAGTCATAGGACCTCACTTCTTGCTGTTGTCTAGTCCTACACTAAGTGCATGTACACATATGCATATTTTAAGAAATCATGTGTGTTTATTTCTTGGTTCAATGCAATATCCCCTTCTTTGCTATTCTTGCCCATACAGTTTGAATTCTCTTTATTTGCTATGAAATCTTTCTTGTGTGTTTGCTGCTGAGGTTCAGCATCATTTTTAAAATCTCCTTTACAAATTTCATGATTTACTGTATGAAATTTGATCTACCTTCTTTTCTCCATTGGAAGTTTTAGAGAAAGGAACCCCAAAACCTGACTGTGCAGCTGCAATTCCTAAGGTAGCAAAAAATCTGTACAGGTTTAGGTTCTTTCATGTTTTCAGTGACTGTATTATATTTACTTTCCTCTGTCAGGGCATAGTGAAGGACTAAAATTAGGTCAGATGATGCCTACTTCCATTCAACTTCTACATTTAAATGAGAATTGAGGCAAATATTTGCTGGTTCATTGGTACACAGAAAGATATCTGAATATTATTGTGTCTGTGCCTTTAATCAAAGCTCTCTCTGGAGTCACCGGAGACCAATAGGTCTCCAGTAGAGGTTTATTAGTTCATTTAGATGTGAATTGCACAGTGGTTCCTATCTTTCTTGATGAACTACAGAGAGCACTGAGGACAACTTAACTCAAAGCTCAGTCTAGTCACCAATAAGGTAGGATGAGACAGTCATCCTACTTGCTCAAAGGAAGGTCAGCTATGAGATCATACCAGTTTCTCAGGTCAGATTTTTATCTATTTGGGTCTTGAAAACCCCCAAGAATGGAGAGAGACTCTCTGGGCAATGCGTTGCCCAGAGCAACACATTCTTAGTCTTCCTTAACTGTTTGTTGTTCTTGAATGTGTCTAAGTGGGTAAGAACTCCCATGGCTGTGAAGTCTAGCCGTATTTTCTGATGCTGGAGGACTGATGTTCAGTTCCCCTGGAGTCAACTTTTCTCCAAGCTGAGCAATCCCAGCTACTTCAAATTCTCCTCACAGGGCAAGGACTTCAGCTCCGAATCATTGTGGTGGCCCTCTGCTGAACTTGGTCTGGTTTATCCTTTTCTGTCTTGTACTGGGGGAACCAAAACTTTGCACAGTATTCCAAGTATGGTCTAAAAAGTGATGAATGGAGGGTGATAATCCCTTCCTTTTATGTACTGCTCCTATTACTGCAGCCCAGGATATTGCCAGTCCTCTTTGCTGCCAGGGTGGCTCATGCTGTTGTCTTCAAGGGCCTTTTCTGCCAAGCTGCTCCTCATTCATCAGTTTCCAGTTTGTATCATTGCAAAGAACATGCAAAGAACATTTCTTTCCTAGGCATGGATTTGCATTTGTCCTTATTGAATTTCATGAGGACCCTATTGGCCTGTTCCTCAAGCCTGTATATGTCTCTTTGTATGACAGCCCTGCCCTGTAGCATATCCAGTGTTCCCCCCATTTGCTGTAATGATGAGAGTGTACTCCATCATCTCGGTAACCTGCAGGTCACTAGTGAAAATGTGGGACAGGATGGGTCCCAGGATAGACCCCTGTGGTAGTCTACTTGTTACTAGCTTCCAGATAGGGTATGGCCCATTAATCATGACCCTTCACTCATAATCTGACTGGATTTTTACCTGTCCAATTGTTCACTAGCATATTGTAAAGTTGTAGCTTGGATACCAGAATACTGTGGGATATGGAGTCAAAAGCTAAAGTCAATGTAAATGGCATTCCCTGTTCTCTCATTTACCACAGACCCCATTACTATACTGTACAGAGATATCAGGGTGGTCAGGCATGATTTGTTTTTAAACTCCTGTTCCTGGTCCCTGCATCCCCCTCCTGTATATTGCTTTTTAAAGTCTCCGCATCATAAGTTCCCTCTTCAGTCACGCGGATTTTCTGGTAAATTGGATGGTCTTCCTGAATATTGGTGAGGACTGCTCTTGCAGTTGTAGGATGCCGTCTGACAGACCTGCCAACTTCCCTGAACTCCTTTGCTTTTCCGAGCTGCCATAGGATCACATCCAGCAGTTTTCTGAATAAGTTGAAGTCTGCTGATCTGAAGTCCAGACTGTACTCTGCTGTCTTACGCTAGATATCAAGAAGTAGAGTCCAGCAAAGTTTTCCAGTTATTTGTTAGTTTTGGTATTCAATATCTTTACATGATTTGTAGTCCTAATTTTTTTTACTTTTCTTATTTTAGCTACTGGATCATGTAATGATTTTATTTTTATAAGGAAATAAGTTTTCTGTGAGTTGAAGAAACTAATGTATTAGACTCTCAAATCATCTCTTGATCTTTAGGTGTTGAATTCACTCTTATCTCAGCTGCAAGGTACTATCATTAAGAAGCAGCTGTACTAACAGGTGACTCATACAGCAGGTGCAAATTATCTGAGATATAGGAAACTTTCCCTCAAGCAGATATAATGAAGTATCAGAGCAGAGATGGTTTTTAGAGAGCTGTTGTGTCTGTAGTCAGTTGGAGGAAAAAAAAAGCAGGTTAGATTTCTATTTTGTTATTGTTTGAGTTAACAATAAAAGTCAAAACTCAGGGAGTAAGTAAGTTTTGACTCCGTAGAACATCTGTTGAGTAATCAAAGCAGGTACTGCAGACTCTACCTTCCAACTGTTCTTTAGATTGAATGTTTGCAGTCAATAAAAAGGATAATATATTTTTTCATATTCTGAGAGAGAGTTCAGTATTTAACATGCTACTTTTTGCATTCTAAACAGATAAAACAATTTATTCTGTTCTGACTATACATCAACAATTTATTATTAACTGGTAGGTTTGCGCATGTTAATTTTTTTCTTAGATTTCATTTCTACAGCAGATATGAGCTGAAGTGAGATAAGATGTGGAAATTGATGCAGTGTGAGAAGAATCTCAAGTGTTCCTTATTTCTTGAGAATGTGTAGGTGTGTATATAGAGGTTTTTTTTAAAAAAAGATGTGTGTGAGAAGATCAAATTTTGATCATCTGTTTTATTTTTAAACGTCAACTGCTGCTTTCAGGTAAAATTCCACATCCCTGGGAAGCTTCCTTGACCTTAATAAACACTTGAATAGTGAAATGAAATAGTTTGGGACTTGAACATCTGATTTTCTGGGAAATATAGGAAAAATGCTTTAGAGTTCTTTTTATATTGTCAAGAGCTGTATTGAGGAGTGGTTGATGTTCACATCACATGAAAGTCTTATTTTAATTATCTTTCTGGAAATTTATTCTGCAGAGCTGAGAATTCCACAGTCTAGGCTGAAATTGTAGCATGTTGACAAATAATTCCCATGCAGAAAGACTTCTTCTGCTACATTCTGTATTGTGTGACCCAGATGCATCCAAACTGTGAAACAGAGGTCTGAAGAGGGTTTTCTGTTTATTTCTTTTCTATCAGGAAAATCTGTGAAAATACTACTAATAATAGCAGTAATTTTTGGTTAGAAGTGGTCAGTCCTGGTGTGGGAGGGGGGAAATAAAAATTGTCTTGTGGAGAAGTGGTGGAATATTAAAGTTGTCCCAGCCCTTGTGCAAAGATTTAAATGGTCTTCTGTCTAGACAACTACCAGTACTTCCTGAGCTTTTTTTGCCCCTATAACTTAGTCTATAGGCCTTAAAGTGCTGATCCTACCTGAGCACTTAGTGTCTCATTCCCACTGATGTACCCCTGACTAGAAGGACAGTAAATGAAGTGTCACAGAAACGCTGGCTTTGTTTTGTTGCTGCAGTCATGAGGTGCTCCATGCATCCTGGTGCAGAGTAGCTCCCTGCGTGCTAGCTCCTGGCTGTGATCCCCCAGACTCAACAGAGGGGCAACAGCTCTAGCACCCTACTTGATCTGCAGAAGCTCAGAGGGAGTTTTCGTTCTCAGGGTACTTAATAAAATGCAAAGTCTTTGCTCACACTCCAGCCTGTCATGGCACTGTGGTGATGCTCTGCCTCCAGTCAGGCTGCGCTGGGGTGAGGGACCCGACACTGTTCTCACCTGTGGTTCTCCAGTTGTTGGCTAGTGAGGCAGAGCACTGCATGCCAGGGCCTGGGTTTCTGCAGCCAACTGCCTGTCTGAAAATCAGGTTTTGCTCTGCAGTTGCCTGGAGAACAGAGCAGGCTCCAGAGACTCCAGCACTGAGGCTCGTGTCCACCAGGATGTGCAGAGGGTCAGCTGGCCTCAGAGGGTGCCCTGTGCTTTGACACCAGGGTGGTAGAGGGAATCTGGGGCTATTGGCCACCAGCACTGGTGGTATCTCAGCTTTTACTCTTGTGTATTCTGTACAAAACTTTGTGCATAGATAAGTGTATTTGAAACCATTCACTCTTTATTAGAGTCTGATTGTTGTGACACCTGTGTATATAAAGCCAAAAATTTTCTCTCTCAGGTAAAATATTGTTAATTTTTGGCTCAGCCAAATTGAGTTAATGGAAAGGATATATATTATAAAGTGTAAAGGATGGAAAGGGAAAAATGCTCAGAGATAAGAAACTGATTGATGTACAGACATAGAAAATAACTTCATTCAATTCTACGGGGAATTCTGTCAGGCAGAAATTTCTCTTATCCTAATAGGGAGTGAAATTGCAATTCTTTAGAAATCTGATACAGAAGATTTGCAGATTCATTTCGAAGCTGCATAATGCAACTGTACCCCTTAATTGTTTTCATAGATCTGAAGAGTTATATTTGGACTACCTAGCCCAGATAGAAAAAGTAAGACCTCACGGAACCCTCTTATGTGCCTAAAGTGGCACTCAGGCATCTCAGTCTGTGATCTGCTCTTGGATCTGTGAAACTTATGCTATCTAATTTTGGCCAGTGAAGTTCTCTTAACGTTTGCAATTCCATGACTGCATTTTCCCACGGGGGCTGTCACCTTGTCAGTTACCTTATTGCCTACACGTTTGGCAAATATTCTATTCAATGTCAAACATGCCTCAGGAAGTCAAGGCAAGACCTTGGTACCCACACCAGCTCAGATATAGTGCAGAGCTCTGCAATTCTGTCTGCTGCACTGGTTTGTTCAGCTTCATGCAACTCATCCACACAGGATCCTGCTGCCATAGAAGGGTGAGAGAGTCCTTCCCATCTCAGTCTGGCCAGTGTCTCAGAGCAATCCCTTAGATATGGCTCAGGCTGTATGCATGCTGAAGGTGACACAAGAACCGTGTTTCATCCTTTGGTTTTTGCTATAACTCTTTCTGTATTGGTTTCTAACCTAGAGGAAAGAGATTTGATGACCTCCCATCATCGCTACACAAAAGAACGGCTCTCATCTAAGAGTGAAGGTACAAGTGCATGTGTGGATTCAGTGGCAACTAGCTTTTCTTTAAAAAAATAAATAGAGTTGGCAACATTATCCTCTTCTCCAGAATTGTTTTTAGGAGAGATGTCTGAATCAATCTTAAAGATGACTTTGGGCTACAAAAGAAATGTGATCTTGGGCACTTCTCTTGCTTAGTATTTCAACTAGCTAGCTTGGGAAGTATCGTGTGAATCCCATTCTAAGGTGCTGAACTTCACCTTATGTTACATAGGCAGCCCACATGCTGACGAAGCCCACAAATTGTGTTTGAATAAACCTCAGTGCTTTGTAGCCTTTGTGATTAAAAAGTAAGATCTACAAACTGTGAAAGGGAAGACAGACTAAAGACATCAAAAACAAATGCTTCAAAGTTGTGTGGGTTGTTTTTTCTTTTTTTTTTTTCTTTGAAAGAGATGTAGATGACATTGATATTCCATGGAAAAAAATGTGTTGATATCTTTCAGTTGGTAATTTTAAACCAATTCTTCCAGCGCCTGGAACTGGATAGGTGACACTGATATGCAGAAATATATTTGTGAAGCAATTTCAGTAAGTAGATAGAAATGGAATTGTATCAGGCTCAGCACAGGCTGGCATTCCCACACCACTTGTCATCAGGAGCATCCACTCAGGCTTTTGATGTCTCCAATGTTTATTCAATGCACTTGACACTTTAAAATCTAGTTTAGTGTAATTTTGCTTTTGATGGGGTCTTTTAACATATGCAGCAACAGACTGAGGGAGGACAATTTCAAAATAAAAGATGTTCACTCATCAAAAGCTGCTATAGTACTCAGAAGTGTTACAGTGGTACTCTAGTTCCTAATACAAATCATTTGTGCACAGTATAAAAGAGGAAATTTCCAAAGACTACTGATCAGTGCACTGATGCACTGCATACAGTAGCTGCAGACTGAAACAGTCAGATAAGCTTGGGGTTCTCTTTGAAACACCTGTACTAAAGCTGGGTTTAAAAACACGTGTTTTGTATCAGTCATAGGAAAAAACAGTTGAAGTGTGTTAAGGCTCCCAATATTTGGTCAGAACAGAATCAATTGGTTTCTTATTCTACCCAAAGAAAGACACTGAATTCTGTGAAATATAATATGAGCTGGCGTGAGCATTTCACCCCTTTTAGTTGAAAGCAAAGGTTTGTGTGGCACCCTGGGGCCAAGGCTCCCTTGGCTGCCAACTGAAGCACTGCCTGGCCGTGCTGCATGGCAAAGGTGAGCTGATCCCTGCAGGTGGGAAGGCAGGCAGGGGAGCTGCTTCTCAGGGCACTGGAAAGTGGTTGTCAGTAAACTCTGTCTCTGACTACTGACATCCTGTCAGAAACATGAGGTGTTACTGGGATTGCTGAAATGGGAAAAAAATTGAGTGGGAGAGCTTTATGAACTTATTGAAAGCTCCTCAGACCCTCTTCTTTCATCATTCTGCTGAGCTGCTGAAGTAGGATGTTGATGGTGGGGCCAGACTTACAGGATCAAGCTAACTGAGGAGGACTTTTAAGAACCTTCAAAAGGCATATATCATTCTGTATTTGGACTTAGAGATATTGGAGAGTCAGAGCTAGGGAGGAAATCTCCATTGCACTACCCAGCAAGGCTAAGGCTAACAGACTCAAACAAGGCTGTATGGTGGCGATAACAGTAAACTGATTTGTACTTAAATTGCAATGAATAAAAATAGGGAAAAGGAGAATTTGCAGAAATGCTCATCCAATATCGGCTTTTTTCCTGCATCAAATACTACTTTTGCTGACTTTGTGAATGTGTTCCCAATACAGTCAGAGAGTAAAAATGCCTGTTACAGGGAAGGAAGCCTTACTCAGTAGACAAGAGTGAGGGTTGACCCTGTCCAGCCATCTTTCATAGAAGAGGACTTCCCCTTTACCTTTTCCCCAGGGCCAAGTGGAAGCATCAAGTATCTCTGAGCATGGGCTGCCAAAAGAGAGAAGCAAAGCTGGAACTGAGAAACCTAAGTCACTCTTTAGGAACCAACCACTGTCCACTCTTCCTTCTGAGTTCAGGCAAGTTGTTGAGGAAGAGGGAGTGAGAAGAGGTAGAGAAAACAAGTGTGAAGGAAAAGGGATAACTGGGAAGAAGATATACACATAGAGGAAAGAGAGAACATCAAGAAGAGAGCAGAAGGGAACTATAGGTTGTTGAAATGTCTGAGGAAAGAAAGTAAGTATGAGATATAGGAAGAAAGGGAGAAAATTTCAGGGAAAAATACATAGGAAATAAGTTCAATAAGAAATAGCATTGAGCTGTTTTAAAAAATATTTCCTCCATATTCTAATTATCTCCTTTAAATGGAGAAACTAAGAATATACTGCTGTACAGGTAAGAAACCTCTGCAAGATTTCTCTGTTTCTCCAAGTGAGCTTATTCGCTTTAAGCTGTGCTTTTCCTAAAGCTCATCTTGTTCAATTTGAGTCAGTAACCATATCAGCTTAGAAACAAAATTTGGGTAGCCTCCCAAATGGGCAAGTATGAACCACTAACTACTCTGTCAGAAAGGAAAGAAAAGGGGCCCAACACATGGTATATGTGTGCGCATATATGTATGTATATGATACATATGTAAAAATACTTTTATATAGAAATATAATAATTTCACCTGTAATTCCTGACTTTCAGGGCAATCATTATGTTTTGGGAACTTTACTCATGACTGCTGACAGAGTCAAAGTATGTGGTGGATACGTTTGCACTTCAAGGGTATCTTTGATATGCCTGACCATAGGCACAGCCTCCTTGTGTTGTGATCTGTTTGTGTGTGTTGAGCATGATTTGTAAGTCTGTACTGATGCTAACGGAATGATAGAATTTATGAAATACAAGTAATTGTGAAAGGTGATTGTTTTGCTTTCTATTTGATACCAGGTATTACTGTGGGTATTTTTTTTTTGTATTCTTTGGTCTGACTGGTTCTTTGGTCTTCTAAGAGTTAGAAAGACTCTTAGCAGTTTGTGCTGTCCTGACTTTTTGGCTGTGGAGCAGCCTCCAAAGTACCATGGCCTTCATGAAGATCCCAAAGGCTGCCTGCAGGATACCTTGGTGGAAATGATGGGTACTGAGTCGCTGCATGTGCTTGGACATGCAGGTTTCAGTATAGCTTTTTGGTGAGGGGAGAGGATCAGGCATACTTATGTACTTTGTACAATGTACTTCTGAGTCCATATTACAAAGCTTCTTTTTTTCTACACCAGGACTGGATAGTTATTCTTGTGAACAATCCCCAAATGGTAGATAATGCAGTTACATTCTCTTTTCTATGTTGCAAAACTAGGATTTCCAAAAGAGACAAGTAAGATTAGGCCCATCTTAGCCAGGATGTACTTTGGAAGATTCCAGACTCTGGCCGCATTAGACAATAGGTTATTCCTTTTATTTGATATCACTTTTTCACATTATTAATGTAGTCAGTATTTTTGTTTTGGTTTTACCCCCCCTTCACTTCATCCTTCCCTGTAAACACTTCCATTTCCAATATACCTGTCCAGTTCATGCTGGTTTTCACAGCTTTCTGAAATTCTGTAGGAGCTGTTTCAGAGAGTCTTCAAACCACTGACAACATACCACAGTCCTACTTTGTAAATACACTGCTGTACTCTCACACCAGTTGCCTGGGTTTTTGTCTCTCTATTTGCCATGATGTTTTAGCTAAGATAATCCATGGATCAACATAGTGATAAAACATAGTGTTCAAGTCAGAAATCATAATGGAAATCTGGTAGTGATGGAAAAGAGGAGATTTTGCCCTGTGGTGTTCAGGAACCGTGTGAAGGAGGATGTCTTTTTTTTCTACAACCACCCTACTATGTCTAAACTAAAGTATATTTTGAATAGAAAGGAAGGCTTGGATATCACACCCTTGTCCCTAGAGATTAATTCATAGATAACTTGCAATCTTTCGATTGGAAATATTTTTCTTTTTTCTTCAGCTTTTTTACTGGTAGCAACTGGACTTAACATTTCACTGTGGTAATACAGGAAATACTGAACTTTTTTGGAAATGACTAGGAGCTGCCTAATGTTTAATTGTAACTTATAAGGCTAAAAACTCAAGGTAAAATTGTTTAATTGTCAAGCCTGATTGTTTTAAGAATCAAAGAAAAATCATCTCAATACATGAAAAAGGGATACTTTTAATTTTTCTTCTTCCAAGTCAATAATACATGGGTTTAAATGATGCTTTATAATCCTATATTAACTGCCTGTGCTGCAGAAGGAATCCATAGCTGTGGTGAATCATAGGGATTTCCTTAATGCACTCTGATATGAGGTATCAAAGCCATTAGCGTGGGGCAGAGAGATTAATGGAAAGCTGGGCTTTCTGGGCTATAGCTGAAGTGTAGGCGGCGTACTCTAAACATGTGAAAGCACCCACTAAAGCACTGGACATATGTGTCTGGCCAGCTGAATCCTGTTTATGTATATTCAGGTTGTCCACAACTGTGGAGAGAGCCATCAACAATATAGAATATAGTCTTCCTCCTCGTGGTATTTTTCAGTCACTTGTATCTCATGATGTAGCAGCACGGGTAGCAAAAGGGTAGTACTACTGCTCAGCCAGTGGTGCAAGCTGAAGTGGCCTTGCTGTGGTAAAAAGTGAATGCAAAGGTCAGAGCTGTCCCTTAAGCACAGCATCTGTCTTGCATTCTGCTGAGAACACCCTCCTCTTCACAAAAATCACAGGATCATTAAGGTTGGAAAAGACCTCCGGGGTCACAGAGTCCAGTCTTTGACCGATCTCCACTTTGTTAACTAGACTGCAGCACTAAGTGCCACGTTGTTGTTTCTTGAACACCTGCAGGGGTGGTGACTTCACCACTTCCCTGGGCACTCTGTAACAATGCTTTCCCATTTCTTCTATTATCTCATACTTCCTTCCTTCCTTAGTGATGGTCTGTGTAATCAGAAAAATTCCTGTGGACAACTGCATGTCCCCGTGGGTGAGTCTCTGAAGTTGCTTGCTTTGTTCTCTACGGTACTAATTATTAAATGAATGTAAAGGAAAACTGTTTTGGACTGAGGAGTACTTCATGAGATACTAGGTAAATTTGTTACTGCTGAATAATAATAAAAAGTTCACTTTTCTAGTTCAGACTAATAAATTTTTGTGTATTTTTCTCAAACTCATCAAAGGAGGTTAGAGTTTCAGACACAGACATGACAAGCTCTAATGAGGAAAATAGGGCTAGAAAAGCTTTGAAATATCAGAGTTCACACTGTGCTTAGCAGAGGCTGACATAAGTCTAACATATTGATACACATAATTGAGTGTGGGTTTTCCCAAAAAGTAAAAAGAGAATTTTAATAGTTTAAGAAGTCCCTAAAGCTATCTGGCCATCCTTGACTTCTCATTTGATCTGACGATTGGAGAACATAAGATTCTGTGAAGGAAGAGCTAACAGCCATTTGCAAGCTCAAGGTCCCCTCCATCCCCCCTCCTTGTGATCTCAGTATGAATATTACTCATTTGATCTGCTGCTTCTTTAGTTTATCATTCAGAGCCTGGACCTCAGCTGGGCTTAAAATATTTAGAAAGTGGCTGCCTACAGATGTTGGAAAATTTAATGTGCAACTGCTTAACGTAGTTGGTTTTCAGAGAGCAAACTCCAGGATTTAAAATGATGTGGAAATACTAGAACAGAGCTCCCATACTGAGCAAATGCCATTGTTAAACATTTATCAATAGACTCTCTTTCACAGAACATTGATGACAGTTCAAGTTGTCTTTAGATGGATTCTCATCTTCCTGGAGTTACACAGTGTTGCACAGTGGGACAAGATGTGCTCCAGCTGTAAAAATGTTCATAATGCATAAATTTCCTTTTAATATTTTGCCCTAAAGTGCATCCCAGATTTTCTGGAGTGGTGAATTTGTTTTGTATATGTTGCATCTATTGTGGGATTTGAGGTTGGGATTTTGTATTATTGTTATTTTCTATGGTATCCCTTGTGTGTAATTAAAGGTAATGACTTCTAATGAGTCCCTGACCTACTCCAACCCACTGGAAGGAAGCTCCTTCTTAAATTTGAACACTTTATATTTCATATTTTATATTATACACATTCTTTATTTGTTGCATCCTGTTCTACAAGGGCAGCAGAGGAGGTCATATACTGAAATACGCTTGCTGTAACATATCTCATTAGACTTTGTGAAAGACACTTTCTGGCAAGTGAGGATAGAATGCAATGTAATGGAGATTTAACAGTTTTTCAGCCCATAATCTGATACTATGCAATTACATGTATTAACTAGAAAAAATGACTTTTGCTAGGGTAATTCAGTTTATTCAGAGTACTGTAGTTGCTAGTCCATTTGATGACCAGCAACAACCTCAGAAATAAGTATGATAGATAATTAGTGTGTTTGTAGTGGTGAAAAAAAAAAAAGAGAAAATCAGTAATGAGAGAGGATTTGCATATTTGATTTTACTTCGATATTTTCACAGGGCTAGTAATTGCATCTGTATGTACAATTTTTCACATACCAGATTCATATACCAGATGATTGTTGGCAACAAACGGGACTGCATTGATTCTCAGCTATGTCTTTTCATGAAAAGATCAGTGCAGATAGTTGAAGTTGTATTCTGTTCAGGAATATGTCTTCAGAAGGTAACTGGCAAAAGAAGTAAAGCCAGCGAAAGACTAATGGAAGAGAAAAGAAAGAATAACATAGTTTACCCATCCCAGATCAGAAGCATTTAGGTGTTATGGATCACTTCTGTCCCTGTGTTTTTGGGCAAAAAATAGTGACAACTGTGCTGCATTTTGTCACAAAACCCATATCTTTACACAAAACCCATCCAAACATATAGGGAACTTTCAAAAGATTTGAAGGAATCTATCATTACCTCCTCGTCATTAGGTGTATGAATTGCAAGCATCCTTGACAGAAACCACTATGATATTTACTGCAAATAGAATGACTTGGAATAATTCAAATGGGTTTAAAAAAAATCCTGCCTACCAAGTGAAATCAGCTAATGACAGCTTTCAGCTTATACTTTTGTTCTTTCAGTTTCCAAAGCTTTTAAATTCTATTAAACTTTTTTTGAACTAAATGTATTTTAAATTTTATTCATCTGGTTCAAAAGCATATCTGTTTTTTCTTGCTTTTGCTCTAGCTGATGTGAACATATTTTTGGGGGGAGATGGAAATCTGTGGTAATTCCTGAACAACATGAATGCTGGACACATGATAAATACTGTAGCTGAGTGTCCTTAACATAAAGAGCATCAAGTGTATTCATCTAAATAAATATAGCTTAGAATTGCCCGTGTTTAAAATATAAATGAATACGTGAATATATCTACTGTGAAGATGTATTATTGTAGGTTGCTCCTCCTCATGCTAAAATCCGTGGAAAGAGGCTGAATCAGAAAACTTCATGTGTTGAAACTTTTCCATGACATCAGCGCTAGCAGAGGTAGTTTGTAGCTGCTGGAGTTGGCAAGGTATCACCCTGTTCATCTGCTCTGAGCATTGAATGGGGCATCTCACATCTCCGAAAGCACTGAATCTTAATGTGTTACATTTTCACGGGGTGATTTGATGTTGATTTACTCCGAAGTGAATGAAATGAGGTCCTCGTGATGGCACGAGTGACCTATCCAGTTTTTGTCACAGGTGGAAGGATGAAGACACTTGTAGAAGGTAGTTAAACATAAGATGCCTTAATAGCCATGTGTAGCCAAAATGAGTGGGATTGTGAGATTTGATGGAAGACGTAGCTGTTTACAGTATTGTTCTATGTGGTGTGTATAGAACAGTTGAATTAATCTCCCAGGCTCTCTTTATTGTCAGTGGACCAAAATGGACAGTTGCAGGAAGCATTACATTTCCTCCTATAATTAGTGCAAAAAAGGACATTTTTAGTATTGTTTGATATAGAATAAGATATTATTAAGCTTCATCAAACTCTTTTGAATCTTGAATGTCCTCCCTGAATGACTTTGGCATTATGATGCTGCAGACTGACACATTTTTCAGAAGTGAAAGCAGACTAAGGTGGTTTTCTGGCTGATGGGATTTACAAATGTCACTAATAGCTAAAGTATGGTGACCTCAGCTCTCCTCCGGCAACTGTTCAATATCTAGGCCCTGAGGATTCATTTCACTGCTGTGAATTTTTTGTACTCAAAAAGAACTCTTTCTTGTTATACAGAAGAGGGAATAAAAATCTTGGAAAGAGAGGGCCATTAATGATTAATAATAGACATTTAAAATTCAAAAAACCATCAAGTTCAAAACATGTTTCCACAGTTAAATTTTATTTCAAGTATTTTTACTCCTTTGCAAGCTTTATTAGTTGGTGGTAAAATGCCAGTTGATATCGAGCAATCATTAACTTAAAGTTTATTGACTGCAATTTTTTAGCTGCAATTATTACTATTTTTAATGTGCTATTGTTAATATTCCTAAAAAAATGATTGCTTAGTGATTAGAGAATAGAAAAGAGAAATAAGATACTAGTTGATATGTTGAAGTTAGTGGTGATAGGACTGAGTGGGTAGTGAAACTGAAGATGTGAGTAATTTAAGCCCATTACTCTGTGTGACTGTACAGCACAGTTACTGCTGTGCGTATAACTCATAATTTGTAATGTTCAAAATTACTGGTGATTCCTTTCCCAGGTTTTTTTTCTTATGAGCTTAGCTCATTTCACCGTCTGCTGTTCTATTCCTAAATCATGTTTTCAGCTGAAAGACTATATAAAGGAAGATGGCATTTGAAATGTCCAGCTGATGCTTTACATTGACAAATGTAGCATGCAAATGGATTTAAAAGCTCAATAAAAAGGGTTCTAGTGAACTTTTGCCCAAAACTTGGACAGCATGTAATTGAAAAGAAAACCTACTAAGAGATGGCTTCTGTAGTGAAGACACTCTACTGGAAGGGCACAGCTAGGTTACATTGCTTCCTCTGCCATCCTCAGTTCAACTCTTCTATGTTTTTGGACCCATCAAACAGATCCAGGGTAATGCTCCTCTATGAATAGTCCTGAATTCAGGAACAGTGGGTGGCTTTTGTTTTCAGTGTAAGAGGAACTGAAAGTGGTTTACCACTTGGCTGGGATAAATCAAAAGTTACATTAGCTGCCTTTGGCACTCCTGAAGTTGTCGACACCTCCATAAGAGAGTACAAGTCTGTTTTGTAATAATGCTTGGTGGATACCTTGTACAGATGTAGTTCCCCCTTTGAAGAGCTGCCACAGTCACACAGTCAGTTCTGAAAGTACCTGCTCCATCTTCTCTAATTCTTTAGGAAGTGGATATTTTAGAGACAGATTTTACATCAGATAGATATATATAGAAAAATCCAGGAAAAACAGACTCTTCTTTACTGTAGATTTTGGTTTGAATGTATTTTGAAGGATTAGGTGCTCTGCTTAGCAGTTGTTTTTGTTTTTGTTTTTTATTTGTTTGGTTTTTTGTTTTGTTTTGTTTTGTTTGTTTGTTTCTTTATTTGTTCAGTTTTTTCTCCAAATTATTTTATTTTTTAAGCATGTAGAATCTTTTTTTTTTTTTATGCCAGTGACTGAATAATAGAATGAGATGAAGCCACCACTGACTTAGATTAAAGTAACGAGGGATCACTGGTAGTTTCAGCAGTAGTTCAGTATGTATCAGGATTAACACCAGTATGTAACTAAAGCAAGATATTGCTTCAAAAAATTACACTAGGATTTTTTGTTTTTAAATAGATAGCTTAAGGTTTAAAAGTAATAAAAATAAGGTTTCTATGAATTCCTCTGTATAATAATTTCAGAGAGTTCAAGTCTGTCACCCACTAGAAGCTGAGAGTTTATCAGCAGCTTATAGGTTAATGCGAGGAAGTGGCCAAACCATAGGGTAGGAAAGAATAGAAAAATTGTATCAATGAGCATTCAAACAGGAATGCTTTTAGCAATTGTCAGTGAATGTGACAGCTGTTGTGCGAGAACTGATTCAAATGTGGTTATATAATTGATTTTCTTTTCCCCAAAGGAGAAGGAAATACACTATTAACAGTGATATATATCACTTAGGTACAATGTAAATGTTACTAGTATGGTATTTAATTTAGAAAACTGAGACTGAGAAATCTAAAATGAGAAATATAAAACTCCTTTACTGGTCTCTTTCAAAATGCAAATTTATGTCTCAAGGGGCCAGTGGAACTTAAAGTATAAATACAGTCTGTATTTAGGGAGTTTTAAAAACACATATTACTGAATTGATAGAGCATAACAGTTCCCTGTTATGCTCTATCTTGTAAAATGTACTTGGGGTCATGTAAAATGCTTTATTAAACTTACGGTCCATAACTAGAGTTGTTACATTTTAATGTATATATTTTTTATTCATGGATTATTGAACCACTAAATCCAAACAATGTCTTCATGCCAAACAATTTCTTTGAGTATCATTCTGAGTCTTTTCACTTCCTGTGTAGCTACCCCAAATCCTCAAATTTTAAAGCTATTTTTCAGAGCTACCCTGTATACAAATATACATTTAAAAGCAGGCAAGAAAGGAAGTTTCTGTTTGCTTTGCATAAAATGCTTTCAAAAAAAAGAAATCAATGAGGCATTTCTGGGTGGGAGAACTGCAATTTTGGTGAGAAAATTCTTGAATGTTGTGTTGATTATAACCATGAGGGATATATACAAAAAGAAATAAGGAAAATTATTACATATTTCATTGCAAGAATCCTTTTTTCCTCAAGACTTAGGGTTGGCTTGCTCTTTAGAGAGTGTCTTACTCCCTACTTTTACGTGGTGTATTGTTCTTTCCTATTATTGAAAAGTTGGCAGAAGTTACAAAACAGTGGTGGTTTAAGCATACTGTTGTGCCCAGTGATTCCAGGGTATTGGTTTTGGACTGTATTCACCTTCTATTTTCTTCTACTGTTATTATAAATAAATCTAGGGAAGAAGCTGAACTGCAAAGAGCTGAAAAGTAGGAAAGTAGCATCTCTTTTCTGCATATTTCAAGCCCCCAGATAAGTGATATTCATAGTACATATAATATCTTTATTGATCTGAAACGTCTCATTGCTGTGGTTGAACCAGCGACTCTCCTACAAGAACATACCTAGGATTTGTTATTCATCTGATACCTGAAGAGAAATGGGAACTGAAAAAGTTAATGGATATAAGTCTGTGGTCTGGGCTTCAAGATATTCAATGCCGAAGTGTCCATCTAAAAGATTTCTTGCTGGTGTTGATTTTATTGACATTATTGATGAAGTAACTTTCAGCAATGATGCCATAGTATTTGTGAAACACCAAGGAGTAAAATGGGCAAAATCACAAAAGATGTCTTTATTTTTTTCCATATGTAACAAAATTGACTGGTTTAGAGAATAATAGAGGAAGTTTAGAAAGGGAAAGATATGTGCTCTAAATATGCATAATTATGTTATTACATGCCAAAAATCTCTTGTCTGGAAAGAGTTAAAGATGTTTCAAACACTTTGTGAAAGAAAGGGAATTTATACAAGACAAGTTTTGTAAGAACAATTTATCCTGTATTTTTACCTGGCGTATCTCTGCTATGTTAGGAATATTGATTTCCACAAAATATAACTTTTTCTGTGATCTTCCTTCTCCTTTTTTTCCTGTTCTCTCTGGTCGTTATTATAAAAACATTTCAGATTATTTATTCTGAGGCTTTTCCATGTGTAGAAAATTTGTTGAAGAAGAATACAGCCAAGATACATAAGAGTTTATTTTGTTTGTTTCTGACTGAGCAGTGATTTTGCCACTCCTAAGGCAACAAACTGTTTTTTCAGGCTGTAATAGTCTACACTGTCTCTGCAGGTGTGGTTAATGACCACACCAAAGGGACTCTTTGAATCCCTTACATATGCCCCAAATCCCTTTTTTAGTTTGTACTGACGAGGAAACACTGTACTGGATGTAGTGGTTGGACTGAAATCTTCTACTATAGCATCTAATAGGGCAGTGAGCATCTACAAGATCACCTGTTGCCTGAGGTGCTAAATTTTGCTCTCAGCAGAGTCAATTTAGTAACTCCATTCAGACTACTTTCTTGAAGATTATTTCATGTTTTGTGAGACATGAATTTAGCACGTATTATTAATATAGATCACAAATGCAATGCAATATTTGGAGTATTTTTCATTTCAAGCTAATGACTATTTCATCAGTTTTACCATTTTGAAGGAGAAAATAATTCCCCTTTTAAGTTAGCATAAATGTTAATTTAATTTTCTTGCACCAAAATATCCTTCATAATAATTGAGTATTTCTTACAGACAGTTTTTTCTGGACATCGCTGAACCATTTATTTAAGACAAGAGTTACCAGAAAACTGCCCTAGTTGTTGTGTTTTTTTTTTTTTTTTTTTTTTTTTTTTTTTTTTTTTCCTAAGAGACTAAAAATGTATTTTAAAATGTATTTCAGTTACTTAGGTTTGTTTCTGCTAAGAATATTGAGGTGTTTTCTACAAAGTTTACCATCCTTGTAAGCTTTCTCCTCCTCTATATGTATGTCATATACAGGTAATTTTTTTAGGGTTTTTTTTCATCAAATAGCTTTTGCTATTAAATACATAACCTTCATATTCTTAAGGAATGTACAATACCATATTAAAACTGGAATAAGAAAAATCTAGAGAAATCTTGAAAAATCAAGAAAAAGATTTAAAAATGGTAATAAAATGGGAACACGTGCATGCGCATAAGTAAAGAAAACAATGAAATGGAAATAATCCACATTTTACTTGTCGAAAGTAAGTGTAGCATTTTTAAGAATCGCAGTCATAATAACTGACCTTTTCATCTTCTGTAGTAATAGTAAGATTTCCTCCTTCCCCCTCCCCTTTTTTTTTCTTCACTTATTTCTATCAGAGCCAGGATCAAAAGAGAAGTTGTAACACTTACATGTCAAGAATCATGACATCTGGAGCAAGACTGAATTCATTATTTCTTGGTGAGAGTGTTATACAATAAGGCTTGACTGACATACAAAATCTGAGACGCTTTCTGATCAGCTGATATAATTAAAACAAAATACTTGGTTCTGCACAATGCCTGTGCATAATCTATTTTGAACCTTTCAAACATAGAAGTATATAGTGTAAAATGCTACTAGATTAGTTTGAATGACTTGTCATTCTATTTGCAGATACCTCAAATCAGCTATGCATCTACAGCTCCAGAACTGAGCGATAACACCAGGTATGACTACTTCTCTCGAGTGGTCCCACCGGACTCCTACCAAGCACAGGCCATGGTGGACATCGTGACAGCCCTTGGGTGGAACTACGTCTCGACACTGGCTTCTGAAGGCAACTATGGAGAGAGCGGTGTAGAGGCGTTCACCCAGATCTCCAGAGAAATTGGTGAGTGCATCTTTACCAGGTTTTGTATTTACAGCTGCTGAGTTGCAGAGCATCACTGAGTTCTACTTGGGTCTATGCAGTGTGATCAGAACACCCATGGCTGTGTTACCTGGACTCAAGTGGGTGATTTTGCTTCTTGCACATCCGCCAAGGTGATAGTTCTGGTAGTAATTTAAGAAGAGTGGCAAAAATTATGTGTCTCTTGCCCCTTCTGGAAAAGAGGAGTTCCTTGATGAGTTAGGGGCAAAAAGCAACCACCAGCTGAATTACAACCAGATTTGAGGAGATGTGATTGATTTAGCTTAGGAAAATTGTAATCCAGTAAGAGCTTTTTCCATGTTCCAGCACTGATAAATCTAGGGGGTTTAATTTTGGTAGATTTTTAAAACAACAAAAAAATCCTCTGAAAAAAAAGACATAACTTTACTGGTTTTCTTTCATGATGAAATGTACCGTACAAATACAGGCATTTTGATGAGAAGTATATTTAGGTCCCTTTGATCCTTTTGGTTTTTTTATTTTTGTCACACTATAGTTATTTCTGGCCTGAAGAAAATGGCTGTTTCTCAGGAGCAGAAGGTTTTGGACAGCAAGTAATAAGATGATGAGTAGCAGGTGGTTTAAAAGAGGGTGGAATTGGTCTTTCACTAAGTGCAGTGTTAAATGACACACCAAAAAACCCCTGCAGACAGTCTTCCTGTCCTTCCTCAGAAAGCCCAGATTAATCTACTGGATTTGACTTTCAGGGCATGTACATATGAAATCTGGTTCTTTTGAATCAGGTTGGGTGAGAAAATATGATAGTATCTCCCACTTTCAATAACTGCATGTGAATACAAAGACCATCGCAATCGTACAGGAAGGCGCATGTGTGTTTCAAGTACTTATGCTTGAATCGTAAAGGTAAATGATTACTCACAACAATCTGGCAGTAGGACAACACCACAGTGATTCATACCACTAGGGAACCCATGTATATAATATGCTTGGTAGTTTAACCACTAAATACCCCTTTTCTAGTTTCTAAGCAGTACTGTCAGATCCCAAGTGTCTTCATGGGAGAGACAAAGCTGACTAAGGCATGGATAATTTTTTTCACAGTTCATATCTCAGAGATGGTTTGTCTATTGCGAATAGATTGGCTTCCCCAGACCCTCACTGAGTAGTTTATTGGCTGAAAAATCACTTTTTCTTGAAACAATCTGCAACACAGCTAGTTCTGCTGAGTTCTGAAAGCAAACAAATGAAATAGAGTGTTCAGGTCTTTTTACTGTTTCCCATTTCCAGGAATATGAGACATCTTCCAAGGGGTGCAAAAACAACACCTATGATTCAACGACTTGAGTTTATGTCAGAGGGATCCTAGAATAAAAAAGACCATTGTCATTTGATAAATAATTTACATGAATAGGATTAAATAAATATTTTTAACAGGATTATGAATCCAAAGCAGTTACAATCATGAACGGGTGTCTAAACATTACAAGATCTGTGTAATACTAAGAAGCGCAATAAATCATGATTTGTGGTTTATCTTCCCCCCCTCTCACCTTGTGATTTATGTTTTCTACTAGAACACTTGATTTTGGCAACCTCTGTGCTCACAGTAACTTACCAACTATTGTGGGGACCAGGAAATCTAATGGTTCTAAAGAAGGAAAGCAGAGGGAGGGAGGACAGACAAGTAATTTTTATTTTCTAGAGAAATGTTCAAGTAAATAATCAGGTAAATCATATGTAACCACAGGGACAAGATTGATAGCCAGTGCAGAATTGTCAGGAACAAATACTGTCAAAACCATCTAATAATTTTCTTTGACAGGATAATAGCTTGTAGCTGAAGAAAAAGCAGTGGATGTGTCACGTCTCTAGAATTTTGTAGTGCTATCTCAACTGTCACATACAATATTCTCCTGAGCAAATTTGGGAATCTAGGTGAAAATATCATAGACTGGATGCAGACCTATTAAGAAAATTTTTCTGAGATTTCTGTTTAAATGAAAGAATGAGTTGTGTGGTATTTGACAGTTTATGCTGGCTCAGGTACTAGGTAATATTTCCATGTTTAACCCAGATGGACTTGGAATGAGGAATACTGTAAAATCTTCCTTCCTCAGAAGGACTAGAGACCAAATCTGAAGACAGTCTGGAAAAGTAAAAACTTAAGTGACACATACAAGGCATTGTGCTTCAGCAAAAAGGATCTGAACAATAAGGAATTCAGATGGACTAGTCAGAAAATACTATTTAAAAAAATGATGCGAGAATTACAGTAAAGTATAACCTGTCTATATTCCTCTTGTTTTAATGGAACATGCAGATGGGCATACCATCTGTAAAATAATTTGAGTAATCCTCCAATTTTCCTGTCAATTGTGGAACCTCTTGCTCATAACTGAGCAAGGGGGTTAGCCTAAAGGAGAGTTGACTAAGAAGGGAAGGTGATGGAAAAGGTGCTTTCAGTTAGGTTTTTACAGAAAGATAAAGGACACTTGTTCATCCAAATACAGTGTATGTAAACAGAAGTAATGGAATTAGTCTCTAGCGTGATTCTATCTAGATTTGGAGAAAGCCCCTTTTAATATTTAAGACAAAGCATTATACTGGCTTGCTTGGGGACATTTTGTAACCTCCATTGCAAAGGATCTGGGAGAATGCATTAAACAAACACCTGCCCAGTGATTATGTAAGTGCAGTTAGTTCTTCCTTGGGGCTGGGAGGTGGATTGAATGATTTCTTAATGTCCCTTTCAGCCTGATCCTCTTGTTCTCTGTCCTCAGACTTTTCACCTGAAGCATAGGACTGGAAATGCTTTTAAAATGGAAAGTTTGGACAGCATCTAACTATGAGGTCTGAGACTATAGAGTTTACGTAGGTTTGTAAAAATCATCATACAGTGTAAGACTGCACACAGCAGCAAAAGTTACCAGCTCTGTGTTAATAAACTGTGTGTTAAGAGAACCTAATTAGGACACTACTCCCCTTGCACAGCTGGTATGCAAATGAATAGGACAACTCAACTCTTTGCTGAGTATTTTACTCAGATCCTATCTAATATAAGTAGCCAATGACTGGAAGCAAAAAGAATGTGAAGATAAGCATAATGAAAAGCAAAAAAAAAAAGAAGAAAGGATGTGAAAGACATTGATATATTCATTTCTGAAAAAATCAGTGCATGAGAGGATATGAGATAACAGATTTGGAAATATAAACAGAAAAGCTTGGGGTTTTTGTTTATTTTTTTGTGGTTTTATAAAGTTGAGAGTTGAGAAAGGGATTGCATTTTACATATGTTTAAAATAGAGATTAATTTCATGTACTTATAATTTAGTATAATTTTTGTTGTGAGCTTGACTCCCTCTAATTTGCAGTTTGATTTACCCTCTGTTCAACTTCTATTTCTTGATCAGTAACAGGCTCCCAAATGAAACGTCGAATACTGAAAAGGTCAAAGTGTTGCCACCCTGACATGTCACCAAATATATTATGTATCAAAATCTCCTCTCATTTTAATGACAAAGATCCTGTCTACAACAAAGCATAGCTGGAAATTAAATATTTTACATGACAATGATTGGAAGGAGATTAGGGGATGGTGCTTATCCCAACTCATTCTTCCATGCATTATTGTTTGAACACAATGATTAAAATTTATAGAATTTTTTACTCCCTATAAAAAGTTAATCAATGATATTACTGTAATAATTTTGACATCATCATCAAATAATTTTGATACATTGACCAAAGGAATGAATTATTGTAAATTGCTTAAGACTTTCAGTAAACTGTAACTTGACTCAGCAACATAAACTAAAACAGGGAAAAAAACAAAACACATTTTACTGAGTCCTCATTAAACTGTCATGCTATATACTCATCGTCTATTTACTTTGCTGTTAATTATCTTTGACAAAATAAATGTTGGAAAGTCTCTAATCTGACTTTCTTTTAATGATTCATTCCCTCTGTTATTAGAAACCAAAAGAATGTACCATTAGAGATAAAATCATGGGATGCTTTTGCTTTTTTTTTTAATTCAAAATACAAAAGCATTTGGTTCAGACAAATCTCTTTGGGTTCAGAATACTTGTTCAGTTAGTGCAAAGTTTGTACCCGAAAGGGCAACAAATCTACAAATAATAGATGAAATGCTATATGACAGATTTTTTTAGCCACTATTGGTCAACTGCTGATAGGTACTGGCAGTGAAACTCTTATGGAAGTATTAGAAGAGGAGGCAGAAATGATAAAGGCAGGGAACTGAGCTGATCATCAAGAATAGGTGAGAAACTTCAGTGTTGCTTGCCCCCTTTTTGCTTGTAAGTTGATTTTGTGTGTCTTGCCAGAGCTTTAAATAAGACAGCAAAGTGCATTTAGGACCAGATCTTTGAGGCAAAATGACATAACTTCATGGCAGCTTTTCTCCAGAAGAGAATGATGTACTTATTGTATGCCCTTGAATACCTGCTTTTAGGAACAGTGGTCTGTAGTTTTACTTACTCCTTTTATACTGATATATTGCAGTTAACAGCATTTTTCTGAGGAGTTAACACAGTTACTTTATGACATTTCATAATATTTTATCATGACAGTGATATTGAAAACTATATACTTAATTATAATGAATAAATATGCTGAATGAAGGCTGTAGTAGCTTCATTTAAATTGTTTCAGACTTCAACATAGGTAGCTATATTTGGTGTACACAGGAAATGGCCTGTGGCATTTCTTTGATATAGTTCTTAAATCATATTTGTCTCTTGTCAGTTCTTTTACTGTGTTTACAGCTGTGCATTGTACCTCTGTTTTTCTCCAAATTATTCGATTTCTTCCTACAGAATCACAGAATAGTTAGGGTTGGAAGGGACCTCTGGAGATCATCCAGTCCAACTCCCCTGCCAAGGCAGGGTTGCCTAGAGCAGGTTACACAGGAATGAGTCCAGGTGGGTTTTGAATGTCTCCAGAGAGGCAGAATTACCTTTAAAAACTTTTGAACTTCTAAAATTTTCAATGGATAAGGTGAAAATCTATTGGGAAGTGGTGAGGGAGGTTTGAGCAGGAAAATAAAACTTAAGGGATGTAACCTTTCCACTTAGACTAGTCAAAGATAATTTAGAAATAGGATGGATTGCTGTTAAGATTAGTTCAAATTTCCTGCAGTAATCCTTGTATATGTTCGATATAAATCTAAAGCTTTTTGTATTTTGTAAAGTAAGATGATGAATAGATTTCTCTCCCAACCCCAAGGTGTTATTTAATAGAAGATTAAAAAGTCTTGCAACATGAAGGTGGAAGAAATACAGTACCTGAAATGTAACCTTTTCCCCAAGATATTTCTCCTTTAAAGGTTGTTTTCAAGCTTAACAAATTAATTTTCACAACTAATAGTATTCTAACATACCGTCACAAAGGGTAAACAGTTTAATTCAATTTTAAGTTTTTCGTCTATATTTATGCGGCTAAACTCTATTGGTAGCACTGTATTTCAAGCTGCAAGCTGTAATTAATAATAACATGATATAATTGGCTATGGAAGCTTCAAAGTAACGTTTGAAAAATTACAAAATCAGATGGTAAGTATATTAATATTACAAAAGCTTGAAAATTATTCCAGCAGTTTTTAATATTTGTGCCAATTAGTACCTGATAAAGAACAGTGTAATTTCTAGGGATTTATAATAAGGGACCATTTTCATTTCTCTCAGTGGTGCTAATCAACATGATGTTTTTTAGCTATAGTTACTTGTTTTCTCTATAGTTTTAGGGAGGTGTCTTGGAGCAGTAATAATACCATCTTGGTATGCTCTCTGACCCTCCAGAAATTGTTGTGACTTTAACAGCTCTTGAAGGGTTTCTTCATCCATCAGTTATCTGAGGTGGTTTTTAAGCATTCTGTAGAAAGCTTGGAAGTTACAGTACTCTAAGTACTACAGAAGTCATTGGACTATGACTTTTTTTTTCTTTTTACTTCATCTGAACACTGTTGGTTGTGAACACAAATTCAAAGAATAATAAAGATATCCAGGAAAGATATCTAGTTCAAGTTTTTTAAATGTAAAAATACAAACAAAATTATAAATGTGTTGATGCTAATTTTAAACAAGCAATCTTATTAGATTAAAAATTAGATTCAACAGAAGTATTTTGTTGAAATATACTGTGTGATGTTCATAATGAATACATATTTTCATGATGAAAGCTGGTTTTTCAAATGCAGAACTCTTTGCAGGAGTGGTTGGGGATTACGAGTTTCAGTGTCTATAAACTGAAGTCAGTTTTAGGGAAACCATTTCAAATAAGATGTAAGATGTACTTTTTAATATTAGGGGTGGAAAAGCATTATAAAATACTAAGAAATATTGGTATATTTATTTTATCGTGAAATCTTTCTAAAAGGAAGTTCACTACAAAATGTTGGGCCAAATTTAGAAATCACTACTTAAACTGTAGTCTATACTATGCTTGATACATATAGGATTGTAAGAATTTTTCTCTGGCTGTATAAACTGTCACTAAATTTCTGAAATAAAAAGCAGGATAAGTATGCAGGTTTTAAGGTGATGACAGGAAGGAAATTTCTTAAGTGCTGCTGTTCTGTGTATTAGTGTGTATCATCATTGAGCCTGTGGCTTCTCATAGATTCTGTGATTCTCTTTTGCTAGAAGAAGACCCAGAGCAAACAATTCATACATAATTAAAAAACTCCTGTGAAAGCAAAGTTAGAAAATGTCTGAATCAAAATGTAGTCATTCTAGTTGTTTATGACCAAATTTCCATTAAGAGGAGGTGGATTTTAACAGAGTTAATCCCAGTGGATATTCTTGTGTTAAGTAAAAGTATTTGTGAGGGGGATACTATAAGGGAAAGCATTGAGGACACACAATATTATTTGCAGTCTGAATAAAGCTACCCCTGTTTGGGTTTTGCATTATAATTTTACTGTGGTGCAAGACAGAGGACTGTGGAAAATAAATTGACAGCTTATTTTCCATGGTGGTTGTGCTTAATTGGTTAAAAAAACCAGTAAATGAGTTAATAATAAGCTCCAGGATCTTCACAGGTTCTGCCATAAGTGAGATTTTTTTCCCCTCCTTTATTTAGAAATGAGTCCTCTGTCCTCTATGTTTTACATAAACTTCTGTTACTGTCATTTCTACAGAAAGCTTGTTTTCACATGAGGTTCAGCCAAGCACCTTTTGTAGTGGTGCAAATGATGTGAGTTCAGCTGTAGTCAGGGATCAAATAGACAGACTATGGCCCAGCTTTGATCAGAGTCCATGTGAGTGAACTTTGCCAACAGAGCACTTAGTGGTTTTACTTTCCCACCATGCACAGACTTTTGTAAGGACAGACTGTATTTGAAGATACCATCTGAGTAAACGTGACAGGAAAGAGCATGGTGGCATGGGCTTGGGCTGTATTTACGTGGTTCTTTTGTTAACATGTTAAAGGGCTCACAGCATTTAAATGGTAATCTTAGTTATGCTCCTGTCAGGAAGAACTGTTTCTGATTTCACAGAATATTCTGAGTTGGAAAGGACCCACAAGGATCAAGTCCAACTCTTAAGTGAATGGCCCATGCAGGGACCAAACCCACAACCTTGATTATTAACACCATACTCTAATCAGCTGAGCTAATCTCAGGGTCTTTGTTGGTCTATGATCAGTAGTCTCATTCACATTAAGAAGGTACACACAAATTCTTGAGGCTCTTAAGTTTGCTGAGAAAATTTCACTTGTCTGTGTCTTCAAATGGTTTCTAGTATTTTTAAATGTTTAGCATTTTTTGCAGCTACCTAGAGATTATAGCTTTTAAAAATCATGTGAGAGAAATGCCTTACAATTGATATTAGCAATATACTCTTAGTATCAGCTCTTTTGTGATCTGTGGCTGCAGTTAAAACAATGAAGCTCTGGAACTGTCAGAGTCAAACACTGTGAGTCAATACCTCGTCTCCAGTGGTAGCTTCAGTATATGGAAGGGAAAGATATCACAATCTTACTTAGTCACTGGCAGAATTACCTATCCAAGGAGTGTTCTGTAACCTCAGGTATTCAGTGGTTGATGCTTAGATTTCCTGAAGCATGAAATTTCGTTATAATTTCTTCTTGTTATCGTTTTAACCTCACTCATTAAATGTCTTCTTGTTTGGATGCTACAAATGGTATATAGGAGAATCCAGTTAACCTCCTTCATAGTGTACCTTCTTATTTTTCTTAATGGTGGGTTAGAAGATATGAAGTAATTGTCATTTAATGGTTTCTGTTGTCAGTTTCTGGATCCCTTATTGCGTTTATATCTCTGTTAAGGTGTATAGTCATGACTGAACACTCCAAACAAAGCCTTACTATTGATTTATGTAGTGTCATTGTAATCTCATTTTTATTCTCAGCCCCACTCTTTATACACCCTGACAAATTGTAAGCTTTTTCTGTTGGCTGCTGGGTAGCAAGCAAATTATTTCCAAAAGCAATCTGTTCTGACACTCAAAGTTTATTAACAAATGGCTACAGCTGATTTAGAACTTAATGATGTGTGTGAACAATTCCAGGTATTCCTGCCAGTCTGTGCTCCCTTGTATTTGTCAATAGTCAATATTTTTCTATGACATATGTGTTTATCTAGCTTTCTGAGTACTCTGTCTTCTCCCTCTGCTCTTTTTTATTTCAAATAATTTTATACTATTTTCTTTCTGTTCAATACTCTCCCTCTCCTTTCAGAGAGCATTGTGTTATCCAAATCAAACCCTAGTAGACATTTCTAGAGAACATGTTTATCAGCCTTTTCCAGTGCTGAATTTTGACTGTATCTTTCTATTCTTCCTATTCACTGTTTTTTATCCTCAGGAATCCTTTCCCTTCCCCCACTCCTCAGTTTCTGCCTATTCAAAGTTCTTAAAGTCTTCTAAAAACTCTGTTATGAACTTTAATATTTTATCTGCAAGGGTGATACATCTCTTTTGGTAGTAACTACTTTTGCATGCTACCTAAGTACCAGTAGGAACAGAATGTAGAGATATTTGAAGTTACCTTATAAATGTGTCTTGTATAACTATATGCCCTTTCTGAATGTATCTATTCTTCATGGTGCTTTAAATTATGTAGGATTATACTATCTTTTACGGAGCCAACAGTTTGAGGGTGAAGGTTAGTAACTATTTTAAGTTGAATTCTTGTTATCATCCAACTGTACATGAAGCCACTGACTCAGTCACATAGCCCGTGTGACAGAGAACTAAAGTCTTTCAAGTATTAGGTTAACCCTAAATGAAACTTGGATTTTCTCTTTCTTTAGAACTTTTGACAACTGACAGTTTCATTATGAATTGAGACAGAGGGAAATTGCATTAAAGTTTTTTGTACAAATTTCTGTATTATACCTGAAGCATGTTTTGTTCAGATTTCAGTATAATTTTATTTTTAAAAGCTATAAAATGAAACAGAAAATGAGTGTTTAATCTGATTACTTTGCAGTTATACCTTCTGATATTAAAAAGAAAAAATGAACAAATACAACTGAAACTTTGTTTTCAAGATTTGTCAGCAATTTTGTCTAAATGGTAATGTCTATCAGAAAAAAACAATCATAAAGATTAATGCTGCCCAAGAATCGTCTTTCCTTCCTTGCATAGACTAAATTCTGGTAATAAATGGTGTGTGTAGATGATATATGGTCTACTTCCCTGGGCAGTCTTATTGAGATCTGGGAAGCTGTTAAAACAGATAATGTTGTTTTATTTTCTCTGAAGAGAAAGCAAAGCAAGAAAACAGCTATTCATCATTCTGTATGTTTATGTAACATGATATGTTACTTTATGCACATTGTTGTGTACTGTACTATGACATATCATCCACCTCAGAAGTAGAAGGATGATAGTAGGAGATGCCCACTTTCATTCTTCCTTTATATTACCGTAAATTTCAATGTGTTCTGGGCCTTACCAGTGAGATTTTCACTTCTCGTTTTACTTCTTTATGACTTTCCCTACTTGTTCTACTGTTTTCTCCTGCACAACCCCAATACAGAAGTATCAAGAAACAAGTTTGCAGTTGTCACTGGCTGCGTTTTTTAGTATGCCACACTAATACACAAAAATGCATTTGAGCTTTGCTCAGCTGCATGATATAGAAGGGTTGAGTGAGTTGAGTGTTACAAGGCTGACAATATTCTTACAAGATTACAAGCAAAGAATGTCCGATTGGAAATGTCAAAGAGATATTCTTGTATTCATTTTATTTATTTTCTTTCTGTCGTTGAAGGGCAAGGGGTCATACTGTGCTCTGAGTCACAGTAAACATACATTTGTTATTAAACTTGCAGTGGGGTAGCTTAGCAGTAACAGCTCTCTCTTGAATGCTTGCATGAGTCTGCAATTTCAGGCTGGCATAGTAGATCCTGTAGTCGGATACAACTTGTTCTTTCAATTCTACTACCTAATGAACTGTCCACAGAGCTCCAGAGAATTCTGTTCAAAGAATAGTATTTTAAAGAATTGCTACTACTTATTTCAGAAAAAAAACCAGGCATATGCATATGCTTCACTAATAGTAGGAAAGAATCCTACACTTAATTTTTTCTGTTATAAATGCAGGATTTTTATGCAAATTGCAAGCTGTGATACCACCACTTTAAATTGAGACAGCAGAAATATGCATATTTTGAAACCTCACAGCTTATAAAAAAAGTCAATTCTTTTTTTCTCTTACTGGAAAACAAACTATTTCTTAGGTAAAACTCTGTCCTCTCAAGGACAGTTTTCTATGATGGAAATAGTGTTGCTTGTTCCTCCACTTTCTTCAATATAGAACGATTAGTGAATTTTTATCACTTTTTAGAAGAAATTGAAATAAAATTAATTTTTTAAAATGCTGATATTCTAACAAAAATGCCGGTCTGTCTTTAACATTGTTAATAAAAGCAGGACATTTTGACTAGACAATTAATCAAGACAATGAGTTACAAAATAATACCCTTGAGTAGCAGAGGTGTCACGCAGATAAATCCCTATATGCTGCTGTGGCTGTATGTGTCCCAAAACCTTTCTGCCGTGTACTTCCTGAGCATACAATAACATACAGAAATGCAGAACACCCTCTATATGTCTTCATAAGTCATCTTCTCCTTGGGCTGCTTGCCAAAATGCTGTTATTGGATTACCACAGAGAGAGGGACAAAATTTCAAACCCCTTGGAAACACAAGAACAAGGGAGTTGTAGATTTCAAAATTGAGGACCTAGCTGTCGTGGTTTGAGCTGCACCCCTCCTCAGGGGTATGGAAGTGCTTGGTCCCATGTGAGTTTCCGATCAGGGGCCAATCAGAGCTGTGTTTTGCCCCTGTGAAATTAGGATATTACAAGAGCTGGAAGGAAGTTGTTGGCAGAGAGGCAGAGAGAGAGAGAGAATCAGAGCCGCGAGGGGTGGCCAGGGGCCCCCGAACCTGGGGGGCCCCTGGGCCTTCATGGCCTTGATTTAGACAGGGTGGTTTTTTTTGCTATTTCCCCCCACTGCCCAGGAGAGGCAGTGGCGTGGGCTTGAGAGGCCAGCCAGGGGGTTGGAGCCAGTCCCCCCCCAAAACGGGCAGGCACAGCATTGGAGCCAAGCCAGAGACGGGCCGAGGGGTGGCCTGGAGCTTCAGAAGCAGTGGAGATCGTGCAGAGTTGGAAGAATTCCAGGCAGAGGATGAGAGAGACTTCAAGCAGTCTCACTGCAACTTTCCCCCTCCCACAATGGTGGGAGAGGAGGCGACCCTGAGTTGAGACTGAGCAATGGAGAGATGGGCCGAGGGGCTCGGAGGAGGCCCTATGTGAGGTTTGGGCGGGGGCAGCCAAAAACCGAAGGAGGAATGTGGGGGAGAGGAATGCCTCCCGTGACATGTGGATGTCGAACTGAAGCTGCAGCAGCTGAAACAGAGAGAAGCCAAACCAAGCAGGCTTTTTCTGGGTAAGGACTTTTGGTGAAAACTATTCGGGGTATAAAGACTGAGCAAAAACCCAGAGAATCCTGCAACTTGGGGAGAAGAGTGGACTCGAAGTGGAGAAGTCCCTGAGTCTTACTCTCTGGGAGAAAGCTTCACGAAACAGGGAGAGAGGACTCAAAAGCTGACTCCCTGTAGCTCAAGATGAAGACCTGGTAAAGCAAATGTTCCTTTGCAGTCCAGGAGGAGACCTCAGCAGAAGCCGAGGAGCTGGTGGGGGTGCAAAAGACCCCTTCTTCGATATCTCAATGAGAGAGAGACTTTAGCTATCATCCTGGAGGGTTATTCTTCTGGATTGATTTGGAAGGACCCCAGGGGTGGTAGAAATTGTATTAATATTGTGTATTTATTTACTTTTTAGTTTCTATAGTATTTATTGTGTTAGTAATAAATTTTGATATAATTTCCCCATACTAGCAGTTGTGTTATGTCTGAAAACCCTCTCACACTGAAGCAAATTGTGGGGAAGCTTGGAAATTGGATTTTTGGGAAGCTCAAACCATGACACTAATTCATTGAAGTGCATGCACCTATGGAATTTGTAAATGTTTGGGAAGGGAGAGTTAAGAAAAACAAAACTATCCCAACACCTCAATGATTCCTGCAAACATTTATGCTGGAAATGCTTAACTGTAATTAAGTGCTCCAGGGCATTTGCAGGATGTCATTAATTCCACGGATGTAAATGCTCTCTAAAGTAAGATCAGCCACACCTGTTTTCAGGAATACCAAGTCAAGATCTGCTTTTTTTCAAAAATGGGAACGAAAAGTCTGAACTAAACTTGTGGTGAAGTTCTTCATTTTTTAGAGGGATTCCCATTTTCCTCTTTACTTATTTTCCTTTATTTTGACAGTGGGTGGGTGTCTATATTTACCTTCTGCATGGCCTACTTCCTTTAAAACAGCATGCAAATTCCAGAACATCTTAGGCCCCAGAAGGGTGAGAGAGAATAGTATTGTGCAATCCTAGCACATAAACAACCTTCATTCTGTGAAAGTTTAGGCTGAAGTTTGGTATGAGTATCTGTTTTCATGGTAGAATAAGAAGCTATATAACTCAGCAGAGCCTGCCCAGGTCTTCAATGCTGTTCCTTTGCAGATTTCCCATGGATGAGGGGAATAAAGCACAAATCCATAAACCAGAGACCCTATTTGCTGCTATGTTCAGACAGGTGCCAGATGAAGGCAATACTTCTGCCTATGCTCTGCCAGCTGTATTGTCATACATTTTACTGGCATATTGGATTTGCTGTGAGATGCATTACAATGTTTGCTAAGGCCAGTGAATTGAGTTATATGATTGTAAGTATTTTACCCAACATGTTAATGCACTTAATGAAGTGCAGATAATCACATCACTCAATTTATAAGAATTGTCAAACCTCCTAATTAATTCCATTATATTGTATTTTAGAGATTAAATCCTTTCAGAGCTTATTCAGGAGGTAGAAATATTATTTAACTTTGATTAAAATATTTTAATTAGTTAATGTTTTAATTTTTTTTCCCGGAATAATTTGTTTTATAAAGTATAATGTCCCTTTCACAGAATTGAGATGTTAAAGCCAACCTGGAGATATTCTTTCTGTTGCTAAATCAAATGTAAAAGATGTGATTTTTTTTTCTTTTTTTCTCCAGTTAAATGTAAAGAATTTGGTTTAATAGTAAAAAAGCAACCTACAGAATTGTATTGGTGGCACAAGTTTTTACAGACCTAGTTATGGACTTCTTATTGTAGTCAAAGGCATTTCATTATTAAACCTCTTCACTGTTTTGATATTTTAATTAATCAGATGAACATGAGTTCACAATGTCTGTACAGAGGCTTTTAAAGTCATGGACCACTGAAGATGATTTTCTTCCCATGTGGACCTTGGTAGAGTCTGAACATAGGGTCAGCTGAGGGAAAGAGGATTTCAAGTGTTAGAAAATGTTCAATTGATATGGAGAATGACTTCTCAATTTGAGAGCAATAGTAATGACCAGTTTTCCACAATAATGTCCATGAAATTGTAAGTTTCATTAAGGTCAGTTTAAGTGGAGTTGTCTCAGTTTTCTTTGTCTTTCTGTGATAAACAATTACAAAGGAGTCAGCTTTTTGAAAGAAGGACATTTGGATGTGTTCAGGAAATGTGTTAGTGATGGAAGAGCATCAGTTCCCATATGTGCACTTGCCACAGGCATTGCAAGCTTGTGACAAGCCCCTCTGGGCTACCTACACCTCAGGTGCCTCTCAGGAGGAGTGGTGAAAGGCATTCAAGGACTTCTGTGCAGGCTACAGTTGCCTTCTGTTTCCTTCTAAATAACTTTCTGCTCATTTTTTATTTCAGTTGTTATATGGGCATAGAAAACCTTGTGTAAGAGAAAGATTATGTACAGGCTTAAATAGTAAAATACATAGTGTTCAAATTCTTTTTTCCTCTAGTACAATGACAGTCTACACAGAAGAAAACAGGGAAAATGGGAAAATGGAAGAAAGAACATAAAGGGGAAAAATTCTAAGTGGATTTCTTCTGTTATTAGCCTTTAATTTACATTAAGTTCAGCCTAAAAAATGCTTAACAAAATACAGTTATGTTTTGTTAGGGTGTGATACTCTAGGCAGTGTAATGTGTTGCTGAACAGGGAAGTAAACCCCTGAATTCTGCCCAGTTTGGTTTAATTTCTACACAGGAAGGGAAAGAAAACAAAGCAAGTTTCAAGAATGACCATTGAGCAGTTTATAAAAAGGACTGTTCAATGCAGGTCCTAAGATCTGTTGGTCTTGGGATTTGCTCAGGCTCAGAGGCAGAACAGTTGTGCAGGTTCCAAGCTTGACAGTTGAGCTTGGCTTCCATCAGCCCCATAAAAATTATCATTTTTTGCTCAACCAATTTACCATTTCTTTCAGATAGTATTGTGATTGATGACTCTGTAATTTTATTCCATTTTAAATGGATTTATTCAAATGAAATTGCAAGTCTTTAGTAAATGTTTCTCTTGATGAGGCACAAAATCCTTATGCTCTCTCTCACTCTGTCTTAACTAACAGAAATATATCCACAAATATTGTTTTTTCACTCCAGTTCTATGATTTTCAAATGTAACTACGAATATGGATCTTCTAGCTTGGAAAGTGTGTTTTATACTAAATCACTATTTCAATTAGAAAAGCCTGCTGTTGAAACAGTTGCAGCTTTATGGATTATAGGGCATATCAGATATGACTGCTTTCTTTGAATTTTGGTTAATTAACTAAAAAAATGCCAGAACATAACTAATAAAAAGGTTAAGGCAATACCAAATATTTACCTCAGCAATTAAGCTCAAATCTTAGTTATTAGTGCAAAAGCTCCTTTGTTGTTTTCAAACTTCCTATCAGAATATATTCCAGTAGTACGAGATCTTCACGATTCACCATTTTAGCAGTCTATGCCATGTGCAGCTGAGAGCTTGGTGAGAGAGTTTACACAGTGCTTTTGCTTACCCAACATAATTAATTCTTCACAGCACAGAATTTCCCACCATTCTAATTCATTCCTTACCATGCATGTGAATAAACAGATTTTAGACAATGAAGGAATACAAATAAGACTGATGCCACTAAAAAGCTAGCCTGTCCCTGATTAATTTGTTCAATCAACTGAAATCATTGTTCCCTGCTAACCAGACAGAAAATAAATCAATCATTCTATCAGAGGCAATGTGAGTGGAGTGAGGGCAATAACCTGTAATTTGTGTATTAAAGTAATCTTAATACTACTGAATCTGTAGGACTAAGATAATAGATACAACAAAAGTGCTAAAATGACATATATTCTTCTATCTTTTGCATTTAATATGTTAATTATAAAAATTAATATTGGGCTTAATCTCTTGATTTTTGATTGATGGTATGCAACAAGAGGAACACGATTATTGAAGTAAAACAACTTTTGACAGGCAGAAACAAAGCTGGTATTTGTCTGTCTATTTCAAACTCAAGAAAAGAAAGGAAGTAAAGGTGTCTTGTGGACTTGCACTATTTTAATACCTTAAACTGGTGCCAGAAGTTAGTTACTTTTGATTTAGTTTTAGGTGCAACATCCTGTGCTTCATTTTCCAAGAACTGAGCCATTCCCACTTTTATAGGGGTTTTTATTGATTGCGTTGAGTGGCAGAATTTAAGGTTTGTATACATACATATTTGTGGTAGCAATGGAGAGTTAAATGAATGGTGCTTGTATAAAGGTAGAGACAGAGATTATAGTCCCAAGCTGTTGGAAGAGTACTAGGTGAAATGAAAGCATTACGGATACTATATGCTATCACAAGATCTTTGCGGCGGGGAAAAAAGCTTTAATTTGTCATAACTTGCTTATGACAATCTTTCATATTAAGAAAGAAGGGAAAAAGGGAAAACAAGAGATGCAGTTTCTTGATGATGAAGAGGAATTAAGGATGAAGAAAAGAGAATTAATTCTGTAGTATGTCATGAATTGTATTCCTTCCATCCGGTTGGAGCCCCAGCTGTCGTTTTTCCCCTAATTAACTCTTAGACATCCAAATTCATTCCTTTAAAAGTTCCTGCTGAAGGCTTCTGGTTGTAAGCGTGTCATGTCCTCAACTCTTCGTAAGTCCTCGGAGAAGTCTGAAACAGTGGCTGTGATAAAGAGACTGATTTACATCATCCGATGTGGTGATTGATCATCAAGGTCATCTCTGGCACTAGACTATGGAATTACTCTAGGACCAGTGGATGCTGATTTTTGGAGATGCTTGAATGATCTTCCCAGGCTGACTGCAACCAGAACCTACCTGGCTGGGAGTTCATTGTTACCTTTCAGTTTGCGTGAGACTGAACCAGTTGCACACTCAGAGAAGCTGGAAAAACTACAAATTATTTTGGGAAATTAGTTCAAGTAGTGCCTTTTAATTTGGGATCTCTAAGGTTGAGAGTAGCGGGTGTGAAGGCTTAGACCCAAATTCTCAGATAAACACATAGAAAAACGGTAATGTAAGTTCAGAACCTTATTTGGCATAAAATAAATACAAGAACACGAATATACAAACATTTATTTTCTTAAAGCATGCCTTAAAAACAGTTACCCTTTAAAAAGAATTTCTACTATGAACAACGAATCACATCTGTAGTCAGTCCTTTGGCAATTTAACAACTTTTAGTTTCATCAAATAAGAGTTATATTCCCAAGATTTCCTGTGACAAAGGAGTCCCCCAAAATCTGGAAGATCATACAATTACAGTTTAAAGAAACTCACAACAAAGACAACTAACTAAAGATAGAAGTCTCTGGGAGCATCAGGAAAAGAGAAAGAAAGTGTGAGAGGGTGTGTATGAGAGAATGAGAGCTTCTCTTTTGTCTACGATTAAAGTAAGGGAAATTACCCCTGTCCTTTATTTTTGTGGTTAATGTAATCAAGATCCCCGGTCTTGGGTTTGGACCTACTTGATTTCCTTCCTCCCTTCTTTCCCCCCTTTTTTTTTTCCATTTCTCTCTCATTTTTGTTTTGAACAGACCCCATATTTATATGAAAAACTGACATTTGATTTTAATGGAGTGGTTTCAGATGTACATTCGTTAACAAAAAGTGATCAGTGGTCTGCTCCAGAAGGAGGGAGGTGTATAAGGAGAATGAGATCTTCCTCTGTATTTTTCTATTAGCTGTCTAAGCTCTCTGGTGTGTCAATTTAAGAGGACTGAGGAGTCCCCAATTGGGCCAAGACACTTAAAATTTCAATCAGAAAGTGCCGAACTAAATCATCTCATTAGCAAGATTGTATTTCGTCCCATGTGTGCCAACAGAAGAACTCTTGTAGGAAGGTAAACAGGGAGTTTTGATTAACCCATTATTTAATATTATGAAACAGAGACACCATTTCATTTAAGGGACATGATACCAAACATCTGAATTTTTCTTGTAATAGAGGTCAGTGAAATTTAATTATGATTAATTATCCAAAATTCAGAAATCATAAAAACCTTAATGCAGCTGAATGGGGTCTAGTGAAAGGTCCAGATAGCTCGGGTCTCTATCTGTGGCTAAAAAAAAAACCTCTAAGGAACAGGATATATGTGGAAAGTCATTCACCAGGATTTCCTAGACCATGAAGTGTAACTGGACTGTTTTATTTAATAGCCATTTGATCAATCTGTGCTCCCTGAACTTATTCATTTTTTGTAGGAGCCTGAGAGCATATAAAAGGCTTTGGAATTTTCTAAACTGTAAATATCTCTGGTTCTAAACATTAAAGGAAAAAGAATTTAAGTGAGCAGGGGCATAATGTAGTCTTGTTAGCTACAGCTTGATATTTCATGGTTGAATTAGGTGGGAACTTTGATTAAAGTTATATCTATTGTTGGGGCATTTGAAATGACTCTGTCCTGTTTCAATGCTGTGGTGTCTAGCAAAAGCTGAGATTAGCCTTTCCACAAGTGAGACCACTAACTGAATCTCTCGTATCTAATCAGCCTTGTGCTTTCACAAAAGATGAATGTACTTAATAAACTTTTGGACCTCTATCTCTCTGTCAAATTTGGCAAAACTGTGCAAAAAGCTGGTAGACCTCTTGCAATATGCCTGAAAAGAGGAGTACAGTCGTATCCACACAGAATATCATAGCATTATGGCATAAGTTTTGTTTCTTTAGGAAACAAACGAAAGAAAATCTGTAATGTGAAAAGCATGCTGATAATGTGGTCAAAAGTTGATTTGGGGTGTTAAATTAACAGCCTCTTATTTAACCCCTGAAATTAAAGCTATTTTAGTAAATACTGTTTTCCCCTCCTAGAAATCTATTATTATAGATAAAAAGGGAGAAAAAATTTTCTTCCCAAAATTATGTTCCCCTTTCCCCCCAAAGAGAAAAATAAAGGCCTCAAGTCAAGGCCTTTATTTATTGATGATTTATATGTTGTTTATAAGACACTATTCATGCCTACAACTTTCCTGCATGGCAATATTTACCTTCCATGTAGTATTTGTGACATTCAGAACTCAATGTGGCATACTGTAAATATCACAGTAACTGTGAGTACTGTGTGTGGTAAATGTCAAGATTTTAATTGCAGCTACTAAGCCATTGGCTTCTTATTACTTGTTTGGAAGAAACGTGTAATGAGCATCTCCCCGGGATATTACATGATGAAGAGATTCTTCAACATAGTTTCCCTGATGCTGCTCTATGAGTGAAGTGGTTTGTGTGTGTAGCTTTAGGCTGTAAAAAACAGAATCTGAGAAAAGGCCAAAGGAAAAAGGTGTTTCTGTGGTAGTGTCTCTCTCACATACACAGTAATTTAATATCACCATAGTTAAATAAATTGTCAGTACCATAATATGCTTTTTGCCTAGATGCTGCCTAAACTTTGCAGGATATAAATAAAGAGACCATTGTCAAAGACTGCAGCTGGAAACAAATAGTGAAGGAATTTAACTCCCTGCACTATTTTCAGCTGGTTTAAGAGTATTTTCTGCAACTGTGAACAGAATTTATTTCTTACTATACAGGCCTGACTTGGTCCCTCCCAATTCTGACATCTTGTGAGCATTTTTCACAAAGATTCAGACAGCCCAAGGTCTGCCTGAAGAGCTGGCTGACTTGGACCAGGCAGGTAAAAGATCTCAGTGACATGCTAAGCACAAACTTCCACATCAGTTACTGTAGTTACTAATGCCCAAGATGCATACATTGTGGAAGTGTGCTTGAGATGGAGTTGCAGAAGGTTCAATGTTATCTCTTTCCTCTGGCACCACAGATTAGAAAACGCTCTTTTACCTGAGTCATTTTTACAGCATCCCTCTCTGACCTTTCCTCAATTCTCCAGCACCAGGGAGCTTACTGGTTTTCCTCTGGACTAATCTTATGTGAAGATTTATTGAGGGGCTAAAGAGCTTTTAACCTTCTTTTCCTTCACATTAACCCAAGATATGTTTTCCAGTGTTCCTGTGGTAGCAGTCCATACGTGTCCTTCACCTCAGATCCTCCAGCAAGATACTGAAGAATGTTGAGCTGTGGGCCACAAATGCGTTATATGTAGCATTTGTTCCTTGATGTGACACAACACAGGGAGAAAGAGTTGGGTCTTCTCTCTCAAGGGTATTTCTCTCTCTGCCTAAACCTCCCAATTCGGTGAACAGAGAGCTGCAGGTTAGCTCTGGATGTAAAAACACCCCTGACCTGAACGTTAGCACAAAGATGCCCAAGGAAGCAAATTTTCTACTCAGCTGTTGAAAAAATTTTCCCTGTAAGCTCTCAACCTCTACCAGTGGCTTTTAGGTATTTATCCTGTGGCAAGATTGCTCTGTAAGCATTTTATGTTCTGTTGCATTATGTGAAGTGCAGTAATGCTTGACTGCTATTTCCTCAGTTTGCTGTTTTTTTGAAAGTGTTTGGAGACAGACCTTAAACTTTTGTTTGTTATTGAATGGGGGCCCAAACTGATGTTCAGTGAATCTATTGCCAGACAGTTTCCTGTCACTGGGAGTAGGCTTGAGGACCAATCCAGTTCCATCTAATATCATGTTCCTGTGCACTCGAGCGTAGTGTCCTCTGAATGACAGAGAGATATAGCAAAGCTGTTCTTTTCTAGACAAGCAGAGATTTTCCAGCTTTGTTAGGATTTCTCAAGGGAATTAGTCTGTTACAGGTCACTAAAGGAATACTTATTATGTTGGTCATATTCTCAACTTAGCATTTTATGAGATTTTTTAATAACACTTAAATATTATTACTCCTTTTCCAGACTCCTAATTGCATTATACATCATCTGACTGCACAGAAAAAATACGCTGAAATCTGGAAATAGATGAAATGAATGCTAGGGTTAGTCCCATAGCATAATATTTTGTTCTAGAAAGAAAAGAACATCTTTAATTCTTTACTCAGAAGGAGAAGAGGAAAAGCGGGATTGGATTTACATCCATTATAATTCTACCCCAGTGACTTTCAGCACATTGTGTTGTGTTAGGCCCTCATGTTCAATTATGGAAATGATGCTTTAGAAGAAGCTCTTTTTAATAAAATGCATAGAAGTTATAAAAAAAAACAGGCTGATGATCACTGTAAGGTGACAGAGGCAGAATAAACAATTCAGAAGTAATATTATAGTATTCTGTGGGTAACAATTGAAATCTGGGTCATAGACAGACTCTTTACTATACATATTTGAATAGACTTTGCAAGTTCTTGGATCCCAGGGCCTGACAGCACTGAACAAATCATCCAGATAGCTTGGATATGTCTGTCTTAGCACATCAGCAAATACATCCTGCTTTTCTGAAGCAAGTAGAAAATAGACCTGCAGTATAAATGTAAGTACTGTGCTTTACAGTTTAATTAAGAATATTTTTGATGCTCAGCTGTGTCTGGATAACTTTTTCAGACTGAATATTCTGGTTGTACAGAGAACAAGAGACACAGTGTACTCCTGTGCTGCTCCAAACCAGAAACAAGTACTTCTAATAATCACTCTCTAGAAAGCAACATGTGTGAGCAAAAGGGCCTTCTGAGCCTTATTGAAATGAAAGGAGAAAATAGATATCTAAAAACCTTTCTCAGCTTGTCATGATGGGATCCAAGCATGGTACTGAGTTAAAAAGCATGTTTTTTAACTGCCTCTTAGAAGCAATGCGGCCAGTGTTAATAATGACAACCCCTAACTTGATAACTGTAGAAGAGCAGGCATGTGACATTCATTTTCCTTCCTACTGAGGCACATGATACAATGGGTAGAATCCCCTATTGCTTTCTTGGGGAATGTGACCTCTTGATGACAGCAAAAATGACCTAACTCAATATGAGAGCTTAGGATGTCTGACCTAATGAAATGGGCCATTCTGGAAACATTTTCCCTTAAAGCTTGTTGAAAATAATTTGTGCCATCTGCCTGTTGAAATCCCGATGCTCTGATATTTTCAGTAAGAACAACTCATGTGCAAGCTGCCTATCAAGAAATATTCATGAAAAATAATTGGATACACCAGTTTTGAAACACGAGTCTAAGAACTGCAGACTAATTGTGTCAGTATTGAAGCATAAGAAGAGACAAAATTCAATGAATAAATGATTCATCATTAATTACTGCCGTTTCATGGGCACTCAGTATGACAGGCATGTACAAACCTTGCCCAGAAATCATCTATGAAAAAAAATCTGTTCCTGATGATTGCATGAATATTAGGTGCAGTCCTCATCAGCAATGTAATAAGAATTTTTTTTGTGAGAAGTTTGTTACTAGACTGTTTTTTCCAAGCTAAATCTCTCAGTTATTATCTGAACTCAATAATTTCTTTTGCCTCACTCACCCAACCTAATTTGGTTTCCTCTAATGTACCCACTGGTTCTTTCAAATTCCATCTTGATACATTTCTGCAATTCTAAGAGGAGTTCATGCCTTCAGAACCAAGGCAATGTAGTCGAATGTGCTATTTTTTTTGTGGATGTGGCAGAAGGACTGGGTTTTGCAGAATTATGGGATACTACGGTTATACATCCAACATTACAAAACAATTCATATAGTTGTCTTTATTAAATAAAATTATGGAAACATTATTTGTGGCTTTGTAGAAATTGATTTATTTACCATTATGTAATCAATTGAAAGATTCATGTCATTAATAACGCTTCTGCTTTTGAAGTGTCTGCATTCGTGTAAAGTGAATCAAGGCCCTTCCCTAATAAGCACTACAAGGTTACAGAACTGAAATGTGGAAAGTTCTGATATTTCACTGACTTTAATGCTACCGTAATTTGAAAAAAAAATGAACAACTACATGCACTACAAATGTGTACCACTCTGCAACATTTTATTCCATTGTTGGTGATTACAACAGACAGTGCATGCACTGATGCCACGTGTAGCAGCTGTCACACAATATCATCAGGACCAAATTTTCCTTTGACCATAGAACATGAACTGCAACTAAAGAAAATGTGGAGCTGAGAATCTGGGAAAGTACAAACTGGGATGTATTTGGACAGTCCTTTCTGGTAGTCAAAGGAATAATGCACCTGCTGATATCTGGTGATAGACATACATAAATTTTAATTCAAACCAAATTAGCTTCCAGGATATACTGCACACAGATGATTTACAGCTTTATAATTAGTTATAGCAGTCCCTAGAACAATTCCATAAAGAAGCAGAATTGGTTTGGTTACGGACTATGCTGAAAAAAAGTTATATTTTCTACATTTCAAATCATAGTCTTTGAGTTTAATTGTACAATTTAGATATAAAGAACAAATGAAGACTGTATAAAATCTGTCTTGACACAGCTAAACTGAACAGTAAAAAACACTATGGAAGAAGATGCCGTGGTCAAAGAACTACAAGTCTTCATGGGAGTGAATTTTAAGAGATATGAAAAACTGTTGGACTGTATAAAACTGAGGTCATACCTGCTGCTACAGAAAACAAGCCAAGGTGCCCATCTGTCTGGCCTACTGGGATCACCACACAGCACAATAATAGCCAAAGGCTTATCTGAGCTGCAGTTCGGTTTGTTGGTCACTGAGCCAAACTCTCCATCTACTAAATTTGAAGAATGTCTTTTTAGCACAGAGGAATCTGTATATAGAGCATATCCTTATTTTCTCCTCTCCTGGATAACTGGAGACTCCTGTTCATCTAATACTTGCATAAATCAGAAATGTTAGAAGGGTAATAATACGTAACTTTGTACCTTTTTTTTTTCTTTCTGAATTCAGAAAATCTTCTTTAACCTTTTGATGATTACTGGCCTGTATCTGGGTATTGGATAATGGACCTTACCATGTACTCGTCTTTTTTTTTTTTTTTTTTTTTAATCAATTACAGAACACCTGGATGGTGTGATAATATTATGACTATGGAGGCAATCAATCTGGACACTTTGAGTAAGACTGTGGGAAGACACTTGACCACCTTGCCTTTGCATTTCTATCTCTTTTCTTGGCTTATAACAAAATGAAGCTGTCAGCCCTATGGTCTACTGAGAATATTTATATTGGGGAAAAAGATGCAACACCCCTGTGTGTAGGAAAAGGTAGTGGTTTTGATATTTGTGGTTGTATGAGGGTTTTAGAAACTGCAGTTAATCACAGATGAATTATGTCTGTTGTTACTTCTGTAGTTTTCCCAGAAAACATAGCAAGAGCTGGGTTTCAACCTGGACTTTAAATATGATAAAGTTTTGATAATACTGAACAGATGATCTTTCTTTGAGGTATCAAAAAAAGACTATAAATCAAACCAAAACAATATTACAGTTACTGAAAAAGGAAAACTTGCAAGTGATAAAATTTAAATACTGGAGAAAGTCCTAATATTTGCAAGAAAATACATCAAATTCTCTGAAGAACAGATCATATGTGTGTTCTTACACCTGTTGTTAGGGTAACTGTTCTTTTGAAGATAGTCTTCAAAAAACAAATAACTTGAGGATGCAGATTGATGTGTCTGCAGGTGAAGAGTGAAGTACGTACTGAAGACTTCACTAAATGCAATATCTTCATACAGTGGTCTTTGTGAAAGCCTAAAATTACTTCTGTCATTTATTAAATTCAGTAGTATTTTTTTATTTATTTGATTGATTTCTTAAAATATATTTGAGAATACAAGCCTGTGATGTCTTTTCATGATATAACTGTATTGTTTTATTATTGCCAAGACTATTTGAAATAAGAGGGCTATTAAGGCAGGCAGACGGACAATGAAAAAAGACTACAAATATTTTGTCTGACAGAAAAAATATAGCCTGAAAACTAAGGAATTTGTTATTTCAGTTCTCAATACTTGTTGTAGTATTTACAAGAAGCTACAAAGATATGAATTACCAAAGAACATTAAAAGTTAATTATAAATGGTTTCAACAAGTGACAGATTTGAGGCTCTATAAGCGTAATGTTACCTGTCTAGTTCAAGTAGATGTTTTACCATTTGGAGTGGCTTCTGTTACACTTGGCTGTAGATCCTAAAAGTGATAAGTGACACAAGCAAATTTAACAGTCAGTGCTTTTAAATTCCGTGAAGCAAAACCAACTGATAATCTGTTTTAAGATTATCTTTTCTTTAATAAAGAACCTTTAAATGTTTTCTGAAGTATTGCATATGTAGGCTGCCTCCCCTATAGAAAATTTTAAAAGTCTTTTAAAGTAGTAGAAATCTGCCCGTCTTTTAAAGTAGTAGAAATCTGCCCATGAGAGAGCTAATTTCTACATTTCCAGAATGCAGACACCTCAGGAGTGGAACCTGCCATGTTCTCTGGGATGGAAAAGAAATTTCTGAAGCAATGGGAAAGATGCTATAGAAAAATTTTACCAAACTTCTTGTAGAGAACCTAATAGCATGTATTTATAGCATATATCAGAACTAATGTATAAAAGAAGAGCTACCTGTTGAAAGAGGATATACAGTGATATTTCTGAGGTTGAGAGAGATTTTTAATAAAAACAAAAGCATAAGAGGAAGCTTCGGTTGTTAAAGTTCTTAGTAATAGAGCACTCTGACCTTTTAGGTGCATGATTGTTGTAATTCACAGAAGCACAGAATATACTGAGTTGGAAAGGACCCACAAGGACCATTGAGTCCAACTCCTGGCCCTGCGCAGGACCATCCCCAAGAGTCACATCATGTGCCTGAGAGTATCATCCAAATGCTTCTTGAACTCTCTCAGACTTGGTGCTGTGAAATTAATACAATTTACATGGCAGCAAACTGACAGCAGACTTACAGATCTATTAAAAGCTGAGAAAAGAAAGAAGGACAAAATGTTTCTGTGTTCTTTAATATTTGGGTGTTTTGTTCATGGTGTAGATTTTATTTCAGATTCACTGTGTCAATAGTACTAAGAAGTTTTTTTGTTGCCAGAAATGGAAAAGAAGCTGCAACAGTGAAATGAGAAATGTGTTCCTGTGGGTATTGGGAATATCTGTGTTAGTTAAAGGCATTTTTTTCCACCTCAATAAGAGGAAAAGATGCCTTAGATAACATTCATAACAGGTCTGTTTCCCAAGGGACATATTTTGTCTGTTATAATGGCATGTGCTATGCCCATGATCACCCTGATGTTTAGACAGTATTTGAGAGTAGCTGGAACAGTAGACCAAGACCTGTCTGTGTTCATATCCCTTTTCTCTAGACTCATGTCTTGTGGATATCAAAGGAAAGGCCTGCTGCACATCTTCTGGAAGCAGACCTGATACCTACAAGTGTCAGAACTTGTCTTACCCATAGATAAAAGTCCTTGTCGTGTGGTAGACTATCTCAACTCACTGAGCGTTTGGGTCACTGCTGGTACCAGGCTGCTCTGGATGTGCTGAACATTGAAAACTGCTGTTTTCATTTGGTAGACTCGGTATTTATTCCCAAGGGCTGTCTTGTCCTGTTATTCTCAGTAGCTGTCACTTCCTTCCTCTTTCCCTTCCCTTCCTTTTCCCCTTCCTTTTCCCCTTCCTCTTTCCCTTCCTCTCTTTCCCTTCATCTCTTTCCCTTCCCTTCCCTTCCCTTCCCTTCCCTTCCCTTCCCTTCCCTTCCCTTCCCTTCCCTTCCCTTCCCTTCCCTTCCCTTCCCTTCCCTTCCCTTCCCTTCCCTTCCCTTCCCTTCCCTTCCCTTCCCTTCCCTTCCCTTCCCTTCCCTTCCCTTCCCTTCCCTTCCCTTCCCTTCCCTTCCCTTCCCTTCCCTTCCCTTCCCTTCCCTTCCCTTCCCTTCCCCTTCCCCTTCCCCTTCCCCTTCCCCTTCCCCTTCCCCTTCCCCTTCCCCTTCCCCTTCCCCTTCCCCTTCCCCTTCCCCTTCCCCTTCCCCTTCCCCTTCCCCTTCCCCTTCCCCTTCCCCTTCCCCTTCCCCTTCCCCTTCCCCTTCCCCTTCCCCTTCCCCTTCCCCTTCCCCTTCCCCTTCCCCTTCCCCTTCCCCTTCCCCTTCCCCTTCCCCTTCCCCTTCCCCTTCCCCTTCCCCTTCCCCTTCCCCTTCCCCTTCCCCTTCCCCTTCCCCTTCCCCTTCCCCTTCCCCTTCCCCTTCCCCTTCCCCTTCCCCTTCCCCTTCCCCTTCCCCTTCCCCTTCCCCTTCCCCTTCCCCTTCCCTTCTTCCCTTCCCCTTCCCCTTCCCCTTCCCCTTCCCCTTCCCCTTCCCCTTCCCCTTCCCCTTCCCTTCTTCCCTTCCCCTTCCCCTTCCCCTTCCCCTTCCCCTTCCCCTTCCCCTTCCCCTTCCCCTTCCCCTTCCCCTTCCCCTTCCCCTTCCCTTCTTCCCTTCCCTTCTTCCCTTCCCTTCTTGTCCTCCTTTTCTACTCTTTAGCTTTCTCCTTCTAACTTCTCTCTTTCCTCCTGACTGGCATACCAAGGGCTGTTGATACGCCAGTAGCTCTTTTGTATGCTGTATAAGCACTCCATGGGTTTTGTTTGGATCTTTTTTTTTCTGTCTTAAGGGTTGACAGCGCAAATAGTGTGTCCGAAGCATACAGTAAAATGGTACAGTCCTGTAGATGTTACCAAAATGTAAATAATCACTTGAATATTAATTCCTGTATTTTTTGGTGTCTAAAGGTCAGAAAGCTGTGATTCATTGTGAATGCACAAGACATCTATTTGGATCCTGATACTGTTGGTATACAATGTATTCTAAATGCTACAGTCAGAAATTAAATAAGAGCTATAATAAGAAAACATATGAAAACAGTGATAGTAACACAATTATATTGTCAGTCTTTGTGGTCTCATTGGTGTTCATATCAGGAGCATGTAAGGTGGTTAGGTTTAACCCCACCTGCAGCTAAGCCCCATGGAGCCCCTTGCTTACACCCTTGCCCTACAGCAGGATGGGGAGAGGATTGGAAGGGTAAAAGTGAAAAAACACGTGGGATAAAGGCAGTTTAATAGGTGAAGCAAAATCTATGCACACAAGCAAAGCAAAACAATGAATTAATTCACCACTTCTGATGGGCAGGCAGTTGTTCAGCCATCTCCTTGACAGCAGGGCTCCATCACACATAACATTGACTTGGGAAAACAAACACCACCACTCCAATCCATCCATCACCATCACATGTCCTCTCCTTCCTTCTTCTTTTCCCAGCTTCAAATGCCAAGAATGACACCATATGGTATGAAGTATCCCTTGGGTCAGTTGGGGTCAACTGTCCTGGATGTGTCCTCTCCCATCTCCTTATGCATCCCCAGTCCACTCACTTGTGAGGTTGCGTGAGAAGCTGAAAAATCCTTGGCTCTGTGTGAGCACTGTTCAGCGGTAATGAAAGCATCCCTGTGTTATCAACAATGTTCTCAGTACAAATCCAAAATATAGTCCCATACCACCTACTGTGGAAAAAATCCCAAACCTATATCTTAGTCACAACCAGCACATAAGGTAAGAAATTAAGCTGCTTACATATATAGTGAGGGAAACTTTATCTCCACCATTTTCAAGTGTAAGTCCATGTCTGTGACATGTGCAGTAGAACATGTAGTCAGGCAGGGTGGTGTTCACCTGCCCTAATTTTAGGATTCAAACACTGAGTATTTGTGATGGCATTAGTTATCGTAAGCTACTTCGTGGACAGCTTGGAAAGATGAAGGCAGCTTCAGAAGCCAATTCATTTGACTTACCTTAAGTATTTGCAATGGGATGAGATTAGCTCTGCTCTGTTAGGTGTAGTGCTAACCAGTGATGATAAACAGAGCCTGGATAGCTATCTTGTGTTCTAACTTTTAGACAAGTGAAATTTCAGTGATGCTGCTGTTATTTGTGATTACCTGATTTATATATACTTTTTGGAGAAGAGACAAAATATTCAGGCCTGGGGCTAGTGAAACATTTTTATAGGTTTTTTTTTTTTTGCTCCCTACATCGTCTCATTCCACACATACTGCTTCACAACACAATGAAAATCAGGGCAATGAGGTCTGCATGGAACAATCACATGAGTGCCTTTTGGCGCTAACAGATGTTCAGTAGTGATTCTGATTTTGATTTGCTTAGGATGCACTCCCCTGCTTTCTACAGCTGTCTGTCCAGCTCTACTGCTATATAGTGGAGTACCCATAATAAGGGTAGCAGAAAGGGTTGTATTTCTATATCTCAGTCACCTCTGGGGTACAATGATGCCATATCAATGAACTTCTGATAAATACTCTTGTAATTCTATTTTATCCCTGTGGTGGTGTAACCAAAGCACAAACACATGTTATCTGGCAGAGAAGCAAGGTGGTCTGATGCAGTGATTTCCAAAGTGGTGTTTGCACAACCCAGAAGGTGTACAAACCAACCTGTTGGAGAGCAAAAAGATTTTATTTGCAGTATTAATAAAATAAAAAAATAATCTTAACAGCAGTATTGTGTTTAACTTTATCTTATCCTTTTAAAATTTTTGTTTCTGAGTAGTTTTATAATAATCTTAATACAAAATTGTGAATAATAATAACACTAGTACATACAGCACCAATGTACATGTAGAGTAGTATATGTATATAGTTTATAAATAAATATGTATTGGGGTGTGTGCTTGAAAATTTTTTACTGATAAGAGTACATGATCAAAAAAGCGTGGAGACCACTGATCTAGTGGATATGATAACATTTAAAATTTGACAGCAAGATTTTCTAGAGGATGTCTGTCAGAGCCCTTCATTGTGTTTTTGATGGTTTCATGAAACTAAAGACTTTTGTTCTGCTGATCTCATCTGTTGCAGAAATTGTCTTCTGTTTATTTGAGGTAAATGCTACCTTGAGCAATGCATTCTAGAGATGACAGACCTGTCACCATTTAGTGGAAAACACAATATGGCCTCTAATGGACTTTAGAGAGAGCAGAAGGTACGTCAAAGTAGGAGTTTTAAAATATATTAAAGCATGAATCATGAAGAAACAGATTTTGCTAAGAAGTACCTGTTATGAGGTTTTAGAAGTAACAACATAGTCATATTATCGGTAGGGTTGCCTATGGGGCAGACAAAACTGATTGGGAGGCTATTTATGCCTCCATCATTTCAGACAACCAGTCGGGCTTGCATCCAAATTATGCCAATGGTTTTCATCCTCTTCTTTGTGGATTTTAGCCATACAAAACCTGTTATTTCACCTTTTTTACCACATTATGAGTTATCATAAGTTATTTATGTTTCAAGTTGAAGGAATAGATTATGCTGGGATCAAATAGCCTAGTAAAGGCCCATAGGAAGTGTTCTGTGTAGTTCTGATCAAGTTTCAGAAGTTGTCAAGAGAGATCAATAAAGCATCTTGGAGAAAAAATAAGAAGGGTACACACAGTGGTGCTGTAAAGAGTGGTAAGCTGTCTATGAACTATTTTTGATTTGCCTATGTAGAAGGAATTGTCCTGTTTAGCCAGCAGCAGAACACATCAGTCCCAGTTTCCTACTGGGATAACTGTCAAGATCCCATTATATAACTTTCTTATCTTCTAGTGTAGGAAGAGATTGAACTTGTAGTAACAAGGGAGATTGTATCTTCATACCACTTTTTCAGTCTAGTAATAAAATTTTTAGAGCATTTTAGGATCTTTGAGTGTGGTTTACCAGACTTGTTTTAAGTTCTGAGCATTTGAATGTTCAAATGAAGTCTATAGTAGTGGTACAACTAAACATGTCTGAAAATCTGTTCTCAAACATCCTTTATGTGTCAGTCATTAGTTTTTTTTCCCTTTAGTGTTTATTTTTTGGAGATTAGTTATAACAGCACTGCTTTCCTGATGTGGAACAGTGTCTGCATTTTATTAATAATTTGCAGCTATTTAAGGCTGCAGGATCTTGATGTGATCCAGGAGCCATTTTCTCAGAATGATGGACATTACTTTTGAGTTGTACTTGGAAACTGAAAACATCTGCTAACCCTTCCTAAGGTTACTTCTGAAAATTTCCCAACTCTTCCTTCAGATCTGTCCAAATTTCTTAACCGTGCTTTTTTATGGAAATTCCTCCGGGAGAGTTACAAGCTCTCCAGTAAGTATCTCCATTTTCATAATTTCATCATTTACAAGATGTCACTTTAGGTAAACGCACATTAACAAATTATGAGGGGACATAAATTTAGTGTATCATTTATAATACTACAGCATCAGCCTGGAGACGTGCTTCTGCCCTAAATGTGATGTAACTTGTCTCTGGAGCATGTATGTGAGTAACTGTTGTAGATTAGTGGCAGACATTTTTTTTATATTAATGTACCAGAATATCTGATTGTAATTTGTCTGTGTCCCAGTTCCATAGATAACCAAATGACCTGTACAGTCCAAGCCTAAGCTTTTTCCGAGACTGTTTTTTCGCACTGTTTAAGTCCTTTGGTTTCAGTGTCATGATGGCTTGGTTTGCATTCTAATGTTTGCCTGGTACGGTTCTTGTCTTGAAGTGAGGAACAGCCATGCTCCTTCTGCTTCTGTACTAGGGAGCACTGAAAGCACAGCTGTGAGGATCTGTAGCATACATAACACAAAAAAACTGGAGACCACTGACTATAAAGTTTAAAAGAGTCTTAAAAACGCATAAAATTTACATTGATACAAGCACTAGTGAATGCTATTGCTATTCTGAGTTCTGTTGGAGGTTATTTAGGACACATACTTGGTTGAAGTGTTTATGGCTTCCGTTTGCAAGTGTGCTCAGAGAGCTCACATTTCATATTGACACAGTTAGCCCAGGTATGAAATGTACTGTGTATACAGAAGAGGTGGAAGATAGGTTAATGTCATTTGGGAAGAGAAGTGCATCATAACTTACTAGTTGTGTTCTCCCAGTCTGTTCTGAGTGCTTTTCAAGTCATCCAAATCCAAGAAAGAGTTTTGTGCTTATGTGCTTGGGTTGCTTCATAAGACTACAGTCTTGGTTTTTTCTATCTTAATTCTGTGACATAATTTGAGTTCCTTTTTCCTCAATAATTCCCACAGGTTTCAGTCAAATTTGGGATCCTCACTTATTGCTCACTGTATGTATAAACAGAAATTGTCCCTGTCCAAAGACTTCATAATATATGGAAACAGAAAATGAATTATTACAAATAATGGCTGAACTGGAGGAAAGTAAATTAATATAGAGGAATATAATCACTGTCTGTGCATTTCAGTTCTTTCATTTCAGTTAAATATAGCTAGATAATCCTTTCCACTGAGATTTGCATTGTTAATCAACAGATGATTTCAGAGGGGTTGTAACAAAAGTATATATTGAAAAGGTCCTCCACAGGGAAAAGCAAGAAAGTGTCATGGATTTTTCAGATGATATCTTGCCTTATGGAGAAGGAAAAAAATACAACAAAAACTTGACTGAAGCATTTTTTCGTAGAGGGGGACTTTTAAAATGAACAGCAAAGTTTGAATGTCTTACTGGAGCTGAAATAGTTATTTAAAAGTATTCAATGCCCTTTTTCCAGAAGATACAGACTGTCACTCTCTTATTTGGAACCTGTCTGGTGAAAACCATGGCATATTCTGCGCTCATTACTGAAGCCTCACAGTGACCTAAATCACAATATGGGCCTTGCAGTGGAAATCTGTAGAGAAACTCTAGTTCAGATTGATTTTATGCTGCATTATAGGACAAAATTTGACATATGGTTTTCTGTCAAAAATTTTAAAACTTTATTGCTAAAATGTGATTTCTTTTCATCAAGTTCAGGAAGGAAAGCACAAGTAAATAAAAGAGAAAGAATTATCCTATTTGTTCAAGTTGTGTTAGCAGAGAAGTTACAAAAGTAAGATTTAAAATAAACCAAAATCGTTTTGCCATAGAGCTCTGGTATGGTAATACATTTGTTATTAATATAACCACATCAAGAAAAAACTAAAAAAAAATTAGAACCCTTGAAAATCTTTTCCTTAGACTATGTTGATTGTGGAACTTTCTTTTGTTCTTATCCCAAAAGCAAATGAATGCTCAAAATCTGTTTTACAGCAGTAAAAAGGTGACTCTGATTATACATTGCAACTACAGCTGGTCTTCATGGAAATGAGCATGCAAAGGCTAACGTGCTCAGTATTTCATGATGTTAAATAGGATTCTGTATAACTTCTGAACTTCTAAGTAGGAGGGTTCCAGAGATGAAGGGACTGTTTGTCCTCAGCAGTTGGTCCCCTAATTCCCTGCTGTTGCTTCAGAAGTCTGTGGGGTTCTGATGTGGCTTTCTCAGCTTCTTGCTTACTTAGTACTGTGCCTAACATGACCTGGTAAGAGGGGCAATTTCATATTGCAAGCTTAGTGTGGGCTGAACTCTGCCCTTCACCCTGGACCTTAACTTGTCTTGGTGAGTAAACCATTGGAGCAATCTCACCATTTTTGTTGCAATTCAGAAGGGTGACCTTGGCTGCAAGTGACATTTTAATCCTGCTCTACACCTTTGAATAATGATTTTGTGTTCTTTACTAAAGGAAATCATCCTTATTTTTCCAGGAAAGAATGAGAAAATGGTAATTATGCACATATTATGTGGACTTTTTCATGTAAATCCACTGAGAGAGTGTTTCAGAGAACTGTACTGGCAGGCTCCTAGAGAAGATTTAAAGAATGGGTGGGAAGAAAGATTGATTATATCTGGGGGAAAAATAATCCCAAACACCTTCAGCAGGAAGAAGATTGATGGAAATCAATAATGTTGAAAAGCAGACCTATGGGCAATAATAGACAATTAGATTTAAGTTTGTTGTGAAATACGGCAGCAAAAAGTCAAAGCAGTTTAGAACTGCAGTGTGTTTAGAGACATCACAGCTAGAACAGAAGGTGACAATGCCCCTTTCTGATTGCTGCTAACACTACAGTTAGAAAAAATGTTACAGTGCTGGGCACTTCGGAACTGGAAAGATGCTAAAAATAATCAGGAAAGTGCCATGGATAACAACCGCTGTAGCCAAGAACACAAACCTATTATCTCGTGAAAGAACAGTAAAGACTGAAATTTATTTTTGATTAACGCAACTTGAAAAATGGGACTGTGTTTTATTTGTGGTCGTTATAGTTGTTGTTAGTGGTGGTCTGAAAAATGAAAGCTAGACACAATCCCAGTATGGGGGAACTGGAATCGTTTATTGAACACAAGAACACTATTTTAAAGGCATCTGGGGCTGGACATGTTAATGAGGAGGACGAGCTATGTTAATTGGGGAATTACACAAGTTTTTACTGCCGTTGCCCAATGGGTTAAATATTTCCCTCAACCAAGATTACATAGGGGGAAAAGGATTAAAGGGGTTCAGACATGGTCTGATACAATCATCTCAAAAAGTCCCTTCTTAATTCTTCTTGGAGCCAGGTTTATATCTCCGTGTTGCACGTTAACAGGTCTTAGGACAAGGGTCAAAGCTTCTTGAATCATGAGATGTTTGTCAGCTGAGCTTTCTTTTGCTGAAAGCTGGGTTTGGGCTCCCACAGCTGTTGGTTCTCCACCCAAAAAATATAGCTTTATAGATACTGAAAAAAATTGTAGCTATAAAAAAATCTTTATTTTTACCAAAATGGAATTTTTATTTTCCTCCATTTATTGCTTCTTTATACTTTAATTTTGTTTAGAATCATATATGAAATTATTACATTTACAGAAATTGCATTGATACACGGTATTTTTATTTGTTACGTTACCGTTTTGTATTCTGTGCAGTTTTTTTGTATTATCAGAAAGAGGGCAGAATTCAGTGGATGAAGGAAAGGCACTTAGTGATGTTTAGGTACTTTTGGGGAGGTCATTTGGCCTCCAGCTGTGGCTCCCAAAAGGCATGGGTCACCTGTTGCTCCTGTGCCATACCTTCCAGGGCAGAGTACTTCAGATGCTGCTGTGACCACAGGAGAGTAGGCACTTCCAACCCCTAAAACAGCTCTGGATGTAGAGCATTCAACAAAATAATTTCAATTTTGTCATGTTGTTTTCTTTCTTTATTTCTTAATTTCTGTTTGTAGAGAAGATGGCAAAAAGAACCCTCTCCAAAGAGCAGAATTTGTTTCTAATAAAAATCTAGCAAAATTGTATAAAGATACAGAAAATAAGAAAGGTAAAGAATGAAATATAGAACCAAAGGAGGATATTTATGATGTCCAAGAGTTGAGGAGGACTTTGATGACTGCTAGGATAGCTTTTGAGACTACCTACCTTCCTCGAGTATCAACCTGTATGTATGAACCTGCTCAGCTGCCACATGGAAAAGATATTGGAATTAAATGACTTTTTTATGTTTCACTTGATACTTTTATGATAAAGTCAGAGCATTTCATCCAAAGCAGACTTCAAAGGTGAATTTACTACTGCTTTAAGGTCACCTTAAGTAGGCCTGAGGTAGGACTGTCCCACTTCTGGGCACACCTAGGGATGCAATTTTAGATATGAAAGGAGTTTTGGTCTCTCTGTGCACTTAAATGACTTGGTGTATAAGTTCAGGAGAACTAGTTGTCTTGGTTGTTCTTGAGGTTATTAAGTGCATAAAATCTCCATATTTCAAATTAAGATAATATAAAATAGTCTGGATCTTGTTCTAAGTGAGCGATAAGATGAAGCTGACTATTTCATCTACAGTTACCCTTTCTTTTTCACCTGTGAAAAATCTGGGATATTGTTCACTGATTCTTCAATAGGCCATTTCTGTATAACTGGAAATATCTACTCTAGTGATATGAGTATATCTGTAATATTCCAATGTGTTACAGGGTAGGAGATTGTAACAGTGTTACGGGGACCTTAGTGGTAAAGACAGGAAGCAAAGGATTTTATATGCATGGAGACCAAGTGACACACTTGTTTGAGACACAGCCATTCACAGTTATAATTATACAGCATATCTTTCATATTTAGATACGTCTTTCCTTTCCTTCATTCCTCACACCTCACCTACCACATAAGAATGTCAATTTAAGAATATCGGATTTATGGAAAACCCTTTAAAAAAATCTGGATAGATCAGTGAGGCAAACGGTGTTCCGAGAAAGGAATGAATTACTGAGAAACAAGTTGTTCTCCTTCTCTCTCTCTGTATATGTCTTATGTACACTTAAATTCTCTATGTGAGAATGTCCTCTTTTCTTTAGACAGAATTAAGGTTGATATATTTTATTTTTATGCCTAGAGGGAAGATAGTAAATGAATATTGGCAGCGTATAAACTTGTTTACTTGAAAGTCTTGAGGAAAATAGAAATTATTTGGACTAAATAGCACTGAACTGTGTGCTTCAGGTCAAAGGAGTGATATCTGTTAAACATCTTTAACAGAACAATATTTCTCCAGCCCTACAAATCTTTCCACAGACGGGGACTGGGGAAGACGAACAAAAGGCGATGAAAATAGAAATGTCTTTACAGATTTTGCTACATGGGATGCTATTAATGCAAAGAAGAAATATTTAAATTGATTTAAGAACCATAAAAAAGCATCAAGATGTATGATCAGTTGTGACAAGGTGCACAACTGAACTGTAAAAATGCAAAGGGTATTGTAACAAAATGCAATGTTACTCTATTTTAAAAGTTTTCATGTACGTGACAGCAACTGACAGCAACTGGGAAAGCAGTTGTTTTGTTATGTTTTATATTTTATAATGTGTAACATGAGCTTTTTATATAATCAGACTGTACAATTGTCATGATTAAACTGCCGCCATGAACTACTCACCAGCAAGTTGCTTGATCACTTCCCTGGTGGGATGTGCAACCAAATCAGCAGGGTAAGACTGAGCAAACATACAGGTTGAGATAAAGGCAGTTTAATAGGTAAAACAAAAGCTACACACACAAGCTAAACAAAACAAGGAATTAATTCACCACTTCTCATGGGTAGATGGGTGTTCAGCCATCCCCACGACAGCAGGGCTCTGTCATGCACAGTTGTTACTTCAGAAGACAAATGCTATCATTCCAAATGTCTGCCCTCCTGCCCCTGCTCCCCACTTCCTCCTTCTTCCACTGGCTTTATCTACTGAGCATGATGCCATATGGTCTGGAATATCCCTTGAGTCAACTGGGGTCAGCTGTCCTGGCTGTGTCCCCTCCAAACCTCTTGTGCACCCTCAGCCTCCTCATTGGTGGGGTGAGAAGCTGACAAGGTTTTGACTCTGTGAGCATTGCTCAGCAGCAACAAAATCCTCTCTGCATTATCAACACTGGGTCAGAGATCCAAACCAGAGCCCCATACTACCTACTATGAAGAACATTAACTCTATGCCAGCAAAAAACAGCACAACAATATCAAAAGATGAACATTATTTGTTATTTTTATTTACAATTATTCACAATCTGTTGTGTTACTTACAATTTATTCACAATCCATTCATATTACTTTATGTAACTACACCAGACTTGAGATCTGCAATGCAGCATACAATTATTTAAGGTGCTGGTAGATCACTCAGCATCATCAACTCCCACTGACGTCTTCTCAGCTTCAAGAAGCCTCTCGGCTCTGAGAGCAACTGTAAAATGCTATATGTCCCCAGTCAGAATAACTGTGATGAGCAAAACTAGAAAGCTGTTGAGAAGGATTTTTTTTTTAAGTTTTAACCTTCAGTTTGATATTCTTCTAAACAACCAAGCAGAAGAGTATTTGCTTAATAAAGTAACTGTTTTCATGTCCTTTATACTTTTTGTGGTTGAACAAATGCTCTTGTATGACGGGCATATTTGTAGGATGTATACAAATACAATTGTCTCCTATAAGTTCACACAGTACTTAAGCCACAATTTTGGTTCCTCAGAATGAGTAGAACTGTATTAGTGAATTAAAACAGGAATCTTCAATTGGGAGAACTTATCAGGCAACCTGTTCATTTGATCTCTCCTCCTAAATCTAATTCAACAATTTTCACTTGATGAAGTGATCAAAGCCTGCAGTGCTGACATTATTTTGATCAGGTTAATAATCGATAATCAAAGGTTGATAGTACATAACTTCAGAACTCCTGATGTGATTGCTTAAGCTTAATTGTCAAATTTCACAGAAATTTTACCATTCTCTGTGTGTGTTTGTGCACATAAGCACAAATGTAAGGCACAGAGATTTTCAGATGCTGTGAGTGTGTGGATATTGCAAGACAATTTTGTAAAATTACTAATCAGGACTTGAACCTGGAATTTTCATTCCAATAGGATGAATATAAAGAGTTTTCCAAGTCAGATGAAGAAAATCTGACTTATTAATAAATTTTGCAAAAAATGAGTAATGGTGAGACAGTAAGCTGTGAGCCAATTTAGAATTCTAGCTGTTCCATGTGCTTGCTGTTGCCTTTTGCATCTCTCTGTGAGTCTCTGGCAGATGAATCCTAATTGCTTTCTCAGCTAGTTCTGCAGAAACAGGAGTGAAGACTGTGCCACAAAATTGTGATACTACTCTGCAAATGTCTTGTCACATGAAATAGACTGCACGTAGAGATAGGACGAGGAAAAGAGAATCCTTCATCACTTTACTTAGTCAAGGTGAAAGGCTAATCTGTTCTGGTGGCCTATGAAGTCTGGAAATAGTTTGGTGTCTTTTGGAAAGTGGTTCAATATGGAGAGTTCATAAAAGCCTTACACTGGTATATAAACTCAGACATTATGGAAGAGTCTATGGTGTATAACTGAAAGGACTACGACCTACTTAATTTATTCAGTGAATAAGCTAGTGAAAACTTGTTAAAATGGCCACATGCATCATTTGGCCAGAAGCAGAGGTGTATTTCCCATGTATAAATATAAAAAATTAAGACTGAGGGAGGCACAACTTATTGGGTGGGAAGCTGTTTATAGGTAATGGAAAGGATAATGAAGTGATAAAATAAATCTATAAAAAAAATAAATCAAGCAAAAAATATGGATGCACTTGAGCCACAAGAATTTGAAGATATTTAAATGCAGGGTAGTACACGAAGAGAAGTATCCAATAGGGAGCTTTGGCTAGTTGGGTTAAAGAAATCATTAGATATATAAATGAAGAATTAATTAGAATAACGAAGAGATATTTCCTCTATGTGTGTTAATGAGACTAATATTGACATTGTGTATCCAGTTATGAGTCCTGCAGTTAAAATAGATGGTTCAGAGAAGGAAAAAGTTTAAGAGCTGGAAAGTATATTTTATGATGAGAAACGTACGGAACTCACTGAAGAGAAGGTCAAGAGGTGATTTGAAGTAGTCTGTGTGTTTCTTCTCAGGAAGTGAAGATATTCTTTGTAGAACAAAAGACATTGCAATATTCAATAGATAAAACTGGTGCTGCAAAAATTCAGGGATAATTTTTTTTACCAGTATTATCATCTAAGATATGAGAAGTTCACCAGAGATAAGATAATTCCACTGCTGAATACTGTCAGCGATGTCTGGAATTTTTTCTAGCTGAATTCTTTAGACTGCTAGTGGTATGCTAACTGTTGAACAAAAAGATGAACTCTTCATCTCGAAATTCAGAAACTAAGATGAAAACAGAAGAAAATAGAATTCACCACTTCAACCTCAAGGTATGTGTTTGAATTAAAAACTTCTGAGTGATGCAGGGTATACTGTGCAGATATTAGTAATAAGTTCTAGATTTACTCTAAAATAAATGAATTACAGCTCAGAATAGAAACTGAATGAAGGTCATAGGAACCTTTTTCCTTTACAAAACATTCAACACTGACTGCTGAAGGAGGAGAGAGATCAGACATGAAAGACTTCTAAATGTAGGCTTTTAAATGAGCTGCCACCCACTCTCCAGTCACCAGTAAGAGCCCAGAATGCAGTTTCCATCCAGGACTTCCTTGAGTACCCTGGCAGATAGGGCCATAACACAGGGAAACTCTGCACAAAATATCAATGTGATTAGACAGGAAATTAGTAATATAATTGCTTTCTAGTGATACAGTTCCTATTCAGGGATATTTGAATCATGAAGTGCTGCTTTAATATGCTGTCGGGTATTAACTATCCAGGCAAGAAATATAGTATTTGGCCACATATTGTGGAATCAGAATCTATTCTGAAAACACTTAAATACAAGGAAAAAAAATCCTAGAAGATGGAAAAGGAAACAATTGGGCACTAGATAAGCGAGTAGAATTATTACAGTTCGAAGATGCTGTTAAGCCAGGTTCTCATTGCACTTAATACCTGTGCTCATGGGAACAATGTGTTGTGTCATTACTTCCCATATGGATGTTAGGGAAGGGAGAATCAGATTAATTGTGTATAGCCCGTTGAGTTCCTGTCCTAGCTTCTCAAATGGAGATCTACAGTGACATGCAGGCCATGTTTACATGTACAGGTTTGGACAGTTGTGCTCCAGTTCCATCTGTGCTCTCAGACAGCTGGATGCAAGCCAGCAGCACGTGTTATCATAGTGCTAATCTTAAAATAATAAACCAGTTAACATGGTTGTGCAGTTTTTTGGCTGGAGCCGGCCTATATCCAGCCAGCTCAGACCTCAAGTGAACAAGTAACAGCATCTGCTTGTGTGGATATGCTTGTAAAATCACACAGGATTTTGTGAAGCTTTGCATTCCCAGGATGTACATATTTGATATTACTTTTGCTTTCTTTCCATCTGTTGTTGAGTTTAGGGGGCAAAGGTAGGGCTGAAAAAAAAAGTCATTCACTGATATTATGCTGACAGTAACTCAGCTAATTCTAAACTTTTTATTTTTGTGGATTATACTCTGTTAAGTATGGTGCATTTTATCTCAATATCAGCTTTTTATCATTCTTTCTCTTAGTGGAGGAGAAGGAGAGAGATCAATAAGCTCTTGGTTTTCTTGGATTGTCAATTAGCAGCATATTTCTAGCTCAAATTATTTCAATGGATGTTCTTGGAGATGGCACTTGAATATGTGTACATAAAGGCTGCAGATTTTGTTTCTTTTTCTTTTTAAAAATTGTCTGTTGGTAAGGTTTCTTCAACTGAGGCTGATAGAACTGGTGATGAATAAACAGGCAGTTCAATCAAGGCACATAGCACAGCTGCGTGCTTTGCTCCTCTCTAAAGTGTGGATATAGAGTAGTTTTTCTCAACCAGCTCTAAACTCTGACCTCCTGTGAGAAATTATGGCTTTTGGCCTTGAGTCTCTTCTGATTAGCAGCTGTCAGGACTAGGCCTTGTTGATGACCTTAAAGTGGTTCTCGAGATAAGAGGGTTTTTAAAAGGTGTAAAAGATAGAAAAAAGCAGGCAACCAAATAACAGTGCAGTATATGAGCTAGCTTACAATCTACTCTACATACCCATCCATGAAGTTAAACAGGGTCATCCTGGGAAGCAGCAAGGTAGAAGAAAATCCATCTGAGTGTTTAGTGCTTGACCTCCTGTCCCAAAAAGAAGGACTAAAGCATGATTAGGGTCAGCATTACTTAGCAATAACTAAACCATCAGTGTGCCATCACATTATTATCATACTAAAACCAAAACGCAGCACTGTACCAGCTACTAGGAAGAAAATGACTTTATTGCAGCCAAGAACAGAACAATACAAATTTCATGTGTTTTCTGTCATAGAATGAGAAAGTCTGAAAGATCTTGTCTGAGAAGATAGAAGTACTACAAGACTCAGGGTAACACATTAACTCATTCTAAGGTATCCTAATCAAGGAAAGTTACTATCTCCATTATGAAAGTCATTGCCAATGAGTGTTACTGGATTTAAATGTGTTCACTGGGAGATATCCTGATTAAGCAGATCTCCTGAGTGTATATCCTAACTAAATAGTGCATCTAATAATAGATGCTGCAACAGGTCACTGACTGGGTGACAGGATGTTCCTCCTGAGCAGGAATCCTGAAATCAGGTTTATTCAACTATTATGAATGACTGAGAACAGGAAAAAAAATCATTCCATATAATGAGTTCTAAATTCCTCAGAAAATGTTCCAATTACTTTATTGGATTTAATGCATTCACAACACCTTTTAAAGAAAATAGACAGATGCTTCTAAATTAGTCATTAATTATGTAATAGATTAGTTATAGCAATTTCAACTGAAAAGATTGATACAAATTGGTGAAAGCAATAGTAGACATGGTCGTCAATAGGTGGGTGGAGAATATTGCTTTTTCCGATATTACATGTTGGGAAATGTTGAATAGGTGATACATCTCAGGTAGTAAAATCTTGATTTCATACGTTTATAGAATTCCAAACATTTCATGAAAGAAAGTTCAGAGCAAGGCATGAGAAAATCTCTATGTTCTGAAACTTTTACTGGATATCACAACTGCCTGGTACTGCCAGCTCCTGAGCACTGAGGGAGAGGATGATCCAGATGCTTCCAGACCACTGAGTGCAGCCAGGAGCAGCATCAGCCCCCGTGGGCCAAAGAGGGGTTTCTGAGGATCCGTCAGGGCTTTTGCAGAGTTCCCTGTCCCTTCCTATGCTTCTGAGTGGGCTGAAGTAAAATCTGAGAACAAAGACCTATTTGTGGGGGAGAGTTGTTTAAAAGCTCTCTTTCTTTCTATGCTGTGCTACCTGATTACTTTGAATTTTCTCTCTATAAAAAGCTAACTATAAGATTCTAAGCTAATTATAAATTCTAATCCTGATCATTTTGAGTCTGAGAGATGTAAATTATTTTTTTATAACCCTGTGATATGGAGAAAATCTTGATAGATCCACACAAGATTTTCTTTGTGAGACCGGAATGGAGGAGGAACGGGCAGGAATTCTTCACATTCCCAGAGCTCACACTTATAGCAGTTGTCTAGAAAACAAGCAAGTGGAAACAGGAGGAAAGAGAAAATAGAAGTTGTAAAAGCATTTCAAAGACAGAGTGAAAATGGAAAAAAAAAGAATTAAATATTGAAATATAGAAGTTTTTTGATGTAACACCCCCCCCCCCAAGTAATTGTAACAGAAGTGAATGATGAACAGTAGACAAAAGAAGCAAAAATGTCCCAGCATTAATTATACTGTTTCGAGAATTAGAAATTACCAAAAAATTAAGGACTCTTAACTGTAAGGTGCAAGTTTCCAAATGATGCCCTACCTTCTGCTAGAACTGCTTTCCATTGTTCACAGAAGTTGAAGAAACAGCAGTTTCCTTGCTCAATCTGGCTACATCTTTTTTTAGAATTCCAGAGGCCTCTATTCTTCTTCAAGGTACTTATCCTTCTGATATTCTCTGCTTGTTCAGAAAACTATAAAATGATTTGATGTTGAGTTTATTTTTCCATAGTACTCTTTTTTTAGGTTTTACCTAGATATCTCAAATCTTCTATTAGTTGTAAAGGACTCTTTTTAATGGGTTCAGAAACAAGGTTTCAGAGTGTCTCTTAGCATATATAATAAAAAGGAGGTTTTCAAATTGTAACGTATTTAATTACCAGTTATAAAAGGAAGATGGAGATGTAATGATCAAGAGGGGAGGAACTTTTCATGTAGGGTATGCAATATCAACAGCTATGTAGTAACACTTTTAGTTTTTATTATTTTGTTATCTTACCTGTCCTTCTCAAGATCACAATTAATCTCTTTTATGTGGATTTATGGGTCTCTTTTAAGAATTGTCCCTTGCAATATTGATATCAAATATTCTGGCCCCTGAGAATTCAAGTGGTATCTTTTCATGAACTGAAGAAGCTTGGTAACTTTTAGAATTCTCTAATTGCTGATCAGAAAAGAAATAATCCATGTATTGTAAATTATCCTGGCCTCGTATTCAGGTAGCAAGGAAGATTAAGAAGAAGCAATGGTCTAAGCATGAGAGTTGTCAAAGTTGGCCCTCATACCTGCATCTTTAAATATAAACATAAACATGCTGCATTTTTCACCTTTCTTCTCACATATACATGAGAGCAAATAATCGTATGGACATAACTGTAGCTAAATAAAATTTGATCTTATAGAAGTATTTGTCTACACTATGAGGTGTCTTTGTGTGTCTAACATTAGGTTGCTACCTCTTGCTGATTCTGCAATTATTCTTATGAAACTATTTCACACTTTATTACATTCTTTTCGTGCAATCTTTCCTAACATTCAACTTATTGAAACCATTAGTTCTAGAATTATATGTTAAACCATTCAACAAAATGCCTACAGTTCCTCCATCTGTAGTTCCAGACTGTTAAAATAACCACAGCACTTGTGATCATCAGTAGGACCACTGGAGATTTTATAGTAATATACCTTAATCTTTGGAAAATATATTTTTTTGCTTTAACAAAAATAATTCAGAACTCAAATAAAGACTTCAGAGTCAGCTGAGGATTAGATATAGTGTTGTTTTAAAGATTGATTCAGATTCAGAATCCAGTTTAAGATTCATATTCAAGTTTTTGGTTTGATTGGGTTCAGATTCTGGTAACTTCCAGATTCTGGTACCAATGTTACGTATGTGGTAATCAGGAGTATTTAATCCATATTGGTTACAGGTGCAGCTAAGGCTCAGATTCTTCCCATCTCATTTTAGATATCCTTACATACCTACTTGTGAGGGAGACAGAGTGAGAAAACATTGTTGAGATTCTGAGTGGATTGAGAAGCCTGTGGACAGAGTTTGTCATTTTTGTACAGACAATGAAGAGAGAAGAATGATAAGGGCACCTACTTATATGTTACAGATTTAAAGTTGTACTGGATAATCTTTGGGACTGTGGAAACACGAGCATTTAGTCTTTATAATTTCAAAGGAACTTAAGAACATGAGTAAACAAATGGCCCAACATTTGGTGAAATATGACATAGATGTAATGGAAACTCATTTTTCAGAATTGTGATTCTCCCCCTCCGCTCTTGTGAGACCTGCACCTGGAGTACTGCATCCAGCTCTGGGGTCCTCAGCCCAAGAATGGCATGAACCTGTTGAAGGAAGTCCACAGGAGGACCATGAAGATGGTCAGAAGGGTGGAACACCTCTCCTAAGAAGATAGGCTGAGAGAGTTGGGGTTGTTCAGCCTGGGGAAGAGAAGACTCCATGTAAACCTTAGAGCAGCCTTCCAGAACCTAAAGGGGACACACAGGAAAAATGAAGAGAACTTTTTACTAGGACATGTAGTGACAGGACAAGGGGTAATGGCTTTAAACTGAGAGAAAATAGATTAGATTTTAGGAAGAAACTCTTTACTGTGAGCATGGTAATGCACTAGATCAGGTTGCCCAAAGAAGGCGTGAATGCCCCATCCCTGGAAGCATTAAAGGCCAGGTGGGATGGGGTTTTGAACAACCTAGTGTAATGGAAGATGTTCCTGTCCATGGCAGTGGGTTGGAATGATGAGATGATGAGATGATCTCCCAGGTCCCTCCCAAACAAACCCAACCCATTCTATGATTCTCTGACCTTAGTTATGCAGCTGAGCTAAGAATGTCTATGTGGTATTTGAAATCCTGGTTGACAGACTGCTTGCTCATTCTGTTCAGTTACTGTTGAGTTTCATTCCTATCCCCTAGTTGAGCTATACACATTTAGTTCTTTTATGAACTAAATTTTTTCATGCTGTTGATATCTTTCTTCTTTCATAGGTGTCTGGAATATGGTCTGTTATATTGTTTTACTAAAACAAGTTGTGAAAGCTGTTGTGTTTTAGTTACTTCTTATAGTTTACTATTTTACAGGGTAAGATGAAATAAGCTGATTATGATGTTCCCTTTTATGTGACATAAAAAAGGGAATGTCATCATTGTCCTGCTAGGCCTATGTATCATATACTACATATAATGGGGAACAGAGTGAAGCTTGCATTGTTGATACAGGTTTGATCCTCTGCTGAGAACTGTGATCCACCTGACAGTGAATAAAAAATTCAGTTGAAGATGTATGGGCTAAAGTCTACTAAATACCATTTTCTAGAAATGTGAGTGTGTGGGTGTAGTGAGCAATTAGACTGAAAAAATTCAAAGGATAGGGTACAGTATAAGTTTTCTAACACTTTTAGCCTGCAGAGATCAGCCAAAAATCTTCTTGTGTTCTTTTCTTGTTTCCCCCTAAAAGAATAGAATTTTGTGCTCAGTACAGAAGAATATACTGTAGTTCACAATGTGATAAGGCATTCACTGAAATGCTCTTAATTTAAGTACTACTGGTTTGGGAATCAACAGAACATCTTTATTAGAGTACTTAAAGTAGCCAAATTAAATTTAAATCTTTGATCAACTCATCTTTAATCTGATCATTTCTCTAATAGAAAATCTAACATTTAATTATAGAGGCTTACATTAAAGTTAGTGTTCTACTGATCTTTCCTATGTGGCTTTGAAGATTGGGAATCTTGCTTCTTTTGTTACTGCCATCAGAGAATTTTCTTAGCTTCCTTGTCTCCATAAAGCAGGCAATTTATCCATGAATCTTTTTTATGCACAGAAGTTAGATGTCTTTTCTTAAGTTTTTAATCTTATGGACTACTTTGTAACTTAAAAATAGAGCTAGAATTTGATTGTAACAGTTTTCCAAATTGCAGAGGCTAGGAGTGACTAGGCAAAATTATTCTTTACAAAGTAATTCTCAGTAAAAGAATTTTAAAGTAAAAGAATAAAGGAAAAGGGGTGTGGGAGAGGGTTACAGTTTCTTTGTGGATGGCCACTTTTTATCTGCACTGAGATACAGAACAGGGGTGCTGTTAAGCACAGAAGTGTTATGCCAATTTTCATTCCACCAGCAGGAAAAAAGAGCACAATCACCTTTCCCTGCTCCTCGGACCCCTGCACATACATTCTCATTCAGCTGTTGCTGGGCTAACTGGGAGGGTTATAAACCCTGCGATCAGGGTCACTCTTCCCCTTCATCTTCTCCTGCAAAAAACTTAGCTGCTCATGATTTTGTGTCTTGACCATAGTGAAATCGGGTTGAACTAAAGTAGTGCAGGTACTGTAAATAGTAGTTTACTATTACTGGAGTTATAACTACAGAAGCTTTTGTAGCTTGGATCTTGCCTTTGGATTGTGTTATTGTGCCACTGCAGAAACAGCTGCACTGGCAGGTCAGAAATGCAGTGTCGATGCAAGAGGTGCACATGGGGATAACTGTGCATAGTGATTCCCTCTGCTGGAGTGAAACAGGCTGTGTGGTCGCTGTCGTGGTGTTGTGGTACTTCTGGCTCCATGGAACAGATTCAGATTTCTTTGGGTTACTGGTGTCCTCCTGGATATGTATGTACTCTTAAGGTTCTTCTTGTCTTACTACATTTCAAATGTTTCTGACATCAAAATGTGTAGCTAATGGCATGAAGATAATCACTGGAGAAGTTGAAGCCTTGAGTAGAAGAGATATGTCTAAGTCACTTTGGTGTAAGTCATTGGTATTTTCATTAATATTTTAATGAAATCTTGCTATTATGAATGAAAGTCATATTAAGGAATGTTGCATTATGTAGCTTCTCTGGTGGGACTTTCTTTATACTTGCTTCTTTTCACCTGAGCCATGTCCTTTTATGAGTTTCTAAATCCTAACTGGGTAAGAAGAGTAAAAGGCGAATTTCTTATCAGTTGTACTGTTGGTTATAACAAAAGGCTTTTGCTTTCCCCTGAATTCTCCCACTCTCTGTTTTAGAACTGTCAGTTCCCTAGGAGTGTGTTTTCTGCTAACAGGTGTTGAAAGAATGAAGAAGGCTCTAAAAATGAGTTCAGATTCTAATTTAGAGGGTAGTATAAACTTTTTTAGTCCAATTTTTGAACTTTGTAATTTCCATGTCTCCTGCACATTCTAGAATGTCTGGGATAGAAGGGACTGCAGCAAGATTGACAAGACCTGTAACACTTCAAGGTAGATTTTTGGTTATGCTATTAGATATCTGCAATGACAGGCAAGTCACAGCACCCCCAAGCACTCTGCTGGAGTGTTCTGTCTGCCCTGGTTCTATAGATGCTTTTCCTGTTTCTTACCTGAATCTTTCTTGCTGCAATTTAATCTCACTACTTTGTACCCTTTATACCATGACTGTAGAGAACATATCAATGTCTTTTGTGTAAGATATTTCAAATAGCATTGCATTTCATCTGTTATTTAGTATTGTGAATTAACAGATAGGTGTAAGCTTTTTAAGTATGACTAATTTGACTGAAAGGTTATTGATTTAAATGGGAAAAGAAAAGAACAGTAGGTAAGATATGTGCTAAAACCAAGAGAATTACATGGACATTTAATGATAAGAAATGCCAGTGGAAATGTAAGATACTACTGTCTGACAAAAGTCTGTATGATAACAAATGCTATTAAGAGTTCTTGTACTTGACCCGAGTAATTTGCTGGGAACAGGAGAGAGTCAGTACAAATGTGTAGTCATCAAGGGAAAGAGAATTTGGATTTGTTTGTTTTGTTTTTATGGTTATTACAACAGCTAAATATGTGGATCCAGTAAGTAGCCAATGTTAAGAAAACAAAATAGTCATGATCTCCACATTTGTTAATAAATTAATGTATTTTACTTGGTTATTGTTGAGATGTTTTTCAAACAATAAATTGTTCTACTACCACTCACACCAAGTTCTCTTTCGCTATATACTCCCAACAGCAAAAGTACTTTTACCAAAGCCATCATGACAATTTGTCATTTCTGCAGTGAGCATAGTTGAGATTTTTGGCACTGATGATGTACAGACTCCTTTGTAGTGATTTCAGAAGTACCAGTAACAGGATTTCCCTGCACAGCTTCTTAGTTGTTCAAGGGCTGTAGAACACGTTGTAGGCAGACACTGAACCCTGCCAGTGTCTGGAAGAGCAGATTAAATGTGTATTCCAAGAGTTGCCTTCCCTTACAGTCACGGTGCTAAAATATACCTCATCACAACTTGGCATGCACAGTGGAGCTCCTGTTACCTTTAAGGAATAAAAGCAACTAGTTTATTTTAAAGTCTGGAGAAAGGATGGTTTCTGCCACTTCTGCTCTGGATGTGAGATTTTCAGGAGGCATCATGAATCTCACAGATGTGTTCAAAGATAAAAGATCAATGATGGAGTTGTATCATTAGCAAAACTTTTTTTTTTTTTTTTTTTTTTGGATAGGGAATTCTACAGCACTTCTGTTCTGCAGAGCTGTTGTGAAGCTGAAAGGTTGTTCATTAAGAAATATCGGTCCATTTCTGCAAACTGCAGCTTCACAGTAGTTTTCCTGGGAAAGGCTGAAAATAGTTTGTGGAGATTTTTCTTGTGCTATTTCTGGGTTTTCTGATGATGTGACATACTGCTTTGATGTCCCTTGCTACATAACAACAAAATGTCATCTGCAATGACTTCACAGTGCAGAGAAAATGTGGAAGTTTGCAATTGTTTACCTGCTGTGCATATTTGATGTAAAGTTTGCAGTGGGGTAACTCATTTTGTTTGTCGTGGCTCCCATTAATCTGAGATGCACTCTGCAGCTGTGCTGGCAGCACTTCAAACAAGGGAGAGTCAGACCTCTGTAGATTGAAATGAAATAATGAATTTCTACTAATAATATAAAATTAAAAAGTAGTGTAACCTTTATTAGCACATTTTCAGCATGCATTTTATGGAGGAAGAAAAAATATCCTGAAGCGATTTGCAAAAATATCACTGATTATGATACCTGTGTGGGCACTCTCACCTTGGAAAGGTGATAAAGCCAGTATGTATTCACAATGTAGGAATCTTTCTGCTATGCAGCCCTGTTTTAATACAGTGCTGACAAATGTATTCAACATATTTTCATGCTGTCCTATATTTAGTTATTCTCTATAGTATTTGCAGCCAGTAGCTGTATGCCTTTAGATATGCTATGCAGAAAAGAAAGGAAAATATGAAAGTAGGGAAGAAAACATTCTTTTAAAATAGAATTTTTTAACCAAAAGAATCCTGTGCTGGTAAGTGGAACAAATAAAAATGATGGGATATAAAAAGATTGTTTTCTTCTCTCTTTCTCATTTGCCTTTTTAGTTAAAATAAGTTAACAGCTATGTACTATTTAAAGTTTTTCTGCACATGCCACAGGGCTTTCAGTGTCCTGTCATGATGAATCATCACATATTAAAACTTTGCCATGTCAGACAGGCTTTGCTATTTTGTGATAGTGTTGATTCAGCAAACGTGAGATAGGAAGTCAAGCAGTAGGGTACCATTAAAATATAAACCAACAAGTTTCAGAGGTGAAGTTACCTTAATGACATGAGGACTGACAGAGCGGTTTTACACTCAAAATGTGAGGAGCAGGTAGTCACTCAGTCCTCCTTCAATCCCAACTTGCACCTTCATGGACCTCACAACATTCAACTGTTGGTGGAGTGTGTCCTCAAAATAAGGACCAAACCTCTAATTCAAGAATCAATATGTTTTGTTCCTGTATTAGGAGCTGAAGTGTGTTCAATCTTAAAAAATGACATGGTGTTGGCATCACCTACATCTTTTTTATAGATAACTTAATGGTGTTAAAAGAACAAATGAGTAAAGTCTAGAGATATGTCTAGACATTTCTCTAGCAGCTTTACTTGATGTTATCCCACAGCAACGAATCTGCTTGTAGATCAATGGATAAACTGTGGTCTAATGCTTCATAAATATTAGAGTATGTGTGTATCTTGAAATAATATAATCTGTGTGCTCGATTTCGGGCAATGTAATTGATGTCCCTGTTATATGACACATGTACAATGTGACCTGGGTTTATGTGTCTTTGGCAGCACTCCCATAGAATGATTTAGTGTAATTGCCATCATCTGTGTAATCAGTGGGAGTTTTATATAAATAAGAGAGAGACTGAGATGGACACATATCAGAGTGACAAAAAAAAAGTATTTTTTAAAATGAATTATGTGATTAAGCTCGAATTGCTATGTTTGCATGCCTTCTGCATTTGCTTTCAGAAGTGCTACATTGAATGACATGAGTACCCACACAGCGACTTCAAGCGAATCACCAGAGTCAATGCTCTTAGCAAAGTAGAGATGTCTGATGGTATGTTAGTCTAAAACAAGGCCAACAAATTAAATGTCAGAGTAGCCTGAAAAAAACCAAACTAGAGATGACTTTATATCTTCCTTACATGAGTAGTATCACAGCCTCCTATTTTTCCTGACTTTGACTTAGTGGCTTAAGCAAAACAGAAACTTTCCTGTTTTCCATTACACAGCACAGCTGTTGAAAGGACCACATAGTCTTCTGTTAAAGATCACACATGCTTCCAGAACTCTTAAAAAATTAAATAAACTGATAAATAAACATCTCCACTCACAGTCACTCACTTTTAGAGCAGACATGCATAGAAAGAAGCAGATGTATACATCTGTTGCATTTACCAGATGTGATTAAAAATGCAGTGACAGGCAGTCCTTCCTGGAAATTTTCTGAGAACAGTTGCATCACAAAATGTCTGTTTGTTAAACTCAAATGCTTCACTCAGAACACTTGTGGTGTAAAAACTTTTGAGTGAATTTTATGAGTTTGTGCCTAGCCTCTTGTTGGACTTCATCATTGAAAACCTTCAGGGATTTTGGGTGACTCTGTAATTTTGGTGAGGATTTAGTAACTGGACTACCTCCCCCTTAGGAATGACTGCTTCCTTAAAAAAATGTGCACCATGAAAATGTTATTTCACAACTGCTATTAGCAGTAAAAATGATGGGAACATAAGTTTCACTGAGCAGATGCACTATCTGCTCACAGTAGGCAAATATCAGCTTCAAACCCAAATTTAGATAAGAAATTTAAATTTCTTGATAACCAGACATATTGTGTTTATCTGTCTAGTCCCAGCTCCTGTCATTACTGTATTTCAGATAAAAAGAAGCATGTGCTTTCCATGTAAATAAGAGATTAATGTCAGGTTTTCAGTACTGAAGATCTTCAGTTTGTTATAGCAGTCAAAGGGCTCCTGCAATTTGACTTCTTAATATAGCTTTTGATCTCCCTCTTGTTCTCCCATTTCCTTCTCTTAAAAATTGAGTACAAGTGTCTACGGTTTGTACTCAGCTAAGTGCTCTTCTCCAGATACGCTTGTATTGAATGCAGTTTTTCTAGGAGAGATCAGTCTTAGCAAATGGCTGGAATGGAAGAGTTCCTTCCCATCATAGTTATTAATCCTGGAGGGTTTTTTGGCATTAATCTAGCTGTTGTTTTCCTGTAAGGAATGTTTCATTTTTCCCTTTCTCTCTCTTCCTCATAAACAATTTTATATTCCTGTGCATTTTACTTTATTCTTGAGCTACAAGATAATGTGGTTTGTGCAGTGGTTGAATATTAATTATAAAAGTTTTTCATTCATAAATGCTCAGTTTTTAGGAAGTTCAGGTGAATAACCAAATCCTAATATTCAAGAGTCATTCCATTGTTAGCTCTTGCTATTAGTTCCATTACTGATGATTTTTATTTGATATAATAAAGTCAGTAGTTTTATTCCCAAATTAAAGCACATTCACAGATTTGTTGGGTGGAAGCTGCAGTTTTACTGAATTGCTTATGATATTTTGAATTCTTCTTTTATGATATTTTGAATTCTTCTTTTGCATGAGGTCTAGTCTGCAATGCAATCTGTTCTCAGAGAGAGATACATTAAAAACTGCCTCTTTTGTCTCAAAATGGGAAGACATTATCAGGTATAGAAGGTTGTATGCTGTATTGCCAGTTCACATGGCAACCAGTCAAAACAAACAAAAAAACCCCCAAATCTGAACATAATATAAACTGAAGGAATAAAAAAGGAGTTTACTGTCCATCTTTAAGGATACTTCATCTTCCTTTTCCACTTTATTCTGCTACTGTGTAGCAGGCAAGTATTTCCGAATGCAAAAATGTTTTTTTAGTTGACAAGAGCAGTGGTCAAAATAACTTATCCTTGTAGTAACAACGGAAATACTCAGTTTTTGGAAATTAGGAAAATAATAAAACTTAAACAGATCTTGCAAGGCTGCTTCATATTTCTCAATGACATTATTAATAGTGAAAAGAAATAGTCTATACTGTAGTCACAACAGAGAGCTGTCTCATCATTTACAGAACAGGGCCAGAACAATCAGAAGAAATGTAGAAAATAGACTAAGCTGTAGCTGAACTTATTTGAAATTCTAAATATATGCTGAAAAAATTAACAGGAAAGTCCCTTGCATTTTATTCATGTGTGAATATGGCTGGTGGCATAGTAAGTAAGAATAAATTGTTTAGAAAAATTTCAAACTTTATATTTTAGCTGTAAACATTTTCCCCTGCTGGCAGGAGCTAAAATTAGAGTAGATACAACTATATTGTTATATAAATGCACATTTTGCAACAACTGCAGATGCTGCCTGTCCTTGCAGCAGCTCAAAGAGACATCAGTAGCTACATGGGGTGATTGGGGGAACTTGCATATGTTACGTGGATTCCAATCAATATTACAGAATTATGCTGTAGTTACGAAAATTGCTGTATTGTGAATACTTCTTTGTAAACATTTATCTACATTTACTGACAAGATTTCCAGCACATACCTTTCAGCCTCAGGACAATACTTAAAATTTAATGACTGTCCCTTGACCAAAAATGAATATACTTTATCAATCTGCAGGAAGAGGATGGAATATGACTAAACACAGAATAAGGAGGCCAAATTTTTTATATATAGGCAAACTCCCAGCATCACCTGAAAAGCCTGTCACAAAACACTGCAAGTAAAAAGAGAGGAGCTGATTGACAGAACCTTACCACTGAGTAACCTGTGTGTACATGGCTTAAATGTTGGTCTTGCTAAATGTTGAGCTGGGCTGAAAAGACTCCAGGGTTCAGAAGTAACTCTCAAGATGCACTGGAATGTCATGAAGATAATGAAGGTACAGCTTAAAAGAATGTCGAACTCTTCATGCTTGCAAGACTTACCTATCTATAAAACAATGGATTTTTCGTATTTTAGTAATGAACAATTTTATTTTAATCTCTAGGTATTGAATGCCTCCAGTGTGACATGGTTAGGCTGAGGAATAGCTCCCCTGCCTTTTTGGCATGAAGGCTGTGGAGAGGACTGGCTGGTGGAGTCAGGGGACGATCTGTAAGGTTAGCACAGGGACACAAGGGAGATTAGTTGTCAAGCAAGAGCTGCTAGGTGGGCCCTTGAAATACTCCAGGAGGGAGCAGTCTGGTGGAAGTCCTGTGAGGCAGAGCTTGATCAGACCTGTGATGGAGCTGGTTAGTGGAACTACAATAGCCACAAGCTTGAATGGCTCTGCAAAGTAAAACCTTATGGGCTCTTCATGATTTTTGCTATTATTTATTTAGCAGCAAAGTCAGAAGGACTCAGAAACTTGTATTTCTCTGTGAACATTTTTTTATCTCCACATATCAACATCCTGTTTTCTGCAGAGAGCAGATGGACATTTGCAAATACTTGTTTACAGTACTTTCCAGCAGTATTTTCCAAAGAACTCACTCTTATCTTTACACTGCTTGAGTAGTATTTTCTGATAGGATGAACATCCTGTACTCATGAATAACTAAGCTCAGTGGGGTGGGAGGGTGAGTCTATAGCTCTGCAATTCACCAGGGAGAGAAAAGGCTTTGATCTTGGCTTTTTCTCTGCATACCTCGATGCATGGAAATCTGCATGTGTCTGGGCCAAACTGCATAAGCCTTGTTTGAACGTGCATTGGGGAATACAGGAGCCTAAAGCAGGTTGGTGTTATTTTACTATGTTGTTATGGTGTTTGCACACAAGAATTGGCCAAGAAAAGGCATTGTGGAACAATAAGTAAGCCTCTGTAAACATTGGTTGCCTTTGCTAACTTCGGCAAGTGGGAATGTCAAATTCCTCTCCTTCTGCTTTGAGTTAACTCATCTCCAAAACAATGAATTCTCATCTGAATTACCCTGATCTAGATGTGAAAGAGACTGATGTCTTGTGTCTCACAGTCTCATTGGACTCCGTGTTTGAAATCCCAATTGTTCTCATTTCTGAGGCTTGCAGCTCACTTATTCCAGGAACAGGAAAATGTGTTCTGAAAAAAAAAGTGGTTGGAGGTTTTTTGTCTCTTTTTAGTTGTGGTTGCTTTGTTAAGGAGACAGAGGGTAGAGAGAAGGTATGGTTTGGTTTGGTTTAAGTTTTTTTCTGGTTTCGGTTTGGTTTTGGAAGGAGAATTTGAGGTTGAAAATTGTTTTTGATTCTGCCTTGAAAGTTGACATTTTATCAGCAGAAGTAGATTTCAGCTTTTATTCTGTGTGATTTCCTGACCAATATTCAGATGCTATTCACTTACAGACATCAGTGTGATTAGCACACAACCTTAACACCCTTCAGGATGCTCTGTGCTTGCTTGCAGCTCTGTTGAAATGGAAAGTGTGGCCTTTTAACAAGGTCACAAGCAGTTTTTCATCTTTCTTATGTAAACTTTAATATGCAGAGAAGGTCATTCTTCTCAATACCATCCTCATTCAACAGAACTAAGTCTTCAGTGAATGCTTATTTAACCTAGTACCTGAAGCTGAGCCAATATGGTAGTACATAAAAAAAACGTGATTCATGTCTCTGAAGATGAAGAAAATAGACCACAAAGCTTTTCTTTTAAAATTATACTATTTATCTAATGTTACTCTGACTTATTTAAATAGTATTTCTTTTTTAATAAACTGTCTAATGGTGATTCAAAGGAAGGTTTTAGGTTTTCGGATATAGAGAGTTGGCCTGGAGTTCTGTGCTATGTAACAAAGGCTGTTTGTTTGAATAATGAACTTCTGCATAATAGCTGCAAGTGTTTACAGAAATTCATTATTCCTGTTGGACCACATTTTTTAATTTCATTTATAGATGCATAAAATCATTTTTCTAAAGTAGTTGGGCATTATGTTTTTGGTATGCTAAATGAATACCATTCATTTAGCATAAGGTTATTTGATTGCTGTCTGTCTCACACATTGTAATCCTTAAATAATGCTGTGTTTGTGTGTACTTTAGATGACTGTACTTTAGGTTGCTTAATAATGACTAAAACTGCATTTACTCTGTTGTGGTTTAACCCCAGCCAGCAACTAAGCACCAGACAGCTACTCACTCACTCCTGCACCAGCAGGATGGGTAGAAGTGAATCGGAAGGGTAAAAGTGAGAAAAATTGCGGGGTTGATATAAGAGAAGTTTAATTATTTTTTTATTTTAATAATAATAGTAATGGAAAGAAAAGTAACAAAGAGACAAAAAAAACCTCCAAAAAGGCAAGTGGTACAAATGGAAGCAGTTGCTCAGCACCAACTGACTGATTCCCAGCCTGTCTCAGAGCAGTGGTTCCTCAGCCAACTTTCTCCCTAGTTTTATTGCTGAGCATGATGCCATATGGTCTGCAATATCCCCTGGGTCAGCTGGGGTCAGCTGTCCTGGCTACTTTCCCTTCCACCTTCTTGTGCACCCCCAGACTACTTGCTGGCAGGACAGTATGAAAAGGCCTTGACTCTGTGTAAGTACTGCTCAGCAATAACTAAAATAACTCTTGTATTATCAACCCTATGTTCAGCAGAAATCCAAAACACAGCCCCTAGTAGCTACTATGAAGAAAATTAACTCTATCCAAGCCAAAACTGGCATACTCAAATATATTTTAATTATGGTTCCCTATATACCAAACTATAGTATCAAAGCATATAAGTCTCTTATGTTTTTTTTTGTTTTGCTTAATGAGCAGAGGCAAAGCCTTACAATTCCCAATACTAGATGAGAATGCTTTAGAACTGCAGCATGTTTTTCTTTTGTTTGACATCCCCTTCTCCCTAACGTTTTTCTAATCCTATTATTTCCTTTCTTTATCAATACAGAATACAGTAGTTAAATCCCTGAGAGGAAAGGACAGACTGACAAGATGACTTGATGCTTATGCTGTGTTGCTAGGTTGTTTAAATCCTGCATTTGTAATGCAGATGAAAATAGTTTCTGAGCAAAAGTTGATTAAAGAAATTAGTCAAAATTTTGTATCACAAAGAAAGTATTTACTTAAGCAAAACAAAAACATTGATAGAGCCTAAGTGATTAACTGAACAACCCCACAAACCCTCTCAAAAACCAAAAGCAAATCAATAAAAATCACAACAGCCTCACAAGATACAAGCCCCCAAAATGACCAGTTTCATGATGAAGTCACTAAACTTTATTAATTTAACATGAGGTTAAAGGATTCTAAAGTACTGAAGTCGTGGGATCACATAGCATTTAAGAGATTTGAACTTCAGTTCTATAGAGGTGAGGAGGCCCTAAGGTTTAACAAGTTCTGAAGCAGGATGTGTTTCAAGGAAAACAATCCAGTGAGCCAGTATGCAAAAAAACCTTTTCCTTCATTTTCTGTTGTTATGCACAGGCAGTAGCTGTGAATGTAAATGAAAATGAGATAATTTCTAATGAGAACCAAGCCCTTCTATTCCTTTCACTTTTTGGCAGGTTTGGGCTTAGAGTCCAAATCCAATATTGACTTTTTGATTATTTGAGTTAGCCCTGGTTTCCGTATGGGGATAAAAGAATTCCAGGCAGATATGGGTGTGAACTGCTATTAGCCCAGACAGTGCTCTGTCTTCTAAGCTGTTGTTTCTGCAGTGCTGTCGACTCTCTACTAACCCATCAGTAAAGTATATTTATTGAATTTAGTCTATTTTCTTGAATTTTCTTTGGCCTTCCCTTCTTGCCAGTTACTTTGAATTGTAAGCTTTTGTAATAAAGATCTGTTCTTTAATAGATAGCCTTTGGCTTATTTAGAGTCATCCTCTGAAATGCCCCACAGGGAGCTGTAATTTTACTTCACTTTCTAGAAACAGGAATCTGACTGTACTGTTAGATGTGGAAGTTTAACACTGGAGGCAATCTGTGAATTTTAGGCTTACAAGCTGGATGTATGACATAGCTACAAAATATGTATGAAAAAATCCTAATTGAATAACATGCTACAAAAACAGTGTTCATAGGAAAGACACAGAAGAGTGTAGACTCCTTCGGGTAGCAACAGAGATACAGTTTTATACATAGTTTTTTGATATTTTGGCTGACTGTTAAATACAGATAAGCTGCATACTAATCCCAGTATTTCCTTCTGGGGATGCAGTCATCAGAAGGCATCCACCAGGCAGTAACCAGCAGACATGCAGCGTGCCAGCACCTGAACTAAAAAGCAGCTGCGACGGTGTCAATGGCAGAGCCATTGTTTGATGTAGCAGCCAGCACCAGCTCAGCACCTCCCAGGAGAGCAGGTGAAACTAAATTTTGTTCCATCAGAGATGCCAGACTGGGCCTGGCCAAAGTCCTGCTTCTCCTGGTATGTGCAGGAGTGGAGGAGGATGGAGATGAATCAGGAGGCAGAGAGGAAAGGCCCAAAGAGGCAGCTGTGTTTCTCATGCTGAGGGCTGTGGGAGGCAAAGGACAGCCATTCCTTATGCTCAGAGGGGTCCAGTTCTGCCCTCCAGCCTGACCCTCTCCCTTTGCACCCACACACAGACACACACAGACACACAGAGACACACGCACTCTCCCTTTCCCCTTGGTGCAGCAGCTGCAGTGCGGTCCGGAGCTCCAGACTGGTCTCAGTAGGCAGCACAACCACAGGCAGTGCGTCATCCCTGGCTGCCTCACTTGCTGGTCTGTGCCCTCTTAGCAATGCTTCTGTCACCTGGCCTGAAATGCAGATGCCAGCTGGGTGTGCTTACAGAGCTAAGGGGCCTGTGCCCGTAAAAATCGAGGTTTTGGAATTAAAAGCACGCTGTAAAGGTAGTTTCGTGATTTCAGCTACTCTGGTATTGGTTCTTGTACCTACCTCTGATGGTAATAAGTGTTTCCTTCCATCACAGATGAAAAGCTTTTGGGATGGTGATGTGCCTGAGGAAACATGAGAGATGAATAGCAGAGCGGCGAACTGAATCCAGGTCACAGCCCAGCCTCCTAGCCAGGAGCATGGCCTTTGTTTGCTTGCAGCATCACAAGTCCTTCTGAGCCTTCAGTGAAGGACCGTGGTTCTTTCTTACTGCTTATAATTCTGACTTGAGCTCAGGGGAACATCTCTCAACTGCATAAATGTACATAATTGGAGAAACATTGAGCACTGATTAGAGTGATCAGGACATATGATTCCATTCATAAACTAGCTTAGGTCACTCACTGAAAGCCTCTGGGCTTTATTGCTCTCTCTACGTCTACTGAAATAATATTCTGTATTTCACAGCTAATTAAGAAGCTTCTAATTTCTAGCCTAAACCTGTCCATAGTTTGTGTGCCTCTATTTCTTCACATGTTAACATTATGGTTTATTTAAATAGCTCTTTTGTCTTCCAATATTTTTTCTGTAACTGCTAAGAGAACCAGATGATCATGGTGGGACTGAATTTGAGGGGTTTAATTCAATGCAGAACTTTGTACTGAGTGCTTTTTTGCAACTGTTAAACATAATTTACATAGGCAGAGATCTGAGGTGCTTCAAAAATATTAACTTAGACATCCTGTCAGCTCCACCGTTTTGTAGGTAGGTATTTTACCACTTCATGGAGTGGCATTGGTGGGTCTCACCCTTGAGAGGTCTTCTTTATTTGACTTTAATGTGTTGACTTTTTAAAATATGTAACTTAAAAGCATATCAGGGTACAAAATTTGAATATAGTTTTGTACCTGATTTTGTGTTTATTGCTGCAATAGCTGACCTCCTAAGGTCACTGGTTGGGAGTGTGAGCAGGGGTTTTTAGCTGCCTACACTTTCAACATGCAGAAAGGTGGCTTGGCTGAACAGGAATCTTCTCTTGGAGATAAGGCAAAAAAGGAAGGTGTATGCCTAGCATAAGCAAGGTCAAGTGACATGGGAAAAATACAGAGAGATGCTGCTTGCTGCTGTAGGGAGAAAATTCATACAGCCAAAGCTCAGCTGGAGCTGAAGCTCACCAGAAATGTGGAGGACAGTAAAAAGAGTTTTTTGCATATATATTAATGGCAATAGGAGTATAGAAATATCATTGGCCCATTACAGGATGATGATGGTCACCTCACAAACAGGGACAGAGACAAGGCAGATGTGTTTAATGCTTTCTTTGCCTCTGTCTTCAACATGGATGATGGACCAAGGGGATCTCAGTGCCCTGAGCTGGCGGACCGTGACTGCAAGAATTATCAACTCCCAGTTGACCCTGAAATGTGCAGGATATGCTGCTCTAGTTGGATCTCTAAAAATCTATGGGGCCAGAATCCTCAAAGAGCCGGATGTTGTCATTGCAAAACACCTCTCAATGATTTTTGAGCAATCTTGAGAATCCAGAGAGGTGCCAGCTGACTGGAAACTGGCAAATATTGCCCCAATTTTCAAGAAGGACAAGAAGAATGACCCCAGAAACTACAGGCCTGTCAGTCTCACTTCAGCGTCAGGTAAAGTTATGGAGAAGGTTATTCTGGGAGGTATTGAAAAACACCTGGAAGACAACACAGTCATCAGTCACAGCCAGCATGGCTTCGTGAGAGGAAAGTCCTGCTTATCCAACCCGATTTTTTTCTATGACAAGGTAACCCACCGAGTTGATCAAGGGAAGCCAGTTATTGTAATTTTTTTTGAATTTCAGTAAAGTTTTCCATACTATGTCTCACAGGATCCTTCTGGACAAAATGTCCAGAACACAGCTGGATAAACACATCATGGAATGGGTGGGCAATTGGCTCATGGGTGGAGCACAGAGGGTAACAGTGAATGGGGGAACATCAGACTGGAGACCTATCACTAGTGGGGTTCCACAGGGTTCTGTCTTGGACCCTGTGCTCTTCAACATCATAAATGACCTGGATGCAGGATTTGAAGGGATACTAAGCAAGTTTGCAGATGACCCAAACTGGGAGGAGTTGTTGACTCCCTCAAAGGCAGGGAGGCCCTGCAGAGAGACCCCAACAAATTAGGGGGCTGGTCAATCACCAACCATATGCAGGTCAACAAGGGGGAGTGCTGGATATACCTACAGACTGGGGAATAAGATGCTGGAAAGCAGTGCCACAGAAAGGGGTCTGGGGTTCCTGGTGGATGGCAAGTTGAATATGAATCAGCAGTGCCCTGGCAGCCAGGAGGGCCAGCTGTGTCCTGGGGGGCATCAGGCAAAGCATCGCCAGATGGTAGAGGGAGGTGATTGTCATGCGTGCTCTGCTCTGCACTTGTGAGGCCTCACCTTGAATATTATGTGCAGTTTTGGACACTGCAATATAGGAAAGCTATTAAGCTATTAGAGAGTGTCCAAAGGAGGGTAACGAAGATGGTGAAGGGCCTTGAGGGGAAGCCGTAGGAGGAGCAGCTGAGGTCACTTGGTCTGTTCAGCCTGGAGAAGAGGAGACTGAGGGGAGATCTCATTGCAGTCTACAACTTCCTTGTGAGGGGAAGAAGAGAGGCAGACACTGATCTCTTCTCTGTGGTGATCAGTGACAACACCCAAGGGAATGGCCTGAAGTTGTGTCAGAGAAGGTTTAGGTTAGATGTTAGAAAAAGATTCTTCACCCAGAGGGTGGTTGGACACTGGAACAGGCTCCCCAGGGAAGTGGTCACAGCACCAAACTTGACAGAGTTCAAGAAGTGTTTGGATGATACTCTCAGGCACATGGTGTGACTCTTGGGGATGGTCCTATGCAGGGCTAAGCGTTGGACTTGATGATCCTTGTGGGTCTCTTCAAACTCAGCTTATTCTATGATTCTGTAAAACAAGAAGAACCTGAGATTAACAAAGATTTAAAAAGCTTTCTTCACTTTTCCAGGGGAATTACTGTCTGTCTTGTCTTTCCATCTCCTAATTTAAAAACATTTTGATGAATATTATTGAATTCCTTTTGGTCTGTTAGTTGATTCTGAGATGGCATACAGTGAGATTGCATTATTCTTATTTCCATCTTCGACTAGGCTAAAAAAGTTATATTCACAATTGTGTTATCAAGCACATCTGTACTGACAATCAAAGAACTATGTTGATTGACACCATCCAGGGAGTATTACCATATTGTCTAAACAGTACCAGTGCAGGATTTTGCCAGAAACTTAAAAAACTTCTCTCCTACTTCAATTGTGATTGGTGCAGTACAGCCCTTCATGAGTGGGCCTGATGTTTCGTAATCATGTCTTTGAAGAGTTATTAGGTCACTGTGAACATCTTGAACCTGTGTTATTTGACTGTTATTTTGATGATGTCAGAATCCTAGAATTTTTTAGACTTCTTTTTAAAGACTAAAATGACTATAGATCATAGACTATATTATGTGCCTAGATAGTTGCTCATCATAAAATGCAACTGTGTGTATAATACACCAAACACATAAATCTCTAATATATTTTTGGCTATTTTTGTTGGTGTTGAGGTCTTACAAGTTTCCCTTTCTGATATCAGCAGGACTTATTTTAAATTTAAGAGTATTTCAGGAGAAACATAGTTAAAACAATCCTTATGGCAGCAGACACAATAGTATTGTAGTAAGGATTTTTAATATAAACTATTATATGTATTACAAAACTATATAGGCAGTATAATTTGTAAGGTATTTTGAATGAAAAATGTTTGCTTGATTCTGAATTCTCAGTTTAACCCTGTGGATGTTGGGATTAAAGTGCTTCATTTAAGAAATAGTAACATAACTAAGCACACTTGGATCTTGGTTTGGGTTCTACATATACCTGAAGTGCAGAAGAATTTCAAACAATTGAAATAAAGAGGCAATGTAATTATGAGGCTTTCTTAATGTAATTATGAGGCTTATCACTGCATAAAGTGATAGTATTCTTGTTCCCAAGATTTTGTGTGTTTAAGAAGTTTGTCAAATCTGCTAAAGCAAAATGGGATGATTGAGGAAGATATGAATGGGGGTAAAACTTTTCCAGAAGAAACCCCAAAAGAGGAAGGGTATGGAGAAGACAATAAAGTGAAGCATGAGTTTTGGATGTACAGATTAAACTGTCTCAGGGGCTGTTTTTCATGATATATGATGATCACTTGTCTAAATCCTGGTGCAAACCCATCTGAAATGTGTGAGAGTTTTGCATGCATAAGAGAGACAGGATTTAGCCCCATATGGCTTATCACTTTGATCTTCAAAGGTCAATTTCATATTGCTGAGCCAGTTCTGAATAAGTCCCCAATTAATTAGGAAGAGAAAACACTTCTGTTGAGAAAAAAGGTGCATCTGCTCAGTGTTACTTTTTTTGCAGCACAGGAATTAATGACCGCAAACAAAACAATGTTTCCCGTTACATTCCCTCTGTCCTTACGAACAGCAATGCAGAATACACCTGCACTAGTTCTTCTTATGTTTTCATCATCTACCTTCCCTGAATAACTACAATAATAGATATAACTCTTGCATGAAATGAACTCTGTTTTCTTTGGTAGAAAGAAATTAGATTATCCTTAACTTTTTGTATAACATCTTTCATGTAAACTACATTCCAAATCATATTATAGAGGAAGAGCAGCAACAAGAAAAAAAAACAAAACAAAAAGTAAAATAGAGAAATCTAGCTATAGACAAGAGAGAAAATGTAATCTAAAAAAAATTTGTATGTTAATTAGATCGGATATCAATTTCACATGACAGAAAAGACATTCACACCTAGAAATAATAACACTAAATGAAGAAGCAGAGAGGCCCTTGTTAAATAAACTGAGGAAAAAGAGAACTAATAATACCTTTAGCTGAATTTTCTGTATGAATAAGTAAGCCAAACCTCTTTCAAATCTGGAGACCCAACTCAGCAGTCTATTTCTGCTACTTTGCAATGCTCAGCTGGTTTCTGTGATGGGATGGAATAAGCCTGAAAAAACTGAGGGTTTGTGTTGGTTTGATTATTTTTTTGAAATTAGGATAAGGAAGCCATTTTACCAATATTATTATTGCGAATAACAATATTTTTTTTAATATTTATTTCACTCCCATAGCATCAGAAATCAGCAAAACCTTAGTCTGCTTGGTCTACAAGTGAAATAAGAAATATCCCTTTTTACACAGAGAGGAAGAAGAGGTTATAATTCTTCAGAGTTGTTTGTGGGTCAGTTGCAAACACGTCCTTAGTGTTTTGACTGGAATGAGATTACAAAACAATTTCTTCTGTCACAGGTCACTCTCACAAATGGCTTTGCATGTCACATGAATGAAATAGAGTGTTGTTGGCAGATATATTTTGGATGTAACAAGCTAAGAATTTGCATTTTGTTTATGTCAGACTGCAAAATTTGGACTTTAATAAAGTCTCTACAGGAAACCTCTAGCACTGCAAATCAACATGAAGCAATGGCCTCAACAATAAATGCTGCAGATTTAAGACCCATTCAGCAGGGGACTGTTGTGCAGATTACTTCAGATATATTCAGAATCCCATAGATACTTCCAAAACCTGCATGTTCACATGCTAGGAAGAGATCAAATAAGGAAGCCAGTTTGAGATTTATGATAATACTGCTACTGCAGATTTCTCAAGGAGTAGTACGATATGTCCCTAATATTATGCTTAAATTCTCTAGAAGAAAATAATTTGGGATATTCTGTGTAATCATGACCTTTGGTTTTCCTCATCCACAAAATGTGTGTGGAGGTGTAGAGGAGATCCAAGGGGATTAAAAGAGAACATTCACAGTTGAACTGAGCTCAGCTGGTTGCTGTAGATTATGTGATTTACTCTAACCACAGGTATTTCAAAGAAAGGGATTCTAGGTCCTTTAGCAAGCATTTACAAAAAAGATTTGTCTGCAATAGGATTTTGCTAATTATTATTATACAAAGTATTGCTAAAAGAACAATAAAAAAATATTGTGGAGTAAATTCAGAGATGTAATGGATCAGTAGAGTCCTTGGATCTTTTTTGTTTCTTTTGTATACTGTCTATCTCTCAGGAACACAGGGATAAAAAATGAGTTCCTAAATGCAAATAATTTCATATGATGTGAATGTTATAATGATGAATCAAAGATAATTTGATTCTTATGGCATTTTTCCATACACCTACTCATCTCGAGGAAGGAGAAATGTATCTGCCTTTCCACCTACATAACACAAGGCGCCTGAACTTAGATAAAATAAACTCTGAGTGTTGATGTACTCACTTGGATGGATATATTTATCATGCTCTAAGTACATGTGAAAGAAACACCAAAGAAAATGTGTGCTGTCCCAAGGATGGGTTCAGAAATACAAAATGTCAAAACCTGTCTTTGTGCTTCCCTTTCACCTTAGCATCAGCAGGCTGATATTGGATTTTGAGCAAAAAAGTAACCAAATAACTTTTGGTTGTAATTTGTCATCATACTGGAAACTCTTTTTTCCTATTATCATTGGTTGTTCTACACCACGGTAAACCTAAAGAAGTGCCATACTTATAGGAAGGAGAAGGTCTTTGAAGCTCCTTTCTTTAAAATATAATGCTGTGACAAATGTTTTCTGTTATTATTTAATAGAATTTTTGATTGCAGTTTAGATAGTAGGATTTGACCCTAACTTCAGAGTGCTATAACTGCACACCATGAGACAGTGAGTAGCTGCTTATAAAGTAAGTGGGTATCTTGAACACAAGGGTATTTCAGAAATCAAATCATGTTCCTTCATTCTGAAAGTAGTCCTCTAAAATACCATGCAAGAATCACAATTAATTAAATACACATTTCCGTGTCTCTGCAGCTTTTTTTTTTTTCTTAGCAGGCAGAGCTTAATGTACTGCCACAGATCTCGTTTTAAGTTATCAAGCAGTTTATGCTATGGGACTTTAAGGGGGCAGCAGAGGGAAGCAGAGGGATTTTGAGGAAAGGGGAAGCAGAGGGAAGTAGAAGGCTGCAGACACAGTCTCTGACCTTGACCTACCTGGACAAGGTGAATTTTCTGGCTCTAGGAAGGCTCAGGATGTTTGCAAGGCAGGTCCCCTGCTGCTGTGGTATGTGCCTTCTGCCTCACTGGAGGCAGGGAGGAGTCTAGTTCATGGATGTCACTTCTGACACCTCAGGCTGTCCCTGTGCTGTATCTTACTGGAAGTTCGTACTTGTCTCTTCATGATTTTGGTGATGATCCAATGTGCCATGGGACCTGCCTCCAGCCCTCTCACCTGTAAAAGCCAGCTTCCATTGCATGGAAGGGAGTGGTGAGAACAAATTACCTGCCTTATTTATTACCCTCAGAGTGGGACAAGCTTACTCATTTTAGGGTTTTTTCTCCAAGAAAGGAGGAAAAACAACAGGAATGGATATTTCTACTCCTAATGACTAACACTTCACAGTTCACTGTGCTGCACTCTAGTTTACGGTTGTGGTTTTGCATTGTATTGAGTGAAAGACCCCTATCATTCTGTGTACAGTCACTTTGGATTCTCATGGAAACTTTAAATCACTTTCTGCTTTCCTTTATTTTAATTCCTTTCCTATGTTAATTTATCTGAGCACCTATTTGAGATTGAGCCTGTTTACCAGAAGTATGACACAAGCCAAAGAGGAAGCTGTAGACAAGGAGTTTTGTAAGATGCATTCACTGATAAATTGGTGGAAAGATGTATAATGGTAAATGATAAGGTACCTGTAAGGTAAATTATGCTTAAGCAAATAGGACACATCTTTGAATTAACAGGAAAATCAGACTAATCAGACAAACCACTTTTGAAACTGTTAATCACAGAATCACCGAATAAGCTGAGTTGGAAGGTATCCACAAGGATCATTGAGGGCCTGCACATGACCATCCCCAAGAGTCACACCACACACTTGAGAGTATTGTCCAAATGCTCTTGACTCCAGACAGGCTTGGTGTTGTGACCAGTTCTCTGGGGATGCTGAGCCCAACCAGCCTCTGGGTGAAGAACCTTTTTCTAACATTTCACCTAAACCTCCCCTGACAGGGGGGAACTTCAGACTGTTCCCTTGGGTCCTGTCACTGATCACCACATCCTGGTGCTTTTTAAAGACCCTTTGATCAGTGATTGCAGTGGGCAAAGTGTTTTGCTTATTCCAACATTTTTTCTGAAGTGTATTGATAACAAGGAAGATTATTGTGTGCATTTTATATGCTTAACCTTTCTACATTTAAAAAGGATTTTCTTTATTTTAGTTTTCTGCAAGCCTTGAATAAATTTGATCAATACAGTTTTAGATATTGCACATAAGACTCCATGTGCAAATAAGGGAAGAAGATAATTTATGCTTTCAACTGTAGGTGTATTTCAGGGTGGTATGTACAATATGAAAGGAATATACAGGGGATTTGCCTTGCTCATTTGAAAAAACGATCATATCCTAAAGAATAAAGAATTTAGGAAATAGAATATAGTAAAATGAAGAAGCAAAATGACTAGAAAAATGCATTTTAAATCCTAAAGAATGTGTAGCAGTTTGAGCCACATTAGAAATTTAAAATCCAATTTTTAGGCTTCCCCCCACCCCTTCCCACAGTTTATCCTAACACCAGAGAGGAACTTTCAGGCCAGAGGCTTCTGTAGGGAAAGGGGGAAGTATATATATTTATTTACACAAATAAATACTATACAAACTAAAAGCAACTATATATATATATATATATATATATATATATATAACATTACTATCAGTCAGTCCTTTCAAGCCCCTCCTTTAACTTTAGTCCAGGAACAGCCTTTAAGGCTGATATGTAACACAGTCTTTTGCTGTGGGAGTGTTCTGGGCTCCTGAATGCTCCCCCTTCACCAAGTTCAAGTTGTTTGTTGCAGTTTCTCTCCTCACGAAGTCCAAGAAGATAGTTTTGAGTCTTTGCTCTTCTGCTGCTGGTGCTTTCTCCCTCTTGGTGTCTCACCTCCGTTCGTAGGCTGCTGCAGTGTAGCTTATCAAGGGTCTGTGTCCTAGAATCTTCATTCTTCCACGTCAGTTCTCAGCTGCTCCCGGTCAGCTTCGGCAGGCAATTCCTGAGCTGTTGGCTCGTCTCCAGTTTCGCCTGGGATTCTTCTCCCGAGCGGCGAGCTGATTTATCAGCCCGTCCACTTGGCTCTGCTCAAGTGCTGAGCCTCAAAATCCACCCCCCACCAGCATAAATGCAGTGGGGGGGAAAAAGCCCCCTAGCCTTGGCCATAGGTAGCTCGGTTCAGTTCTGCACTGTCCCAAGCATCCCACAGCTGCAGGGGGGGGGAAAGAAGGCCTGGCCTCCTCCGTCTTACCTCAGGTGCTGTGAAATTCTTCTTTCACAGCACACACTCCAAATGCTGAGTCTAACTCTAGCCAAAGGTTGAGCCGGGGGGTCGCAGGGCTACCCTTCCCCCCCGGAGAGGGAGAGAGGGAGCCCAGCCACTCCTGGCCTTGTCCACCTACACCAACAGACACCAACAGCAAAAACAACCAAGACAGAACTGCCAACAGTTTCCAGTGCTGTGATATATGATTTTTGAGCAGAAGCGAACAACATGGACAATGACTGGCTCTCCAGGGAACACTGCACTGGCACCCAGTCACCTCTGAGCCCCCTCAGCTTCTTGGGGGGGGCAATCTCAAACTATGACAGAATGTCATCATCTAATTCAATTGATGTCTGACTATGTGAGCCATACTGAGAGCAGTCTGGACTGAGATAAGGAGATGTGAAAGTCACTTGAGCAGGAATGGTAGTCAGGGAGTTGAATTCGCAAAGATCCAGGCAAAGAAATTGTGGTACCATATTTTGTCCAGTTTACAACTGAATGGATGCTTTGATGGAAGGTACTTAACATTTAATTATATTCTCTTCAAAATAACCTGTATGTGAGTAAAGCTTCTGTCTAACCCTATAAATTACTGGCTGTGTTATGCCCTGGAGTGTGAGAGTTTACTGCCCCAAGAAATTGCTTTTGTTCTGTCTATTGTAGCATATTTTTTTCCTATTTTTGATATAAATATCTAATGAACATTCCAAACTATGAAAAATTAAACCCTTTCAGTGACTTCAGTGGGAGCTATGTAGTATGAAATAGGACTTCTAGAAGCAAACTTATGAAATTGGTAAGCTCAAATAAGTAACTAATTTTGTCTTGTTTAATTTATTATTATAAATATGATTATTTCAGATGTATGGGAAAAGTTTCTTCAGCATCTAATATGAGAACTTTACCTTATAACAGTGCAATTATTGGACAATTACAAACTGAAATAGATGTAGAAAATCATAATATTTGAATACATAACAAGGAGCAGTTCACTATGTAAGTAAAAGATAACTGTGAGGCCATTGTACAAAAGTCACAAAGAAAATATATATGGTATTATTCCATAACTAGTACTTTGAGTAATTCATAAAAAAATAAAGTTCTCTTGATTCCAGAGTACTAAATTGCTTGTCAAATATATCTGAACCTTGATTTAAGTTGTCCTAGAAACTAAAGAACTTGTTACTTCAAAAAGACTTTAATGCAGCCTTTAGAGATGTGCCTATATGCCTGTACATATGCTGTTTTTCTTGGCCAGTTTTCTGGGGTCCATGAAAAAAACCTGCAGACGCACATATGGGGATATAAAAATATATGTACAGTTTTAGACACTAGAATATTCTGGGAAGCTGCATAGAAATGTATCTAAATATACGTGACAGATCTATTCATAAAAGAGGGGGAAATAGTGATGAAGTGATGTATACATATGATGCATAAGACCACCAGCTTAAATGCAAAGTACATGCAGCATTGGAAAGACTTTACCATGGTATTAGGATCAAACTATGTTTTTTGGAGCTTAAGACTAATCATGGAGAAATAAAAAGGAAAATTGATCTTTAGGTATTTTGAAGTTTAGACTTAGTGATGTCTAGGGAACCCCTGGACCATCTAACATAGCTTTCACCTGTATTCAGAGGGACTAGATGTATTAATAGAGAAAAATTCTATCAAGGACTTTTAATGAGCATAAAGGCACCCTCTCTCACTTGAACTAGAGATTATTGAAGGCTGAAACAATGTTCCAGCATATATGTTTGGTCGATTCTTCCACTCTTCCATTGTGAGTCGTAGCCAGAAAAGGGACTATCAAGCTAGATGAACCTTGGTCAGACCTATAATGGGTGTTCTGTACAGATTCCCTTGCCACTGGAAAGCCAGTGAGCTCAGTTGGCAAAATTTAATTAATCTGATAGCTGGCAGGGAACTTTCAGCCACAACTATTTAAAAAAGAAAAAAAAGAAATGGAACTAAGTCCTTCTCTGAAGATGCAAAAAGGAGGTCCTTTCCTGTCATATATACAATTATATTAGAAGAGAAGCATTTTGTCCCTTCTAGACTTTGATCACAATAATAATATGCCTTTTTCCTAGTCTCTTCAGTGACAAACAAAATGTAGCAAGTAATTTATGCTTTGATTTTACCTCATTTTTTCATCATTAATTATCAACAAAGAGGTGTTGCTGCTCATAGGTGATCTGAGAAGTGATGGTGAGAGTTTTCATCTGTCTGTGAAGCTCCTGTGAAATAAGACGGGGGATGAATGTGTGTTCAAACTCCAGTGTAACTGTCCTGGTACATGTTGTTACCCTGTGATGAACATATTTTCTCTTTGACAGAGTAGAGTTATCCTTCTCTTAGTGGAGTGGAAATTTGCATAGAGTAAATATTTTTCAGTCATATCCTCTCTGGGAAAACTGATTTTGAGTGAGTCATTTCAGTCCTATTGTACTGGTTCATGCTCTGAAAGGATGATCCTGGTTTTATAGACAGAAGTATCTGAGGAGAATTGAGGAGAGAATTTGACAGATATTCAGAAAATGCTCAGTGGGAAAATACCAGGAGTCTGTGGTATAAGTAAAATATTTTCTTATCCTCTTCACTGCTAGTCACTAGTCCCTGGATTTAGCACTTGAGAGAAGCTGGGCTTCTTTCTGGCTAGCTGTGAGAATGAAAACTAAGTTATCTATTAAGACATGATCTTGATTGCTTCTCAGAATTTACATCTCTGGTAAGTAACTCTGCGTACATGCTCTTGTGCTCTGTTTGTTTTTGCTAGGTCCTTGCCTGTTTCATTTCACTGCCTTTGTTTGAAGGACCAAGGCTGACTGTAAATTCTCCAGTGCCACAGGCATCATTTCACTGTGTCTTGTTAAAAAAATCAAAAATAGACAGAATATGTTGGCTTTGATTTTAAACCATACTCTCACTGTGCCTGAGTAGAGCTTGGTATGCAGTTGCAATATGAGGCATGCAACTTGAAGGAAAACATAGGAACATTGTGAGAGAGCAGGAATTCAATTTAGGAAGTCCCATGTGGGATTGCCTCTGGACTTTTATCATCAGCAGCATTGCCCTTCAGCTTCTAAAGGACTACCCTGAATCTATCAGCCACACAGATGGTTAAAGGTGATTGCTAGGGCATTCATATATTATTTTCCAATAAATGATCAGACAGCTTCGAGGAAGCTGATCAGTAGTTAATTCTATTGCACATAGTTTTGTGCTCTTAATGTCCTTTTTCCAGATAGGGTTTTACAACTAACACTTCTGTAGCTGCTGGAGTCTCTTTAAGTGCATGGCAGACATATTTCCTTCATTAAATACTTTCGGGCTTGACTGCAGTGATGGTGGTGAGGAGACTAAGCATTCCTGTTCTTTATCACAAGACAGCATATGACGGTGTCCTTATGCATTGCTTGAAGTTGGAGCATGTCTTGCAGATTGTACAAAAATGTTTAATATGAGTTCTAGCAGACTTCAAGTTCATATGCCACTGTCCCTGACTTGTCCTGTCTTCTTGTAAACAGATATTGTACACAGCACCTTGAGTGTCTTAAACTGTTGTGTATGTGTGTGTATATATATATATATATATAATGTTACTTTTTTCTTTGGAATTAAATTTATTTTCAGACAAGCTATCAGGAGTAGTTTTCTGCAGTTCATCTCTTGTTTTTCTTCTCCCAAATTCCTTTTATTTTCATTTTTTGACTACTCTGTTCTAAAATAAGTCAGTCCCTCTGCAAGAAACAAGCACAAGAAAAAAGAGGAAGAAGATGTTTGTGCTCTTCAGAGCTATCTCTTAATCTCAACTGGCAGCTAAGCCCCACACAGCCCCTCACTCATTTAGCCTCGCAGTGGGATGGGGGAGAGAATCAGTAGAGTAGAAGTGAGAAAACTTGTGTGTTGAGATAAAGACAGTTTAACAGGTAAAGCAAAAACTGTGCACAAAACCAAAGCTAAATGATGAAGTAATTCACCACAAATGCTATCATTGCAAACATCCCCGTCTTTCTTCTTCCCCCAGCTTTATCTATTGGTATGATGCCATATAGTCTGGAATATCCCTTTGGTCAGTTGGGGTCAGCTGTCCCAGCTGTGTCTCCTCCCAGTTTCTTGTGCACCCCCAGCCTCCTCGCTGGTGGGATGGGGTGTGAGGCAGAAAAATCCTTGGCTCTGTGTAAGCACTGCTCAGCAGTAACAAAAGCATCTCTGTGTTATCAACATTATTTCATCCTAAATCCAAAACATGGATTGTACAAGTTACTATGGAAAAAATTGACTGCATCCCAGCCAAAACCTGCATGTTATTGAAATTGATTTCCTTCTTTTCCATCTTTCCATCACTGAAAACTTTCTAAATGGTGGGAAAGGCATTCTGATTGATACTGTCTCTTCAAATACTCTTTGTACATCTTTGGCTGATTGTGATGTTGCTAACATGCAGGAAAATATTCTCAAAGTTCTGATACTTTCTGCTATCAGAATTCAAAATTTGAAAAGGCAAAAATTTTAAAACTCAAATTTCTAGTAACTTTTATTGAGTTCTGGGATTTGAAAACACACATATGACTTTAATATTTCAATGCAAACTCCCATAGT